>NC_137163.1:2952694-3552694 GCF_951394435.1 Stenella coeruleoalba | reverse complement strand
TCACGGGCCCAGCCGCTCCGCGGCACGTGGGATCTTCCCGGACCGGGGCACGAACCCGCGTCCCCTGCATCGGCAGGAGGACTCTCAACCACTGCGCCACCAGGGAAGCCCAGCATCTGGGATTTTGAAAGGGATTGTGTTGAATCTGTTGGGGAGTACTGATTCAACAAAATTAAGTCTTCTGATCTATGAATAAAGGATTTCTTTCTAAAGATTTAGGTTGTTAAACATTTTAATTTCTTTCAAGGATATTTCGTAATTTTCAGCATATAAATCATACACTTCTCATGTTAGGTTTATTCCTAATATTTTATTCTTTGTGCTGCTATTGTAGATGGAGTTGTGCTCTTCATTTCACTTTGAGGTTGTTCATTGCTAGTATATAGAAATATAATTGATATATCAATCGTGCGTGGAAACAGAGACTTTCAATCAGAGCTAGGATTTAGAAATATTACCTTATCATCCTAAAGAGAAGCTTCTGCAGATACAGGAGACCGGAAGAGGGCTGCTGTGCTAACCCAGGAGAAGACGAGGACCTGAACTGTAGCGGTAGACGCTTCTCACTGTTTGTTTGTTTGGTTTCTTCAAAGAGAGGGGCGGTAGGGAGGCCTGGAGGGGCGCTGCCCAAGGTGTGGCGTCATCAGGATCTGTGCTCTGGAAAGGGTATAATTAGCTCTGATGCATGGGAGCCTGTGTGAGCTGCCGCAAATGTTATCTTCCGAAACTCTGGATCCTGGCCGTCCCTTCAATCAGCCAATATGGAAACACATAATGGGATCCCAGCAATACTGCTTGGAAGAGTTTCCTGCAGCTGCTTGAACAAATTACCGCAAACCGAGTGGCTTAAAACAATGGAAATTTGTTCTCCTACAGCTCTGGAGCCAGAGGTCTGAAATCGGTATCGCTGGGCCGAAGGCAAGGTGCTGGCAGAGCCGCGCCCTCCAGAGGCGCTCGCGGAGGTTCTGTTCCGTGTTTCCTCCGGCTTTGGGTGGCTGCTGGCAATCCTTGGCTTGTAGCCACTCTGCTCCAGTCTCTGCCTATGGGGTCACGTGGCCTTCTCTTCTGCATGTCACATCTTCTTTGGCCTCCCTCTTATAAAAACACACATGACGACATTTAGGGCCTATGCGTATTATCCAGGATAATCGCAAGTTCCCTAAATTACATCTACAAAGACCCCCTTTCGGCCATGTACAGTCACAGTGACGAGTTCCCGGGGACTAGAACTTGGATCTCTTTTGGAGAGTTGTTGTTTTTTTTTCCCTGGCTGCGCTGCTTGGCTTGCGGGATCTTAGTTCCCCAACCAGGGGGGGATTGAAACCAGGCCCCAGCAGCGAACGCACCGAGTTCTAACCACTGCGCCACCAGAGAGTTCCCTGGAGAGCCGTTTCTCAGCTACTCCCTGCTGTGTGTGCGGACAGGTGGAATCCTCATAACCACGTCCATCAGATGCTGAGCCTCAGTCTGCTGGAACCACCCCCCTCACTGGCTTCCAAAAGGGTCCATTTCCCCACAGTTGCCGTTTCTGTCCAATCTCAGGGGGCTCTATCAGAACCTGTGCTCCTTGTTCCGTGTCGGCACCATGGCAGCTCCACCCTGTCTCCCACCATCCACACTGAGGCCCTGGACGAGGGACCTGGGGGGCTCCTGTGGGCTCTTCCTTACAGCAGCAGGCAGAGCCTCCTGCAGGGACTGGCAGTGGACGGGGCGGGGCCAGGCAGCCTCTGAAGGCCCTGCAGTTCCATGCGCTGGGGCTCAGGCAGTCACCTGTCAAACGTTTACTGAGACTGGCTCTGTGCGGGACACAGGGACACCCTCAAGGTACAATCCCACTTATTCAGCACCCTCCGCCACCTGCACCCTTATGGGCTGTGGAGCCTCAAGCATGTCACTCGTCACCTCTATACCTCTGTTCTCTCGTGACCACCTGCTCCACTGTCTGTGGACTGGGTGGTCGGTGACGAGTGGCAAGAATGTGCCCGAAGGCCTTCAGGGAGCTCTTGTGCTTACACGGGGCTTCTGGGAAAATCCTCTCATTTCATCCCCACAACATCCGTCCTTGCAGCCAAGAGTACCTCTTCTGGAAGGCCTGACCGGTGACGCTCTCTGGGCTCCCGGGGCCCCTGAGCGCTGTTTCGCTGTCTCTCTATTCCTCTCTCCCTCCCAGCCGCATCCGACTGTCCCGCACTCGGAGGCCCCAACCTGGCGCACACGGTAGGCCCTCAGCAACAGCGGGCTGAGCTTTCTCAACACCGCGCCCCAAAGCCCCTTCTTCTTCTCTTAGAGACGTGCTGAAGGAGAATTACAGTCAAAGCCCGAACACTAACCCATCCTCAGAGGCCCCCAGTGGCCGGCCTGCTCCCCAGCCCCCGTGACTCTGCTCCAGCCCAAGGGTCCCCTGCTGGCCCCTGAACGTGGTTGGCTGTTTCCACCCAGACACCTGGCACTGCGTCCTCCTCGGCCTTGAATGTCCCTCCTGTAACATCCCCTGGCTTGGCCCCCCTCCCTTGGGGCCTTTGTGGGTGTCACCCCTCAGCGAGGCCCTCCCTGCCCACCCGCCCCCGGCCCCTGCCTGACTCTTGGCACCAGCCAGCGTTTGTCTTGGGCCATCTTCCCCTATGGAAAGTGGGCTCCGGAGGGCGGAGCTGTGCCTGCCGTGCTCCCTGCTCTACCCCTGGCATGCAGTAGGTGTTTAATACACAGCAAAAGAATGAATTAAATGACTCCAAGAACGGAAGATGTATCCGTCCTCGGTGCGTGGGGACGCGCGCAGGGAGTGACGCGCAGTCAGGGCCGGCTCCCTGGCTGGAGGATGATGGCGGGGTTTACTACCGAGATGAACGCTCAGGGCGTCGTCGTTTTCACTGAAAGAACAGAGCATAAAAGCAGTGCTGTCAGATGAGTAAGGCTCACACTTAGAAATCATGCCGTCTTATCTCCGAGAGGCCAGATCAGCACAGGACCAGGAGGAGGGACTCCGCTCACTGGGTGGGTGTCGGGGAGGCAGGCCCCCTCCTCGCCTGGCTGTGTGCCCAGATGGCCCCTCCCGCCCGGGCCTTGGTCGCGCTGGTAACACTGGGGGCACGGCCACTTTCCTTCCGCTCAGCGCCTGGCCCCCAGTGGGCACGGAAGGTGCAGGCAGCCTAGTCCTTCCCCTTCTGTGAAGTCACCCTCTGGCAGGGTTGGCACCACGACGGCCTGGAATAATCCAAATAACTAACAAACGCCACACCCTGCCATCCCAGGGGGTAAGGTTTGTTACTTATGTACCAGAGGTCCAGGGGCAGAGTCTGTTACTTATGCCTGTATCAACACACACACACCGTCGACACACCGTCCACCGAGCTTCGAAAAGGTCTGAAGGCAGTCTCATCAGCTCAGGAGTGGGCACCCGACACACGTTTGCTAAAATGTGTGTGGCCTAAAGGCAGAAGCAACCCAGGTGTCCACGGAAGGATGGACGCACAAAGTGCAGTGTGTCCGTACAAGGGAATATCATTCAGCCTTAGAAGGGTTAGAAGCTTAGAAGCCTTAGACACTGGCTGTGATGTGGATGAACCTTAAAGACCACAGGCTAAGTGAGATATAAGCCAGTCTCAAAAGGACAAACACTGTATGACTCCACTTACTAAGGTCCCTAAAGTAGAACGGGGCTCACCAGGGGCTCGGGGGAGGGGGAACGGGGAGTCGTTTCATGGAAACGGTTTCAATTTTACAATATGAAAAGTTCTGCAGATGGACGGCGGTGACGGTTGCACAAAAAAGTGAACGCGCTTATTAATGCCACAGAATTCAATGAGATTGGATGGACAAGGTTCCGGATGTTCTCACAGGGGGCGCAGGAGGCCGGGCTGCCGCGTCTGGCTGGCGTAGTGAAAAGGCCGTAAGAGGCAGGCACATCCCCACGTGGCCAGGTGGCTGGGACACCAGGAGCGCGTGGATGCCGTGCGCGGGGCGGGGGGCGCTTCTGCGGGGCGTCCCCCACCCGGCCTGGGCTGTGCCCACCGTCAGGTGAACGAGGCAGGGGTGCGATGGCGCCGTGAGCTGTGACAAGCTCTGTGGGGATGGCGTAGGGGTCCGAGCCAGGAGGCGGTGTCCTCCCCCAGAAAGCACCATGGAGGCAGGAGTCCCGGTTCCCAAGTGCACAGCCACCAGCTGTGGCCGAGGGACCCACCAGGAATCCACGCTAGCTGCCCCGTCAGCTGTGCTGCGTTGCCTCCTTTCCTCCGTTCTGTCCTGTGTCCTGAAACTTTTCAAGTGCCGACTGGCTAAGAAACGGGATTTGGGAGCGTGCAAGCAGGAAGCGGCAGTTCTGCCTTTGAACACCAGCATCTCAGCAGCCTCCCAACCCAGCACCGGCCTGCAGAGCCCAGCGGCAACCCCCAGAGGCCCGCGGACGTGCCTCATGGACACCTCTCCGCCAAGCCCTGGGCCTCTGCTGGGACCCTCTGTACCCCCCAGTCTGGCTGAGACCCACGTGGGCTTGCTGGGCGCCCACCCTGCCGGGCGCTGATTCCCCACCGGGCACAGATGCACAAACCGGAGCACGACTGCCCAGCTCACCCCAGGAGGGCAGGGATGCCCTCCTGCTGGCTTCTGGGCACGCCTCCTGTGGGCCAGCCCTGGGTGAGGCTTTAGGGCTTGACGGGACCAGCGGGCAGGGGACTGGCCCTCAGGAAGGGGTGGAGGGAACAGGGAGAGGGGCTGTTGTTGGGAGAAGAGGGTGATATGAGATCCTGGTCACGTGAGGGGCCGCTGGGCAGCCGCAGGACATCAAGTGTGGTCAGAGGGATGCCCCTCCCCGCCCCGGCTCCCACCCCTCCCCAGCCAGGCCTCGGGCGGCCCCTGGCCCTCAGACTCAGTTTCTTCACCTTTAAAATGGGGATGGCCTCATATCATTCACAGGATTGCTGTGAAGAAGAAATATAATAGTAATATGTAAGCTACCAAGTCCTGTAGGATGCTTACATTAGCCGCATGGAGGGAGACTGAGGAACAGTCTTCTTTACAGGCAACATGCCAACTAGTATTTGTTTCTGATGATGATGGGAATATATTAGAAACAGAACATCCTGTTTGGAAAAAAATGACTATCTTTGCCTCTAGAGTGAGGAGCTGTTCTCTGATTTGGGAACCGAAGCGTTGCACTCTGAGTGTTAGAAGGGTTTAGAACATGGAGCGTGTCTGTGTATCTGTCTCTGTATTGTGCGAGTGTCTGAGTGTTGTGTCTGTGTATCTGTGCGAGTATGAGTGTCTGAGCGTTGCTGTGTGTGTTTGTGTATCTGTCTGTTCTGTGTGTGTGTGTGACAGTCTGCATGGTGTTGTGTGTTTGCGCACCTGTGTTGTGTGAGGGTGTGTGTCTCTGCGGGCGTGTGTGCTGCTAGGGCCCTTCCCAGGCTCTCACCAAGGTCGTGGCCTCTTAGAAGGCAGCGTCAGGAGGAAACTTGAGCCCACCTAGCCCGTACGCTGCCCGTGACCCCTACCCCTCGTGCAGAGACCGACTCCGCTGCCCCGGGGGAGGTGGCCAGGGCACCCCATCTGTGCTGGACCACACGCAGGGCCAGTGCGTAGCCACCTTGCCCAGGAGCCCACCCCCAGGCGGTGCCAACGCAGGGGACCCTCAGGCCACAGATCCTCTCTGAGAGGTCCTCAGACCGGAGCACGTGGCCTCTGCCCTCTAGCGGCCCACAGTCACACACGAGGCCCCCCCGATACAGCTGAGCACCCACCCTTCCCAGGGGCCATCCTCGTGACCTGCACACTCAACCCGTTGACAAAGGCTAATTCCCCTCCACGTTCACTGGTGGAAGGTTTTCCAAAGAACTTCAAGCCCTTTCTCCTCAGAGGAGACGTTTCAAGGCCCACCGAGCATCTGGGAGGCCGGGCCCGTCTCTCCAGGTGTGTGCAACGCCCTTCGGCTCCAGTCCCCCATCTTGGAACCGCAGCTCCCCTTCACCCCTCGCCCGGGGGCACGCACCTCAGTGGGGATTTTTACCTCAGTCGCTTGGGCAACAACCTGAAGTAAATGCCATCCAAACGCGGTCTCAATGATCAGTGGGGTCACCCTCTGTGAAGCCAAGACGTGCCGTGCGCCTTTCCCCGGGGAGCCCCAGTCAGCAAACAGAGCACCGCCAGCCCCCGGCGGCAGCAGCGGCTCGCACACGTGTGCTCCACACACCCCGAGTCCTCAGACCACCCCTCGTGCAGGGCGGGAGCCTGAAGCGCAACCAGCAAGGGTGTCGACCAGCCCCACCGGCCGGGCGGCAGAAGAGCTGGGTCGCCAGCCGGGTCCTCTGACTGCCTGCCTGTGCCCATCGGGAGCAGCAGCGCTCCCGGCGTGTCTCATGCGGGAACTCACGCATCACGCACCGAACATCCCTGTAGGTCCTCACCCCGTCCAGGGAGGGCTCCTCTCACGCTGGGGGCCCAGAGGCACCTCCTAACTGGGTGCACACTTGGGTAGGTGGTTGAGTCAGGCCAAGGCTCTCTCCCTGCCTCCTTCAAGCTGTCGAACCCCCACTGAACCCTCCAGAGAAGCCCCCAGGCCTCGCCAGGTGGGCAGGGTTCCCGGCTCTCAGCCCAGATGCAGAGCAGACGCCCCCCCACAAAGGTGTGCGTTCCCTTGGGAGTTTCTGCGGGTCTGGGGAACGTGGAGCTGGTGGGAGTAGCAGTGCTCGTGCCGCCTTCCTGCCCGAATGTGTGTAAACTCCAGGCCGTGCAGAGGCCTGGAGAACGAACGTTCCACGGAGACTGAGGTGGGCCCCACAGACGGGGTGAAGCAGCCCCAGCAGGGCTCCTGTCTCCCAGCTCTTCTCTGTCTGATGCCCGGGAAAGCCTGTGATCGCAAGCAGGCTGCAGACAGCCCGCAGCAGGTGCGCAGCAGAACTGCTGGGCGGAGGACGTGCCGGCACAGGGCCGGTGGCTCCTGCGGGCGGGGACTGAGTTCTCATGGCTTTGCCCCGATGGGCTGGGATCGCCCCACGTACAGGCGGGTGTCACGAGTCTCATTTTACACAAGAGGAGGGCAAGACACAGAAAGTTTAAGGAGCTTAGCTAAGGTCGCAGAGCCCGAGGGTGGTAAAGGCAGGGCTCTGCCTGACCCTTAAAAAAAGTTATTATTTTTGAACATCTTTGAGACCTACGTCACACACAACACAATTAGCCCCTTCAAGGTGAATAATTACAGAGTGTTTAGTACGTTCGCAGTGTGCAACCATCACCACCCTCTAACTCCAGAGCACCTCATCCCCAAACAGGAACCCTGCACCCACTAGCTGTCACTCCCACCCCCTCTCCCCCGAAAACCACTGATCTACCTTCTGCCTCTACGGATTTCCCTGTTCCGGACGTTTCACATAAATGGAACCAGACAATATATAACTTTTTACATCTGGCTGCTTTCACTTTGCAGTATATGTTAAACACTCATCCGCATTTCAGCATATATCAGTACTCTGTTCCTTTTACTGGTGAGCAGTGTTCCATCGTACGGAGACCCTGAGTCGCTGAGCCATCCGCCGGTGGACACCTAGCTTGGTTGTTTCCACTTTCAGCTGTTACAACTCATGCACGGGTTTGGCTGGTCCTTCACATGTTTTCATTTCTCTTTGCCAAGGAGAGGATGTGCCTGCTTTAGACCCCTGTGTTCTTGTACCCAACCTAGTTCAAAACAAGAATAAATCTCTATAGACTATAATATCTCATCACTAAAAACATCTAACTTGATAACCCTCTGAGAACAGGGAGACAAATGCAAAGCCCAGATAATCTACTTAACTTGTTCCACTTAGCATTTACCCCCAAAGCAAAAAAGTGCTACCTCGAATTGTACAGAAGCCGCTTCTAAAATTGACTTTACAGCACAGTCTTCTCCAAAGGCGGACTCAGCACTTCGCCCCGCGTTGCATCAGCAACATTTGGACGAAACGGGCACAGGGAGGGGAGCGAGGCCGTACCGTAAGCGTGCCTGAAGGCCGGCGGTGTCAGGGTGGGAGCTGAGAAGCTGCGCTAAACGCCCCAAGAGCCAGCGGGCGATGTCCTGCTCCAGAAGGGAGGCTGGCTGTGAAATCGGTCGGTGCTGATGAGACAGGCAGGCGGAGGCCGCTCTGAGGAATGAATCCTGGGCCGTTGCCTTACGCTTCTGTCTCTTCCCCACTGTGACGCCCTTCCACTGTCTTGGGCAAATCCGAGTTCGCCTGCGGGCACCCGGTATCCTGACAAACCAGCCTGCCTGCCGTTCCAGCCCTGTGCTTCCTCATTTCCCCACTGGGGCTTCCCTCCTCTGTCACCAGAGAACACCAGCATCACCCCCACTAACACGCTCATCCCCGAAACCACAACGGCCCCCAGCACACAGCAGCCCTGACTGCCTCCTCCACAAGCACAGCACAGCCACAAACACGCAGCTCGACACCCTTCGTGCCAGCCCCAGGGCTGACCGAGCGCTTTCCCCCACAGACACCACCGAGCATCCTCCCAATTCCTCCCGCCTTCCCCGACCCCTGCCCCCCCCCAGCACTCCCAGAGCAGAGGTTGCCGCAGGTGCGACTGACACCCGAGCACACCTGCCCTGGGTGCAGAGTCACTGGGGAACTGGAAAGACAGGGGTGGTGGGAGGGTCTGTGTAGATGGGCTGAGGAATACAAGTGATTGTCTGTTGCCTCCTGAAACCCACGGAAAGGACGGCGATGGAACAGATATGGCATGAGGCCACGAGGAAAGAGGCCATGACAGCTGGGGGAAGAGGGCAGTCATCCTGGGGAGAAATGAAGAGTGATGGACAGAGCCCTGCAGAGGCCGAGGATAAAGGAGCAGCTGCTGGGAGGTGAGGGGTCAGGAGGACCGGCAGGAACCGGACAGTGAACAACGCCCTGGGATAATGCAACCTCGGGCCCAGCGGCAGGGGCGCTGCTCTGGGAGCTGCGGAACCTACGAATGAGAGCCTAGAGTCTGGATCCTTAGGGGAGCTCTGTCCCCTGCGGTGCCTGTTGTCGCTGGTCTGAACTATGAAGTGGGACCAAAATGAGCTCCTCTCCCCGCTAGCTGGGGGAGGGGGGAAGGAAGCGCCGCAGGCCTGCCGCGTCCGGCTGCACAGACCCTTGCTGGGTGGTGGCACCGCGGGAGAGCAGGTCCCTGGCAGGCGGCCATCTCCCCTCCTCTGGCCTCACTCCTGCTGTCTTCTCTGTCTCTGCTGCTCAACAAGAGTGCAGCTTGGCGAGGACAGAAAAGCAGCGGGTGGGGACTCACGCCGACGAGC
Source organism: Stenella coeruleoalba (assembly GCF_951394435.1). Taxonomy (NCBI): domain Eukaryota; kingdom Metazoa; phylum Chordata; class Mammalia; order Artiodactyla; family Delphinidae; genus Stenella; species Stenella coeruleoalba. The sequence continues at coordinate 3,543,435 of NC_137163.1, read as the reverse complement.
TCTCCCACTTGTCTGACCTGGGGTAAATCGAGCTTGGGGCCTCAGCGGGAGCTGAGCTTGACGTCCACATTCAGTTCCCAGGTCTCGGTCCAGACAGACGTGAAACGGAGGCTCAGACACTCACTTTGCCAGGGTTTTCTGCTAACAAGTAGCAGAGTTATTACTACAAGTAGTAGACTCTGAATCCACATCTGAATTTAAACTCCACTCCCCCCAAACTCTGCTGCTGGCCTAGAAAAACAGAGAACGGTCACTGAGAACTCCGAGCGTTCCTACACGGGACACGTGGAAAGGTGCAGGAGACAGCCAGAAAGCGGCCACTGCTTCTGCAGGAGAGCAGCTGCGGGGGCGCGGCCGGGCCACTTGCGCCGCAGAACCCCACGTGCTTCAGGTGCCACTGGCGGCTCTCACACCTCTCGGTCTGGGGCGGCTTCAAAACCAGGGTCAGGCTGGCAAAAGCTGTGCTGCCAACTGGCTTTATCTTCCTGCCAACAGAAGGGGGAGGCAGCTGTGATCAGAGGAAGAGCGTCCACAGCCGTGCTTCCAGCCCTTGGACGGCCCCTCAGGTTCCAGGGTCCTCGCTCTCCCAGCACAGAGGCAAATATTATCACCCCGTGTCAGGGACGAGACTGGAGCGCAGAGGAGGTAAGCACTTGCTCAAGGTCACACAGCTGACCCCAGATTCAAATGCTCTCCATCTCTAGATCACCAAGACTACCCAGTACTCCGCTCACGGTCGACACCCATTCACCTGCTAGACGTCCCCGGGCCGGGTGCTGGCTGCCTGCCGGAAGCCCCCCACGCCCCTGCCGGGAGAAGGCCGCGCTGGGCATCCCCAAGGGAGCTGCCAGCAGGAGACACACAGTGAGGGCAACGATGGACCCCGTTCTCATTAATCACCACTCCTGTCCCTCACTGAGCTGCCTCAGACGCCCTTCGAGACAAGACGGAGAAACAGGCCAGGGAGGCTCCAGGACATGGGCCAGGTGATGCCGGTGGGCGGCCCAGCCTGGGTTCCCGACCACTGGCCAAGCTGGCAAGAACGGTCACGGCTGGAGTCTGTCCACTGCACGAGTTGTGGGGCACTCGGGGCAGACCTGCTGACCAGGGAAGCTTCCAGAAGGAGGGGATGCTGAGCCCTGGAAAGCAGGTCTGACAGACGGGAGGATTCGCTCCAGCAACAAGGGCACCGTCCAGAGCTGTGGGGCTGGCCATGCAGAGGCAGAGGCAGAGGCAGAGACGGGGGAGCAGAGGAGGGGAAGGTCGGGGGCCTCGGGGAGGGAGGACGGAAGGCTGCAGGTCTGAACGGGACCGTCCCATTCCATCTGCCACACGCAGACCAGAGTCGCGCTGGACTCACTGCCGGCACGCACGGAGCTCTGAGATCCGGCCCCGGCGGTGGGCCTGAGATCCCCACAGGCAGACAGGGGGACCCCGACAACGTGCTGCATTAATCAATGTCGAATCTGTGTCACAGTTTTATTTTTCTGCCAGTTGTACTAGTACAGGCTGAGCGATCCACACCCACGGTTTACACACGCGTGCAGGGATTACTCGCATTTCACGGACAAGGCTATGGGGTTGGGGACTTCAGGTGACTCGCCCTCGGCTAGAAAGAGACTGACCCCAGGTTTTTCCAGTTCTGAAGCTTTACAGCACTTCCCGTCTCTGGGCGCCAGGCCCGCAGACTGAGGAGCGGCAGGACCCTGCCCTCGGGGTGGAGGGTGATTAGAAGCTGAGGGTAAGTGGTGTGCTGGGCAACGTTTAACCATCTGCTGTTTGGAAAAACAAAACTGACTTGTCACTGGCCAATTTCCCTGGTGTAAATACTTCCACCTGACTGATTTCTAGCTACGAACGTGAAGTTAGTTGAATTCACAAAATTCCTGAAGATGTGAGTGGGTCCACGGGCACGGGCACGCGGGCACAGCCCCAGAAAGTCTTCTACTGCCACTCGGTGATGCCCCAGTCACTCTCTAAGGATCAGCCCCCTACACCAACATCCTGAGGAAGCCGCCCCTGCCCTCCTCGGGCACAGCCCCTCACACTATTTTCCCACCCCTCACCCCCTTGAACCCGTCTCAATCGCAGCACTTATTCCCGAGCACCATCACTGTTCCCGGGGAGCCCCCCCCAAGACAGAGACCACCTCATTAGGGCACAGAGGTGACATCTGGAAGACAGCACTTCGGAGACAACCGTAAATAAATTCCACTTATGACTACAGATGCAAGAACTATAGATAAAATATTAGCAAGTCAAATCAAGCAGGGTGTCACTAGAATAGCTCACCATGACCAAGCATGGTTTATCCTAAGGGTGGGTCACACCAAGAAACCTATCAGCCTAACTCACCATAACATTTAAAAGGGGAAAAAATGAGGATTACATTAATAAATGCCAAAAGTCATTTGATAGAAAAAAATTTAGAGAACTTCGCCCCCCCAAAATCCTCTTAAAACAGAAGAAAACTATTTAAATTATAAGAACTGTTTTTATAATAAAGAAAATATTTTACATATTCAAATATATACATATATGAATCTGTTACATTTCTAATTAGAATGTTAACTTTTAACTGGACAAAAATGCTCTTAAAGTTCATACAGACATACACCTAAGAAAAGTGTAAAAGAAGAATAGTGAGAAGGCGGCATGCTTTGCCAGATATTAAAACTTATCCTAAAGTTACTATGATAGAAGGGCATGGCATTAGTGCAGAAACGGACAAATCTTTTCAATACTACAGATAAGAGAATCCAGAAGCAGATCCATGTTTACAAAGGAACTAAATATATTACATAGATGGCACGCTAGTTCAGAGGAAACGGATGGTTTTCAAAAATAAATTGGTTCTGGCATAACCGACTAAACATCTCTAGGACAAGCCGGGATCCACCTCGTTCTATATGCACAAATAAATTCCAGTTGGATTAACATTTTAAATGAGAAAAAGAAATGGAAAGCACATGTATATAATAGGAAGTGGGGGAGGCATTCCTAAGAGGACACTGAACCTCAGGAAAATAAAGGGACTCTTTCTGGCAAAAGCCACGAAGGCAAAGTCACAAGAAACAACAGTCGAGGAAAAGGTACCCGCGGCACATCCAGCAGACAGTCAGTTCTCACGGCCAGGTTACAGCTTCCTATGCATGGGTAAGAAAGAGACACAGGGTCTCATAGGAGAAGGGGTGGAGGGAGTACACAGGGAATTCAGGGGGAGGAATCTACAGGATCAGTAAATAGAGGAGAGCCCCAACCTCGCCATTTGTCTGGGAAAGGCAAATCAGAGCAACAATGGTGTGCTCTGCCCATCAGAGTACAGACGGAAGCCATCAGGCTGAAGCAGGAGGACGTGGGCAGGTGGGCATGTGACCTCCTACAGCAGTGCCCTCTGCGCAAGGGGGCTGGGGTGCATATAACATGTCCAGTACGTGGTTCTTAGAGGGGTCTAACAACAGTAGGATCCCACCTGGGGAGAACAAACACATTTCATATATAAACGTGTGTATGCGGCTACATGAGCCTGGAGAAACGTGTAAAAGGACATAAACATCTATATCAGGGCGCTGGTACTGGGTGTCTCCTCAGAGGATAGGAATGGAGAAGGTAGGCAGGTGAATACATTTCATACTATTCAGTAGTATTTCACTAGTAAAAATGAACAGGGATTACTTACATAATTTAAAGAATCTAATAAATGGTTTTTAAGTGCTTTCTACATTGAAAACCATCCCAAAGCCCAGGCTTGTCATTGGTCCAAGCGTGATCATTGCTTACAGGGCCTGTGAGCTCGTTAAGCCTTCCGAGTAGAGAGATCAAGGATGCTCGGCACTGTAATAGCCTGGTAAATAGGAATCAAAGAGGCAGCAGCTGGAGCCCTCCCCGCGGAGCTCGAGGGACAGCGCGGATGGCGGCGCCGCGCTCGGCTATTGGCTGGGCCCAAATTGCCCCTCGCTCGGGGAATGAGCCGAGCGGGGCTGAGCAATCAGGCCGAGAGACTTGAGAGCTCTTCCCCGGCACCGGGCTCTGACTCCTGCCCCCTCGTCAACGTGGCTCTATCAGGGGCCACGTGTGCTGCCAGAGCCCCAGGCAGGATGCGGGTCGTGGGACGTGGGACGCAGGAGACCAAGCCCCCACCACCGCCGTAACACACACACTCAGCTGCCGGCAGCTCTGCAGCCTTGAGGCTCCGGACAGGCCGGTTCATCAGTTCAACTAAAAATCCACGCCTGGAGCTGATCTGGGCCAGACCCGTGCTGGGCCCTGGGGATGCAGAGGTGACTTCTTCCGTCTATTCATAATCCAGGCCAAGCGCTGGGCCCCGAGGAAACAGCCATGGGGAGACACAGGGACCCTGCCCCCCAGAGGCTCCCGAGTCGCGGGGGTCAGTGACACACAGGGAGCTGAGCTCGACAGCTCTCAGGGCAGTCCTCCCACACGTGGAACAAGAGGGTTGAGCGCAAGCACTCATGTGCCCAGAGGGACACCAGGTGCTGGACCCACAGGGAAAGCAGACCCCGGCCTGTCCCAGCTCAGAGCCCGGGGGAGGAGAGGGGCCCTGGCGACCCCGCTGGTGTACCTCTACAAACCGAGCAGTGCTGGAAGGGCGCTGTTAGGGGATGCGTCCGGGGGCCAGGCTCCACGTGGGTGTTAGGGAAGGCCGCCCCGTGAGGAGGCGTGTGAACAGGAACTGTAAGGCGGGGCCAGGGCTCTGCCATGGCCCCACGGGGAGAAGGCGCACAAAGCCCTGGTGACGGAAACGTGCTCGAGGCCTCTTTCCCTCTGGCTTGGTCTGCTGGGGCTGCTGGAGCAACACGGGCTGGGGGGCTCATGCGACGGACATTTGTTTCTCACGGTTCTGGAGGGTAAAGTCCAGGGTTGAGGGGCCGGCAGGGTTGAGGTCTGGTGAGGGCTCGCCCCTCGGCTTGCAGATGTCAGGGACCCTCACTGGGGAACCGGGAATTCAGCTCCAGGCCCACGGTGCAGCTCCCCCATCCCAGGCAGGCACTTTGAACACTGGTCGTGGGGTTCTTTTATCTTTTGTTTCTAAGCAAAACTCAGCTGTTAAGCTGCAAGTGAGGCCAAGTGTCCCCATCTGGGTCGCCTGGGCTGAGGGGGGAGTGCGGGGCACTGGGATGGGTCAGCCCACGAGAAGGGACTAGAAAGATGTTACTGAGGGCTGGGGTCTCGGAAGGACCAGAGGCAAGACCCGCAGCCTGCAGGGCCCGGCAGGGCGGGCAGCTCGGCCTTCCTACATGCAGCCTCCCCTCCGGGCCCACGGCCCAGCTGGGTCCAGAAGCTCACTCCCTCCCGAAAGGAGGTGCGACGGCGGGGGGCGTGGCTGGTGTGGGTGGCACCGAGTCCCTTGAGGCCGCTGTCCCGGCCAGGCGTCACTCAGGGCAGTGCTGCAGAGGTGTCCCTGGACGTGCTGGCAGGATGGACGTGGGCCGTGAAGGCAGAGCTACAGGAGCTGGGAGGGGCTGCACAGGCACCTCTGAAACTCTGTCCCCAGAATCTCTGCCCTTGATCCCTATGGGATCAATTAACGTTCCCATGAAAATGGAAATTTAATTTCCATAATAAGTTCTGAGGAAAAGGTCACTTCCACCCCCAGGAGACTGCGTTTCTCGGCCTGTTTTCAGCTAGGCATTCTGCAGGACAGGGCTGCTGACACACGCCCCGTGGAGGGTCCTGGGGAGCCAAGTGAAGGGCAGCTGCAGCTCCAAGACCGGGAGATGGAATCGGGTTTCAAGGCTGAAGGGCTCCCTCCCTCCCACACTCTGCAGTCTGAGTACTGATTGTGCAAGCTCCAGCCAACCTCAGGGAGGCGTGGTCCTCAGGGAGGCGTGGTCCTCAGGGAGGCGTGGCTGGGGGTGTGGCAGCCTGGACACTGGGTTGAAAGGATGAGACAAGAGGTGGAAAGGGAGAGTTAGAGACGGTCTGGTCCAGAGAAGGTGGGCGGGGCTTCTCATGGGTCCGGGGCGGTGCTGGGTTAGAAGGACACACGGCAGAGGGCCTGCCAGAGTCGGGGGCGGGGACTGTGGGCAGGGGGACGGAGGAGGACAAGGCTTTGGACTTGCAGGTCCGGAACTGAGAGAGGCTGGGGGGAAAGGGTAGTGTGGGCTGCCAGATTAGGGGCCAGGCAGGACACAGGACTGCTTTAAACAGTCTCATTTTTATGCAAAGCAAGGTTGTGGCAGAGAAGGCGCTGACATTGTCAATTTAGTGAAGGAAACTGAGGCTCCAAAGGTTCAATCACTTGCTGGAGGGGTCTCGGCCGTTGCGTGAGCGCATTTCCTAATCAAAGTGCAGAACAGCCTCTTTCTTCCTTGGGCTTCCTGTGAAAATAGCAGCATTTACATGATAACATCTGACTGCCATCCAGCTCGAAGGCCGTGTTTAATACTCGAGGTCTGACACCGCACGGAGACGAGGTGCTCAAGATACTAGGATGCGAGTAGCTGGCGAGACCTGCCGTGCCTGCCCGCGGGCCGCTGCTGGTCAGTTCTGGGATGCGGGGTTGGCGGGGCGCCCCGGGGAGGCCGGAATGGGCCTGGCGCTCTGACCTCACCGTTTACGTCGGACTTCCTTGGTCCTCAGCTTTGCCATCTTGAACTTGAGCTCTAGGCTAAGGGAGGGCCTGATGCTCTGGGGAAACGTTCCTAAGTGAGGCCAACCGGAGTGAGCAAAGGGGTCCGTCCCCTGCTTGGAGCGCCCACCAGGCTCCACTCAGTGTTCACGACTCTGCCCAGGGCGGCCTCCTCTAGGAAGCAGTCTGTCCCTCCCTCCCTCTGGGAGGCAGAATTCTACTCACTCTTGTGCAGCCCCCTCTTGAGTCCGGCAAGAACCTGTGGATATGTTATCTGGCAAAAGGGAGGTGTTTTAAGTGGGCCTGACCTGATCAGGGAGCCCTTTGAAGCAGAGAATTTTCTCCAGCTGAGCTCAGAAGAGGACGTCAGAGCTTCAAAACATGAAAAGGATTCAATACACCACTGCAGGTTTGGGATGGAGGGGGCACATGTCAAGAAATGGGGGCAGCCTTAGGAGCTGACAGTGACCCCTGCTGACTGCCAGCAAGGAAACGGGGACCTCAGTCCTACAGCCACGAGGACCTGAATTCTGCCAACAACAAGAAAGAGCGTGGAAGCAGACTTTTCCCCAGAGCCTCCAGGGGAGAATTCCACCCAACGAACACCTTGGTTTTAGCCTGGTGACACCCAGAGTAGAGAACTTTCCTGAAGCTCCCTTAGCTGACCTCTCCTTAGCTTTCAAGATTCTGCCAATAGCAGGTATCTTCTTCAGAGAATTCTCCTACTGTTTGGTGAGCACGGAGTGCTCCTGGGCAGGCTGCTGACCCCTCCCCTTCCCATCTCAGACCCTCTCTCCTCGGTGATCCTCAGCCTCCACTACTCTGGCTTAGAAACAGAGGTCAGCCATGCACATGCCCAGCAGAGCAAAGAATTCTCCTCCTTACACGAAGCAGAAACTCCCCCAAACAGGCACTATTCTTCTCCTGGCACACGTGCATCTACAGGTAGCAGAAACCCTGGACAGTCCATGCTACAAATGCATGCCTAGGGAAAAGCCCCACGGACAGCAGAGGGCTGTGTGGGGAATAATTGGGCTGAGAATCTATGACGGAGGACTGACGGCGCTCACTAAGCGCCACGCACGTTGAGAGCGCGAGGTGGCTCCTTTACGAAGATGGAGAGCCAAAGCCTTGGCGCACGCGGGGATCCACCAGCCACCTGGCCAGCCCCGGGGACCGCCTGGAGCAGCAGGCACTCTCGTCACCCCCACCTCCAGCTGAGGGAGTAGGAGTCAGAGAGGTCTGCTGGTCTGGCTGAGCCAGGAGCCGGTAGCACAGCCTGAACTTGGACTCAGGTCCGCAGGCTACAAAGTGTCATGTTTTCCACCCATCCCTGGTGTGGCCAGTTCCACACACGGAGGTCTCCCGTCAGTCTGTGCAGCGGAAGCTCGAGGCAGGTCACATCGGGCACAGGCTTGGCCATCAGCATCCCTATTTGAAGACGTGAAACCGCAGCTCTGACAATGTAAGTCTCAGGCCCGAGGAGCAGCGCTGCTGCGTGGGCTGGCTCTACCGGGGTCCAGGCCCAGTGATGGCCCGCCAGCCCAGCAGTCGTTTCATTAGGGCCTTCCCATTCCAGGTGCTGTGGGCTCTTTATTCCAGGTTGGCTCACCTGGACAGGGTGACGCTGAGGGGAGGGTTTCAAAGACAAATGTGCCCCCTGTGAAGAGGGTCTACTCTCTAGTCTGCGGCGTTGAGGCTATTCTGCGGACGGGGGTTTGCTGGCGTGAAGGTGACCCGTGAGCACCTATCTCCCCTCTTTGAGCCCTATGCTCACTAGAGCACTGCTTTTTTTTTGTTTTAAACTGGTTGTGGGTGGGGCAAGTCTTCACCCACCTGACCAGTCCCCTGGCCTCCTCACCCCCTACAACCAGAGCGGCTGCTGATTTGTTTCATATGTTGGGTTGCAAACACACTGCATTTGATTAGCAGATTAGATTTAGCTAATTATTAGTTAGCTATTTAATTATTAATTAGCTATTTAACTATTAATTGGCTATTAATTAGCTAATTAATTTCAAAATCTGATTAGCAGATTTTGAAAGCACCGAGCAGAATCCTGCAGGCCCTTCCCGGCTCTGCACGCCAGGGCTCTGTGATAAGCGTCCTTATCAGACTCTCTCTCCTGCGGTTGATGCTGTTTGCTGTGCACTGTCTGTCTGTCTCTCTGTATGTATCCACCCACCCATCCATCTATGCGTGTATTTTACATCCACGAAACGTCCTAACCCGTAACCGTGGGGACAGAGTGGAAGGCAGCACGAGAGGCCCAACACAGCAGCAGCCCTGCTGCTGTGAACTGATCGAGTCCCAGCTGACAGCAGATAAGAGGCACTGTGGCCACATCTGCTTGCTTTAATTAAGGAGAAGATTGATAAGAAGTGTCAGAGTGAAATGAAGAGACTCTAAGCCTCACTGGTCTGCTGAGACATAAGAAGCTGAAGATTAAAAATACAATAAAAGTTTCCCCAGAAAGCCTACAGAGGTAGTGACAGGGAGGATGGAGCTCATGGGGCAGCAGAAAAAGCCTGGCGATACTCGAGAATTTATCCCACTCCCCAGTCTCCAGCAGGGGAGGTGGCCTGATCTCGCCAGTCACTTGGACAAATTGTATTTATTCTGGGGTAAATGGTACTTTTCACCAAGGGAAAAGCGCTCCTGGACAAAGAAACGCTCGCCCTTCTCAGACACTGGAAGATGTTCTGATTCTGATTCCCCTGGGCTGGACGTGCACCTGCTCCTGTAATCTTCCCCAGGTCCAGACACGCCAGAGGCCGCCAGGCCCCTCCTACAGACAGACTTGGAGGGGCTCAGAGTTCGGCCCAGGCTCAGGCCCCAGCCCCAGGCCGTCTGATCCCAGAGCTGCTCCATTCACTTGGACGGTCGAGATGCTGCAGCCTGCAGGACATACGACCTAGCTAAGGACTGAAAACTCACAATTCATCTGGATGCCGGAAGAGAGAGAAGCTGGGCTTCCAGAAAGCCTGGAACATTCTGCTGAATTCCCCTGAGTGGAGACCAAGGCTCTGAGAAATCTCAGCACACCTGTCCTTTGTTCTGAGAAGGAACAAATGCTCTTTGAGGAGGGTGCTTCTAACTGGAGGTGTTTTATTTTGAAAACTAAAGAACATGATCATCTAAAATCCCCAACGTTTGCTCCTGTTACTAAAAACAGGAGGTTGTGGTTCAGCCCCACTGAACCCAGGGAGTCAGAGAGTCAGAAAGGCTGATGGCAACTGCTTCTTCTGCCTCTGTGGTTTTTTTTTTTTTTTTTCCTCCTTAAAAAGAAAAACAATGATGAGGACTCAGAGCCTGGAGACCCGGGTTCAAGTCCAGATTCAGCCGTGAGACCTTGACCAAGGAGCAAAGACGGTGGAGGCCACGGCGGGGCCCTGGGTGTCTACCCAACAGTGGGGTTTGGACAGGGAACCAGTGAGAAAGTGGACAGAACAAATACTCTGTAAACTTGAAAGCCCAAGACAACACATCTGCGAAGAACAGAAAGGCTGGTCAAGGTCGCCAGCCAGACCACGGTCCTTGTTATCACAGTCTAAGTGTACAGTGTCCCGCTGGCAGTGACAGTGAGAAGGGCTGCATCACGCTCTGCCTTCATGGAGCCCCGAGACAGCCCCGAGGTCGGCAGGGGAAGAAGGGGGTCCCATCGCCATTTCCAGACGAGGATGCCAAGGCGTGCCAGGAGAGCCGGATGCGGGTGCCGCTCCTGGGCGTGCGGCTGCCCAGACCCCTCCCGAGGGCCCCATGGCACCAGGTGGGTCTTCCAAGGGGTCTCCGGGTGCTCGCATCTGCTCAACGTGCCCTCCCGTTTAGGCCTTATCATACTTGGTTGACATCCTACGTACTTGGTAGCTTTTCTTCTCTGCTGGGCTGGGAGCTCTGTGAGCACAGCGACCACATCTGCAGGGACGAGCGCGTGGGCAAGGCGGAGTCCTCCGGCGCACGGGGCGGCGCTGGGGGCCAAGCCTGAGGGCCTGTGCCACGGAAGGCTCCTTCCCGCAGCTGCTCGGAGACGCTTCGCAAGAGCCTCCTTTGCCTTCTGCCGCTGGACCTGGTGGCCTCAGAGACCTCCCGGTGCCAGTGTCGTGACCGGCATGAGCCAGCCTAGTTTCTTTTGGGGGCAGGGACCCTGCAGAACCAGACTGCTGGCCGTGATGACAGACGTGTCACCACCACCTAGGCATCCACAGCAATTTCTGCCTGGTAGCTGCTGCCGGGCTGGAGACCACTGGACGTTCTCGGCCCCATCAAAGGCATTTGTACGGCTGCCTCTGACCGATGGTTCCTCTGGACGAGGCTTGATGTCCAGGGGTTGCCTGGGAACCTGATCATCAGTTTTCTTCCTCTTATTCCTCCCCCGCTTCCAGCCCTGCTATGGGGAGATCAGAACCTTTACGAGCTGAAGGGTGGGCGGGTGGGCGGGCAGCTGCAGACCCGGGTCAGCCAGCCTTGTAGCGACAGGGGAGCTGACACACCAGGCTGGTAAAAATACACACTGCCAGGTTCTCTGAGGGCAGCCTCTCCCATACTGGGAGGCCCATTCAGTACCATCATCTACCAAATAGTACCAAATGCCCACAAGATGGGCAGTCCACCCCTGGCCTTTGTTCACACTGTTACCTTGGCCTCAAGACGCTCTGGCATCCTCACCTGCCTGCCACTCCCGCAAGCAAGGCCCCGGGGACTGGCTCTCTCACACATCCAGCAAACACGGAGCACCTGCTACCTGCCCGACACCGCGCTTGATGTTGGGGACGCTATCAGGGGATGTGAGCATCATGGTCTTGGCCTCCTGAGACACCAGGCCAGGCAGTGAGTGCATCTAGAGCAGGGCTTGGGCAGGGCGTGTCCCAAGCACCCCGGGGGCCGGGGACAGCTCTCAACAAGCGGTGCCCACACTGAGGGACTGAGGGACCAGACAGACCCCACCACAGGGATGAGGAGCTGACACCGGGGCAAAGATCCACGGAGGGACCAAGGCCCTGTGCTGACAGGATTCACGTCTGTGTCCACTTGAAAGTGGCCCATCAGAGAGGAGGCGGAGCCCCTCACACTAGTCCCTCACTCTGCACACCCACCCTCAGCTGCACCCTGCGGGCTGCGCTCCACGAGGGGTCTTCCCACTCCTCGGTCCTGCGGGTCCCCCTGCAATGCCACTTCCCCCAGGAAGCCGCCAACTCTGTTGGGTGTCTCCCCTGTCTGGTGAACACGATAAGGAGGGAAGGAAGGACCGTCCCAGGACGGCACACGGCCAGCCTGTGCTCTGGGAGAGGGAGGGGTGCCTTCCAGAGATGGGAGGTGCCAGCCCCGTGCCGGGCCTGGAGACACGGGGTAAAAGCAGACGGCCTCTCCCTCCCAGGGCCCACAGCTTCCAGGGCAGCGCCCTGTGCTGTCTCCAACGGACTCCACTTTCTGAGAAACTCGGGCACCCAAGACAGTGCGGCCATCAGCAATTACTTTGCTTCTGTAGTGACTGTCCCCAGGGTGGCTGTTTGCCATCAAAAGCAAGGGAAATGGAATTCTCAGCTGGTCTGGGCCACCTGAGCCCAGAGACAGACATGCACACACCACGGACCTCGGAAGTGCTGGGAATGGCTCCCAGCCCCATTCCTCGCCTGGAGGACCTCGGGCCAGGGGACCGTGTACTACTTACTACACACTCAGGGCTTGGCAAACAGCACCAGATAAATATTTGTTGAATGAATAATCGAGAGAATGCTGGTCATCATTTACCAGGTGTTTTAATGCCATCTAATGTGGTAGTCATGGCACCAGGGCAAACCTGAATGCAGATTCTTAAAACTGATGTGACAACCTGGCGCGGCTCCCCAAGCACGCCTGAGGGGCCTGGGTGTTGCTGGCCGACCTAGGAATCCCTGAGGGCCCTTCTGGTGCAAGGCTGCAGGGCCCTAGAGCAAGCGGCGGAGCCAGCTGGGAACTGAAAACGACCCTCCTGCCCTTGGTCTTGGGCCAAGAGTGCCCTTGGGGCAGGAATTCGCAGCAACTACTGATCCTGGCTGACCTCGGCCTGGCCGTGCGCGGGGTCCTCAGGCCCTCCTGACACCTGCTTTCTGCTGAAGGACCCCAGGTCACCTCCTGCTCTATCTGAGGTCTTCCACTGGCTGTGGGTTGTGCTCCAGACAAGGGGGGTGACCCTGGGGGAGTCACCTGATTTCTCTAGGCCTGTAGCATGGGGACAGGCCCCTGGCAAGGCTGTGAGACAACGGTGCCCTCCTCTGGCGCCCACGGGGCCAGAGCCCTCGTGCCCTCAGCCTCTAACCCAGAGGCATGGCTGGCACACCAGGTTCCTCATCCAGGGTGCGATCCTGGGGCCTCGGTCAGCGGGGGGTCAGAGAAACACAAATGAACTTTACCCAGAGCCCAGGACACCCGCAGATGAATTCAAATTCAACTACCGCTTCCTGGGTGTCTTCTAAGCCCCAGGTACCACACTGTGCTTTGAAAAGACCGGACTGATACCAAGCTGGCCAGGCTGTAGCCCCTCTGGACAGCTGCGGGGAGAGCTACTTTCCTGGCTACTGAAAAAGCGCTCCTGCTTGGCCTTGGGGCACCTCCTTCTTCTCCCTTTTAAGTGCTCCTGCCTGAGCCTGGGGCGTCTTGCCTGGGGGAAGCTGCTTTATACTCTGCTGCTAGCCAGCTCTGTCCTGAGAGAAGCCCTCCAGCCAGGCCTCCACCTGCCGGCCTCACTCAAAGCAAGCAGGGAGCACTGGAGGGGACAGCAAACCCACCTGCCGCTCTGTCAGAGCAGATGCCCACCCCCAAACACAGCCTCACTGCAGCCTTGACAAACACGGTCAGCGGGCAACCCATCACGCTGGTAAATGGAATCAACCGTTTCTCTTGCTTTCCTGCCCAGGGCCGTGATCACAGCTCCCCCTGCACCAAGAGGTGGCAGGGGACCGGCAGGGGTGCGCTCGGGACGCAGGGCTGATCCCTGCGAGGGGGCCGTGGGCGCTGGCTCGGCCCCACCGCAGCAGGGTCCTCAGCACACAGCACAGAGAGGCACCACCACCACCACCTCCGTCCTGTAGTGCACAGTCCTGCCCGTCTACGGTTTTCCAAGTGCTCGTCCCTCTGCTCTGGGGACGCAGCCTCGTCAGCTGGGTGATGCTCTGTAATCTACAGTTAGCATCCCCGTGGAGAGCCTGCCGGGGCCAGGACCTGGGAGAGGCCGCATCTCATCTAACGCCCTACAACCCGGCAGGTGAGTGCGGGCGTTTTTGTTTGGCCACTGTCAATAAAGCCATACCTCCGAGCTTCCTGTGAACTTTGGCCAGTGGAATGAAAAGAGTGGAAGTCTCCTTGAAGGGGGCCGGCAGTGCCTCCTTCCCTCCCCTCGTCCTTCCCGCCGGCCGCAATCCCCTGCAATCCACAGCAGCAACGGTCAGCACTACCGCGGCCACACAGGATGGGGTGGCGGGGGTCCAGGCCCCTGCACTGAGCGCGTCACACCAGCTTTGGCCCGCCTGCCACCAGGTTTTTGCGTGACTGAGACGTGTGACCTTCACCTAAGCCGCTCTCATGTGGGGGCTTCTGCTACGGTAGCCAACCCTCAGACTACGGGACACAACCTGCAGTTTCTGTGTCACAGACGCGGCTCCATTTCTCTAGGGCTCGCTGGCTGGGGTGCGGGCCAGCTGTCAGCCCCCGAGGGGCAGGCCGGGGCAAGGAGCGCTGGGACGAGGGCACACCAAGGACCAGGGGATGGGGAAGGCTTCATGGAAGAGGCAACGGCAGCTCAAAGGGCAGGCAGGGAAGGCAGGGAAAGCGGTGGGCGGAGGCATGGCAACCACATCACCTACTTAGGTAGGACCTGACCAACAGAGAGACCTCGAGGGAGTGGCTGTGATGGGCCCTGAGAGTCATAAGGAAAGTTCAGGAAAGTTTCTGAAGGCCTGAAGCTGGAGGAGACCGGGAGGAGTCCTGTAAAAGTCCCAGCAAGTAGGGATGAGACCCTGGGCCCCCCCACAGAAGCCAACCATCAACCCTCAACTGAACGGAGCTCTTAGTTACACCCCCGTGACAGCAGCCGGCACCTCAGGAGGGTGGTGACGGGATGACACTCGTTTGCCTCTGCAGCTGTGTTTCCAATCAACGGCCCAAGCTCCAGGCCCCACCAAATTCTCACCAGCCTGCAAACCTCGGGCTTCAAGCCCCACGACTCTGGGGGGATAAGGTGAACCACATCCTAGATCAGCAGAGTAGGTGCAATGAACACATGACCGTGGGAACACAGTGAATAACAAAGACAAACGTTTACACAGCACTTTAAAGAAATTAACTCTCTTACACACACATAATTACAATGGTCTTGGAGAGAAAATGTAACTGTTTCACTGAGTTCTAGTTAATCTGGGTTAGGACACAATTCCAGACACACTGGAAGCTGGCTGACGCGTTCAGACATCTGAGAGACTCCAGGCTACCAAGCCCCAAGGGCCCTCGTGGACAGGCTCCGAGCAGCACGCGGACGGGGCGCTTTCCTAGCTCCCCTTCCACTCGGTCCTTGATGCTACTTCCTGTTGGGGAGGCCACGGGTGAGCACAGCGGGTTAGAAATCTCAGTACACGATGCAGTCTGTTAGTCCAATACAACGTCAAATCTATATCATTTTTATCAGATTATCCAAATTCATTAAGAAACTATTGAAACTATCTGGTCAAGTTAATCAAAACATTCATGGTTTCATTCACTCAATGATTACTTATTAACAGACGACTCTGTGCCAGCATCTGGACCTGCCACTGTCCCTGCCCGGCAGGGTCCCCAAATGCCGGTCACTGCGGGCACACAGGAGGATGAAGCCTGCCCCAACCAGGAAGGAAGATGCTGCAGACCTTTCAGAGTGGACCAGAGAGGGCCCCCTCAGGAACAAATGCGCCTCTTTTCCAAAACCAAGGCTTCTGCCAAGAAAGCTGAATGTGGCTCGTGGTGAACAGAAGAAAAAAAAAAAAGCAGTTTCTGAGAAGGAGAAACACACGCACTACAAACACTCTTCCATGAACACCCAAAGCGCTGAGGTGAGAAAAGAACGGAACCGGTGTTCATCCTGGACGAGGAATGGAATCAACGGACCAATTCCGTCTGAATGACATAGACACGGCATCCTGCAGCCAGCGGTCGTGTTCACTCAGCCCTGTGTTATCCTTCAATACAAATGCAAAGACGTGAAATGGCGGCTTCGGACTACCTCGGGGACGAGCGCGAGTGAGCGCCTGTGCTCCCCTCAGAGGCGTCGGGGAGAGGAGCACGTTTAAAGGCCCCTCCGAGAGAAAAGACCACCACCGACAAAGCGCTGCCCCTCCTGACCCACCAGCGTGGGCCCCTGTCACCAAGCAGGGGCCTGGACTTCGGTCTCCAGGAAGCGAACAAGGTCCCCCATGGAGAGTTTCAGCCACTCCACAGGGCCTGCCCGGGAGGCTCTCGGGCAGGTCACTCCATGGAAATGGCTTTCTCAAGAGACTTTGAGGGAGGAGGCAGAGAACAGAAACAGGCGATGAGAACAGAGCAGCTGACAGCGTGCTCGACAGCTGGGCCCCCGGGGGGCCAGCCAAACCGCCACTGCACCGCCGGCGAGCAGCCCCGGCCCGCGCAGGCATCACGTGAGGGACGGGTGCCGCACCCACTCCGCGAGCTGCCCGTCAGCCCTCCCAGGAAACATCATCATCGGGCCTCCCCGATCTGAAGCCCACGTTGCCGCTAACGATCGAGAAGGTACGTGAAACGCCTGTGCGCGTGCACACAGACCCACACACACCAGAGGGCCACTGACACACTGACCGATTACCTAGTAAATAACCTGGGGAAGAAAATCCCCCACTGACGTCAGAGAAGTAGGATGTGCTGTATGGAACACACACACACACACGCACGCACGTATCTCTTCAAAAGCCACATGTCACACGCGCCTGAAGTTGGATCTCTTTGTATACGTAGACACAGAAGTGTATAGACTCAGCCCTCCCCACGTAAATACGTACGTGTGTTTATACAGCTCCAAGCCCCTGAAATAGAAATCTACGTGCTTAGGTGAATCAGAGGTTCAGGAGAGTCCAGACCCAGGTGCCCGTGCTCCAGACTAACCACTCGCCGAGCCACTTTCTTCTCCTTAAGTAGCCTTCCCTTGGCTCAGCGAGCGCCCCTCCCACTCTGACGAGGGACTTGAGGGCACACCTGCCCAGTGCCCACCGGCCCCCGTCTCCAGCAGGAGGTTCCTGGGTGGCCTCTTTTCCTCTGCCCTTGTCTAGGATCCCTGAGGAAAAGACAGGTCTCCTGGGGCCCCCAAGGGCACACTCAAGGGGCCACACGCGGATCACAGAGCAAACGGGAAGCAGACGATGCAGGGCCACGCCGGGGATGCGGCTCCCATGGCGGGAAGAGCTGCACCGCGGACCAGGAGCGTCGGCGATCTTCGCCGCTGGCCAGCCTTGCCTGCTGTGGTATCAGAGAAGCGCGTCAGGAGCCGGGAAGGGACGGGCGTGTCAAGCTGTCTCCTCTAACCCTGCTCTGATCCAGCTCTGCAGCTTCACTGTGCTCCTCGTTAAGAATTTCTTAATAACTACGAGGGAACTGCCAAGTAATTGTTCTAATTATATAATACAAACACGTTATTTGCCAGAGTAAATAGATACTATAGTCCCAGTTATATATTACGGTATACAGCATTCAGTAACCTGATAACACCTTACGGAAAAACCCAAACGAACTTTTTGGCCAACCCAACACAACAGTGAATACGATCGTGGTCACATCCCCAGAGGGTGAATATTTTTGAGCGTGTTCCATACGAGGAGGCCCGCTGCGGGCCCCTCACCCTCCGCCTCGCTGAACCCTCACGCTGCCCTGTGAGGTGGGCACCACCTGCTCCTGGAACAGGCCAGGAGGTGAAGGAGCTTCCTCAGGGTCCCCCGTCGGGAGCCCCGCTGAGCCCATCTGCGTCAAGGGCCAGCTCTGCCGGAGCGCCTGGCTCCGCCCCGGCTCAGCGCCAGCAACCCCTGACCTCTGGGGGAGGGGGCCTGGGAAGGTCTGCAGCCCGCGGCCTGAGGGCCTGTGCACCCTTCCCCTCCTCGCCCACAAGTGCCCGGGCCTCCAACAGTTCTCCCTCCGCTTCCCGCTTCCTGTACCAGCTGCCCAGTGACCCCCGAGCCCAGTTATTCAGAGCCTGACCCCCTGGAGGCTCGACCGTTGACACAGTGCTCCAGCCTCCGTCACCCCATCTGGTACACATCACACGTGGGGAAGATGGAAGAACAACTAGAGTTTCTGAGCGCTCACTATGTGCCAGTTACAGTGGTGACCACCTCACATTCACGACTCACGCAGGGTGGGCAGGTCTCACGAGGCATAGCCAAGTCTGGACCCTGGGGCTCCTGACTCCCAGGGGCTCCTCCCTGCAGCCCCCAGAAGCAGTACCCTGAGGAGCGCTGCCGCTGTCCTGCTGAGAAACAGGGTTACTTGTGACAATGTTTTCATCACAAGTCACCAGAACTGTCAAAGAAAAGAAAGAGCGAGACTCTAACACACCTCCCAAACCCATCTGCAAAAGCTGGGCCGTGAGAGTTACCGTTGGAAGGGATGTAAGTCACACAAGGAAGGCTTTCTGGTCTGTCAGTGAGTTGGGCAACCAGCTCCCCCACGCATGCACAGAGGCACACAGCCACCTGCCCGTCCATTAGGCATGCGCTCTCCATCCTTTCCACCCACCAGCTGTCCAGTCACTTCGCTCTTCACCCACCCGCTCACCCAACTGTGCCTCGGCCCACCCAAGCATTTACCACGCAGCCGTGCACTCGTCTCTCCCTGCCCAAAGGCCCACCTACCTCTCCAACCATCACCTATCGAAGTCCTGTCACACGCCAAGAACCATGGCAGTTACGGGAGCACCAAGGTGAATAAGATATCCTCCCTCCTTCAAAGGACTCTCAGTCGCTAGGAGGACACCAGCACGTAAAAGCAAACTGCGGAAGCTCCTCCATCCACGCGTTTCACTTTACGAACATTCACGAGAATAAGGGAAGCTAAATAACGGAGAGAATGCACATCAGCTCAGCCGCCAACCGACAGATGATGTACTGGGTCACTTACATGGTGTTACTGTGGACAGGCTATGAACAGACTTTCAGGGGTCTAACCTGTTGGTAAGTAGAGGAACTTCCACACAACAACGCACTAGGTCCTAAAGGGAGGTAGGAACAAGGTACTGTGGGAGCTGGGAGCACACTGTACCAGGGTCAGAGAATATTGTACCTTATCTGAAATTGGTCTGATTCAAACCTAAGTCAGTGTGATTCAAAAGCTCACACCCGTCCCATGTTACCATCTGCTTTCAATAGGAACAGAAGCTCAGGCCCAAAGCAACTCAGAAAGTACAAATGCTGACCCCCAAATGCTACCAGCTGCTCCCCCCATCTTGATTCCAGGAGCTGTGTGAGGGTAGCTCGAGACTTCTCTGGCGGTCCACTGGTTAAGACTTCGCCTTCCGATGCAGGGGGTGTGGGTTCAATCCCTGGTCGGGGAGCTAAGATCCCATATGCCTTGTGGCCAAAAAACCAAAAGAGAAAACAGAAGCAGTAGTGTCACAAATTCAGTAAAAACTTTAAAAAATGGTCCACATCAAAAAAAATCTTAAAAAAGGAAAAAAAAAGAAGGCAGATTTCCTGAAAATGTGTCCTGGAATGAAGGGCACCTGGGACGGCTCCGCAGAAGGTCCCGGGGCTCCGGTCTGGCCAGATGCCACTGCTGGGTCTCCAGAGGAAGCAGAGCATGAAGAGGGTCCTGGTTGCGTTACCTAAGACACGGTGACGCAACCTGGGAAGCGTGGAGAGCGCTAGAAAACGGAATCTGAATGTTCAACGAGCAAACCAATTAGGAAAGGAAAGGACTTCCTATGGACTTATTGGAAATACTCAAACTTAATGATTTTGGAGCATATGTAGTGGCTGCAGAAAGTAATTTTACTGTGAACATTCTGGGGAGACTGTGCGGTGGCATGAGGAAGAGCTCTCCAAGGTCAGGAGGCTGCAAACAGTCCGGCTGCCCTCTGTGCGTGTGAAGCGGGTGAAGGAGAGAGGATGCTGGTTTGGGTTACCAAGCACAGCTGGCATCCTAGAGGCCCTCCGGGGGAGAGCGCGCTGCTGAGCGCCCAGGAACCAGAACACCTGGTCCCTGAGATCTGACCCCAAACCAGCACAAACCAAAGAAAACCGTACACTTCCTCCCCGGGCTCGGGCACGCAGCTCTGCGCGGTTATAAGGGTTACCACGCGCCGGCAGCAGCTCCGCTTGACAGCCGTGTGGCTTTGATTACTGAGACGAAAAAGTGAGTTCATCGTCCTTCACTGAACAGGTTGGGACACAATCTCTCAAAACGTGGGTGGACCCTGGGGGGAGGGATCCTCGGAGGTGGGGCAGCAGAGAAACGGCTGTCTGCAGGCCCCTGCCCACGCCCACCTTCCGAGCAGCTGTGAGAGATGCTGACCAGGCCACACGTGCTCTTAGCTCCAAAGCGTTCTCTGCGGCTTCCTTCCCAGGAATGGTTCCGACCTAGGCATCTTGTGGAATGTTCCGAGGTGACGCTCCTGTCCCGTCAGCTCCTCGAAGTGCCGTCCTCCGTCCTGGGAAGGCCTGCCCGTCACAGCTGTGTGGGCAGCGAGCCCCACACTCAGCACCCCCCAGCAGAGCCCCCCGTGGCAGGCATGTGGACGGGCAGGGGCCTCTTCCAGGCAACAGGAACGCGCGGTCTTCCCGAGCAGCCCGGGTCCCCTCGGGGTGATCAGCAGGGGGCAGTCTAGGGATCAGCGCACCGTCACTCAGAAGCACCTTCCAAATCTCCTCCACTGCGGAAACAGCTAAGAAGGCGTCCCTGTGCTTCCCTCCCGACATCCACCACGGGCCGTGGATTCCGCGACTCAGGAGTCTGTCTGCCCCACCATTAGGAGAGCTGGGACAAAAGGGACAGACCCTGGTTCACGCCGAGCACAAGGCAGGGGGTTCACGGAACGCTTGCTGAATCAACGGGCGAGCAAACAGATGAATGAACAGCGAGCAAATGAATAGGGCTCCAACCACTGGTCTCCCCAAGGGTGCAAGTCAGTTCTAAAGCCGTGGGACTGTGACTGTTTCCTCCGGGTCAGCAACAGTCAGGACCAGGAGAAGGCAGGGCCAGCCCAAGGGGCGAGGAGCAGACCTGGAGAACAGCTAAGGGTGGAGGCTGGAACTCGGCATAGAGCGCTGACTCTGGGGACCCGGGGCAGAGCCTGGGGACAGGCGCCCTCAGTGGTTAGGGCGCGTGGTGGCAAGGTGATGGCCAACCGACAGCGGTAACCTTCGAGAGGAGGCAGAGGGGTCTTGTTTTGGTTCTCTTATTTTTACTTGTAAATAAATACGGAGATGTTTCATATTTTAATATTACACATGCCACCTAATTATTGTAATTGCGTGTAATTATTACACATATACAGACTATATACAACTATACAATGAATGTGCAAAATGTGCAGCTATTATTTGGGATTTTGTTTTGATTTTTGTTTTGTTTTAATTCTCAGGGCAAATGGTCTCAGTGCAATAAAACAACAGAACGAGGAAGACGAACGCCTCTGACCATGCTGTGGCTTTGAGCGTTCTGCGGTGGAAGGCTCATCGCTTCCTACCAGCTTATCAGATCCCTGGAGGGTCCTGTGAGGCTCACTGTGCTCAGAAATCTCCGCAGGTTGAGCTCTTCCAACACCTGAAATATCTCCCCACCCTCCTGACGACTGTGCAACGTCCAGCACCTTCTCTTTGTCAAGCCCTGTCAGACTCGACAGGGCCGGCTCTGCTCCCCGGAGCCTCAGGTCTCGGAGGCCGCCCTCAATGACGTTTCTAGTTCCAGAAAGAGGCTAGGAGCTCAGTGCAGTCTAGGCCTGGCTGGGGTCCCATTCCATCTGGGCAGTGACTCGACCCTCAGCGACGTGGGCTGTGCCCAGGTGGGAGTGCTTCCGGCGCACCTACCCTTGGTGGTGGGGGCACCTGGCACAGCGGCCAGCTTACAGGATGCCCCGAGTAAAGGGCAGCCTAGCCAGGCACCAAGACTCAAACCTGGCTCCTCCACCTCCCGGCTGTGTGGCTCTGGAAGAGGAACGTAACCTCTCTGAGCCTCGGTGGGACGAGAGTCACAGGGATCACAGCAGCTCCTTCACGAGGAGGGCTTGGCGTAACGCCCGGCACACAGTCAGGTCGTAACAAGCGCTACTCTAATGAACTGCTCTCTCCTTTCTCTCTCCTGCTCAAATCTCTCAGGAGACTCGTTGGCAGTGGTGGGTCTTGAAAGAGCCCAGCAAAGGGGGCACCGAGTGGGCACTGAGGCCGGTGCTGGGCACCCTGGGACCCTCACTGGGAAGCATGCTGGCCTCCCCCTTCCCCCTGCAAATCACACCGACCTGGCTCCCCCCCTTGCCAGCAGGGCCCCCGGGCTCTGGATAGGCTCCTGGCTCCTTCCGCTGGGCGATAATCATCTTCAGATGCAGCTGGCACGGTGTTCTGAGGTGGGAGCGTCAATTATTAAACCATTATTTGTTCACGTCTCCGGGAGGCGGGAGACTTTGCCTCCTCCACAAACATGCCTGGAAGACCACAGGGCCTACGCGGTTACCCTGCAACCAGGAGCTGGGCCGCCGATCAAAAGACAAACAAACAATCAGGCCCAGAGATTCTGAATCGGGACCATGAAGCCACTGGGCATGGAGGTGAGCAGACAGCGGTTCAGTACTGGCTCTCCTCGGAACCTGGGAAGCAGGCGCTGGACTTTCCAGGCCTAAGAATCCTGCTGAGAATCCCAAGCTGGGACTGCAGGGCCCCTGGGTCACCGGGTGGCCAGCCTTGGCTCTGAGGCCCTGGCGGGGTCTGCATCCCAGCTCTGGTGCCTCGCCAAGTCTTGTCACTTCCCTGAGCCTCGGATTGGCAACTTCAAATGACAGTGGCGTCCCCGAAGCTGCGAGTCCCGTGGGGATCCAGGACGGTGAAGGGCAGGGTCCGCAGCTCGGCTTACCCGAATCATCATGTTGGCTGTCCGTTACACACGCAGACTTGGGCTCTGCGCCTGACCTTCTACATAAGGAGCCTTAGGAGACACGGGGTCAGTGATTCTGAACTGGCCAACCCAGTACCTTGCACCCTCCCTGCGGCAATGGCCGATGAGAAGCCCCGTCAGGCGCGGGGTACCCAGAAGCCGCCCTGAAAACAGCACTCGCCTCCCGGAAGGCCCAGCTTGACCCTGTGCCTTGGGGCCACCAGCTGATGCACGGTTTATACAGCCTGTAAGACGGGCAATTCCCGCGGGTGACCTCCAAGCCTCCCCTGCACATCACCGGGCCCGGCCAGCACAGCCTCCTACAGAACCAGGGAACTGGGAGGTGGTGTGCTTGGTGGAAGAGCAACAGAACCGGGTCCAAACACGCTGTCTGACTTGACCCCAGCTCCCCAAGTCCCCGTCCTTCAGTCTTTTCCCCAGTAACATGGGAATGGTTTCTCCATCTCCCTGGGTTACATCAAAGATGGAACGAGACAGTGACTGCAAAGAGTAGTGACTCAGTTCGGACTCAGGACATGCAGTGGGCCCTTCCCTCTCTCAGCGGTGACCTCATCCATCCTCACTCCAGCGTGGGAATCCCCTCCACCATACCCTTGGCACCACAAAGATTTGGGACTTTGGGGAGGTCTGTGGGAAGAGGGGTGTGCAGACACTGGGCAGGGCTGCAGGTCGGGTCGGCGGGGGTTGGGGAGGAGTCTTACCTTGGGGGCAGCTATGTGCCTAGTGCCTCATCTCAGCGTGCCTTTTCCAATAGCCACCTCTACCCGGAATGTTCTCAGGACCAACGCCAAGCCTCCCAGGGGCCTGTGTCCCAAAGCCATCTCTGCTGCCCCAGGAGACAGACCTCAGAGAGCCCTGGGCGCCCCCCTCCCTCCTCTGCCCCCTGACTCTGGGACCAGGAGGCAGGGAAGTGAGCCCACAACTCCTGACGGCAGCCTGAGCTCTAGCAAGAGAGGCTGTGCAGCCAGGGCTCCTCCAGAGGCTCACCGCGGCCTCCCCAGGGCTCCCCTGTAACGCAGGCCAGCAGCAAAGCACCGGACTTGGGGGTGGGGGCGGGCGGGCCTGTTTTCTCAACAGCAACTGCATTAACCGTGTCTGAGCACGGTCTCCATTTGTAAATGTGACAGGCTTGCTTTCAGAATTAATTTCTTCCCGTCTCAAAACCTGGCGCTGCCTGAAAGGACTGACGGAGGAAAGGGGAGGCGGTCGAGGGAAAGTGCAGGCAGAGCCAGCCAAGGTGGAAGAGAGCGCCCTCACCCACCCACGCATTCACCCGTCTGTTCCTTCACTCATCTTTCATTCACATGTTCTCCGAGCTCCGAGCACTGTCACGGATCTGGCGCGGTGCTCGGCGTGGGGTCACAAGTGACTCAGCCACACCTCTGCTCTCCAGGAGGGCTCGCAGCCTGTGAGAGGAGGCGGGAAGGGCAGTGGAAAGTCAGGCAAGATGCTCTGGAGCCCAGGGTAGGGGCAGCCAGCTCAGACGGGGAGGCGGTGCCTGTGCTGCGTTTTCAAAGAGTAGCAGGAAGGCGCACAGGGCAGAAGGAAAAGGCACGGAGGGGTGATCGTCCGAGGTTTCGGACATGGGTCAGCATGGCAGAGGGGCGAGGCCGGACGCCAGCAGGGGTGACCAGGCCTGAAGGCCCTGATGGGGCGGAGTCTGTATTCTTTTTTTTTGCGGTACGCGGGCCTGTCACTGTTGTGGCCTCTCCCGTGGCGGAGCACAGGCTCCAGACGCGCAGGCCCAGCGGCCATGGCTCACGGGCCCAGCCATTCCGT
The DNA here is from genome assembly GCF_951394435.1 of Stenella coeruleoalba. Taxonomy (NCBI): domain Eukaryota; kingdom Metazoa; phylum Chordata; class Mammalia; order Artiodactyla; family Delphinidae; genus Stenella; species Stenella coeruleoalba. Next base: position 3,518,960 of record NC_137163.1, on the reverse strand, counting down.
GGCATGTGGGATCTTCCCGGACCGGGGCACGAACCTGCGTCCCCTGCATCGGCAGGCGGACTCTCAACCACTGCGCCACCAGGGAAGCCCGAGGAGTCTGTATTCTGAGCACAATGGGGGCCCGGTGGGCATTTGAAGCTGCCGGGGCCTTAGTCACGGAAGCAGGGTGAGAAACACCACTGCTGCCCGTGTCTCCACAGAGAACTTGCACACAACCTCAGACTGCATCCTGACCATGGCCCTACCGGATGGTGCCCACTTTTCCTCCATTTGTCAGCTGAGGAGACTGAAGGCCACATGGTGGGCGAGCAGGGCAGTGGGGACCCCAACCTGCCTGCCGATGCCGGTCCAGGGCCTGGGCCTCTCACGGCCACACACAGCAACAGGCCAGCCAGAGAAGCCATGGGGCCTGGCAGCCGCTCCCTGCAAGAGTCAGGAGCCGGCATGGGGTCCCTTCGGCTGGCTGCCACCTCCCAGGCAGAGGCGAAGCCCTTCTCCCATCAGGAAGAACTGCCGTGGGGGCGTGAGCTCCTCCCTAGCAGCCACGAAGCCCGCGGCGGGTGGAGGGAGCCACAGACAAAGGCACCACGGACCCAAGTGGCCTGGCCCGTGGACCCCCCCGCCTTTCAAACGCCATCAACCGGCCACTGAACAGGCAGCTGTCCTGAGGACAGGAGGCCTTGCCCGCTGAGGAGAACGGCTCGAAAAAAGGCTACTTTTAAGTGAACCCACTTACAAATGGGACCAAATTGCCATGGCAAATAGTGAAAATAAGGTAAAACGGAGGCTTTACTTTGGAAATAAAATGAAAAGAAGTATGAAAACAAGCTCACTTTAGGTTATGCTTAACACAAGCCAGGTTATGTTTGCCAGAGGTACTAAGTCTTTGAAAGAGCAAAGGAACAGCCAGGTTGTGACCGTCTTTTCCTGCCCTTTGCTGAGAGCGCGCACGAGAGCACAGCGCGCCCGCTGGCTTCACTCCACACGGCGGCGGCAGCGCAGGAGGGGCATTTCTCTGCACCGCCTGGAGGGCCCCGCGCTGGCCCAGTCACCCCCTACCCTTAGCTCTCAGCTCTGCCCCCAGGTCCTCCTTGGCCCAGGGCTCGGGGTCCAGAGGAAGCTCTCCTGGATCACTTCACCAACTTCAGGAAATTCTGCACCTTCTCCAGGATTTGTGATGGACTCTGCAGTTGCTCTTCATTTTCTCTGCGCTCTCCTGTCAGGTGTTATGGACAGTAGGCAGCCGGGCGGGTGCAGGGACTCCACAGGAGGAGACAAGTGTCCGTGTGGGGCGGGGACCCACTGTACTGAGGTCAGCCCGTTCGTGTGACTCCTGGGACAGCCCTGTATCTGCAGGGCGTGGACGCTGACGAGTCAGGAAGATCAGTGGTCTTGCCAAGGCCAGAGCCGGCCCGCGGGGCCGAGAGCCAGGGGGCGGGAACGCCGGGCACCCAGCCGGCGCCTCCATCAGCCCCGCAGCCTCACCCTGCGGACCCGCCTCACCGGCCCACCCAGGCCCTGCTCATCCTGCCGCCTCCGGCCTGGAACCTTTCCCTCTGCTGTCGCGGGCTGAAATCCTACCGCTACTTTCAGCCCTCTCTCACACGCCACTTCTTCCACGAATTCTCCCCGCTCAGCCCAGACAAGGCACTGCTTGGTGCTCTCGGCACCGCGTGAGAACGCCCGGGTCAGGAGCTTCTCCCCCACCCCGTGCCCCGATCGCTGGCCCGAGTCAAACTCAAGAGGTGACGCTAACTTGAACCGACGCCCAGGTGGCCCATGTGGCTGCGTGGCCTGACGTCCAAGCCCTGGCTCAGGGCTCACGGGCACCTTCAGCCGCCAGTGCCCCATCATCAAGTCCGTCCCGCACTTCCAGGCTTAGACATGGCCGTCAATGCTCTCACCGTCCCCGTGACCCACAGAGACATTCAGTGGAAAGCAGGGCTTTCTGCTGCTTACTAAGCAAAGCTGGATTTCTGCAGAATAAAGTTCACGCTTCCAGAAATAGAAAAGGCATGTGGGTGATAACGTGCCATAGCTTCAGAAAGCAGGGAAATTAACGCTTCCTCCTAATGACAGCTTGGCAGGTTCCGCGTCTGAGAAAGAGAATGACCGAGGGCGATTCTGCTGCCCGGCTGGTGGCAGCGCTGCCTGTGGCGGTCAGCCTCGCACCCACAGGAAGGGTCCGGATGCCAGCGCCGCCCCCAGGCAGCCAGCAAAACGCATGGGACGGAGGGGAGCCCGGCTGGGGCCTGGGCCCAGGACCCAGAGGACATGGGAGACACGTGTGCGGGATGCGCTCCCAGAGCTCAGGCAGGGAGCTCTGAGGTCCGCGGCGGGAGCGGGTGACAGCTGAGCTGCGCCCTGAAGGACGGACTAAGTTTTCCAGGTGGAGCAAAGGGAGGCGGGAGGGGACCCCGCGTCAGTGCTTTCAGTAGAGACACCCCGCCCCTGTAGGGCCACAAAACCCTCTGAAAATCTGACGAAAACTACAGACCCCGTTCCCAGAGAAACGAATCCCCACATACAGTGTGTGCAATTTTGCGCCGTTTGAGGACAACTCACCGCCAGCCCCCGGCTGACATACTTGCTCAGCGGAATGTGAGTGGCTGAGGACAAAGCCTTTTGCAGTCCCTGTGCCTCCAGAGTCTAGGCCGCACCCGGTGCACGCCACAGCGCTGAACAGATGCTTGCTGAGTGAACAAACAACCGAACTGGTGATGCCGCCGACGCCCCGCCAGGCTGTGCGTGGGCATTAACCGAGCGCACATGGGCTGGAGACAAAGGTCCGCGTCTTCCTTGAGCGCAGAACAAGCTCACGAAGCGCCCTCCCTGCAGACCCAGGTCCTGATGAGACTGTCACAGGCTCCCAGGAGTGGGGGAAGGCAACATGGCCCAGGCAGCCGGCCTGCTCCTATGCCAGGCGCTTGGGTGGCCCGACGACGCTCGCCACAGGCCTCTGTGCTTCAGGAGAGTGGCTGCCCCAGCTCTACTCGCACAGAAGGCCAGCATGGGGCCGGCGCTGGGGGCGCCCGGGGAGGATGCCCAGGGTGAAATGCAGGCTGCGACATCCCCCCTGTGGGTTCTCAAAAGCTCCAATGGATTTTTAACAAAACACAGCCAAGGTAATTCAAACCAATCTATCCCACACCAAATACTGCCATCAGAACACAACGTCAACTCAGGACAGCCCTGCCTGCCCCACCCCTGGCCGTTCGTTCATTCACAAACATCAGGGCGACCTCTGAGCTCCAATTTTCTGTAGCTGTCTCCATGTCCGGAAGACCCCGTGCCTCCAAGTCTGCAGTGAACCTTCCAGTGCTCAGGCTGCCTGTAACACCCAGAAGCACCAGGTCCCACGTCAGCCCCGAGCCCTGACTTGCACTTCAGAAACCACGGACAGTGACAGTCTGTGTCCAGAGCCACAGGCGTTGCAGAGAGGGGCTGGGAGCCAAATGACAGGGGGGATTCTGACCTCAGGAAGATTACGTCGGAGGATGAAACACCCACATGAATAACTACCACCCCAAATGAAAGATGTCAGTCTCTCGGGGGGAGGGGTAAGGTGCTGTGAGCAGGAACCACGGAACCATGTGGGAGGAGCCTGGTGCAAAGAACACCGGCATGACGGGCGCAGGGACAGGAAGAGAGGGGCTCACAGAGCACGGCACCGCCTCGTCATCCGAGCGCTCTGGGGCACGTGTCCACTGGGACCCCTCCCCCTCCTCCGGGCTTCTGTCACCAGCTCGCCGCTTCCCTAGTCCCTTCTGCCCACACCTGCCCCGTGCTCCATCTTGGAGCCCCATATCTGGGCTGACCTCTGTCCTCGGAACCACACGTCCACCCGCCTGCTGAATGCCAGCTGTGTCCAGGTCTCCCTGACTGTAAACACCACTGAAAAGTCTGCACTGACCTGTCCGCATTCCCCCTAAGGTTTCAGGTTTGGGGAAGAAGGAGAATTGGGAACTGGAGGCACGGATGTTCACAGCCCCCTGGAAACACAATCCACGGCAAACGCCTCTGCTCCAGGCCCCTCTCCTGCTCCCTGGTCCTTCCCGGCCCTGCCCACACACTCGTGGCAGCTTGGATGGACGGCGAAGAAGCTTCTGTCTGTCAGGCGTGGCACTCAACAGCCTCAGCTCCTGCTAGGACCGCCTCCCTCCCCTTTCCCTACATTACCCTCCCTCCCTCTCCTCCTCCTGCGTTAATTCAGCGTATGAGTCATGAGTTCTGACTGCGGCCAAGCTCCTTCCGTGCCCTGTACTACAGGTAAACTCTTCCGTACTCTTCAAACTTCCAGCACCCACGACACAACCGCCCCAATCCTATCCTGTGACATGATCTCCCCTCCTGTTTCACAAGGAAAATGGGCCACATGTGGGACCCCTGTGTCTTCCTGCTACGAAACATACGCCCCACCACATCTGGACTCTCCAGGTGCCCCTCAGCGTCCGGGCTCCAGGCACACAGCCCCATGGAAAGCGCACCCGACCCTGGCACAGCGTATCCTTAGGCCCGCACTGCTGCCGCCTCTTCTACTGATCTCTGCCCAGACGTTACCTCCTCCGGCCCCCTCCCCAGGAAACCCAACCCCTACTGCCTTCCCGCCCTCCCCACGATCGCCCACAGGCCTTGGTGCTATCGCACTGCCGAGCTACGTGAGTGACAGGCAGGTAAGTGAGGGTCTGTCTCTCCACAACAGGGTCAGCTCCCCGAAGCCAGGCTCTGAGCCACTCCTGTGCCTTGCCGTGTCCCGAGCACACGGAGGTTCCAACAGTCCTCACGACACGCTAAAGGTCCTCTGCTAGGCTGGGACATGAGCTCAGGACACCTGAGGCCCAGCTCCTCCCATCACGCCAGGCTACACCCACGGCCTTCAGCGTCTTCGACCAGCCCATGCCCCTGGACCCCATTCCAGGCCCAGAGCTGGGTTCCCAGTATGCACCCAGGAAGCGAGTGCTGACTGATCCAGTCCCTGGCATGGCGGGCGGCCTCTCTCCAGGCCTCTGGCAGAGCCGCAGGTTCCTGCTGCGGGGTCTGCCCCGCCCCCCATCTGCCGCCCCCACCCCGCTTACAGCCCCCACAAGGCTGCAATAAGATAAACACCACAGCCTGCAGATCCCGGGAACCACGTGGCCACGGCAGAGCGGGCATCTTGCAGGCTGGCAGGAAGTGGCTCTCTGGCACCTTCCCACGGCTGCACTCCGGTACTTCCTGTCAAGCCACATATGCTGTCAGGAAGAGCTGGTTTCCACGCATGTCTGGAGTGGCCGCTTCTGCCCACTCCAAACCAGAGGAGGGGATGTGCTTTGGGTCCTACGGAACCTACACGCTGGGGGATTGGGAGCTGACGCTTTGAGCCTCAGAGCCCTGGCCTCTCTGTGACAGAATGAAGGGATCGCGTCTACTTCGCTGCCCCGCCCTCAGCTGCCTTGTTATGATGCAATTCTGCCCCACCCTCGAGAAATCAGCGTTCTTCCGCAAGAACCAGCGTACTTTGGGTGGACAGGGGCGAAACACCTGCAGGAAGTGGTCGGCTCTTAACAAAAGGGGTCGTAAAGCCTCGTTCGAGTGTGTATTTATCATTAGGTCCCCAGGGGCTCTCGACATGATGGCTAAGCTTGGCCGATCCGTTTGTTCGACACAGCTCACTATTGTTGAGAAGGTATCGCACCACACACTCCTGCTCGACAGATGCTGGGGATACATGTGCCATTTAACCTTCCGCTCAGTCACGTAAACTGGGACTGTGTGTGGTCCCTTTACAGATCCAGAGACTAAAGTTCTGCAAGGAAAAGCATCGGACCCGAGGAAGAGGAGGACCCAGGGCCCACGGCCCCGAAGCCCGTGTTCTTCCTGATCTGCTGTGATCTTGGCAGACGGGGCGGTGCCCTGCATTTCTCTATTCCACCAGGATTTTTGTATTTTCCACCACCGAGGGAGATCCGGTGAACTCGCTTCAAGCTAAGGGGCTGATCCTCTGACAAACTGACATCTCCAAGAGTGAAGGTCACTCGGCTGGTTTCTTCCAGCTGTTGGACTGGATCAACCGTCCAGGGACGAATCACCAGGCAAGGCCTCGGGGAGAAGGATGTTGTCAGGGGCCGCCTGGAAAAGGTCAGCAGCTGAGTCTTGGAAGCTGCCTTGTCAGGCTCAAGGTCTGGCTTCAAAGTGGCCCGAAGGCCAGCACCTTTTAAAGGACAGCTTCCTTTGTCGATTCCTCAGATGGGAAGGAGTTATTTTCCCCCAAAACCTCTTAGCACTGCAGCCCAAGCTGACCCACATTTGCTTCCAGACCTCTTTTCCTTGCTAAGAAATGACACAGCTTAATTTCAAACACTCTCCCTTAAGCATCTGCTCTGTGCTCACTTAGCACATTCTGAATAATGTGGGTAAGACACAAAAATGGCGGGTATAGTAGAGCGAGGCCAACAGCCCTGTCTGGTGGTGGCTGAGGGAGAGGGACAGACAAGGAGGAGGCAAACCTGGTTCTGGTCCTGCAAACACAGGACCCCACGCGGGAGGCCAGGTGACCTGGGAGGCCCCATCCACATCCACGCTCCCATGACCTCTCCCCCTGAGGGCGTCACCTCAGTCACGGCCCATGCACACTCGGGACCTCACTCCACCCTCAGCCCGGCCCGGGGAAGGCCTGTCGGAGGGAGAAGGGAGCACTCGGGGGCAGAATCACTTATCCAGGGTCACGCAGGCCCACAGCTGAAGCCAGAGCTCCTGTGCCCAGACACGTGCCCTGCACTGCTGATGGCTCCTGGGCTGCGGTGGGACGGGCTCAGACACCAGCGCCTGTGAGCCACGTGGACCGGACGGAGACCTAATCAGGCTGCCTGACCTGGCCGGTCTCCGGTCTGCTCAGCTGTACGGAGGGACCAGTGGACAGCTCCGGGCGAGGCCGTCGGTGTGGGGCATCCAGCTGTCCCACCGCCGGGGAAAGGCACCTCCTCCTCTTTGCTGGCCGACGGACGGGGTACGAGGACTGCTGGGATGGTGAGCCCAGGGCCCAGATCCGGCCCTACTTCCTGATGCTTGATCTTGGGCGAGCTGTCAGAACCATGAGCTGTTTGTCCACCCGCCGAAGGGAAACGCCTGTGCCCCTGGGTGGTCCCCTAATGCCGGGCCTCGAGCGCACAGAGAAGGCCAGCGCCTGCTCCCTCCCATCCTGCGCCTCCTGACCACCCCACCCATCGGGGAGGACCAAGCTCTGCGTGACCCCACCGTCCCTCCGGCCTCCTGAGATGCAACCGCGTGCAGAGTGGCCCCTTCTTCCCGCCCGGCCTTCCTTCCACAGTCGGGTGTGCTGAGCAGGCCTAACTCAGTCCGATCTGGGCTGGGACGCCCCTGAGCAGGGACAGGCTGCCAGGGGCCTCCCCCGCTGGCAGCGCCAGAAGCACGGAAGCCAGCAGCACGGGTCTAGGGCCCCTCCTCTGGCCGGGAAGCCAGAAACCTCACCTGAAGCCTAGACCTTTATCTCAGCAGACACTTCCAAAAACACAGATAAAAGGTCATGTGGCTCATCTTCTCCATGAGAAAAAGCCACAGGAATTGGCTGAATTTAATGCAAAGTGGGAGAATAAATAAATGAGATGCTTTCCAAGGTCGCTTTCAGCTCTTGCTGAGACCTGGGCCCGGCCCAACGCCTGGAGTGCCAACCCAGTGAAGGCGGGCAGGGCAAGGCGACCCTTCATCCATGCCTCCCGCAGCAGGCCTGTTCTGAGTGGACCCTCCACTGGCACGTCTAGGAAGGATGCTTTTGCCTTTGAGAAAGGCTGAGATGGCAAACCTGTCAACCTGGGGAAGGCCGAGGCAGCCACTCCACCACGAGCACATGCACGCCGCATGCACTGGCTCACTTGCAGCTCTGGTTTCAATGCTGCAGCTAAAAATACGTGCGCCGCCAATGAGACGAGGAGGGGCCTGCCAGCACGGGCAGCGAGCAGCTTTCTCCCTGTGGCAGGCTGGAAACTGAATCCGGGGTGTGGGGAAACAGCGACATTCCCAGGATTGCCAGGAAGCCCAGTGGGTCCCCGCCAGGATTCAGGCATCGAAGGCCCTGGGGACAGCACCGCCTGCCAAGGGGGGTCGAAACGCCACCCAGGTCACCTATCCGTCCGGGCACAGCCCCAGCAGGCCACACACAGCCCCCTGTCTGCACGGGGCACAGGGCTGGGATTTTAACTACTCAAGGACAGGCCTTAGTTCCCTAAAAGATGCCTTGTGGAGCCAAGGGAGAACGGCGGGCTGACGCTGTTATGGGTTGGCTGCGGGCCCTCACAGCCACCGTCCAGGCCTCAGGTCAAGAGAGTCACTAGGGTCACGAAGCCGGGACTCCAGCCCAGGGCAGCTGCCTCCCAAGTCCACAGGGAGGTGGAGGCGAGTGAGCTGGAACCGCGGGTCTCCTCCCTGGCTCCCCCCGCCTCCCGGCTCAGCGTGAAGACGGCCCAAGCACGCTGACCACTCACCGGCTCTTCTCTGGTGGAACCAGGCGTCCCCCACCCCCCAAGTCCAGATCTTGGCACGTGCCCTTACTCCCTCCCTGCAGAAGACGCACTGCTGTCACCAGGCCTGAGGCCCAGGTACAAGGTCTCAGGGGAGGAGCTGCAGGGAGTCGATGAGCACAGCAGAGGGAGTCAGAGGCCTGGATTTGATGTCCTGGGCGGAAGACCTTGGGCAAGTCACTTAGCCTGGCTGTGTGCCCCAGGGCTCTCCTCTGTAGAGCAGGGACAGTGACGCTATCACGCCAGCAGGGCCTTTCCAAGGCTGTGATGCAACACGGACATGCAAGCACTTTGTAAACTGAAAACCCAGGTATGTACACCCTCCAGCATCTTCTCAAATGAATCAGGGGAAATGAGAAAAGCTGATCCTGTATCTGTACTCAAAGAGCTTCTATCCCAGATGGCGAGACAGAGGGTACTTTAAGAAGAATATAAGGCACCACCAGCCCAAGGGCACAGAGCTGGCATGGCCAACATACACAGGAGCACGGCACACGCACACGGGCCGGCACTCGCTGCGTTTGTGCCAAGGGTAGCCGGTGCAGGGGAAAGATGACGTGGCCGGGCAGTCTGGGGACAGTTCCACGAGGGAACCTGAGCCTTGGAGGAAAAGCGGAGGAAAGGCAGGCAAGGCTGCTTAGACGGGCCACCACGCGAGTGGACGTGACCCCCCTGGGGACTCCCACAGCGCCCCCCCCGGATGGGAAGCGGCCTGCGAGGCACCCTGCGTGACGTGAGGAAGCCGCGGGGTGAGTGGAGGGAGGAGTCTGCACCTCAGATGCTGGTGTTCCGGCTTTGTCCCGGGTGACACAGGCCGGCAGGATGAGCTGGGACAGGGAAGGGCCACTGCTATTAGGACATCTTTGGCCCGCAGCGCAGAACGCGGTGGTTGGAGGGGAAGGAGGAGGGGCGGTGGCGGTGGCAGTCCAGCAGGGAGGCCTCTGCCATGGACGGCAGATGGTGAGAGACGGGGCTGGGATGTGGGGGAGCTGCTGCCCCCAGCCAGCCTGGGCCCGAGTCCGGAGGGAGCCTGCAGCAGCCACGGCCACCCCGCCCAGCAGTGACGTGAACTATCAGGTAGACGGCCTTCACCAGCCAGAGCGCTGAGCTGCCTCGGCTCCGATTAACAGAGCAGCGGACGCCAGGGGCTCAGCAAGGTCCTGTCTAGCGGCCTCCGCTAGCCGTGCTCCCGACGGCTCGCCTGGCTGCAGACTCAGTCAGAAGACGCATCCTCCTCCTGAGTGAGCTTCCCGGCCAGAAGCCCCAGGGGCTGGCTCGTCCAAGGAGCCGTTTCCTCAGCTGGCACCCGAGGCTCTTTGCTGTGCTGTCTGTCCCTGGACGAGGCGTCAAGAAAAACAAGAGATCCCATTCACCAGTACCGTGAGTCCCAGCTGAGGCACATCCAGACCCCCATTCCACGACTCTTCTCTCTAAACACAACTTATGTTTGAAAAGGGCGTAGCATCCAGAGAGCAAATTTCCTGCGAGACGGAAGCCCTGGGGTTAAAGTTTTCATCTTGCAAAGAAACAATGGGAAAACCAGAGAAAGACTGAAACCTCCATCCCTTGTTTTTAGCATGTTGCATACCTTGAAATCACTTTCTTATTTAAGAAACGGAAAACACCTACAACAGTGTGACAGAAGCTGAGTCCTGTGGTCGATTCAAGCACCAGCTCTGTGACTTTCTGGCCGGGAGACTCACTGCTGTCTCTGCAGAGCCCCGTCTCCGGCTCTGTGAGGTGAGGGTCCTCCACCTGCTCCAGGGGCCCCGGGAGGCGGGGGCGGGCAAGGCAGGCAGTGCTTGTAGGGCAGATGGCAGAGGGCGTGCTGTGGGCAAGACCTGCAGAGCTCTGAGCGCCTCCAGCCTCACACAGTGGGTCTTCCCGCAGCACCGGAAAGATCCCTGCTGCTCTTTTCCTGACCCTAGAGGTGAAATCTCCGCAAACAGAAAGGGCCTGGGACCACCCAGTCCAGCAGAACCCACCCCTGCAGCCTGGATTGAGGTGGGTCACTGTCGCACCGGGGCTGTCCCACACGCTGGGACAAAGTGCTTTATGTCAGCAGTTGTTCAACTGCAGTGAAGTGCCTGTCATTACATGAGCCAGCGGAGGGCCCGTGGGTACCAGCATCCTAGGACGCCGATCGTCAACAGGTCCAGGAGCGACGGAGTAAGCGCTGCAGGAAACGCGTGTGAGCTCTGCCTGGAAGCTCATGTGAAACTCTGGGACTAAGAAGCTCGCAGAGACCTGCACTTGACCTACATCTGCACTAATTAGCACCCGTTCAAACCAGCCGTCTAGATGCTCCCAATTTCACTTTCCACTGTGATTAGGAGAGAACTCAAGCAGGCCCAGCCCGAGGACAGGAGCATCGTCACGATTAAGGCTCCTCGGTGCTGCGGATGACGAGGAGGTTTGAGAAGCTTCTCTCAGAACCCAGAGCCAGAGGCACCTTTACGAACGGACAGAGATGTTTTCCCCAGTGGAAGTCTTCTGGCCCATCTATCTTTGTCCAGTAGGAACACACCCTTTCTCCCCAACAAGCCCGTGAACTCCTTTGGGACAGACTGTTTCTCATTCATTCATTCACAGAACAGGCGTTTGTTGAAGGCTTAGTATTTACCAGTCACTCAACAAGCATTTGCCTTGTGCCTCCTCTGGGTCACATAAGGAACAGGCCCTGGAGACAGGGAGATGGACGTTAACTTGGGCCTCGTCCCCGTGAGTTCATGGAGCGTGGGAGACGGGCACAGATCCTCACAGGGGAATCGGAAAGCACCACCATGGGGCTGGAAGACAGAGGGGAGAACGGGGCCCAGAGAATAAGAACAGGGAACCAGCCAGGAAAGGGTGTGAAGAGACAGCAGGGAAGGGAGGGCCATGGGCAAAGGCAGGGCCTCATGTCGGGCACCCCTCCTGGAAAATCCGGTTCCGAAGCCACGGGGTGGGGGCAGGGGGGACCTGGGGGACCAGGGGGATGAGGGAGGGGTTGGGGGCAGGGGGGTATGGGAGACCAGAAAGGGAGTGGGGACAGGGGGGCATGGGGACCAGGGAGAGGGCGAAGGGCATCTGCACAGCAGAGCCACCCCTTGTGGGATCCGCCCCATGCAGTGTGAGAGGTTGACATGCTGAGAGTGGGGGAGGGTTGGGGCAGAGATGGAAGACTGGTTACAGTGGGGGGACTGACAAATTGGTAATTACATTAGAGATAACAAAAGCCAATCTCCCAATGCCAAGGAAGTGAGGTACAACTGAGGAAAGGGGACAAAACCTGAAGGAGCTTTGCCATGTTGGACTGGAACTAGAGGTATCACAGAGAACTGGTAGCTGTCAATACGCATAGAAAGAGACGCTGAGCGTGTGTGTATTTATAGTTATATGTACATGTATATTCCCTGGCTGTGTTCTCTGAGGCTAGGGAGTAGCAACGCCCCCCCCACCCCAGTAGGAATGACCATTCTCACATCTGCATCTTGGTTTCTAAATAATGATCTTCACTAAAGGGAACCAAGACTTCTTGGGGAAAATGGATGCTGTCACAGCTGTAGTTCATGATGAATCTGGGATACCTAGCACCAGAAAGCAAGGAAGTGTCCAGGGAACGACCGAGACGTGTCGAGAGACACAGAAGTCAGCCTGAAAGAGCTCCCACTGTGCATCAAAATAAATAATGACAGTCACATACTTTAACCTACTGAGCAAAAGAGGAAATGACGAATCCACTCAGAGTAAATGAACAAAGGAAAGTTCAAGGAGGAATCGGTATTTATAAAGTTTCAAGGCACCTTCCCACAGAATACTTAGTGATTACCAAGAGAAACAAAGAAACCTGATCGCAGAGAAGGCTGGCAGACACCACCTTGTCAAGTGATCGAGGTGGCCACCACTGGTAGTGGAACAAACAGAACTCACGAGCCACCTGACAGGTGCAAGAAGGACACAGCACTGCCTCTGTGACTACTGACAGAGACACAGGTACTGAATCTAATCACGAGGACACATCACCCAAATGCCCCAAATTGAGGGGCATTCCACCAATGGCTGGTTGGTAACATCTGGAAGCACCAAGGTAAAAAAAGTCAAAGAGAGACTGAGGAATTGTTGCAGATCGACTGAGACCAGAGACATGAAACAACTGAAGGCAACAGTGGTTCTGAACCACGTCTAGATCCTTTAGGAACCAAGGACACTATTGGGATGACTGGCAAAACTTGAATGGGTCTCAGTACTGGATGGTAGAACGGACGCTTATTTCCTGATTTTGATGGCTGTGTTGTGGTTAAATAAGAGATTGTCCTTGTTTGTAGGAAATACACAGAATTTGGGACGATGGTGCAGTGACTCTAAAATGGCTCAGAAAAAATTCTAACCACTATATGTGCAACTTTCCTGCAAGTCTGTGAGTAATAACACGATAACTTCCTTCTTTCTTTCCTTTTGCTTATCTTTACTTCTAAAAGACTATGGTACTGTGGAATTTCTGGTTAGAAGTCAGCAGACCCAGGCTTCCAATCCAGCTGTAGGCCACTAGCTCATTATATGATTCTGGGAGGCACAATAATGGGGAAAACGTGGATTTTCGAATCATAGTGACCATGCGCTAGTCTTCACTCTGCCACTCACAGGCTGAATAACCCTGCATACGCTTTGCATTTCCCTCCCCTAAAGCACAGGAATAACACTACCTACTTCAGAGACAGACTGTGAAGGTTACGTTATTAATTCCTTCCACAAATATGTATTCAGCTGTCACTAAAATGTTCCGGTAACGGTTCCAGGTTCTGAGAATACAGGGAAGAGCAGATTCTTTCTCTGTGGAGCTTATACTCTAGCAGGGGCGGAGAGACAAATAAGAAAAAAACCTGTATATGTAATGAACTTTCAAAGAATAAGAAGAATTGTGAAGAAAACTAAAGCAGGTAAGGCCTTAGAAGGTGATGTGGGGGTGGGGAGGTCAGACAAGAGAAGCAGGAGAGCTTAGAAAGGAAAAGGAAGAAAAAATAAAATCATCACACAAAATAAAACCGAGATGACACAGATCACAAGAGTCAAGATAAAAAGCATAACAGAATACATGACAGAAATAAGACCAAACATATGTGCCATATCAAGGAATGTAACTGGTCTAAACCCACTTATTAATGAAAAAGACAATGAAGTTAGATCACAAACAAAACTCAACTCTATGCTTCATCTAAGAGAACCACACAGGGGGAAAAAAATTCTCAAATGTTTAAAACAAAACAAGAGGCAAAGGTACATCAGGGCCAAACCAAAAGAAAGGAGGGATGAGAGCTACAGTATCAGACCAGATTGAAATAAGGGCAAAGGACATTAAAGGAGCCACAGAAAGGCACTTTACATGGTGAAAGGCACAACAAAGTGAGAATAATTATGACATCTATGCACCAAAGACCATCAGCCTTCACACTGCATGTATTACAGGACAGACAGTATCACATCGATGGACAGAAGTCCATCAGGGTGAAGAGGACCCATGTTAGCAGTAATTGTAATTCACTTCTCAAAGTCCATGGGTAGATCAAATAGGTAAGGATCTTAAAAAACCTAAGCAAATTAATAAGGTATAGCTAAGTGATACATTTCAACTCAATACACTTAAAACAAGGAATACGCCTTCCTTTTAAATGTCCATGGAGTAGTCATAAAAAAAAAAAAAACCCAAAAAACAAAAACTAACGACAAAGAAATCTCAGTAAATTCTAAGAGGTGAGAATAGTACTAAAGTGATTCCACTGCTGTCACATTAGAAAGTCATAACAAAATGAGAAAAAACAAACAGGGAAAAAACTATGTTTTAAACAACTCTTAGGATAAAGATGAAACAAACTAGAATCGCAGAATGCCTAAAAATATCAAACATGAAAAATGTAAATGCCAGAATGTGGTTAAAGCAGTAATCATAGGAAAATTCATAGCCCCATAAAACTATACCAATAATAGGACAATCTAAATGAATGAATTAAATGCCCAACCCAGTAAGTGAGGGAAAAAATAATATAATAAGTCCAACTAAGGCAGAAAGGAGAAATTAATAACGATAGAAGAATCACTGAATTAGAAAAGAGGTGGGAGATAGAATTAACGAAGAAAGTAGATCATGTGTTAGCTCACTTAAACAAGAAAAAGAAGAGGAAGCAAACTTATATAAAAGAGGAAGCAAAAACAGGGAAAAAACCCTCCGTTAAAGAGGCAGTTAAATACCTATATAAGTTTTCTTTTTTAAAAAAATGAGCTATACAAGCTCTTTCTGAAGTCATACAAATAAATATGAAAGATGTGTAATGGGCATAGGGCTGATTTTACAAGATAAAAAAATTCTACAGATCTTTGGCATAATAATACAAATACACTTACAACTACTGAAATGTACACTTAAAAATGGTTAAGGTGGCAAATTTGTATTATGTGCTTTGACCACAATATTTAAATAAACAAACGAATGAATGTAAGAAAATGACATTGAAGAGGATTACCCAAGTAAATATTAAAATATATTGTAAACCCATAATATACTTACAAGGGTGATACTGGCCCATGGATAGATTAATGGAAGAGAATCCCAAGATTTTCCTAAACATATGAGAAAATGGCATTGCTTATTAGTGAAGACAGATCATTTATTAAGTGATTTGGGGATAACTAGATAGCTTTCTGGAAAAAGAAAAGGTGGATCCATGCCTCACTCTTCACACCTTAATAAATTCCAGATAAATAAAAGAGTTAAATGTTAAAACAGCCGAGCCCATGAAAGCATTAAGATAATTTTTTTTAAACGTACTCTAAATGAGGAAAGTCTGAGTATGGTACAAAAACAAAGTTTTTGTTTTTTTGTTTGTTTTTAAAGAGATTGTTAAATTTAAATAAGTATCTTCCAGCTTGACTCACTCCTGGGAGGACGGGCATACTTACAAGGGTGTTTGCTGCAACCACATTTATAATAGCAAAAGATTACTAAGGGCCCATCAAAAGATACAGAGTAAATAAATTATGATACATCTTACGCTGTGGTTAAGAAGACTGTGCCAGCTCTGCGTGCAATATTGAATGAGACGGAACCCAGCCTATGTCATTAAGTAAGAAGGGAAAGTGGCAGGAAGCTCTCCTGTGGTACCCGAGGAGGAAAATACACAGTTTGTGCACGTTTTATCTTCACAAAATAAGCAAATCACACAAACACTGACCGCATGCCACACAGAGGATCCATTTTGGGGCAGTAGTCCTTCCCATCATGGAAAGCCTCTCGGCCCCCTTTGTAGAAAGAGGAGGACGAAGCATCTCCCATGGCCTTTACTGGAGGCCCAGAGTAACAATGAACACCCACAGCAGAGCTGGTGGGAATCGGCCAGCTCCCAGGCTGGGCAGGACCCCCTTCTCCACAGCACCCTCACGCCACTGCTTCCAGGTCCACCTGTCACCTTCCCTCCGAGGAAAGGGGCCCCGAGGCAGTCGCAGGCGTGGGCCTCCCTGGACGCCCACAACCCCTGTCCCCGAGGCCAGAGGCTGCAGGTCTGGTATGTGCACCTGCTCCCCCCAGGCCAAGTCCCTCTCAATCGGATGCAGGAAGCTTACTGAGCACTTCCTTTAACCTGCCCACACGGAGCTCCCACTCTCGGGAGCAAGACAGACAAGTGAACAGGCAAAGACAACGTGGGGTGGGAACTCGAGAGGCGAAGGCTTCCTGCCGCGACGGGAGGACGTCTAAGCAGAGCGCTGAAGGGTCCAGCACAGTGATTTCAGGTGGAGGAGCTGGGGACTGAGGGAAACTCAATCCACCTGGTTTACATGCTGTCCTTTGTCCTTGAGCTTTCTCCAGGGACCTGGCTCAGAGAGACATACCCTCTGGCCCAGGATCAGAAACCCTGTTCTGACTCTTGGGCCCCAGAAGCAAACTCCAACTCAGGCTGCCTGGGTTCCTGGCACGGGCGTAGGACAAGGGCAGGGCTGGGCCTCACTCAGCCTGGCCCCTCACGCCTGGGGTGGAGCTGGCCCTCCCGGCTGCTGCGTCACAGAGGATCCAGAGTGACCCGTGGTGAATTCGTTTTCTCCTTGCCAGGGGGAGTGTGGATCAGTACGGCCGCCCTGGAGGCCAAGCTGGCCACAAGCATGCAATGCCTTCACAAAGCACCAGTAACCCTGCCCTGGACACTGGCCCTCTGGGACTGACCCGGGGGCAGAAGGGCAGACGCCAAGAATGTCCACCTTAGTCTTATGAATGGAAAAACTGGAAACCATTAATAGCCAGCCAGAAGGGATTGCCTAAGTGTACCTGGGCACGTCACCACGGAAGTCATGTGCATTTAAGTCATGTGGAAGGAGGACGTCTAAGGACTAGGACTTGGATGGCCTTGACCCTGTGAGGAGGATGGCCTTCATCCACCGATTCTTCCACGCGGTCAGCAAACATCGAGACCCAGCGGGTGCGGTCAATGCGGTCTGTTCCCAGGGTGCTCACTGGGAGTGGCGGACACCATCTACAGGCCACGAGAACTTGAGGAGGGGACACAAAGGAGGACGTGCAGCTCGGTGGTGGGGTGTGACAGCATGGAGGTGTGGGCAGCAAGCAAGGCTTCCCAGGAGGACCGAAGAAGGAAAGACAGGACTAGGAGAAATCACGGGGCACATGGCAACAGGCCTGGGAGAGGGCAACTTCCTGGCAGAAGGGAGAGCAGCGGAGGGAGCCCGGGGTGCACACCTCGGGGAGGATGGCGCTGGGAGAGCCCAGAGAGACGGGGGACGGAGGCTGGAGGGGCAGGCGTGCTGGTCGGGGAGGGACTTCTAAGCCTCATTAAGGACGCTCCCGTCCATCCTCAGTGATAATGGGAGCCAAGGAATTGTTCTAAGTGTTTAAGAGTGACATCATCGGGGTCACGTTTGGGAGGGTCACTTGGGCTGCAGGGAGGACCCCAGGTCGCAGGAAGCAGATTGGGGGCAGGAACAGCAGTTTGGGGGACCAGTCATGGAATCTTTTCACTCAGCAGTTTCTTCCATAAAACATAGAATAATGCTTATTCCAGCAGGTAGTTATGAAGAATAAACGAGCTGACAGAGTTACTGGACACGCTGCATGCAGTAAGTGCTCCCCAAGTGCAGCTATTCTTTTGGGAAAGATTATCACAATAAAGCAGGCTCCCAAACGTGCTTTTAAAACTAGAATGCTTGGGACCAAATAGAAGAATGGGGGGCAGGGTCGAGCGGGTGGTGGGAGGGGAGAGGAGAGAGGAGAGGTGCTGCAGAAGGGCAGGAACAGGCTCTGGGGCGCCGGGGGGCCCAGCACAGCCGAGGCTCTCGGGGCTCCAGACAGACAGCGGTGCCTGCCTTCAGTGGCTGTGAGGAGGGGGAGGGCAGCTCACAGAACCCGCCTGGCACGGAGGGGCCCAGGGCAGGGCTGCCGCCCACCAACGAAAGGGCAGGAGGGGACTGGCTGGTCCCACAGGGTCATTCCCCGGCGGGGGATCATGGCCTGGGGCTTTTTCTTTGTATGGGTTTTTGTGTTGTTTTTGTTTTGTTTTTGTTTTTAGTTATTTCTGAGATACACATTTTAAAGTAATAACTAGAATTATGACCTACAACATTATACCAGAACATATAAGATATTTAGAAATTTCATGTAATGTCTGAAACATTTATATTAACATATTTCCATACAAATAACCCAAAGAAAGTTTAGTATTAGTTGTTTTGTTTGCTTGTTTGTTTACACAGCAGGTTCTTATTAGTCCTCCATTTTATACACATCAGTGTATACACGTCAATCCCAATGTCACAATTCAGCACGCCAGCACCCACCCCACTGCGTTTTCCCCCCTTGGTGTCCATGCGTTTTAGATGGGCTTTTTGTTTTCAGCTTTTTTCCTTCCTTTTTTATATCCTGTATAAATTATTTTTCCTTTTTTTTTAAATCAATTTACATACATATATATATATTTGGCAAAGGTGCCAAAGGGACGGTGACTCAGCCCCTTGGCTTCCCTGCACCCATTGCCAGGCCAGCTGGGCCTCAGACCAGATGGCCATTCACCACAGCTGGGCCTCAGGGCGGGGTCCTCAGACCAGGCTGACCAGCCCCTGGGACTCACCAAAACCACCCGATTCACCTGGCCCAGCAGACCCAGCCTGGTCCGTGGGCCTGAGTGCTAACCCTGGCCCGGGAGCAGCTGTCTGGAGACGTAGCCTGTGGGGGAGAAATCCACAGCCCAGCGCCATTGCTAAGCTCCCTGGGAAGGAGGCGGGTGCCCACGGGCAGCTCACCTGCCAGGGAGGCCTGCGCCACACGCATCCAAGATACAAGTATTGCCATCGGTCCTCACGAATCTCACGCTAGAAACAAACCAACCGTCTCCCCCACCAAGGCCTCCACGTCACTCAGTTTGATGAAATGACATTTTGCAGCAGTTGGGCCGCGTCTCCCCGCAGAGTCCCAGGAGGGCGGGATGCAGCCCGACCTCAGGCCCAGGACAGTCTGGCTGCCTGGCGCGCCGGGATCCAGACTCCAGAACGGAGCTGGCAGAGCACAGGAGGGGCCACTGAGGTAGACGGAGCAACGCGCAGACGTGATGAACCCATAGCGCCTTCCAGGTGGTTCTGTCCCCAGGGAGGCCCGTGAGCTCCGCTGGTGCCGCGGGCTGTGTGCCTCATCCCAAGCACAGTGCTGGCTCCTCTGAGACTGACCAGGTGGTCAGTGTCGGGGTCCAGGGCTGCCTCTGGCCTCCACGTCCAGGACGCCCGCCAAGCTTCCACCTGGCAAGCGCACCAGGCTACATGGGGACGGTCTGCTGAGTGACCTGGGCCCCCTGCCTGCATCGGACCAGGAGTGTCTGGAAGGCCGGGATCAAGTCTAACTTACCTCTGTGTCCCCAGCACCTGGGACAGTGCCTGGTGCAGATGGACAAATCCTTCAATCCAAGAACCTACGTACTCCACATAACTTGAAGCAACAAAACCCCCATGAGTCTGTTTCCTTATTTGTAAAAGGGGGACAGTAATCATGACCTCAAGACTCGTGCGGCTCGGACGAACCACACGGAGAGTTTGGCGTCACGCTCCCCAAATGTGAGGGTGGGCAGTGGGTGACCTCACACGAGGCATCACGTGGCCGCTGCTTCCCTGACAGGCGTTACCCTCGTGCCTACAAGCGCTGCCCACGCACCACAGCTCGGCCCTGGACCTGGGGCTTTGCTCGGTGACGATCTGGAGGCTGTGCACTGAAAGCATCCCCTCCAAGATGGAGCCAACACCTGGCTGGTATTCACTGGCTGTGGATGAAGGACAGGACAGACCAGGCACCACGAAGCTATGAAGAGAAAGCTTCAGCTGTCAGCTGAAGAAGGGAGAAGGGGCACAGCCGTGGGACGATCAAATCATCATGGGAAACGGCGTAGCCCATTAGTCACCACCACCCAGTATCCATGGAAACGACTGGAACTGGACCTCGAAGCAGGCCGTCAGGAAGCCCACTGGGCTCTGCCACCCTCCCAGCCTCGTCTTCCCACCCGGAGGTGCAGCCTCCCCAGCTCGCAGTTTTGCTCCCGGAGGGACAGAGACAGGAGGCAGCCGACTCGGGGTCCCGTCCCAGGCCCCTCCCCAGCCCTGCCGCGGCTCTGTCCTGTCCGGTCCTGCCTTGCCTTGGGATGCTCCGCAGAAAGAACGCATGCAGTCCTGGATCCACCCCAGAATCTAGCTTCCTTTCCTCCTCGACCACCACACAGCATCAGTCCTGGTGGTCCCCACCGCCCCAGGCCCACATCCCCACTGAGAGGGAAGGAACGCACTCTCGCAAGGTCACAGGCATCTCTTCAAACCTTCGCCCAGGATTTGGGGCCCTCAGCATCTCCAGTTTACAAATAAGAAACCCAGGCCCAGAGAACTTGCTGACTCGTCCACAGAAGTTGCCCCATGAGGAAGCAGCAGACAGGACTGAGACCCGTGGTGGGTTTGTGCCATCCACAGGTCTGCCTGTGGCACGTGATGTAACCACCATCACGCAGCAAACCTGACGGCTGTGCTCTCTGCCGCCACCCCCTAGAGTATTAACAATTTCAGGGTATCCTTGCTGAGGGAATGACCCCAAAACACAGAGAAAGCTCTACGGACAGCCAATGCAAGTAACTTACATAACAACAAACACCTCCAAAAAACAGAAACAGCCAAACACCAGAGCAGGTACTAAGTTATCTTGTATCCATTTGATGAAATTACGGTGAGGACTTAAACAGCATGTGTTAAGACATGTTTATAACATGGGAAATACTTATGTTTTGTCAAGTATAAAAAAGGACACAGAAGTACTACAGTATGATCATCTCTATGAACAAAATTTAAGTTGGGGGACAGGAAAAAGACTTAGAAATGCACACAAATGAAATGAAGTAGAGACTGTTTTGGGGGGGGGATGTGGGAAAAGGGTAATTTTTCTCTATCCAACTTTTCTGATTTCCCCTGGCTTTCTACAGTGAGAATATATTGCTTTCATGAAGTGAGCTAGTGGAAGGGTCAAGAGTCCAGGGTGTGGAAAGCTGCCTTTGAAGAACCAGGAGGACAGCCCAAGTTATGGGGTGAGGAGCTGGTGGCTCCAAGATGTCGGCTCCACTGCAGAGGGGACAGTGAGTGTAGGAGGTGACGTGTGCTGAGGCCAGGGATGAAGACCCCACCCCACGCACGGTGGGCCGGGGAGGCCAGCCTGGGGCAGGAGGGAAGCAGACGAAACTCACCGCCTTCCCTCACGGGCCACTACCCTGGAACTGCGTTCACAAGAGGGTGAGAAAGTCACCGGAGAAACCCAGACTCCCACAATGCCCATGTCATGATCAATGACCAAGAGTCACACAGTCACTTGACAGAACAGCTCAAGAGCCTTAAATACGTGCACGTCTTTTGACTTGATAACTCTAAAGCTAGGAAACTGATCTAAGTCAGGAAAGTCTACCTAAGGATGTTCCTTGAAGCAGCCAGATATGGTAATAGTTAAATTAATCATGACACTCTGAACAGGAAAATACTACGCACTGTTTCTGGAGACCGTGGATGCCTCAAGGACAGGAACTGGGCTGCCGGGGATGCTGCTGGGAGCCCAAAAGCGCAGCCCCGAGCTGCCTGGCACCGCGGACACTGCCAGTGAGACCTCCTGGCAGAAACGCCTTTCAGGTCCTGGTATTATTGTTTAAAACGTCATGCATCTTCTCCAGGATAAAATCTTTTAATACTTGCATTATTTGCCAACACACTGGTATGCATGTGACACACGACAAGGAAAACCCCTGCAAGGAGACCAGTGCAAATCCAGCAAGGGCCTCTGACCTCTCCCAATGTACCCTCCCCACCCCCAATCTCTGGAATGAGTCAGACCCTCCAGGGCTCACTCCCAGACTGCCGAGGCCTTGGGGAATTTCTTCTGACTGACATGATGCCTTAATGCAAGTTTTGTGTCACTGTGTTTCCTCGGGCTGGTTGGGGCTGGGAGTCTGATCCTCCTCAGCTGCCACATAACGGTGGCAGTAGCTGGCTGAGCCCGGGTCATCAAGAGACAAGACATTCCAAACTAGGAAAGCGAGGGACACCCCCAGAGGTGCAAGCAGTGACACATTCCGCAGAAACACCGCCCGCCTCCTTCCACTCGGGCTGGACCAGCGAGGCGGCGGCTTCCACGGAAGGAGCCCCCGGTGCAGCACACAGTCCACTCACGGCTGCCGTGTCAGCGCCCCTCACAGGACTCCCAACAACCTTCACGGGCGGGAGTAGGGAGCCCAGCAGAGTGGGCAGCCCCCGGGCAGCGCGAGGGGCTCTCACAAACTGAAGGGGAAGTGCAGGAACGCCAGGAGGAAGGCCTGTTCTCTTCAGACCCCTGGGATAATTTTCCTGTGTGTCTAGCATGCCAAAGGGGGAGGTCAAGCTAATTAATTAAGCAGATGAAATACCAGATACTAATTTACAATGGTTTCTGGGGTAAAGAGAAGAAGGTACACGTACAAGATTGTTTGCATCTGACCCAACATAGATTACATGATGGAATCATTTCCAGAGGATAATAAAGACTCCCACTTCAACAAAAATTCTACATTTAGTTTGTTTCTCAACAAAATTGTTTCGCCGCTATTTAGGAAGGCAGAGACTGGGGTGAGAGTTCCAGGTGCAACGGGCAGCGAACGTTCAAATGCCTTTTTCGAAGTACCACCTCAGGGCGATCGCTCACGGGCTGAGCGCCAGGCTGAGTTAGGGTGTTTACCAAACAAACTGTCCGAGCTAGTCCGGGAGAGACGAGCTAACGGCAGCCTCGCTCCCGCGCACCACCCTCATCCCGGGAGATGCAGAAACATCTGCAGAAGACACGCCCATGCGGACACCAAGTGCCCCCACGGAGGACGGCAGACTCCGCAGCGAATGGACCCCGAGGGCCCCTCCACGTCACTGCCACACCTGTGCTCAGAGGGCAGCGAGCCCGTTCACGAGGCTGTGCCCGGGCAGAGCTCGGTAGACACGCAGAGGCCGGCCCGGCGGTGAGCTTCCCTCCCCCCGACGGCTCTCTGTGACGTCCGCACACACTGCCAAGCGCGAGCCTGCGCATTCTGAGAAAAGGAGCGCATGCCCCCGAGGTGACGAGTGGTACTCACCCCACAGGAGAGGGGCCAGCTGCAGATGCTCCAGGACCAGCTGGCTCAGGAGTCCTTCCACACTCGCCTCACCTGTGCGCTTCAGAGAGGGGTGAGCCGCGTTAAGGAAAACTCCGCTGCCTCCGAGTCCCGGGCCAGGGGGAGAAGTTCTAGAAGTTTCTCCACAGACTCCCAGACGGGAAACCTCCCACGGCAGGTGACCGTCCCCCTGCTCTCCAGGGATGGTGTAACCAACCACAAGATATCACCTGAGTGTGTGGGAAACAGGTACGTAAATGTGGCAAGGGCCTCTCCCCCCTCCCCCTCCCCTCCCCCAGATCTGGTAAATTGAGCTGTTATGTGAAGAAGGGAAATCCACTGGGATAATTTCAATCCAACAGCTATTCTTGCTGGGGGAAATAAAGAAGAGGGAAGGTTGTTTTTCCTAAAAAGGATGCAAACTGTGGCTGACTGTTCAATGCAACCAAGTGCGTCTCTCTACACGTGTCGGTTTCATGCCAGTTTCACGTCTGCCCTGTTATACATCTTGATGTAATTACACATATTATTACAAACGGACTCACGCGAGTTCATAATCGAGGAAGTCATACGGCCTCTCAGCAAGTATCGGTGGATGAAGAAATTAGGTTTAGAAAGGCAGAAAACAGACGTGTCCAAGGTGCTAATGTTAAACAGCCAGTGTGGTCCTCAGAGAGAGATCTATAAACCTCTCTCCCTTTTCCTACATACATTAAAGCCCCAGTACTTAGGTTGCAATCAAAAGGGAAGAACGTCATTCCTGACACTCTCTAGTGACTGAGGAAGTGGGGGAAAATCCCATTACTTTCTTCCATTAGCAAGTTAATTGCATTCAACAAACACAGAGTGTGTCTGAAACAAGACAGGCATGGTGAGAAGCACTGAGGACACTGAAATGACTGGACGTGAACCTTGAACTTGAGAGGCTCACATTCCAACAAAGATGACAATATAGGAACAGACCGTTGCACTTGCCCAGCCTGAGGACAGCCGGGTCGGGATAAAGCCACACAGGCAGAGTAGAACGGGCTGGGGCAGGGAGCGAGGGGTGCCGAGGCCCCGAGGGAATGAAGGCCAGAGCTCCCGGGTCCCTCCTGCCAGAGAGGGACACCCAGCCCTCAAACAGCCCAGCCGAGCATCCGCGGAGAGCTGTTCAGACAAGAGGGCTGCTCAGGAGAGCCAGCTGGCCGCACGCGGCAACGGGCCTCAGGCCGGGCACAGGCCAAGCTGCTGGCGTCCAGGACGCTCAGGAGCACCGCCCACCTGCCTCTCCAGCCCCGGGTCCTGCTTTGGCTGCCTTGGCCCTGTTTCAATTCTTCCAAAACACAGTGTGCTCTCTCAGAACTCCATACCCTCCACCTTCTGTGCTCTTTGCCTGGAAATGCTTTTCCCTGCCCTCTTCCCGCTCCTCACTGTACTCATACCTTAACCCTTACCGCAGACCTCACTTCCTCCAGGAAGGCCTCTCTGAACTGTCTCTGCTCCGAAGGCTCTCGGCATCCCCTCGGCAGCCCTCACTAGATGTGTGTGTCTTCCATCGTCTGGCTTCATCACTCGCCTGTCCGCTGGGCGAGGGCAGAGCCCTCGTTCTGGGGCCTGGAACAGTGTCTGGATCGTCGTGGCCGCTCCATGAACACTGGCTGATGACTAAATGAATGCTGGCATGAGTCAACATCCCAGGTAAGCGGTGCAGGGGCCACATCTGTGTGTGTGTTTCTTTCTGTTTTCTTTCCTGACTCTCTCTGGGGGTTATTTTCACTTGTATGAAATTAAGACTTCAGAATATGGCATATTACTCCCTCTTGTTAAAAAAAAAAAAAAATCATGCCAGGCTTTTGAGGCTGATCGCACCCCGGTGCTTGAAGAACAGGAAGAGTGCCTAACAAACATGGCCAGGATGAGGAGCCTTTGAAATGATTAGTGAGAAGAGCAAGTTGGGATGTGAGTCATTACAAAGTTGCCAAATGGCACCGGGGCTTTGGAAACCATTCCAATAGCATATTTCCGTATTCGGACATGAGCCATAAAATTATACAGCTGAGCTAGCAAAGCCAATCACCTGCACGCACATCCCCTCCCCTGCAGCCCCACGAGCCACCAGAGCAGTCTTGTGTCTGAGCCTGGACACAGGAATGCAACCCTGGCTGACCAGTCAGCTATGCAGATGCTCTATCAGCCACTTTTAGAGCCCAGGTTACAATGTTATAGCGAGGACAGTGGACACGGCAGCGGCTTCTCTTTCCTAAACACATGGACTCTGGCGTTGGGGGCAAGAGGTCAACAGAGAATGATGATGAGGACAATAATTCCTATCATTATTTCTGCTAGAAGGAGTATTTCCAAAGCGAGTCCCATGAGAGAGGCTGTGTGCTAAGTGTTTAACATGTATCTTCTCAATTTAATACTATTTTCAAATTGAGTATGTGGTGGGTTTAAAATAGGGACTGTTATTTCCATTGCAGAGATTTTTAAAACTCAGGCCCATGGGGATAACAAGAAAGCAGACACGGCTAGGAAGTGGTAGGATTGAGGCCATCTGACCCTGGAGCCCACACTGCAGCCCACACTTTCAGACACTTTACTATGAACACAGTATCGATTCCTCACAATAAACCTGGAAGCCAGGACCCGTGATCCCCACCGGACAAACGAGGATCCTCTGTGCACAGGGCCGGGGCCCGGCCAGGACCCCAGCACTGTCAGGGGCAGAGTCACCGCCCGCTCCCAGCATGGCGCGTGGTGGCCAGCCTCTTTCCTCCAGCCCTGAGGGAGGCCCACGGGGAGCTCTCCGTGGTGCTGAAGTACCTGTCTCCCCCCCTTCAAGCCCTTCCTAGTCACCTGGGACGCAGCAATTAAGTTTCCAGGTCAGCCGATGGGTTCTTGCCCCCAAGATATACTCCTGTCCCTTAGGAGGGCAGGGGTGGTGACACTGCAGCAGGGGGAATGTAGACCACTGTGGGTGCCAACCAGGCTTTGCAAGTCTCCTAGCCACACCCTCAAGTAATGATCATCGACAACCCCTGTGCGCCTGGAACGTAAGAAAACTCAAGTGCCCAGCTCAGTGCATCCAACTCACATTCGTTCTGCCTCTGGAGCCTCCCACAGGCAGCTTCTGGCTCCCCGCAAGGAGCCACGCATCCCTCTCACAGCGCCCCCTGCGCCTGCCACTTCCTGCCTCAGAGCCACGGCTGAGCTCCCTGGAGCCACCGCACTTCACTCATGCCTCTCAGAGGTGGCGAGCCTCGCAGTGCGGGCTGGCCCTTGCTCACTGCCATTCCCGGCTCAAACCTGCCGGGCTGATGAGCGGCCAACTCTGCGGTCACGACTGCTTGGCCGCTCATTTCTGCAAACCAGTAAGACAGACTTCAGAGGGCTGCTTGTGGCTCCAAACCCAGGAGAGTAAGGGACGGTGCCCCTGGTCAGTGGCACTGCGCCTGGCACACAGGAGGTGCTCCATCAATGCTCAGGGCTTCTCACTGAGCACCTACTTACCTAAGGGGCATCTCACACAGTGCTCACAGCAACCTCGGGTTGAGGAAACCCCTTCGGGGATGTTAAGCCACACAGCCAGGAAGGGAGGATCCAATTTAGCCCTTCAGCTCCAGGTGCAGAGCTCCTCCCTGCCAGGGGGTGGGCCTGGATTCACATCAGGGTATCAATACCTACAGCGTGGGCTGTGGTAGCTGCTGGGGACGAGAAGACCCACCAGGTGAGATCCTTCCTACTTTCAAGAAGCCCAGCCTATTGTGCAAGGATGATACCGTAGTATTATTAGTCACCCATCGTTGTTAATTACATTTAATTAATCAATATTTGTGCGGAGCTTTTTTGTTTACAAATGTTTTCCTGCACATTGTCTCAGTTAATCTTCTACGAGTCTCGGGAACCATGGATATTTGCTTCCAAATCTTAAAAACAACGCCAGATGCTAGGAAAATGCAGAAAGTTAATAAAATACCTTCCCTTTCATTTTCTGCTAGCCCGTTAGCGGTGAAATATTCAGTCATGCACTGCAATCAAAGGACCGTTTAAAACCACGGAGCAGTTTTTGAGATCCTGCCTGTGTGTATGGGACTGAAGTTTACCAGGACCCAGCCTGATGCTCTGGAAGAAACGACTGTTCAGTCAGCTCTTCCCTTGGGGAACGTGCAGCCTGGCGGGGGGCAGGCCTGGGTCCTCTCACAGGAGAGTGCAGCACCGTGCTCTGAACACCCGGTTGTTCTAAGCGGTCTACTGAGACCCAGCCCGTGAGCTGCTGATGCAGATGTTCCTAAACAGGCCCCCAGGTGAGCGTTCCGGAGTGGGGAGCTCGCTGAGGAGCAGGCCTGCACCTTGGCACCACCCCCGCCAGGAAGATGGGTTGTCTGCGCCCCATGTGCCAGCTCTGGAGTGATAACCCCAGGTGCAGGGACTTAGCCCAGCCCCACTTCAGCTCAATCAATTAGCAAATTGTCACAACTAGAAATTACGCTAATGGAAAGGCTGCTTTGGGTGATTAATGAGCCTCTTTCCCATGACTCTGTCCTCCGATTTGCTTCACGAACTTTGAGAATGCTGATGCTGGGCTGTTCTCATCCCAGCAGGGGCGCCAGTGTCTGGGCTCAGCTCCCTGGACAGCGCCACGAACTGCCAGGGAGAGTCTGCACGCGGTCTTGCGGGGGGAGAACAGTCGAGTCAGAGGATGGAGGGCAGGCAAAACAGAAAGAGCCCTGTGGGGTAGGTGTGCCAATCAGCAGCGTGCCCGAGGAACGCTACGTCTCTTTGGCTTCATCTGAAAAATGGGGATAACTTGAAGGCCCTGGCAGAGACCAGATGCTCTTCTGCTCTTTTGCCCAACACAGAGCTAATAAGAGCACAGACTCTGAAGCCAGGCACCTGGATGAGAACCCAAGCTCTGCCACTTACTAGCTGGGTGACCTGGAACAAGTTAGGTAAACTCACAGGACCTCAGGTTTCTCATCTGTGGACTGTGGATAAAAACTACTTCACAGGGTTTTTGTAAAAACTGAGTAAATCTAGGTGAATTGCTCAGAACAGTGCTGGCATCTAGTAAGTGCCATAAGGTGTTAGCTGTTACTTAAGCTCTGTAATTTTATGATTCTATTATATAAGATACACATGCTCACAATAATTGTCATGCCGGAAGTACACAGAACGTGTAAAAGCCCAGCGTGCACCCAACCACATGAACACACCGCACGTTGACTCGTGTGCATGTGCTCTCTCTCTCTCTCTCTCTCTCTCTCTCTCTCTCACACACACACACACACACACACACACACACACACACACACACACAGATTGGGAACTTTGCTTTGCACACTAGGGAAAGTCCTTCCCCGCTCTCGTGAGCCGGCGAAACCTGAAATCTGCGCTCTGTGAGCCAAACCCTGATTCCATTCAGAGTAACTTCAAGGTATACATATTTGGGTTCGGGGGAGTCAAGAGTCAAATATGTGTCCCTCCCACCTCACTCCCTCCGTCCCCTGAAGGCTAAAGGGCCAGGGCAACTTTATATCGAGGGTCGGGAGCAACGCTTCTCTTGGGCTGGCGTGGCTTCCCCACTATGAGGATTAAAGGCCTAACCAAGTGATTATCCACAGCTATAAACACTCACTCCCTAAAGACAAATACAAGATGCAACCCTGCATGTTACTGAAGATGATCAAGGAATCAGCTGTACCGATAAAGGGAGCTACTTGTATTAAAATTCATTTAGATAGAACTCTCTCTCCTAAAATGACCATCAGAAAAACCTAGTGCACTGTTTTAAAGGAGTCTTATCTAAAAATACTTAACTTCTCTCAGGGAATGAGAAGACGGAGCTCCGTCAGAAGCATCTGTGAGAGTTAGCCAGAAGCCAATTAGAGAGGCTGGGAGGCCATCTCAGGCAATCCGGTGCAAACAGCGAACGCTCTGCCTCAGTCTATAAAGGGAGGAGGGCTTGGCTATCGGCAAATTCTCCTCTCTGGCGGGGATGCGGTCTGGGAAGCTGAGAAGCCAGGTGTGGCCGTATGCCAGGTGGCCTGTCCTGGTGGTGACCAACCAAACTGAGGACGTCGTGCCTAGAGTCTTACAGGGTTGACCCCAAGTACAGACTGATGACAGACGTCACAGCCGCTGCTGCGCTTCTGGGATTTATAGAGGGCCACTGGTGTCTGTGAGGCCAAACACACCACCATCAGCGGCACGGCCCGGGTCAGCCCTGGGAAGGCAGCCCCTCGGGGGCGCAGCCGTGCTCTCAAGAGAACGGCCACACTCCCCTTCCCAGTTATTAAGGACTCTGTGCCCTCTGTGTCCCCCGAAGACATTCCAGCCCCCACTCCGGGCTGCTGATTCTTCGGCACCTAAGGCCCACTGTACCACTGGGGTCCTTGAGCCTCTGCCTCACCCTCCAAGCAGCCAGATGGTTACAAACGCTCTCCAGACAGAAGGCGGGAGACGCGTGCTTACCAGACCAGACCACCTGGCAGAGACTCAGCCCAGATGGTCCAGGCCGCCAGCTTCGTGGGGATCAGCTGAGCTGGGCACCCAGTCCTTGTCGGGGAACCTATATGGGGTTGGATTCTAACAGGTCAGCAAGCATCTCAGCAAACCCTGAAATGCTCTCTGAAGAGAGATTTGCAACAAAAACGAGGAAAGCGAGAAGGGGCGCTGACAACAAGCTTGCTCCTAGCGTCTCCCGCATCTGTTTCCACCGCAGACAGCCTGCGCAGGGCTGCCCCCTGGAAATGGAGACGGGCTTCCACGCAGACGAATCTTGCTGGTTGCAAACTCCCTTCCTACGTTCATCACAGCACTCAGCGCAGTGCAACCAAGCTGGTGACCATCGGCTGCATCAATCAAATGGAAACCACTGAGTCACCAAAAGGTTTCAGTAGCTACATGGAAGGATTCCAGGCAGCACCGGGGTGGGGACGAGAGCACGCGCTCGAGCCCCATCGGGCAGAGTCCACACCCCATCTTGCTCACCGCAGTGTCCCCGGGGCTGGGCGCAAACCGCAGCACATCGTAGGTCATCAGGAAATAGCTGCTGACACCACCTGACCTCAAGAACAGCACAGCCTGGCAAGGGAGACAGTCCTGGGAAGAAAACAAACTTTCCTGTGCTCTGTAAGCAGTATTCCAAACAAGAGTTAAGCACTGAGAATTGCAGGACCCCAGAGGAGGGGCAGTTCCAGCCAGGGCCAGATGGCAGAGGGGGCAGAGGGTGCAGAGGGGGCAGAGAGGGCTCCGTGGAAGATGGAACACGTGAGGCCAACCATAAAGGACGACCCGCACCTGCTTCAATGCTGATGCTTGTTCCTCCGTCTCTGAATTACCGTGGAAAGTGAAAACAGATATGGTCAGCTTCCATACGTCCCCAAACCAGACGCTCTGGGTGATTGTCAGAACTGCCAACCCAGCCCCTTTCAGGCAGGCCCCAGCAGAGGTGGAGGTGAGGATGCCAGGGGACAGTCGTGGGGGAGGTCTGGCCCAGCGTCCCTTGTCCAGGAGAAGCCTCACCTGAGGCCGGGTCGCCTAAGCAGCACCGGGTCTTCCAGCAGGAAGCGTGTCCCCTGTACTGACACACCCTAGGGTCAGGGGCCGTGACGGCACCACGAGGGTGAGGCCTCACTTCAGGTTGACTTCAGTCAACAGGAAAATAACACACGTTCTGGGATCCTGGCTCTCCAGCTCCCGGCACCATCTCAGGTGAGTTACTTCATTTCCAAAATTTACTTATTTACTTCTTCTTTTTTTTTTTTTAGGTTAGGTCATACAGTTTTTTGTTTTTTTAAAAACACCTTTATTGGGGTATAGTTGCTTTACAATGGTGTGTTAGTTTCTGCTTTATAACAACTTATTTACTTCTTAAAAAGGGGTAGGTATTACCTGTTTTGTAGGTTTGAGGGCAAGTGCTAATATCCTGTCTGGCACCTGGTATGGGATCAGAAGGGCAGATACAATTGTGAGAACTGACCCTAACGGCAACCGGCAACCCGGACCAGCGGTCGTCATGGTGTTGAACGGATGGAGACACGGGCCTGACAGGTCACCACCTCCCTGCTGGACGCAGGAGACAGCAGAGCCAGACCTTCGGAGCCGGGGCTCCGGGCCCCAACGGTGCAACATCTTTGGTCCCAGCCCAAAGGCAAATGCAGACGGTCACTGGGTCACATGCGGGGCTACTACCTGCTACTGACAGAGTTCCGGGAGAGTTGGCTGTATTAAGGTTTCCCAATTTCAGTAAAAATGGTCCAACAGTGGCAGCTGGAGGGAACAAGAAGGTTCAAAGAAGAAGAATGGAAAGCAAGGGCGTGTTTATCCGGAAAGCGCGGACAGGCCTCTCTGTGCAGGCTGCCCCCAGGAGCCCCACCGACA
The DNA here is from genome assembly GCF_951394435.1 of Stenella coeruleoalba. Classification (NCBI taxonomy): domain Eukaryota; kingdom Metazoa; phylum Chordata; class Mammalia; order Artiodactyla; family Delphinidae; genus Stenella; species Stenella coeruleoalba. The sequence goes on along the minus strand of NC_137163.1, from coordinate 3,487,438 downwards.
TCACCCCCAGGCAAGCTCCTCCCGCGAGATGGACGCACTCAGGAAGACATTCCCTTTCAAAGTCACCAGGCTGAGGTGGCACAAGGGACAGGCTAGGGAAGAGGGCGGGCTTCAGGACAGGTCTCTGTGAGGAGTCCTTCGTCCTGGGCGGAATAAGGATCGAAGCGCAAGGACAGGAGAGCCCCAGGTGTGACGGGGGCAAGCCTGATGGCAGGGAGGGCGCTGGTCCTGCAGGCGCCACACGACGGGGCTCCTCGCGGTACCGTCACCTCCCCCCACTACACTGGGAGGAACGGGAAACAGAGGGGTTAGGCTGAGACCCAGCGGCTGGCGGGGAGGGGTGAGGCGGGGGCAGAGCGCCTGCCGGTCCCACGTCCAGCTCCGCTGCCCGGCATCCCTTCCCCAGCCCCGCAGACAACACACTAAGTAACTGACACACAGGAGCCGTGCAAGCGGCGGTTTTCACAGCAGTGATGAGGATGGAAGTGATAAACAGAAAAGAGACAGGGATCGTAAATCTAAGGGCAACAAGCAGTATTCAGTTCATGAGCTCACTTGGCGGGGCCAGCGTGTAAACCCCACCTCAGGACCAGTGAGCGCCAGGGCTGAAAACACCACTAGGCCCCTGGCGCTCACTGCCCCTGGATGGCCAGGTGCCCTCCACCACCTCCCCCACATGAGGTCACCCTGTCCCTGCAGAGGTGGGTCTCCTGACCCACCGGGCAGCCTGCGGGGACCCGTGGACTGTGTTGGCTCTCGGCCAGTTACCAGGCTCCTTGTAATAAAGCCCGCCCTTTATTATAAGTGGGGGAGGGACGGACTGGGAGTGTGGGGTTACTAGATGCAAACTGTTACATACAGAATGAACAGACGGCAAGGTCCTACTGTGCAGCACAGGGAGCTATACTCAATATCCTGGGGTAAAGCATAGTGGAAAAGAATATACAAAAGAATGAATATACGTGTATAACTGAGTCACTGTGCTGTACAGCAGAAATAAACACAACATTGTGAATCAACTACACTTCAATGAAATATAAATTAAAAAGTAAAAATAAAAACAAAGTCTGCCCTGCATCTTTCACAGAGTGGCGGGGGAGGTCAGACGAGAGGAGGGACCTGAAAGCTCGGCTGGGTTGTACTGGGAGGGACAGATCTTCACGGCCTGCAGGGAGGCTGGGCTCTGCTGGAGAGCCCTGGAGGTCGATGCTCACAGGCTGCTGCGGGCGTGACCTGAAGGAGGAGGCCAGAGAGCCGAGCCCTCGTCTTCAGGAAGGGAGGGGAGGAGGGAAGGGGGCAAGGAGGCAGGCAGGGCAGCCCGACTGCTCCGCACAGCCTGAGAGACGCCTGGCCCCTGCTGCCCCAGACTGCATTCTGTACAACCAGTCACGGGGCAACTCAGGTCCCCAGTGTGTGTCAGGAATGTGCTTAGAATACTCCAGCCCTGCCGGTCCTTACCGCAGGAAAGCTGTCTCAGCCCTCCCGGGCTGCACCGTGAGTGTCCGTCTCTGCGTCTGCCCCTCCCGCAGCCTGGGGGCGTCTCCAGGGCTCAGCACACGGAAACAGCATACGTACAGGCTGTTAGCCAGGTGCAGAGTAGGTCTGGAGCTCCCGGTGTCCCTGCCACGTATCTGGATGTTGCAGATATGACCCAGACAGGTGTGCACACACCTACCGCAAGAGCCACAGTTTCCTTTAAAACACGTCTGTCCAGCCTTACGTGCCACATACGGGCCATTTTTATTACTACGGTGGGTGTCGAACTAGGCTCAAATTTTTTATGAAGTCTAAATATTGAGAAAATCTTAAAATGCATAATGAAATAATTAGCCAATTCAATCTTTGGTCTTTCCATCTGCTTGAATTTAGATTTACAATAGCAAAAGTCTGCCATCCATCCCATGCCAGATGTCATTACCAGATAGGAGGGGAAGTGGGGAGAGAGGGAATGTCCTTAATGCTAATTCTCTTCACTCAAATTCGCCTTTGGGGACAGTCTTCCAATCCCTAAACTAGGAGACAGGTGTGTCTGGCACATGGTAGGCATTCAATAAGGATTTGCAGCATGAATTATTAGTCGAACACAAAATAGGGAAGTCAGCTTCTTGAAAGAATCAAGGCTAAAACGAGAGAAACCCAAAGACATTTTAGTACGTTTTCAATAGTTTTCAAAGCCCGTTCAGAGTTTTGATGGTCAATATAACCCCGTTAGAAGGCAAGGACTGTGGGCTCAAGCAGGCCGGGGGGTTCAGTGCTGGCTCCTCCCCGTTTTCTGCAGGAACTCAGAGGCAGCTGCATCAGTAAGATGTGGTGAGAAACGCCCTGGGAGCTGTTGAGCGGTGCCGAGGACCATGTGGGACCCCTGGGGGCAGCACCCAGGAAATGACACTCGCAGGTGCTGCCGTGCGCCCTGGCTCCCAGTGAGGCCCAGTCTCCGTGAAACTTGGGGAGGCAGGGCCCCCCCAGTCCCAGAATGAGACCCCGCAGAAGGATGAACCCTTCCCACCGGGTGCCCGAGCACAGTGCCCCTCCTCCACGGGTGCCAGCCAGGCCTGCCTGGCTCTGCACGAGCCCTTGCACGAAGCCAAGGCTCCAGGACCCAGCGTGGCTCCATGCAGCAGGTGCGGAGCCTCCGCAACCCAAGGCCCAGAAAGGACCCTCCTGGCTCGTGCCAGGACGTAGACGCCAGGACTGAGCGCTAATGGCCTCCTTTTACGACCGCCCGCCCCCCGCCCCCTCCCCACCCCAGGATATGAGCACCTTCACCACGCTCCCCATGGGGACCTGGCCTGGCGGGGAAGCGCTTTGCCGCCGGCCACCCCCCCTGGGTGCGTCCTTGGCCGCACCACTTCCTGGCTGGACTCAGGGTTAGTCAGCTCACCCTGCTGAGATCCCGTTTCCCCAGCGGACCGTGAGAGGCGCCGACCAGAGAGGTGTGAACAGTTGACAGAGGTGACGGATGCAGCGAGCCTGGGGCGCGGCGTGGGTGCCGCCTTCCTCCATGCTACGACACTCTGCTCACTCAAGCAGCGCCGGCTGACTGGACCCTGACTCTGCTGAGAAGTGGGGTCACCGAGGGAAGGGCACCTCCCGCGGCCCCCCACCTTTTCACTTCTCTCTGTACAGAAGACAAACGCCTAGCTCCACCATGCATGCCAGGCTCCCTCCGTGAGCCCCTGAGCGCTCTAGTTTCTGGCGTCTGGTTCTCAAAGCCCTCCATCTACAGCGCTTTATCTGTCACAAGCCCCTCGGAGACAGGGGTCTTGTCTACCAAGCCCAGATTCACGTTAGCTGGTGCAAAGGAACTTGCCTCGGTCCTGGAAGCTATGCCTCCTGCAGCCTAAGGTTGCTTCCAGAATCCAGGGCGACGAGCCCACACAACAGCCTGTGACTATCCCACTTCCGCAGAACCAGTGTGTGAACAAGGTAATCAACAGACATTCCCATCAGAGTTGCCTCTTCCTGGGAGGCACCCTGAGCGAGCCATCCTCTCGCACCGTGCGAACTGTGGGGCATCTCCCACCCCTGTCCCCTTGATAAACTTCTACTCACCCTTAAAAAGCCCGCCGTGGCGACACCCCCTCTGTGAAGCCGCCCCTGACTGCCCTACCCCCGGCAGCTTCATCCTCTGAACCTCACAGCAGTTGCCATAACGCTCTGTCCCTGCTCCCCAGCCGTCCGTTTAATCCTCAGATGACGCACACGCTCTTTGGGACCGGGCAACCCCATGAAGCCCCGCCTGCGCACTGCAGTCCCTCAGGCCACTTGCCGCATACCCAACCCAAGGCAGGCACCGAGTAAAGACTGCTGGAAAAAACACGTCAATAGATAAGCGAACCTGAGTTTTCTCCAGAGCCCCACTCACCCAGCCGAGCGTCTACCACGAGCCAGGCACTGATCGGAAACTCAAGGCAGGGCCACTCATTTTATGAAACCATCTTTTTTGTGCAGTCCTCCTAACGCCCCCACCCCAGGCTTTGCAAAATGGCATCTGCGTGCCTTGCTGAGCTGTACAGCCTGATTTCAGTTTCCCCAACAATCGTATCCTGTGTTCAGCTGTCAGTATGTGGAACCTCCCGACCCCAAGCCCAGCGTTGATAGGTGGCCGTTAGAACCGGTCACTAACACAGATCTCAACGCTGACAGGAAACACGTGATCCAAGTGAGAGCAGCTCCGGCCCCAAGGAGGCCTTTCCTCATCCTGAACCTGTACTTCACTCGTGGGGCCCTGGGCGTGGTGGAAGGGTGAGAAAATGCCCACTCTTTGGTCCGTATCTCCCTGCCATGCCGTTTGTGAGTTATCTGTGGCTAGCGCTCAACAGCTGACCCCTCTGGGGTCCTCCTCAGGGATCCGCAGGTCGGGGTGGGCACCGGGAAAAGGATATGATGGTCCAGTGGATGTCCAGCTTGCTGTTGATCTCCAGGCCTCGGGCTTCCTGCCTCTCCTCCTCCAGCTCCTTGGAATTTGCAAACTGCCCCTTCTCCCCAGGGGATTCTGGGAAACTCTCAAAGTTGAACTTGTCCACTTGAATAGCCATTCTAAGAGAAGGGCGAAACAGAGCAGAGAATTAATCAGGAGGGCAATTTCTTCTGTGGGCTGCTGGAAAAGCAGCCCATGCCAGCATGAGACAGGATAATGAATCATTATCGTTAGTAATTCATAACCGATTCACTCCAAGAAAATGAAATAATTGACTCCCAGGGTAGTACCAGCTTCAGAGCTGGCTCAACACCGTTTAGCACGGAAGACACAGTCAGAATGTCCAACCCCAGAAGGAAATCTGAATTCTGGAATAGGGTAAGGCAGAGAGGAAGCAAGGGAAAAATCACAGAGGGGCGACCTGGCAACCACTTACCCCTGGGCCCCCAAAAGCCAGGGGGAACTGCAGCCTCGTCATCAGAGCCCTGCCTGCCGCGCTGCACTTCACCCTTGGCCAGATGGACTTGCTCACACACGCCGAGTGCTCCGCCAGTCGCACAGCTCCCCACCTGCCCACTTCCAGCCCCTGAGCCCAGGACCCCACCCTCCCTTCAGGTCTCGGCGCAAGTACAACATCCTCTACAGAGCCTCCCACACTGCTGCTGTGTCCCGCACTCGCAACCTTCTGGCAGTTTCCAGAACACTGCCCACACTGCTGCTGTGTCCCGCACTCGCAACCTTCTGGCAGTTTCCAGAACACACCAGGCTCTTCCTCCCTTAGTCTTTGTGCCCACAGCTCCCCACATGGGAATGTTCTTCTCCTGACCCTTGGCACAGCTGGAGGCTTTCATCCTTTAGATTTGAGCTTAAGAAAGGCCTTCCCAGCCCACCTCTCCACAGCAGCTTTCCATCTCATCCCTCCCCTCACCCCATTCTCCACTGCGGCATTCAACCTATTTCTGCAATAGCATTTACCATGAGCTGTAAATATTTACTTCTGGATTTGTTAACTGTCTATCAATCCTACCAAAATTCAGCTCCTTGAGGGCAGAGATCCTCTTGTCTTGTTTACCAGTGTTTCCCAGGCCTGGAAAAAAGCCTGCCGGGCACACTGGAGTAACCGGTTCAGAGAAGAAATGAATGAGTGAATTAAGATCCTTCCCTGGATCTAGGGGAAGACGACGGAACAGTAAGACGCGGAGATCACCTTCCTTCCCACAGATACATCAGAAATACATCTACACGTGGAACAACTCCTACAGAACACCTACTGAACGCTGGCAGAAGACCTCAGACCTCCCAAAAGGCAAGAAACTCCCCACGTACCTGGGTAGGGCAAAAGAAAAAAGAATAAACAGAGACAAAAGGATAGGGACGGGCCCTGCACCAGTGGGAGGGAGCCGTGAAGGAGGAAAGGTTTCCACACACTAGAAGCCCCTTCGCGGGCGGAGACTGCGGGTGGCGGAGGGGGAAGCTTCGGAGCCGCGGAGGAGAGCGCAGCAACAGGGGTGAGGAGGGCAAAGCAGAGAGATTCCCGCACAGAGGATCAGGGCCGACCTGCACTCACCAGCCCGAGAGGCTTGTCTGCTCCCCCGCCGGGGCGGGCGGGGCTGGGAGCTGAGGCTCAGGCTTCAGTCGGAGCGCAGGGAGAGGCCTGGGGTTGGCGGCGTGAACACAGCCTGCAGGGGGCTAGTGCGCCACAGCTAGCCGAGAGGGAGTCCGGGAAGAAGTCTGGACCTGCCAAAGAGGCAAGAGACTTTTTCTTCCCTCTTTGTTTCCTGGTGCACGAGGAGAGGGGATTGAGAGCGCTGCTTAAAGGAGCTCCAGAGACGGGCGTGAGCCGCGGCTAAAAGCGCACACCCCAGAGACGGGCATGGGACACTAGGGCTGCTGCTGCCGCCACCAAGAAGCCTGTGTGCGAGCACAGGTCACTCTCCACACCTCCCTTCTGGGGAGCCTGTGCAGCCCGCCACCGCCAGGGTCCCGGGAACCAGGGACAACTTCCCCGGGAGAACGCACGGCGTGCCTCAGGCTGGTGCAACGTCACGCCGGCCTCTGCCGCCGCAAGCACGCCCCGCACTCCGTGCCCCTCCCCACCCCCCCCCACCCCCCGGCACCTGAGTGAGCCAGAGCCCGCGAATCAGCGGCTCCTTTAACCCCGTCCTGTCTGAGCGAAGACCAGACGCCCTCCAGCGACCCACATGCAGAGGCGGGGCCAAATCCAAAGCTGAGCCCCAGGAGCTGTGAGAACAAAGAAGAGAAAGGGAAATCTCTCCCAGCAGCCTCAGGAGCAGCGGATTAATCCCCACAATCAACCTGATGTACCCTTCCTTCATCTGTGGAATACCTGAATAGACAACGAATCATCCCAAATTGAGGAGGTGGACTTTGAGAGCAAGCTTTATTATTTTTTCCCCTTTTCCTCTTTTTGTGAGTGTGTATGTGTATGCTTCTGTGTGACATTTTGTCTGTATAGCTTTGCTTTCACCATTTGTCCTAGGGTTCTATCCGTCCGTTTTTTTTTTTTCCTTTTTAAAACATTTTTTTCTTAATAATTATTTTTTTATTTTAATAACTTTATTTTCTTTTATCTTCTTCCTTCCTCCCTTCCTTCCTTCCCTTCCTTCCTTCCTTCCCTTTCTCTCTCTCTCTCTTTCCCTCCCAGCTCCAGGTAATATCAAACGGCGAAAATCTCCCACAGATCTCCCTCTCAACACCAGCACCCAGCTTCACTCAACGACCAGCAAGCTACAGTGCTGGACACCCTATGCCAAACAACTAGCAAGGCAGGAACACAACCCCACCCATTAGCAGAGAGGCTGCCTAAAATCATAATAAGTCCACAGACACGCCAAAGCACATCACCAGACGTGGACCTGCCCACCAGAAACACAAGATCCAGCCTCATCCACCAGAACACAGGCACTAGTCCCCTACACCAGGAAGCCTACACAACCCACTGAACCAACCTTAGCCACTGGGGGCAGAAACCAAAAACAACGGGAACTACGAACCTGCAGCCTGCAAAAAGGAGACCCCCAAACACAGTAAGATAAGCAAAATGAGAAGACAGAAAAACACACAGCAGATGAAGGAGCAAGATAAAAACCCACCAGACCTAACAAATGAAGAGGAAATAGGCAGTCTACCTGAAAAAGAATTCAGAATAATGATAGGAAAGATGATCCAAAATCTTGGAAATAGAATAGACAAAATGCAAGAAACATTTAACAAGGACCTAGAAGAACTAAAGATGAAACAAGCAACGATGAACAACACAATAAATGAAATTAAAAATACTCTAAAAGGGATCAATAGCAGAATAACTGAGGCAGAAGAATGGATAAGTGACCTGGAGGATAAAATAGTGGAAATAACTACTGCAGAGCAGAATAAAGAAAAAGGAATGAAAAGAATGGAGGACAGTCTCAGAGACCTCTGGGATAACATTAAACACACCAACATTCGAATTATAGGGGTTCCAGAAGAGAAAAAGAAAGACACTGAGAAAATATTTGAAGAGATTATAGTTGAAAACTTCCCTAATATGGGAAAATAAATAGTTAATCAAGTCCAGGAAGCACAGAGAGTCCCATACAGGATAAATCCAAGGAGAAACACATCAAGACTCATATTAATCAAACTGTCAAAAATTAAATACAAAGAAAACATATTAAAAGCAGCAAGGGAAAAACAACAAATAACACACAAGGGAATCCCCATAAGGTTAACAGCTGATCTCTCAGCAGAAACCCTACAAGCCAGAAGGGAGTGGCAGGACATACTGAAAGTGATGAAGGAGAAAAACCTGCAGCCAAGACTACTCTACCCAGCAAGGATCTCATTCAGATTTGATGGAGAAATTAAAACCTTTACAGACAAGCAAAAGCTGAGAAAGTTCAGCACCACCAAACCAGCTTTACCACAAATGCTAAAGGATCTTCTCTAGGCAAGAAACACAAGAGAAGGAAAAGACCTACAATAACAAACCCAAAACAATTAAGAAAATGAGAATAGGAACATACATACAGATAATTACCTTAAATGTAAGTGGATTAAATGCTCCCACCAAAAGACACAGACTGGCTGAATGGATACAAAAACAAGACCCATATATATGCTGTCTACAAGAGACCCACTTCAGACCTAGAGATACATACAGACTGAAAGTGAGGGGATGGAAAAAGATATTCCATGAAAATCGAAACCAAAAGAAAGCTGGAGTAGCAATTCTCATATCATACAAAATAGACATTAAAATAAAGACTATTTGAAGAGAAAAGAAGGACACTACATAATGATCAAGGGATCGATCCAAGAAGAAGATAAAACAATTGTAAATATTTATGCACCCACCATAGGAGCACCTCAATACATAAGGCAAATACTAACAGCCATAAAAGGGGAAATCGACTGTAAAACATTCATAGTAGAGGACTTTAACACTTTCACCAATGGACAGATCATCCAAAATGAAAATAAATAAGGAAACACAAGCTTTAAATGATACATTAAACAAAATGGACTTAATTGATATTTATAGGACATTCCATCCAAAAATAACAGAATACACATTTTCCTCAAGTGCTCATGGAACATTCTCCAGGATAGATCATATGTTGGGTCACAAATCAAGCCTTGGTAAATTTAAGAAAATTGAAATGGTATCAAGTATCTTTTCTGACCACAACGCTATGAAACTAGATATCAATTACAGGAAAAGATCTGTAAAAAATACAAACACATGGAGGTTAAACAATACACTACTTAAAAACAAAGTGATCACTGAAGAAATCAAAGAGGAAATCCAAAAATACCTAGAAACAAATGACAATGGAGACATGACAACCCAAAACCTATGGGATGCAGCAAAAGCAGTTCTAAGAGGGAAGTTTATAGCAATACAATCCAACCTTAAGAAACAGGAAACATCTCAAATAAACAACCTAAACTTGCACCTAAAGCAATTACAGAAAGAAGAACAAAAAAAACCCAAAGTTAGCAGAAGGAAAGAAATCATAAAGATCAGATCAGAAATAAATGAAAAAGAAATGAAGGAAACGACAGCAAAGATCAATAAAACTAAAAGTTGGTTCTCTGAGGAGATAAACAAAATTGATAAACCATTAGCCAGACTCATCAAGAAAAAAAAGGGAGAAGACTCAAATCAATAGAATTAGAAATGAAAAAGGAGAAGTAACAACTGACACTGCAGAAATACAAAAGATCATGAGAGATTACTACAAGCAACTCTATGCCAATAAAATGGACAACGTGGAAGAAATGGACAAATTCTTAGAAATGCATAACCTGCCAAGACTGAATCAGGAAGAAATAGAAAATATGAACAGACCAATCACAAGCACTGAAATTTAAACTGTGATTAAAAATCTTCCAACAAACAAAAGCCCAGGACCAGAGGGCTTCACAGGCGAATTCTATCAAACATTTAGAGAAGAGCTAACACCTATCCTTCTCAAACTCTTCCAAAATATAGCAGAGGGAGGAACACTCCCAAACTCACTCTACGAGGCCACCATCACCCTGATACCAAAACCAGACAAGGATGTCACAAAGAAAGAAAACTACAGGCCAATATCACTGATGAACATAGATGCAAAAATCCTCAACAAAATACTAGCAAACAGAATCCAACAGCACATTAAAAGGACCATACACCATGATCAAATGGGGTTTATTCCAGGAACGCAAGGATTCTTCAATATACGCAAATCAATCAACGTGATACACCATATTAACAAATTGAAGGAGAAAAACCATATGGTCATCTCAATAGATGCAGAGAAAGCTTTCGACAAAGTTCAACACCCATTTATGATAAAAACCCTGCAGAAAGTAGGCATAGAGGGAACTTTCCTCAACATAATAAAGGCCATATATGACAAACCCACAGCCAACATCATCCTCAATGGTGAAAAACTGAAATCATTTCACTAAGATCAGGAACAAGACAAGGTTACCCACTCTCACCACTCTTATTCAACATAGTTTTGGAAGTTTTAGCCACAGCAATCAGAGAAGAAAAGGAAATAAAAGGAATCCAAATCAGAAAAGAAGAAGTAAAGCTGTCACTGTTTGCAGATGACATGATACTATACATAGAGAATCCTAAAGATGCTACCAGAAATCTACTAGAGCTAATCAATGAATTTGGTAAAGCAGCAGGATACAAAATTAACGCACAGAAATCTCTGGCATTCCTATACACTAATGATGAAAAATCTGAAAGTGAAATCAAGAAAACACTACCATTTACCATTGCAACAAAAAGAATAAAATATCTAGGAATAAACCTACCTAAAAAGACAAAAGACCTGTATGCAGAAAATTATAAGACACTGATGAAAGAAATTAAAGATGATACAAATAGATGGAGAGATATACCATGTTCTTGGATTGGAAGAATCAACATTGTGAAAATGACTCTACTACCCAAAGCAATCTACAGATTCAATGCAATCCCTATCAAACTACCACTGGCATTTTTCACAGAACTAAAACAAAAAATTTCACAATTTGTCTGGAAACACAAAAGACCCCGAGTAGCCAAAGCAATCATGAGAACGAAAAACGGAGCTGGAGGAATCAGGCTCCCTGACTTCAGGCTATACTGCAAAGCTACAGTAATCAAGACAGTATGGTACTGGCACAAAAACAGAAAGATAGATCAATGGAACAGGATAGAAAGCCCAGAGATAAACCCACGCACATATGGTCACCTTATGTTTGATAAAGGAGGCAGGAATGTACAGTGGAGAAAGGACACTTCAATAAGTGGTGCTGGGAAAACTGGACAGGTACATGTAAAAGTATGAGATTAGATCACTCTCTAACACCATACACAAAAATAAGCTCAAAATGGATTAAAGACCTAAATGTAAGGCCAGAAACTATCAAACTCTTAGAGGAAAACATAGGCAGAACACTCTATGACATAAATCACAGCAAGATCCTTTTTGACCCACCTCCTAGAGAAATGGAAATAAAAACAAAAATAAACAAATGGGACCTAATGAAACTTCAAAGCTTTTGCACAGCAAAGGAAACCATAAACAAGACCAAAAGACAACCCTCAGAATGGGAGAAAATATTTGCAAATGAAGCAACTGACAAAGGATTAATCTCTAAAATTTACAAGCAGCTCATGCAGCTCAATAACAAAAAAACAAACAACCCAATCCAAAAATGGGCAGAAGACCTAAATAGACATTTCTCCAAAGAAGATATACAGACTGCCAACAAACACATGAAAGAATGCTCAACATCATTAATCATTAGAGAAATGCAAATCAAAACTACAATGAGATATCACCTCACACCAGTCAGAATGGCCATCATCAAAAAATCTAGAAACAATAAATGCTGGAGAGGGTGTGGAGAAAAGGGAACACTCTTGCACTGCTGGTGGGATTGTGAATTGGTACAGCCACTATGGCGAACAGTATGGAGGTTCCTTAAAAAGCTACAAATAGAACTACCATGTGACCCAGCAATCCCACTACTGGACATATACCCTGATAAAACCATAATTCAAAAAGAGTCATGTACCAAAATGTTTATTGCAGCTCTATTTACAATAGCCAGGGGATGGAAACAACCTAAGTGTCCATAATCGGATGAATGGATAAAGAAGATGTGGCACATATATACAATGGAATATTACTCAGCCATAAAAAGAAATGAAATTGAGCTATTTGTAATGAGGTGGATGGACCTAGAGTCTGTCATACATAGTGAAGTAAGTCAGAAAGAGAAAGACAACTACCGTATGCTAATACATATATATATGGAATTTAAGAAAAACAAATGTCATGAAGAACCTAAGGGTAAGACAGGAATAAAGACACAGACCTACTAGAGAATGGACTTGACGATATGGGGAGCGGGAAGGGTAAGCTGTGACAAAGTGAGAGAGTGGCATGGACATATATACACTACCAAACGTAAAATAGATCGCTAGTGGGAAGCAGCCGCATAGCACAGGGAGATCAGCTCGGTGCTTTGTGACCACCTAGACGGGTGGTATAGGGAGGGTGGGAGGGAGGGAGACGCAAGAGGGAAGAGATATGGGAACACATGTATATGTATAACTGATGCACTTTGTTATAAAGCAGAAACTAACACACCATTGTAAAGCAATTATGCTCCAACTAAAAAAAATAAAAAGATCCTTCCCTAACACCCCAGGCCAACGTTTATCTCCCGCCCACCGCCACTGTTGCCCAGCCCGCACACCTGTATCCACGTTCAACTGAGTCCCCAGGTGCTACAGCCCCTGGTCTCTAGAAGGCAGGAGGGCTCTAGCTAACCACTTGCAGCTGGCCTCCAACTCCCACTCCCATGCCCCTGACAGGCGCATAGCCAGGGGCTGTGTCTTACTGATGCTGGAAATCCTACCTCTTGGCATGAAAATAGGCATACAGCAGGTACTCCACAAAAATGTGTTACATGGATGGATAAAGAAAGGGGGGGAGAGAGGGGGGGAGAAAGGGGGGCTCCTTCGTGTCAGGCCCTGAAGATGACTGTCACTCAACGCATAAAAGTAGGCATTTTCTTTTATTTCACAGTCTGTGCTGTGGCCAAAATATTCCGCTGAGCCTCAGCATGTTTTAATTGGCCTTTGAAGCTTCTTCTTTAACAACCAGGAACTGGTATTCAGGGTGTATAAACATAAGATTAAACCCAAGGAAGAGGTCTTGAGAGCTTGGAAAGGACTACTGGAACATTGGTAAATCCACAGCATTTGGCCAGGAGCGTGACGTTTGAGGGTCAGCTACTGAAGAGTCAGAGGCACTTCTGTGTAAGCGCAGAAACAGTGCATTTCATAGCAAGGACCACTTTCGACAAATTACATTTACTGTTCTTTTCGGATTATACAAGTAGATAGGCTCACTGTAAAAAGCTGGAAAATAGAGAAAAGCACTCGAAAGAAAAAGCACTCAATCTTATACTCTAAGGTTGGTCTATTAATTCTATAGTCTTTTTTCTAAGCACTCGTATTTTAATGTAGTTTAAATCATTATATAAGCATACATACAAGTCATTATATAAGTATTAAATATATGTGACCACACATACATATACACATAATTTTAAGACTTGCTTTCCTCTCTTAATATAGGATGAGCAATTTCGCATCATTAAAAATTAGTCTGGGGCTTCCCTGGTGGCACAGTGGTTGAGAATCCGCCTGCCAATGCAGGGGACAGGGTTTGAGCCCTGGTCTGGGGAGATCCCACATGCCGCGGAGCAACTGGGCCCGTGAGCCACAATTACTGAGCCTGTGCGTCTGGAGCCTGTGCTCCGCAACAAGAGGGGCCGCAACAGTAAGAGGCCCGTGCACCGCGATGAAGAGTGGCCCCCGCTCGCCGCAACTAGAGAAAGCCCTCGCACAGAAACAAAGACCCAACACAGCCATAAATAAAATTAATTAATTAATTAATTTTAAAAAATTAGTCTGCAGAATATTCTATTATATGGCTGCATCATAATTTACTTAACAATTCTCTATTTTACTTAACAATCTAATTTACTTAACAATCCCTATTTCTCATACTTTCAGGTATTTTCCATTCTTTAAAAACTTACTGGTGAAAAAAATCGTAACAACCATCTTTGTGCTTAAATTCGTTCTCTGCATTTATGACTGTCTGTTAGACTCCATTCTAGAGGCGGAATTACTGATTTGAGGGTGTGAAAACCTTTGAGGTTTGGAGGCAGAGGACCAAGTTCCTTCCCAGAGACTTCTTCCTGAGGTACACTACCCCGAGCAGTGCGGGCGGGCATGCGCCTCTCTGCACCCTTGCCAATACTGACGATGATCAATTTTTAATCTGTGCTAGTAAGAGGCAAAATGCTGCCTCGCTGATGCTTCAATTTGCAGGTCTGTCTGAATTACTCCCGAGGCTGCACATTTTTTCAGGAGCTTATTAGCCATTTATCTTTCTTCCCCTGTGAGTGCAGCCAGAGTGCTTCTAATTTCCCACCCGGCAGAAGCGCTTCCTACGTCCAAGCTAGCCCGGAGCAAACTAGTGCTCTCTTCAAACAAAAGGTCAGAATATTTCGTAAGTTTCACTAAAAAGGCCAAATTCAGCTCATCGTCTGATAACTCAAAAAGAACTAATAACTGTCACCTGTCAGATGGGTGTGGACACATCCTAATACCCAGCTGTCTTCTGGTCGAATGCAAAAAGGGAGAGAGGCCCGGCTCTCAGCAGCCTTGGGGTCAGAACACACATTGGACACTGGACACCAGGATTATATTTGTGTGACCGTCTTTGGGGGGGGGGGGCTCTTTCAAACAATTTCTGACTGCGTAAGCGTCATACTATATGACCCATCTCCACCCTTCAGTAAAGTGTAGCCAGGTGTGCCCACAGAACAGGAGAGGAAAAAAAAATGCAATGCAACGAACACTTATCGCACACCCAGCCCTGGGCTAGGTATTTTCAATACACATTCATCTTTTTTCCTACTGTGGCCTGAGGATGAGTGTGATTTGCTTCCTTTTACAGATGCAATGACGCTCTGTGGGCATAAACCACCTGCCCAGTGTCACAGAGCTGGCAGTCCCATCAAGAGCCGGCCGCTCAGACTCAGCGCTGCTCTGGTTTTTGCTGTATCTGGCTCTCCATTGCTTAGGCAGTGTACCTAAAAGGTAATGGTTTTTGCTCGTGCTGTTTTCAGAGCCGGCGTGGGACACAGACCCGGTGACCGCGGGCCTGCCATCCACAAGAACCAGCGCACCCCCAAACGTACAACAGCCCTCCTGCCCCAGCAGCCCCAGGTCGCGTGCTGCCAGCAGATGTCCCAAAGGCAGTGTCCCTCCTCTCCCACAGATGACGAAATCGAGGCACCAGAAGTTGAGTGGCTCACCTAGGGGCACCCTGCTTAAAATCCTGCAGCCACGGTGGCAACTCCAGGACCCGAGGATTACCCCCCCACCCAAACCCCAGAGGAGCACTGTCCACCTCTACGTCTCTATCTACGTGGGCCTGGGGCACGGTCCTGAGCCCCGCCGCCCTCCTCCTTCCTCCCCTCCAGGAAGGGCCCGGCAGCAAGGCCGGGAAACATTTCCCAGAGCCGAGTCCTTACACGTGAGCTCTCCGCCCGCCGTGACACGCACACCGGTCCCAAGGGCCAGCACTGTCAGAGGGGGAGTCACAGCCTGGTGCCCTGGGAGGCACCCTTGCTCCAGGTGCACCCGCAGACGTGCCAAGGGGCCCCCTGGCTGGGGGCAGCAGTGCTCCCTGGTGACGCAGCAGGTCCAGAGCCCATCACAAAGCAGCTGCTCGAAGAGGAGGCGGCCCCACGGCCGTCAGGGCCGCTTATGGAGGAACTGAAGCAGAGCTGCTGGGAGCCCCTTGTGGAGAGGAGGACGGGAAACCCAGGAAGAGGATGGGAAACCCAGAGCCACCTAGCGGAGGTGGGGAGGGAGGGAGGGAGGGAGGGAGGAAGACCATCTACTGCAGCGGCCCCCGGAGGGAAGGGAGCTGAGGCCCCGGACGGCAGCCCACGTCCACCCCATGGGCACCGAGGCGGCAGAGGGCACAGAGCAGGGGGCCCCGGCTTGGGAGCAGACCACCTGGGCTGGACCCCCAGCTCTGCCCCGACTTGAACATGACCTTGGCCGTGGCCCTCCACTTCCCTGAGCACCTCTGTGGAATGCGGTCGGCAGTAGTGACCTAGAGGGCGGGCGAGGGGTCAGCGTTCTTACTCAGTGCTAGTGACCACGCCATCAGAGGTCAGCTCCGCCACAAGGCTCGGTCACAGCACAAACCCTCTTGGAAGGGTGGCACTGCCTCACAGTGCAAAACCCTGCACCCAAACTGGGGCTAATAAGCCCCGTCTTGTAAGATTTTGTGCAGATTAAGTAAGACGGTCCGCAAGTGTCCAGCACACCACAGCATCCTACAAACAGTGGCCACTGCCACGATTATCAATCCCACCTTACATATGGGGAGACTAAGGGGCTGGGAAGTTAAGGAAATAACCTGAGCTGCTCACGGAAGAGCTGAGATTCGGACCTGAATGAAGTTCTGATGCTGACCCAGCACCCTAGCGAATTCCCCAGCCTCCTAACCGTACAGCCCCACCACCATTCAATTCTCTTCATCTTTGCCGCATCGGAGTGAAACAGAATTAATACTGCTATTGAATGCCAATTTTCACGTTTAATTTTATGGCCAAATGTGACAATAATAGTCAAGAGTTGGCACTAAAAAAAGGTGCTATGATTTTTGAAGAGTCTATAAAAAAGCGGTGGTTTTTAAAATACCGTATCATATGATTCAGCCTTTGAACAGCTGATAACCTCGCCAGGGAAGTCATAATGATGACATTTAAATACAAATCAAGGAGTCGGATTTAGAAGGACTATCCACATATAATTAAATTGAACCTTCATTGGGAGATAATTGATAGTTATACGACGGTATTCTAAATTTATGTGGCGCATCCTTCGGAGTCTATTTGACTATGCAGAATGCCAGCCTACTTCTCTGTTTTATAATGAAGTACAATCCAAGTGAAAGGGAAGCGGCCAACCTTCCAGAGTCATCCATCCTGAATGAGAAGAACTTTTGGCAGACAAGAAAACGGCATCAACACCGACAACCTGGATCACACCCAAGAAGATCATTTTCACCTTAAGCCTCATAGATCAGTTATGGTTTTTTAAAAAAAACACCTTCCTTATTATTGTTTTTAATTGAAGAGAACTGTATTCTAAAAATCAAAGCACCATCAGGGATCGCACCAAACACAAGAGTGGCAGCACCCGTGGCCACGGGGGGCCCGGCATGTGCCTCACCACCACCAGCTACGTCCGTCCCCACGGCAGCCCTGGCGGGATCACACACACGTGCTGCCCAAGGCCACAGGGAAGGCAAACGGGGCAGAGGACTCGTAACCAGGCCTGGACGGCCCGAAGCCCGCGGCAGGCGAAGACGTGGGTCCGGAGAGGTGTCCCTGCTCCCCGCGCTCCGGGCACACGCAGGGCTGGTGCAGCTGAAGGACAGAGCGCTCGGCAGGGTCAGTGCAGCTCAGACACAAGCACAGGCCTGGGAGCCAGGGCTCCACCCTCTAGCTGGTACCACGCAGAGGCTGGGATCCACCTGGAGGGGAGAAAGCTGAGGTGATGCCAGCTTCAGACAGACCCCAGCCTCTCTTGATCGCCGAGTCTGCCTCTGAGGTTCCAGCCTGTCTGAATCTCCTGTTCCTCATCTGTGAGTTGGAGGCTGTCCAGGGCCCACCGACCTCCTGCCTGGGTCTCTGTGAGTTCAGCGAAGGCCAAGGGTAGGGACTGGAGTGGGGACCATGGCCTCTTGATGCCGAGACAGCTTCTCGGAAGAATGACCACGTGGTGTGATCATGGGCGAGGGACCAGCTGGGTCCGCAGGAGAAGAGGACCAGGGACCCCATGTGACATCCCCCGTCACACTCCCCCATACTCGTGCTCCCCCGTCGTCCACACACGGGGACCCCAGGGTACTGCCCCATCTTACAGACGGGCAAGCTGAGGGCAAACAGTCCTCCTCCCCCAAGGACCTGCCCTCCTGGGGCCCCTCGCCTGTCCTCACCGTTTCCTCCAGGCAGCTAACTCCACTCCCTCGCTCCAAGACTCAGCCTCCCTGCGAAGCCTCCCTGCCTCCCATGCTGCCTTTCAGGCTGGCTGGGGCACCCCCGTGTCACTGTGCCCCCATCGTCCCCAGCGTCCTGCCCTCCTCCTCCCCGAGGGCGGCCAGGGCTCTGCCGACCCATCTCCGGGCCAGGGCTGCTTCCGCCACAGCCACGTGTGCAGCCTCCGAATTACCCCCGCAACGCCGACACCTCCTGTATAAAACTGATGTGAGTTTATTCTGTATTAGAGAAAAAGAAACAAAGCAATGCTTCTAATGTCCAGAGGCGCTGGCTCTGAAGCATCGGAGTGTCCCCTTCCATCTCAGCCAACGTTTCTGCGGAAGCACAACCCCGTACCTTGCGTTTCTGTACACGAACAATTGTTTTGGGACCCGTTAAGTACCTTTCTCGGCGCAGAAAATAGTGCTTAATTAATAAAATGAGATTTACTCCTAACGTCATTGAGCTGCCAGCTGATGCCCCTGAAACTGCGGGAAGCAGAGTGAGGGCTGGATCCCGGCTTTCCGGGGCCACTTTTCATTGACTTCTCTCTGCTAGGCCTCCTGCGGGGGGGGCCCTTGCCATCTCGACAGGGCTGGCCGGCCTGCTGGATCCCTGCCACAGGGTTCGGCAGAGGCAGGGACAGCCGGGGCCTCTGTAGTGCGGTGGAAAGGGGCGGGATGGCAGGCCAGTGGGCTGGGGTTCAAGCGCGACTCTGCTCCTGATGGGACGTGGGATCCAGGGCGGGTCACCTGACTTCAGGGCACCCTCTGGGATGGCGAACTGTGTGGAGGAACGAGCACGGGCTTTTTGCAGCCACCCAGACCTGGATTCTAAATCCACGCTTGGTCACCTAGGAGCTTGGTGGCCAGAGGCTGTGCAAAGCAGTTAGGCCATGTGAACAGGGAGCACAGTACAGTTTCTTGTCCTCTGGGGTGTGTGCTGTGACCAGGAAGGTGGGCTGTAAGGTCCCTCTGGCAGCCCAGTTACCTGTGATGATTAAGAACTCACATGGGAACTGGGTATCTGACATGGGGGTTAGTCAGGATTGTGGGGAATTTGGACCACCTGGCATATAATTGGTGATCAAAATTACAGCTATTACTTTGTGGGGGGGAGGTAAAAAAAAGTTCTAGAGTGGATTGAGATCAAAACAGGAAAGCATTTACAATGGCGTTTATGAAGTAAAAAATGCCAGGTAGATGCTAGGTACTTTATTTCTTCTTTTCACTATCGTGTAATCACAAAGAATATTACACCAAGGCTAACGCAAAAGCACCTGAGCCTCTCGCTGTGTCCTCAGCCCTGCATCCTCCACAGCTCCGCCCCCCGCTCCCAGAGGCCCCGCACAGGACAGGCTGGCGGGGAGACCCCACCAGCTCCTGCCCGTCTACCCTCACCTCCTTTCTCCCTCTCCTTCCACAGCAGGACTCACAGGGCCCCCAGCACAGGACGAGCTTGGCTGAAGCAGGGCCTTCCCTCCCCGGTGAGCACCAGAAACCATTCCAACAGTTCCCTGGATTTGCTGGGTCTCTAAGGGGCAGCTTGGGGTTTTCTCCAACGCTCCTCAATGACTGCTCTGGGGAAGTCTGTACGAAGATCAAAATAGCTATCAGATGCTCTCCCGGTTCTCTGCTATTCTTTTAGTCTGAAAGACCTGGCTTCTGCCTAGGCCTGCCTCTCATCAGTTGTGTCTTTGGCGAGTTACCCACTGGGAGCCTCCGTCCTGGGCCGGCGCCGGGGCCCTTCCTAGGGAGGGGACACGCAAGTTAACCCAAGTAAGGGTCTGGCCACGGTGCAGCCGGTGCCTCATCAGGGTTGGTTCCCGCCTGCTTCCAACCATTAGGAAACGAGCTACTTTCCAGTGGCAGGTGGACGCACTCTGCCTGGTATGAGTGAGTGAGTCCCCGCTCCTCCCCGAAGGCCGTGCTCCACTCGGGTGGGCTGGGAAAGCCACCGAGGCGCTCAGATCAGAGCAGCAGCCTCTGCCGGGGCAGGTGGGCCGTGGCCGCCATGCATCCTTCAGTGAGAAGCGGGTGCATTAACACGCTCGGGCACCTCCGGCTCCTTTGAGTTCTCCCAGAGTAACGTGCTGGCCAGGGAGGGAGAGCTAAGGCAGCAGCGTCCCCATCGTGGAGCCTGCTTCACTCCCATCACCCTGCAGAAGACGTGGCTGCATCATGGGGCGGCCGCTACCTAAAGGGTGAGGGCACCGGCCCGCGTCCCGGCTGGCAACCCCATCACCCTGACGAAGTCGGGATCCTGCACAGCAGCTGCAGGTCAGTGACTGCGCCCGAGGGACACGAGCTGATGGGACACTTCACTGTCGTCCCCTAGTCACCTTACTCCACACGTTGGCCAGCCAATGTGCCAGGGTGGGATGTGCTGTGAGCAACATTAGGGTTCAGCAGGGTGCTGGCCGGGCTAGACTGAGGAGGGAACCTGGGACCAGCCACCTGGGACCAGCGCGACGGTACTAAGAGAGCGGTCGGCACGACGCAGGCCCCGCGCTTAGCATTCAGGGACATGGGCGAACCCGAAGCAGTCCCCATCTCCCTGTGGGAGACGGACCTCGGGCAGATGGGCTGTGAGGTTTGTGATGAGCTGTGACAAGTGTTATGCCACCGGGATGCTCGGGTGCTACTCGGCGTAGAAGGGGACGACCCGTCCTGTCCACTGGCCCTGAAGCTGCTCGGGCTGGGAGTCGGGGGTGAGGTGAGGAGGGAACACCCCAGGTACGGGAACATCACAAGTGGCAGAGCACGACGTGATGGAGCGTGAACGCTGGCTCGGCTCCCTGGACGCCAGTCCGACTGCTCTGAGGGGCCTGGGAGGGACGAGGCCAGAGGGGTAAGCAGGGGCAGACCACGGAGGCTCCCATGGCCTCATCAGGGTGCGTGCACATCCCCTGCTCGCTATGGCCGAGTAGATGGCCACAGCGCCAGGCAGGTGGACCCACGCTGCAAGGAGTGTCAAAGGCTAGTTTTAAGAACAAAGGAAAAATTTTAAAAAAATAGTACAAAGAGGAGAGACTGAAGGAGGCAGAGGAAAAGGCAACTACAGAGAGAGAGAACGATTACTGAGTATTTGCAGTTAGCACACACGCCCTCCTTCAAATGCAAGGTCTTACTGTCTTCACAAAGCAGAGGAGGAAACCGAGGCACAGGTGATGGTGTGGTCACCAAGCGCCAGGCCTTCCTGGGCACAAACATCCTTCCACAGAGCCCAGGTGGGGATGGCAGCTTCCTCCCTGTGCCGCCCTGGCCCTGGCAGCCAGAGGCCTCCTGTGCACATGGGAGCATCCACAGGTGAGGCGCTGGCTCCTCCCTCCTGTCCAGGTGACGCCTAGGAGGGAGGCTGCCGGGAAGCCAAAGCCCAGGGCCTGGGTCCAGGGTTCCAAACTGAGAAGGCAACCTTCCTCGCTGCATCCCCTGGGGTCGCACAAGGGGGGTGGGCAGGGAGCTGCTGCGGTTTGGGGGATGGGGTTCAAACCCACTCCACTCGGCAAACACGGGGCGGAGCCAGGACGCTCACAGGTTCAACCCCAGGCCCGGGGAGATGAAGAGACAGAGGGAAGCAAACTGGAACATCGCTGGCAGATTTTTTCCTGGCAGATGCTGCTCAAGAAAGGACGTGAGAGAAATACGTGGAAGGGTTTTTGACATCTGGGTTTAAGACAGACCACGGCAGTTTCCCTCATCAAGCTCATCAGAAGCAAAAGAACCCACAGAGTTCAATAACCCGAAAATAGCTTTGGTAGAACAGTTACAGACGGATCAGACAGTTCAAACGATCGGAATGGAGGGCAAGGATCCTGGCACATTGCCAGTGTCAAAGGTAAGTGAAAATATCCTGCATTTGCTGAAGGACAATAACACTTCAATTATCCTCCGCAGAAATTAAAGTTCCCTTGTATAAAAATGCCCCTGTTAAGTGGAGCTGAACCTACAAAACATTACCGTGTTGTATCAGTCTTTCTGGACAGAAATATTTCTACGTTGGGATACAGATTTCCCACCTTCCACAGGACGCGTACCTGCTTCTACCTAACTAGGAGATCGAGGAAGGGAGGGTCTCAGGTAGGGGACGGGGCATCTGGCACTGTATCTGCATCTGGTGGGGGTGGTCCCCTCGCCGAGACCTTGCTCACAGCCAGGTTCCTTGCTGGGTTCTCTACAATCACGTCTCTTAATTCTCACAACCACCCCGGCGATAAATGTTATCACGATCAGTGTCCAAATCCTCTAGAAGAGGAAACCTCAGAGCCATGTGTGGCCCTGGGGGGCAGAGGAGAGGGGCGCTCTGGAAGGTGGACGTGGCCCTATGTCCTTGGAGCAAAGCCTCCTCCCATCACAGCATGTCCAGAAAGGGTCAGAGGTGCCCTGCAGACGCCAACCAGTCTCCAGGGTGGAGTCCAAAGGCAGGTGAGTCACCTCTGCTGGACTCTGTTCTCTCACCAGCAGACAGGGTAACCCCCGGAGAGCGTCCTGAACACTGTGACCTCAGTTTGTCATCTGTAAAATGAGCACATGATCTAGCTAAAAAAAGGTGATCTGTGGATTAATTTGGACAGTGTATTCTTAATAAGAAAGCCTTTTAGAACTCCTAGTTCTTTCATTGCCATTGTTATTACACGATATCTTCCCACCTGCACCTAGCGCTCCATACATCCAAAACCAGAAGCATACCACCTCCCAGCTACTCCCCTCCAGGCCCATCTCACTCCCGCATCACCCCACACACCGGGCCTGCGATCCCCCTTCCCTTTGCCCTCCAGGCCTGGGCAGCAGGCTGTGTGGACTGAACCCACCCCGTCCCCACGCCCTAGTTCAGGCCTCCTGCTCCCTTCTGCGCGGGCCACCTGATGGCAACATCAGTCTAACTCCCAGCCTCTCCCCTCTCTGCCCTCTGCACCCTGTGTGCAGAACTCGATCACAGTGTATACAAACTGCCCTGGTTCTAAAGGGCTCCTGCCGCCCGGAGAACAGAACTGGGGACGAGGGTGATGATGCCTAAGAAAAGTGGATGCAAAATGCAAGGGACCTCACTGTCCTGCTAAGTGGTTTCCTAGAGCTTCTAGGCTTTCTTTAGACAAAGGGGCCAAGGAGGTTTAGCAGAAGGAAGGCAGCAGCCGGGGGGGAAGGCTGGAGGGGGGAAGAGACCGATGACGAGCCCGTGTGAAGGCTAGTGCAGTGGCCCAAATCCAAACCAAAACCACCATCAGAAGAAGAAAATTTCTAAGGTATGGAATTCTCAAAGGGATTTACAAATTGGAAATTGCCCAATGACCATCTGTGTGCGAATAACATCAGTGTGACCATCAGCAAACAGTGTATACACACAGATATACTTATAAGCACAGAAATAGAATTAAGGGCGATTCCCTTGGAAAATAAAAATTAGAATACATTTCCAGAAGGTCAAAATTCTTTCCAAGAGGCCTAAGTGCCAGGGAGGAAGTCAGTTTTTACAGTGAGAATCCCTACCGCGTACGAGGCCTTTCCCTGCACCAGGTGCTGTGCTCGAGCCTTTCCGTCCCATCATCGCTCAGGGCTCACCGCAGACGCGGCCGCCTGCTGTGCTGAGCACTCTGAGACCCAGCTCTCATCTAACCCCCGTGAAGCCCCTGAGTGTAGCCTGTCATTCCCGTCTGTACTGACGGGGAAACTGAGGCTCCTAAGCCACCCCCGGGCTCCAGAGGGACAGTCAGGGAGCAAAGGTGGAGGCCCCGAGTGCGAGGAAGTCGGCGGGATGCTGGGGGCGGGAGGTAGTGGGGGCCTTGGCCTTCATTCCAGAGGTACCTACACGGGTCCTCACGTCAACAACCGGCTCTTCTGATAAACCTCTTCACATGACCGCCCCAGAGCCATTCACCAAGACGGCAGCCTCCACGTGCCGCCCGACACCAGCGAAGGGAGTCCGCGTGGATGGGGCCGCACCAGCCTCCGTGACCCGCCCCGCCAGTCTCCAGCGCCCTCCTGCCGCCGGCACCACGAAGCCCTTACTGTCCCCACGCCGCGTCCACGCTGCGCTCAGCAGTCTGCACCTCCGGCCTCTCACCCAGCTCGGCTCACCCTCAATCCCCTCAGCCCCCGTGTTTCCAGCAGCCGCCCTGGTGAAGCACACACTGAAGACCTCCCGCCCCACCTGACCGTGCTCGGAGGACAGAGACGCGGCCTGCCTGCCCTCGCCGTCCTGGCGCCTGGCACAAGGGCTGGCACGCAGTCGGGGCTGAAGAAAGTGGACGCTGAACTGAGAGTCAGCCCACAAGCCTTTCGTGCGACTGCAGCGTCACCCGCCCGGAAGGAACCCCGAGCTGACGGATTTTAAGGCAGCTGAATGCCTCCATTTTATTAACAAGATGCTCCAATCACACTAAGCCAGCTGCCGTTAGTAAACAGGTGCTTCTACACCTAATTGCATATTTCATCAACTCTAAGTTAAATGTCCTACGTCCTAACGTCAATGAGGAAAGCAGACAGGGACAGGAAGGGGTCAGATGTCCCGAGCGTGCCCAGCTTGGGAGAGGCGGCACAGGGGTGCGCGGCCCAGCCTCTCACCCCCCGGAGTCAGGGCAGGGGACGGATGGGGCCAGGGCTGCGGAGACGCAGAGACCTGGTCTCGCGTCCTTGCTCTGCCCCAAGTCTGGGCCATCTCGGGAAGTCATCTGGCTTTCTGCAGCATTTTCTGGCTGTAAAAATAAGGATAAGGAGGCTACCCTCAGAGTATAGCCGTGAGGTTTAAAAGGCCTCGGGCCACGTGCTGAGCACTGAGGATGCACTCCAAGGGCGGGGCTACCTGGAATCATATCCCACCATGGACATCACCCACCCTGGCACTGATCCGGCCACAGGGAGCAGAAGGGAACCAGGCGGGCACGGAGCACGCAAACTCCTTAGGAGGCACGCGAACCCCCAAGGCCTGGGCCCGCGCACCTCCGGGCCTCAGCTGTCCCGACTCACCCGCATGCCTCCTGCCCCGGGGCCTGCAGCGCTCGGGCTGCTGGGCCTTGACTCCGCCTCGGGGATCAGCCCTGTGAAGGCTACCCTGGCCTGTTCCCGCCTCCGCCCCACGGGAAGTGCAGGCTCCCTGCCCTGAACACTGTGCCCACTGTTTAATAGGTGGTTAACCACACTCATGACCGTGGTGGCTTCACACACACACACACACACACACACACACACACACACGCACACACACGGCTATGAATTCAGAGTGAATTCACTATGGATTCTTACCCATCTTTCACAGACCTACAACTTCGGTGTTCAACAAGACCTGGCTGCATGAATTACTGAAAACTGCCTTTGGTAACCTGAGTGATGCGATGAGAATGAGGGGCCAGCTTTGGTCTGTGGGGCCCCAGGGGGTAGGACAGAGGGACTAAAGTCACGCGGAGCCCTCTGTACCCGTGTGACAGCCCACCCTTCCCACTGACCGTGAGGAAAAGTCTGGACCCGCACAAAGGCAGCCCCCTGAGCTCTCTGGGAGGAGAGCACAGCGGGAGGTGGGACGGGAGTAACTCAGACTAGGCTCCCAACCCCCGCCCCGCGGGCTGGGCCTCCACATCCCGTCTCACTTCTCCATGGAGTGGCCTGGGGCGCCCCCAGTAGACAGCAGCAGGCAGCAGCCCCAGTGGATGCAACTCGGATAGAAACACCATCTTTCTGGCCAGGAAAGCCAGGAAAGGGGGTCCCTGGAGGTGGCAGAGCGCGTGTGTGTGTGTGTGTGTGTGTGTGTGTGTGTGTGTGTGTGAATCTCAGGGCACGGGCCCCAAGAACAGACCTGGAATTTGACCCTCCGCACCCGCACGCCAGCCTCAGATTCCGTTCGCCCCTGAGCTGTGGGCGCACAGGACAGGCACCAGCTCGCAGGGCTGCCTGGCTGGGACCCCAAGCAGACACAGGCACCTCAGCCTGACCCCGAGCGGCCCAGGGCGCCGCCGCTGGCCTCTCTCCTCAACCCCACATCCAGTGAGGTCACGTCGGGAGCTGGACTCTGGCCGCAGGGGAAGTATCTGCACCGCAGAATTTGGCAAACGCTACAATCTAGGGTGAGCTGTTAACAACCTAGCAGGTCACGCTGGACAGACCCAAACCAGTGAAGCAGAGGCTTGGGGAACTGAGCTGAAGGAAGAGAGATCTCGACTTCCAGCCCAGGAAGGCGAGGCAGGGTTTACGACTGGAACCTCACTGGACAGGCTGCCTGCCAAAACAAAACCGTCAGTGCTCTCCAGAGGCTCAAAAAATAACCCTCAGGGTCTACGAGAAATATGCTCGCAGTGTCCAAGAGCAAGGTAAAATGCCTGCCATGCAAGAAACAGGGAAGTGCGACCAGTCCTCAGGAACCAGCGATGCCAAGCCCACGACACTCCACACGCCAGAGCCACCCGCCCACAAGCCGACGGGCTTAAAACCTAGAGTCACCGGAACACAGCACGACACCTGAGACACGAGCGGAGCTAAGGGGCCTTAAATAACTCCACGACACAGCCAGTCTCAAACCCGGTGCTGGTCTCACATTTGAGGGAAAAGACAAACAATCAAAACCTGCTCGGCCCCTCCACACCTCGGGCAGCCACTGGACCTCGCTCTGCTTTCCTCCTCCTAAAGCCTCAGCCCGCCTGCTTCTCTTTCCAGATTTGCAGGTTTCTGCGGCCCTGCATAATTCCGCTGATCTTCTCAAACCGTGCTTCTGCACGTGGTCTGCAGCTTCGGGAACACAAAGCCACGGCCTGACACGCGGGGAGCAGGAGGCGGGGGTCGGAGGTGCCCCTTCCTGTAACCGCGGCCCCAGCAAGGCTGCGGGGGTCAGCAGAGGGGGTTTAAGAGCACGCCGAGCCAAGCAGGGAGCTCCAGGACCCTCTCGCCGCCTTTCCAGCCTCATTTCCAGCCTAGCGCTCTCTGCTTCACCCACTCCAACCCCCTCGAGGGTCCAAACCACAGCACACTCACTTGTAAAATGGGGTAATAACGGCCTCCTCACGGGGGAGGGTTTCCCCAGCCCTGGGAGCAGAACTCGACTCCGACGGCCACGGAGGTAAACGATGCCGTGAGCGGTCCCCTGTGTCTCTACACCTCTCCAGTGCGCACAGGTGACGTGAACAAACACTTAGCATGGTGGGTGGCACGTAACAGGTGCTGGACAAGCACAACTTCACTTCCCTTATATTCTAGGATCACCTGGACGTCACAGACGTGGTAGGGGAAGGGACGGTACTCACGGAGGGCGGGCCCCACAGAGCCTGCTGCCCTAACACGCGTTCGCCCTCCGCTCCGACTCCTGGGATGGGCCAGGCATGAGGGGCGGGGGCAGGAGCCGCAGCCCACCTGGAGCTGACATCACCAGGAGCAGGACGGAGCTCAGGTGAGTAGTGGCGAGAACAGCTAAGAGCTCCCCCAAAGCTCTCTCCGGCAACCGCAGCTACGGCGGGCCGGGTGGATGCGGGCTGGAATCAGACTGGGAAGCAGGCAGCTAATGACCAGGTCGAAGCTTTGGAAAGAGCTCCTGCTTTGCCTTCAAGCAGCACACACAGTGCAGGGCTTTAAGGGAGCACTAGAGCTATTTACACCCTCCTTTCTCCAGCCAAGACATTAAAAGGACAAAAAGGTAACAGTGACAAGATTCACATTCAAAGACAATTTCAACTCTTCTAGACCCGTCAAATTCAGTAAGAGGCATTTCCACCTTTGGCCCCATGGAGGAGGGAACTTAGATTTCGTTTTCAGTCAGCCATGGTGAGTGGCGGCCCCTGAGAGACCCCGACATCCCTGGGAGAGGCTCAGAGAGGAAGCAGGAGCGAAGGAGGCCACACAGGGTTACGCTGAGATGAAACCACTGTGGAGACAGCAGCAGTGCTCACCGGACGGCAGGCACATGCCCCCCTTGCAAGATGCAGAGACTGAGGCGCGGGCAGGATAAAGCCCTGCTGGAATCAGCCCTGGGGCGCCGAGCCTGCTCCCTCCACGGCTCCGCTGTCCTGCACAGGAAGCAAGCCCGAGGCCCCGACCCTCACCATCCCACCTCCCGGGCCGCGCCAGCGGGGTGAGGGCAAGAGTTGGAAGCCCACGTCTACAACTACAAGCATGAGACGACTGGAAGCCACCTCGACCTCGTGGGCTCAGCCTTCTGACCTGACCGTGAGGGTTTCGGTCACAGGCTAACTGCCACGTGCCGGACGCCGGCTGCACTAGGTCAGCTTTGCCCCCAAACCTCACAGCCCCGGGCAGCCACGCCCCCCACTCCACAGAGGACAACGCCGAGGACCTCGGGGGTTACCGGCAGGGCAAACGCACACAACGGCAGTTTCCAAACACGAGGCTTCACGAGTGGAGCCACGTGTGGCTTGAACCCCAGGAAGAAGGATGGACGCTCCTCTGCGGGTCTGGCTCGCCCCTCGAACACACAGCTGCCCCCAGAACCCCGTCTTCAGCATGTGGAATTTTACATCTGAAAGGGGACAAGCACATCCCTCTCTCTGCACAGATTAAATGAACCCAAGCCCCAGCTTCCACAAGGCTGCACACAGCCCCAGGCCTGAGCCCTGGGCCCCGGGGTCCGGGTGGTGCCCTCGCCCCGAGTCTGCTCGTCTGGATGGGGCTGTGGGCTCAGCACAGGCCGCCAACGCAAGGAGCTCAGATCGCTATCGCTAATCTACCCTCCGTGGTAAGACTGAGGCTCTGACCATCCTGTCTCATCACAGAGTTGCTAAGGATCACACGTCCCAAGAAGCAGAGGAGGAAGGGAAACATGAAGGCAACGATGAGAACCGAAACCTGCTTCACCCGGAAAATATGATTGCGATTTATCGCTCCACAGCAGATGACGACGGCCCGTCAGAGAAACTCTGCTGAAAATAAAGAAAAAAATCACCCGGACTTGTTTTGCCACATATCCAAATTAGAAAATGCTACTCTCCGGATGCTTTATGCTTCCATTTTTTCCTTTCTTCACAGAGAATTTGTCAAGCGTTACAGGAGCACCTAAGAGCAGCGATGTGATTCAAAATGAAAGAAAAGGCTGAAGAAGGTTGGATGCACAGCTTGAGTCTGGGGCAACCCCGGAGTCAGTGGCCTGGAGCTCAGAAGCACTGCCTGGACACGCAAGAGGCACGGGAGCCAGATGCGCAGCTCCAAGGGCGGCGGCCCCGGGCCTTCGTAGGGGGCCTTGCACACCACCAGGCCTGGCTACTGGCCCCGTGCACGGTGACACATCCATGCTGGGCCAGGGGCTTCGAGGACCACGGTGTGGCCGGCCAGTCCTCTTTCCCAGACACGAGCACAGGTGAGGCTGGGCGCTCTGATTCCTGCAGTGGGAAAGGCGTGGGAGGCAGTATCCCCGAGCCTCGGCCGACCTCCCCTCCACGTGTGATGTGAGCACATGGCAAGCCTGACTCTGATTCGGTGATGTTTCGGGGTAGTTTGTTACCACAGCACAATCCCGTGAACGCTGCCCAGCCCTTCTCCCCGGAACGCCTGTGCACTCTGCCACAGCAGACGAACGCTGAGCTTCAGGGTGCGGTGCAAAGGCCACCACTCCTGGAAAGCTTTCCTGATTCCCCAGCCAGGAGCCATCTTTCTCCTCTCAAGACCCCCAGCCCC
This sequence comes from Stenella coeruleoalba, assembly GCF_951394435.1. Classification (NCBI taxonomy): domain Eukaryota; kingdom Metazoa; phylum Chordata; class Mammalia; order Artiodactyla; family Delphinidae; genus Stenella; species Stenella coeruleoalba. The sequence continues at coordinate 3,457,777 of NC_137163.1, read as the reverse complement.
TCGTCTGTCCCCCTGTGAACTTTATCACTTTTTTCCCCTGCATTACGGTTCTCATGACCCAGGTTTCCTTCTCCCGCTGTAGGAGAATTTCCCTGAGGACATGCCCCAGCTAAGACTGCTCTGACTCTCACATCTTCTGTCTGAAACAGGGACTCCACAACCATCACCGCAGACACTCACAGCACGCTGCTGGCTTGTCAAGACGCTCAGGTCCCTCACATGTAAGACTCAGGAATCCCCAGACGCTGCCCTGCTGAGACTGGACCCGGCAGAGGCCAGGAGAGCCACAGGCTAACACACCACCTGGCACCTGGCACCGGGCCTCGCCAGTCCTGCTAGAGGAAGATTCAGAGACGTGCAATCCAAAGTGCTTCCTAGGTCACTGTTGAGGATGCAGTATATTTACTCATTGGTAAAATGTATCCGAAGGTCCAGCCCTGTAAACAGCACTGGACCACACAGCAGAGACACGAAGACAGATGAAACGCAGCCACACACGCAGGAGCGAATGGTTAGTGGGGAGACAGACAGGTACTTGCAGACGCGCGACAGATGTGCTAACAGAGCTGAGCGCCAGACCCCAGCTCCCAGAGGTGGAGGGGAGCCCCCTGGCCGGCAGGAAGAGCAGGGCACCCCCAGGACGAGCTCGGGGAGGCGAGCCTGTGGCACCCACAGGACTCACGGCACTTCGGCAAGTGACAGTGTGAGCGCAGAGCGGCAGGGGCCCGCTCGGGCGGGAAGGTGGGAGAGGCTCAGATGACACCATGCTGTGTGCCCAGCAGGGAGCTGCTTTAATACACTGGGCATATGGGTATTGTGAGACCATGAAAACGCGTGCTCCTGAAGGGTAACAAAACAAGCCCTTGTGATGCTGTGGCGGAAGGGGAGGCTACAAGAGAGCGGCCACAACACAGTCCTGGTTTTGTGTCAGTAAACTAGACACAACCATCACTGTGGACGAGGATGCGGGTGGTGAGGGTGTCATCTCTGGGAGGCGGGATGAGTTCAATTTAAAAATCATCTTCTTGAGACTTTTCTAAAATGAACATGTGTTCGTTTTGTAGGGAGTAAGGGTAAGGGATGCTATCTCAAAGAGCAAAAGAAAACCCTGTTCCCGGGAAGCTGGACGGCAGGGTGAGAGCAGCAGCGGGTGGGATGACAGCAGAGGGGACGAGCCCCCGAGCGCGGTGACGGGGTGACGGCGACGGTGCAGGCCGGGGGCTTGCATGAGGGCCACGGTCGAAGCAAACAGGACCCCTGTGTGCAAACGAGCGGGGACAAGCATCGTCCACGTGGGAAACTGCACACGGTCGGGTTGGGAGAGGAGAAAAAGGAGGCAATGCTGGGACAGATCCGGGCAGACGGGAAGGGCTGTGGACGGAAACACTCGGAAGGCAGAGTGTGAGGTGGAAACGTTAACATAAATGTCACATTTTATTCCCACTGCCGCTACACTTTCTAAGTGACCACGGCGTGGGGCGATGGAGCCTCTGACCACAGGGGACAGAGCCAGCGCTGCAGTCAGCACTGCGGCCCGGCATCTGACTCAGTGCCCGTGCGGATCAGAAAGAAGACAAGGCGAAGATACGTTCGGAAGATGCGTGAAGAAAGGTAGGCTTCCTGGGCCTTTGTGCATCTTTGGGGATTTGAAAACAGAAATCAACCTTGCGGAAGATCGATTCAGCCAGAAATATCTTTCAGCAGTCGGGCTGCAGGTTGAAAATGCCACAGCCATTTAAAAAACGAAAAGGAGAAAGTCCTCCACAATGTGGAATTGGCAATTAGGGCAACAAAGGAATTTCTGAATGAAAACAATAAAGCAGGAGCCCTTCCCCCACCTCACGCGCCTTCAAGTCTTTCTCTGGGGAGCTGAGCAAAGCTGCCCCCCAAGCCTCGATCCAGTGGTCCCTCCACGGAAATCCTAGGAGAACGCCAAAGAGGGGCTGGTCATTTGAAACAGTCTGTTTTTATGGGAGTGCTCTTAAATATGCAACCCCTTGAGACATGTAGTGTTGTCCCGCCTTACTTCTTGGAGGCCAAAGGAGAAATACTACAGTTGAGTGAGGGATCCTGTCTCCCAGACCTCCCTCCCTCCCCCCACAGCCTCTTTTTTCTTTTTAATTTTTTTTTTTTTTTTTTTTTTGCGGTGCGCGGGCCTCTCACTGTTGTGGCCTCTCCCGTTGCGGAGCACAGGCTCCGGACGCGCAGGCTCAGCAGCCATGGCTCACGGGCCCAGCCGCTCCGCGGCATGTGAGATCTTCCCGGACCGGGGCATGAACCCACGTCCCCTGCATCGTCAGGCGGACCCCCAACCACTGTGCCACCAGGGAAGCCCCTTTTCTTTTTAATTTTATTGAAGTGTAGTTGATTTACAGTGTTGTGTTAATGTCTGCTGTACAGCAAAGTGACTCAGTTATACACGTATATGTATTCTTTCTTTATATTCTTTTCCACGATGGTTTATCATAGGATACTGACTACAGCTCCCTGTGCCCCACCCACAGTAGGACCCTGTTGTCCATCCTACAGATAACAGTTTGCGTCTGCTCACACCAAACTCCCACTGCATCCTCCCCACCCCTTGGCAACTTCCAGCCTCTAGGTACAGGTAAGGAGCATCCCCCATCCTCTGGGCCCTGGGACAAGAGAGGCCAATCAAACATGGTCTCTATGCTCAAAGGACTGGGGAGAGAGACGGAGGGACAGGCGGGCAGTTGACGACGCCACACTGTGGAGGGGATGAGTCCTGAGAGCCGGAGAATGAGCAAAGCCCAGATGAAGGCCTGGAAGAGGTCACGCCTGGGCTGGGCACCGCGGATGGACAGCACACACTGCTGAGTGAGTGCAGCCCAGGGGGAAGTGGGGAGGGATGTGCCAGGACAGCCAGGGGGCCAGGCGGGGGCGGCCACAGGAGAGGGGGCCGAACAGGAGGCCAGATGGGGCTGCCGGGAAGTGTGTGCCAGCCAGGACCCCCACCCAGCTTCCCAGGCCCCTTCCTAGGGTGGGTCTGCCTTGCCCACCCCCGGAGGCTTCTCCTCAGGCTCGGGGTCTGCAGGGGTAGGGAGGACAGAGGCCCACTAACTCGGGCTGGTGTGGGAGCCCCCAGCCGTCTGTCCCATGTCACCCCAACCTTACGGGGCCACTGTCCCCACAGTGGCCCCTAGCGGGCCAGTGCTCACACACTCTGATTCCAGACCAGTCTGATCACATCTAGTAACTGTTCAATCAGCATTGCCAACATATTTTCAAGTCCTAAATCCTGGAACTGGAAAGAAACCTCTAAGTTCAGTGCGGCAACGACGATGCCCCAGGGCCCAGGAGGCAGGGTCACAGCAAGGGGCGGACTGAGGGTGGTGACCCCCTCCCCTGCGAGGAGCTGGCAGGAAACTCGTCACAGGAGCGAGGCAGCGGCCGACAGGTGGCCTTCAAGACGTGGCTCCCACCGTGCTGCCTGATCTCCCGACTTGTCAGGAGAGTCAGAAACTAGACCGAATCTAAAATGTCCATATTTTTTAAACGGTGGCTCGGGATTTTTTAACACGAGGCAGGCCAAATGGATCTGTGAGCTGGACTGGGCCTGCTGGTCCCCACCTCGGACTCTCTGACGGGGTGCTTGGTGGGCAGGTGACCCCCTTTGAGGACCCACCGCAGGCTCCACCAAAGCACGGGGAGCCCGGTTACTGACCGGAGGTCTGTCATTTCTGAACAGCTCTGTCAGTCGTGTTTTTCTTAATGCGTCTCCTCTGCCACCTCTCTGGGCAGAGAGACGGGGAAGAAACCAAAGCTAAAGTTTAACTGGGGAGCTGCCTGCCATTTTCAACTCCAGCCAATATTATCACCTTCATCACCTTCATTTTACATTCCATACTGTGAAAATCTCATAGCGCCAGATGGAAGGACAGGAAACACTGTAATGAAATGGGGGGAAAAATAAAAAAATAAAAACGTGAATGAATCCGACGATGAAGAAGGAGAGCCCAGACTCAGAGGAACTGCGGGCCCGCGTTCCGACGAGCTAAGGGGGCTGTGGTCTGCCCTGCTGCGTCAGGGCGCATGGCTGGAGGAGACGCAGTGGGACCACACTCCATCCAGGCCTCCACACCCAGGGCAGGAGAGGCAGCTCCGCTGTCACCCAAGGAGCCAGGACCACACCAGCCCAGGGGCGTGGCGAGCACCTCGACAAGGCCCCCTCCCCTCCTCAGCCTCACAGCTCTAGAGAGCCTCTTGCCTCTAGGCTGCGGGGTGCTCAGAGGCACTTGCTCCGTGCTACGTCCACGGAGGCTGAGTCCCAGCTGAGCAGCCAAAGGAACCACGGAGGGGCCAAGGCCGTGGCTGCCCCCAAGCACCCGCAAAAGGCAAGTGTGCAGGCAGGGTGTTCACGGCAGCAAGTGAAGGGGCCCTGGGGTGGCACTTCCCAGCCCTGTCCTCACCAAGAGATGACAGAGGTGGCACTCACATCACTGGTTGTCTGGCAGGCCCAGCCTACTTGGCAGGGGAGCCGCGAAAGGGAACATCTGTCTGGGCCTCAGCCCCGGAGGGCACTGCAACAGGTTGCGGAGGCCAGCACAGTGCCCGGGGGCAGCGGGGGGTGCTATCAGTTTGTCCCCAGGGGGTGGAAAGGGGCATCCCCCGTGTCCCTCAGCCCTGCTCAGGGGGCTGCCAGCTGAGACAGGACATGCATTGGGGTCCCAGGGAGAGAGACCCTGTGTCTCTGGCAGAGTGAAGATGGAGGCGTCAGAGCAGGGGTAGATCATCAGGCTGGTGGTCCCTAATGTGACCAACTGTGACCACTTCCGTGAATGTCACAGGGCAGACTGGCCGAGCGGAAGGCAGATGGTGGCAGAACGCGGCTCTGCAGCACCAGGCCGGACTGTGCCCACCCGGGCTCAGGGCGTGGGCGTCTCTGGCCCACCTGGGCTCAGGGCGTGGGTCTGCCAGACGCTTAGCAAACCTCTTCCCAAAGCAAAGCGGAGAAAATGCCAGAGCAGACCTGAAGGCGCATTTCCTTGGCTTCAAGGAAGCAATCTGAAGACCTGCGTGCAGGAAGCACAGGGGCAGGTGGGAGGCACCAAGAGCAGGGGCTTCAGAAGCAGACACACCCGGGTTTGAGCCCAACTCCCCGCCACGGCACTTAAACACTGTGCCTCGGGTTCCTCGTCTGTTATTAATTAAAGACCAGCCTCCCTGATGTGTAAACAGTAAAGAGGGCTGAGGACACTGCGTGGTGGCAACAGTACTGGTCACCCCTCCCCCAGTCCTTAGAGGGTGGTCCTATCTGTTCACCCAACTCTGGGGCTTCCCCCATTATGCCATCCTATCTTCCTGGGGTCAATTAAGGGATGAACAAACAATAGTTACCATTTATTGACTGCTTAGAAAGTGACCAAAAAGGACCCTATTTGGATCACTGTATTTGGGTAACTAATTGTTCATTGGAAAACACAATATTTTAAAGAAGAGAAAAGTTCCAGCATGTCTCAGTAAGCCCCAACTGCTCCTATAGATAACAACTATAAATTCCGGACAAAATATTTTTAAAGACAACAATCTGAAACCACTGGAAGGTGAAGGAAAACAGGCAAACACTGAGAAGAACAGCCACCTCGAAGAAGGAAAAAACATGGATGTTACCCTTTCTTTATGGCTTTTGGCCTGAGGATGAGCTCAGGTCAGCACCACATAGAAGCTAAAGCTCTGGGAGAGAACCTACATCTTTCTTGGCCAACGAATCCGAAGACAGAGTACAGGGAAACCACAGCAACTGGAAAGTGAAGCAGGGGATGCAGGAAAGGACAAAGCCAAAGAGTAGGAGCCCAGAATGTTGTGCATGGACTCTGCCCAAATCTTTGGCTGACTCCTGAAACAGATGTGCATGGAGCAGACTCAAGGCAGTCCAGCCAGCTATAAAAGAAAATGCTAAGATTTGAGATGACCAGAAGATGGAGTTTTCAATTTGAGGCCAACAAAGATAAACACTTGCTATAAAATAAAAACAAGAGATTCTCTTCAGAGACTAGAACAGAATCCAGAGACTCCAAAACATAACATTACAATGTCCAGAATACAATCTAAAATTAGTTGGCTTTTGATGAACCAAAAAGTGTGACACATTCTCAAGAGAAAACACAATCAATAAACTGATATCCATCTTGAGATGCAAATATTGCAATCAACAGACAAGGATTTTTAGAAGTTTTAAAAATTATACTTGAGAATATTAAGGAAAATACCATAGCAATAAATGCACAGATAGGAAAACTCAGCAAAGAAATAAAAATTTCAAAAAAGAACCAAGTAGAAAAGCTGAAACTGAAAAGTATCTTTAATAAAAAGAAGCAATCCAATCTTAAGAAGAAAAATAAAGAATGAAAAAAAAAAAAGACTAGAGCTTCAGGGACCTTGAAACAGTATCAAAAATTCTAACATACTTGTTCTTAGAGCCCCAAAGGGAGAAGAAAGAGAGAATAAGGTATAGGAGGGGGAGGGGGAGGGGGAAGGGAGGGGAGGGGGAGGGAGGGGAGGGGAGGGGAGGGGGAGGGGGAGGGGAGGGGAGGGGAGGGGGGAGGGGAGGGGAGGGGAGGGGGAGGGGGAGGGAGGGGAGGGGGGAGGAGAGGGGAGGGGGGAGGGGAGGGGAGGGGAGGGGGGAGGGGAGGGGAGGGGAGGGGGGGAGGGGAGGGGAGGGGAGGGGGGAGGGGAGGGGAGGGGAGGGGGGGAGGGGAGGGGAGGGGGAGGGGAGGGGAGGGGAGGGAGGGGGAGGGGAGGGGAGGGGAGGGGGGAGGGGAGGGGAGGGGAGGGGGGAGGGGAGGGGAGGGGGAGGGGGGAGGGGAGGGGAGGGGAGGGGGGAGGGGAGGGGAGGGGAGGGGGGGAGGGCGAGAGGGGAGGGGGAGGGGGGCGAGGGGGAGGGGAGGGGGAGAGAAATAATGATCAAAAAATTTCCTAATTTGGCCAAAATACATAAATCTACAGATTCAAGAATCTCAGTGAAGCCCAAGCAGGACAAATGCAAAGAAACCCACATCTAAGCGTGTCGTAACCAAACAGCTAAAGAGCAAGGATAAAGAGAATCTTAGAATCAGCCAGAGAAAAACAACACAAAAACATACAGAGAAACACCAATTTAAACCACTACTGGTTTCTCATCATAAATTATGGAAGCCAGAACACAGTGCTGAACAACACTTCTAAAGTACAGAAAGAAAAGAGCTGTCAGCCATAGTTCTATACCCAGTGAAAATATCCTTCAGGAATGAAACAAATAAAAACATTTTAGATGAAGGAAAACTAAGAAACTGTCACCTCTTCTGCAAGAAATGCTAAAGCAAGGGCTTCCCTGGTGGCGCAGTGGTTGAGAGTCCGCCTGCCAATGTAGGGAACTGGGTTCGTGCCCCGGTCCGGGAAGATGCCACATGCTGCGGAGCGGCTGGGCCCGTGAGCCATGGCCGCTGAGCCTGCGCGTCCGGAGGCTGTGCTCCGCAACGGGAGAGGCCACGACAGTGAGAGGCCCGCGTACCGCAAAAAAAAAAAAAAAAAGAAAAAGAAAAAAGAGATGCTAAAGCAAGTTCTTGAGGTTAAAGGGAGACAGTACCAGATGGAACTGGTTATCCTGGGAAAGTGAGCATCATCAGAAATACTAAATGCTCAGGCAACTATTAAATACTTTTTCCTCTTATTTCTTTTAAATACATAGGACTTCTTAAAGTTAAAAAAATGTTAACAATGTCATGTGGTTAACAGTGTATATAAATCTAATATCAATGACAAGGATAGCATGAAGGACAGAGGTGGGGCAAATGAACCCATATGGGTTCACTTTATATGAAATGATACAATCTTAACTTTAAGTAGATCATGAAAAATTAAGATTCTATATTTTAATCCCTAGATTACAGTAAAAAATATAAAGAGGTATAGGTAAAATGTCCACAGATCCATTTAATTTATACGTGTGTGTGCATATATAGAGAGAGATAAAACTCAGAGATTGTTATAGGAGACAAAAACACAAAATCCAACTGTATGTTGTCTAGGAGGGATGCAACTTAAATATAAATACATAGTAGGTTCAAGTAAATGGATTGAAAAACCTCCCCATGCGAACAGTGTGGTTATATGACCATACTGGAGTGGTTATATTACTATCACATAAAATACACTTCAAGACAAAGAGTATTACCAGAGGTAAAGAGGGAAGTCCATAATGGTATGAAGTGAATCCATGAGCAGTGCATCATCGTCATAAGTGTGCATAACAACAGAGCTTCCAAATACACGAAACAAAAACTGTCTACAATTAAAAGGGGTCACAGACAATTCCACGATCATAACTGGACATTTTAAGATCTCTCAGAATTGATCAAACAATTAGACAAAAAAAAAAAAGAAAAAAAATAAGTGAAGAAATAAGTGAGTTGAACAGTACTATCAACCACCTGACTGGTATTTAGAGAACACTACAGCAAACAACTTCAGCGTATGCATTCAGCATACACACTTTTTCAAGTGCACAACTACATTCACCAAGATGAACCGTATGTTGAGCCATGAAACAAGTCTCAGTATATTTTAAATGACTGAAATCTATACTAAACCCTAGTTAATGATATATGTGCCAAGGTTTTTAGGGGAAAATGTACTGATGTGTGCAATTTACTTTAAAATGCATGAACAAAATATGAATTAACAGATGGGTAAAAAGATAAAAATGTAAATATATATGCAATAAAGTATAGCAAAATATTAATGATAGAATCTAGGTGGTGGGTATACCAGTACTCACTGTAAAATTCTTTTAACTTTTCTATATATTTGAAATCTTTCATAATAAAAATTGAAAACATTCAATTATTTTTTAAAGGGAAGTCTCAGAATACTTACGACACTACTGTACATTGTAACTGACTAAGAGGGGGAAATGGCTATGTAGTATTTCCCCAACTTATCCATCTCAAGAACCACCCCCACCCCATACCCTTTTTTTTTTTTTTTTTTTTTTGTGGTACACAGACCTCTCACTGTCGTGGCCTCTCCTGCTGCGGAGCACAGGCTCCGGACGCGCAGGCTCAGCAGCTGTGGCTCATGGGCCCAGCCGCTCCGTGGCATGTGGGATCCTCCCGGACCGGGGCACGAACCCGTGTCCCCTGCATCGGCAGGCAGACTCCCAACCACTGCGCCACCAGGGAAGCCCCCCATACCCTTTTAAGGATGATCTCAAGGGAACAGGAGGTCAAAGATTCTACTGGTATAGAAGAATAGGCCCAACCAAAATTTGTGTCAGGTAGACCTGATCTTTATTCCAATTCCACTGAATCCTCACTGTGGAATTACTTCATCGTTCTGAGCCTCAGTTTCATCATCTGTAAAATGGGGCCAATACTTGCATCGACTTGAGGGATTATTTGGGGGCTAAACGGGACCAGGGATGTGAAAAGCCTACCTCAATGTCCGGCATTTAGTAGCCAGTTGATAGTTATTACTGACCATCTCCCTCCCCTTCCTGAGCCAGGAGCGCCATGCCTGGACTCATCTTGCCTTCAGCAAAATCCCATGAAATCATTATTTTTCTTCTTACTGCAGAAGCAGCAGCAGCAGCTCAGGGGGTTTAAGTGACTTGACAAGCCAAACAGTTACATAGGTGACATAATCGTGGAAGCTAAAGTAGAATAAACACAACTGGACCCAAAGTGGTGAGACTTCACAGGCGCCCGGCAGCTGGGATTACGTGAGGGCTCTCCCTAGGAACAGTGAACCAAGAGTGTGCCAAGGTAACAGAACGGGGGGAGCAATGTGCCAAGAAAATGGAACACGAGGAAATAAAAAGAGAGTCGTGAACATTCAGGTGTGCCTACATTGAGGACAAGATGTTACAAGACAGGCCAGGACACTGGAGAGGGGCCGTGGGCAGCTGAGGCAGTGGACATCCACCGCACAGGGCGATGGTGGCAGTAAGGACATCACCTTTGCTGTTCACTGAGCACCTCCTGTGAACCAGACCCTGTGCTGAGAGCATCAGATATAATATCACATCAGTTCTGTCAACCCTAACGAGTACACTCTGTTGCTAACCACGCTGTGGAGATGAGGAAACTGAACGTTGAGGTCAATTAACTTGCCAAGGTCCCACTGCTTCTCTGTGTGTGGTCCCCCAGGTCCCTTGGCCTCCCATGTGCTCCTCCGTCACTGCATTGAGCACCTGGAGTAAAGGACGTATCTGAGTCCTCCTTACCCGCCCCCCCCATCTGCTTCTCCTGTTGCTTGGTGCCAGGGAAGGCACTGGTTAACGTGGAGAGAGCAGGCGAGGGAGGGGCTCTCCTTGCTTGACACACATCCCGAACCCCCCCCCCCACGCCCCAGCACCTGCCTTCTTCTCATATATTTGACTCCATGTGGATTCTTGTTACTCTAGTATTTGTGCAGAACCTCCTTGGCCCAAGGGCCTCTGCCCGACCTGTGTCTCCATCCTCCACCGTGGGGCGTCGTGCAGCCAGCACCTCACAGGTATTGCCTGAGGTCAGGACAGGCCCCTTCTGTGGACAAGGACCAAGACCCGTGTGCCTGGTGCAGCTCTGTTCAGCTCGCTGGAGCCTCACCTTGTGAACAGTGCAGAAGACGGGAGCATCACTTCATTTACCCGATGCTCCAGGAGCCCTGGAAGGGGAAGGGTCTGAATTCCGGGCATTCTGTAGAGGGATCTCAAGGGAGGTAAAGGTCATGTCAGAGCACTGCAGGGTTAGGAGAGAAGAAACAGGTCTCTGGGCATCGTCACCTGCTGTGGAGGAGCCGCCCAGGATGGCAAGTGTCATGCCATGGGAGAGTGCCCTGGGGGCAGCACAGGGAAGCCCGAGGGCAGGGCCAGGGTGAGGGGGACTGGCACAGAGGCCTGGCGAGAAACAGGTGTAGTTTATTCAGGAGCTCGGGCAGAGGGTGCTGTGCTGCCCAAGAGGGTACTTCCTCGAGAACCCTTCTCACCAGTGGCCACAGGAGGGTCGGACCAGTAAGTACAGATAGGACTCTGGATCGTGGCCATCAAACCGGAGCGGAGCCAGATGATCTGGGAGGCGCCCGAGCATCACCAGAACCTGTCCCTGGGGGGCTCCGGCGCCAATGGCTCCCATGAGCCACTTTGGACACAGAAACTGGGTTACATGTGGCAGTGAAGAAGCTAACCACACCATTTCAGTCTCTCAGTCATGCCTAAAGGACTCACAGAGAACTGCGGTTTACTTAAACACATGAAACATGAAAATGTAAGTTGTTCGTTCAAGGAAGAATGAATTCTGCTCTTGAACAGGCTGGGGAAAAGAAAGCCCGAAGACGTGGTCCTCCCCATCAGCCTCATCGCCCCACCCCCAGGCACAGCCTTCACGTCCTTCCAGGTCTCTCTACAGAATGCAGGGGCCGGTGCCTGACTCAGCCGAGGCCCGCCCTCTGTGCCCAGCTCACCGGTGACAGGGGGCCCGGGGCCAGGGGGGTCACACGGTACTGTGGTGGCCCTGACATCCCCACACTGGAACCTGCAGGCTGGCCATGTCCGCACGTGGCCCAGGCTCAGAAGCTGGCGTCGGGGCATGGGGGGTGGCCCCTCACCCTGGGAGGAAAGCACCCTGTCTTCAGGTCTGCACAGGCTGGGCACAGCGGGCTGTACCAAGTCACTGCACGATCGCCTCCTCTTCTAGTCAGCCCAGAAAAGGTGTGCGGGGTTCTGAGCTAAAAGAGCCAGTGGACGGGACGCAGGGGAAACGGAAGGGCACTTCTGGCACGAGCCTCTGAGTGTGAGAAGACGGCAACGGGAGCCTGCTTTCCCGGAGAGCAAACTCGCTCCGACCGACGGCGCCGGTGCGCCCTGCACACACACCGTCCTGTAACACTCAAATTTAAGTCAAAAGACTCCCCTCACGGGGGCTAAAAATAGCACACACAAGTCCAATTAGTCCCAACAGCAACCAGCAACTCTGGTTGCCATAGAAACAGCACAGCTAGGACGGTGCAAGAAGGGCTCGGCCCCTCTACCTGCAAGGTCCCCAGGGGCTCAGGCCACCCCAGGTGCCGGACTGGGGGAGGGGCACTAAGACTGTCTTGACAGATGCTCCCTCCAGACACCTGTCCCAGGCGAACAGCATATGACCTAATGCTTTAACATCGAAGTCAGCCTTTCCTTTTAAAAATAACTGAGGAGATCACGGGGTGTAGGGGAGCAAGCACTCGGAGCCCGGCGGGCGGGGTCACGGACCTCCTCCACAGTGAGCGCGAGCGCCTAGGCAGACGGTTCCTCAGAAACAAACGCATATCGTGTGCCCATGGGCCGTGTCCTGCAGGGCTGCTCCCCCTCGGCCTCCAGCTGTGCCCACTCCGAGAGAAGACGAAGAGGGACCGTCAGGTGCCTGGTGTCAGCTGCATCTCAGAGCAGCTCAATCCTAGCCACACGGCCCCCTCGCGCACCTTCTAGGCTGGATGGAGAAGCCCGACAGGCACCGCAAACCTCTCTGGCCCTCGTGGGCTGAACCATCTGCAGGCAGAGCCAGCCTGGCACCCAAGGGCCAGCCACCCACGCCACCCACAGGTCCCAGTGCCTCCTATCGTCCCCTCCAAAGGCCCTGCGTTCCAATCAAAGCGACCTATTTTCCCCGCCGAACCCGATGCTTTCCCCAATATTCCAGCTCCATCCACAGCCCTGCCAGGGGAGCCCTATGAACACACAGGTCCTCGATGGCAGGTGGCGGCCAACCACGGACTCGAGACAGCTGTGGTGGGGAGTAGAGCAGGCCCGTGGCCGCCGAAGCTCCCCGCAGCCAAAGTGGGGCTCACGAACAGCCGCAGGTTGGCAGGGACCCCATCACGGGGAGAACAGAGCAGGCGGGAGGAAGGCAACCAAGACGGGATGCCCGAGGCAGAGGGAGGAAGAGTGGCCATCGCGGGCCCGCATGGCTCCCTCCCCGTCCCAGAAGCTTCCCCACGACGCCCGCTTCCTGCCCGTAAACCTCTTGAGCCGGCGTGGGCGTGCCTGTGCGATACCCGTGTAGCCCTGTGACTGAGCAGCCCCCTTTGTTTAAACTCCGTGACCCCCTCCCCCGCACCCCCTCCACGTGGTGAAACCTGGCCACTCCACGAGTCCGAGCCCAGATGCCGCCACGCGGCTCCCGCGAGGGCCTCGCTCTCAGCACTTCACGGCTCTCCCCGCGGAACCCAGAGTCCCTGCCAACACTTGTTTCTAGCCAGCTGTCACTCTCTCTGCTGCTTCTGTCTCGTTTTGTCTCCTCTCCTGGACAGCAGGCTTTACGGGGGGCAGGGCCAACTTCTGAGCAACCTCTGACAGCCCCGATAGCACCCCGCAGCCCACAGTTCAACCCGTCTGAAGGAAAGAGATGTGGACCCCTCTTTAAAAGTGCTGCCCCACTAGGGACACATGGGTTCTCGGGCCCCCGTGCCTGAAGGGGCAGTCACACAGCCACAGACGGCGGTTCTAGACGGCAGGGAATGCTCCGCACACAGACTCACCTTCCCGGGAAGTGGGCAGCTGCAGGGTAACCGTCCTCGTCCCTAAGAAAGGGCCCTCTCCCCTCTGCAACGATGCACGGAGCAGTCTGGACACCACGACCACTGCCCTGGGAGCACGTGCCTGACGGAAAAGACGAGCTGACCCCGGGTGGGTCAACAGGGCCCCAACAGGCCAGATGCCGGGTCTGAGTGACAGATGGGGGTGGCTCCCAGCTGAGGCACCTGCTGGGTAGGTGACCAAGAGCAAACCACTGAACCGCCATCACCGCACCTGTAGGAGGAGGCCAGGTGGGCGTCCCGGTCACGGCTGTCACGAGCGCCGGGTGACCTGTCCGCCAGGAACGCCTGGCCCAAGGCCGCCGACACACGCCGAGGGCTTTAAACACCACTTCCCCCGGCGTTCGTTGAGCGCTTCCTGTGTGTCAGGGACTCTCGGCTGCCACGAGTTCCACACATCCACGGCCTTTGGGCAGAGCTTGCGAACAGGTCGTCTTCCCCATTTCATGGCAGATAAAACTGAGGGTCTGAGAGTTAATGATTTCCTCTAAGCCCCACAGCTGGCAAGAGGTGAAGCCAAGCCTGGAGCCTAGAACCGTCTGGCAGTAAAGCCGGCCTGCCCTCTCACAGGACGCCACCACCAATGGCCGTTGTTCCACAGCCAGCACCCCTGGCCACCTGGCCCCTGGGCACTGCAAGCTTCACTGCAGGCACAAACAAAGGAGAATGGGAAGGCCAACCAGAGCGTCCACAGACCAGCACCACCGAGAGAAACCCCACCTCACGGGAGGAGCCCAGTCACAGCCACGACTGCAGTGGAGACAGCCCCCCAGCCAATAAACAAGTACTGGCCGTCAGGTGGCGTCCCCCATCGCCAACTCGCACTGGCTGCCTTGCAGAGGGGAAGGGATGCAGGAGCTGGCTCGGGACCCCTTGTGGATCTCGCCCCAGCAAGACGCGGGGCTTCAAAAGGACAGCGAGGCCACGTGGCCATCACTGCAGACCCCCCAAGGCCTGGGGTCCCAGCCTAGCCCCAAGCTAAGCCACAACCCAAGACCCTCGCCTGTGGATGAAGGGCAGGGGCTGTGGGGTGATGGAGCCGAGGAGATGGTGGTGGAAGGGGACCCGGACCGAGCACACGTAAGGCGCTCCAGCAGACACGCATACACGTTAGCTCATGCACGACTCACAACAAACTGTTTCCACATGTGGAAATCGTGACGTCCGGGGCTGTCTTGCCCAAGACCAGTGGCAAATGAGCGCCGGGGCTGGGATTCAAATATCACTCTGGCTGGCCCCGTCGCCTGTGATGAGCAAGCCGCCGGCACCGGAGGCCCGTGACCCACCCCGTCCCCTGAGGAGGCCCCTCTGACCACCACCGAGCTCCTGAGGGTCTGGACACCCACGTGGTGAGACGCTCCATGAGGCTCCCGTCAGGGCGAGAATGCCTGCTGACGCCATCCGAGGGGTGAACTTGGCCCCTGAGCCCACTTTCATCCTGCGGGCAGAGGCCTCTACCTCTGCACCTGTTCTGAACCTGCCTCCTGCCCTCGGGATTCTCCCGCCCATCCCACATACGCCTCTAAACCTGACCGGGCCAGCTCCACACACCACCTGTGTCTGTGGCCTCCCCGAAGGCCAGACGACGTCACGGCCACTGTCCGCGGCACCAGAAAAGCCAGGTGTCAACTGACTGCCTCTTTCTAACGCATTCCCTTACTGCCCAGTGGCCCTGAACCTCAGCTTCCTCAACCGGGAGTCGAGGACACCAGCTTCCATGCAGGGCTGTGAAGAGGACGGCAACGGTGCGGGACCCACAGCACTGGCCTGGGCCTGGGGCCCAGCCCGTCACTCCTGCTTGTCCCTGCTGCATGACTGCATGTCCCGGGGGCTCAGTGGCAAGGGGACCCATCCCCAGTGATGCCCTGAGGTGGGCAGGAGGGAGGAGGTGCACAGGCTGCCTGGAGGCTTAACCCCTAACTTTTTAAGATCTGCCTTCTGGGTCCAACTGCTCCCAAAACCAAGTTCTATAAAACAAGCCAAGAGCAGCAAAACACCTCCTTTTATAAGCCCTTCTGAGTCAGAGACCAGCAAGAAAAGCAAAAACAAAAACACAAGCAAGGCAGATTACGGGACATCAGATTCTAGTAGTGAATGTCCGTCTCCTTCCTAACATAATTTAAGATGACATTTAAGTAGTAACAGAGCAGCAGGAACACATTGAAACCCAGAACAGACGAACACGGGAGCGCACACACTTGCAGCCCACAGACTTCCACTATGCGCCCGCTGTGTGGGGCCGGGAGCAGGTGTGGGAACAGTTTCTGAACTTAAGGACTGTATGGCCGACGGGGTTCATTTCGCTATCAGGAGCAGAAGAAACTGTCATTTTAACACTAACAGAAGTTACAAATGTTCCATGAGCTGGAGAAGCAGAAGCAAAAGCACAGAGGTATAAAAGCATAAGCTGTATGTCTCATTCCTTCATTCATTCAACAAACATATACTGAGGACCAAATACGTGCTGAGCGAGCTCCAGGTATATGAAGATTACAAAAAACTTTTCAAATTCCCTACGTCAAGAAGTTCAGGGCCTGGTACAGGTGGCAAACATGGAAACAAATGGATAGAATGTAAAAGGTTACATCTAAAACACAAAAATGCTCACAAGTTACGGGAGAATGAAGTAACGCACTGTGTCTGGGACTGTCAGGCAGGGCCCCTCAGAAGAAAGACTTCATGGAATGTAGGAAGGAAGATGAACTCGCCGGTGAGGGGAGGGCATGTGCTATGGGCAGAAGGAACACACGTTTGTGTGTGTGTGTGTGCGCGTGTGTGTGTGTGCGCGCGTGCGTGCACGCGTGCACGCGTGCACGCACGTGTGTGTGAACAGGATGCACTGTGGTGTGTCTAGGATGCAAAACGCAAGGGGGCAAACACACGTATACGAACGAATGAACAAGGAAAGAATCGAGGAAGATGATGTAAGAGATGAAGCCAGGGGACCCTTCCAGCCTGTACCCCAACATCTGGCATCGATCCGCCCCCTAGCAGCCGGCAAGTTCTCAAGAGCAGAGACGGGATCTTCTGTTACTGAGTCCATAAGAGCACCTCGTATCCTCTTAACACCTGTCTGAGGAACAGACAGGAGGACGGAAGGAAGGTGGGGAGCTCGTGAGCCACACGAAGGCGTTTAGACTTCACTGCACGTGCAGAGAGGCTCTACACGATGACCCTGAAACGGGAGGGCAGAGCCGGCGGAGGAGCACCCCGTGAAGCCAACAGAAGGAAGGAGGCTGAAGGTGAGCGTGTGGTCCGGCCGGAGGGCTGGAGACAGAGCACGTCCCAGAGGCCAGAGCGGCGGCGAGGGGTGAGGCAGGGTGCTGGCCACCAGGTGCAGGGCCGTACAGAGACCGCTGAAGAAAGCCGCCTACGCACACCAAAGGGGCTGGCGGGAGCCGCCGCTGGCTAAGCAACCCTCGACGCTTCAGGAGATGACACACAGGAAGCCAGTCAACATGGCTACGACGCCCTGGGATGCTGGAGACGCGGCTTCGGTGGCTGCAAACGCAAGTGAAAACGACTCCACAGCTGCCGAGGGGGAGGGAGCGGAGTGAAAGAGCGAGATCACCAGCTGCACGGGGCGCGCATCGCAGCACTGCAGCCTCCCCTCAAGGGAGCACTGACCCCAACGCTGCTTCTCTAGACACGCTTGATTTTCTTTGGGGGCCGGGAACGGGCGGTCTGGGTCTCCGACAAAGACTCCCAGAGCGGGGCTTCCCTGATGGCGCAGTGGTTGAGAGTCCGCCTGCCGATGCAGGGGACACGGGTTCGTGCCCCGGTCCGGGAAGATCCCACATGCCGTGGAGCAACTAGGTCCGTGAGCCATGGCTGCTGAGCCTGTGCGTCCGGAGCCTGTGCTCCACAACGGGAGAGGCCACAGCAGTGAGGGGCCCGCGTACCGCAAAAAAAAAAAAAAAAAAAAAAAGACTCCCAGAGCGGAGGCAAACTGGCCTCCCTGGCAAGACGGCGAACTCCGGAAGGTGCCTGGGTGGACAAGGGGGGCTGAGATGAGGGGGCAAGCATCAAGTTCAGATCTGCCCCAGAGAGCACGAGGCCACCACGTCCCCAGAGACACCCAGCGCTCCTGGTGGACAAAAAGTGAACAGTCTGAATGCACACACCCAACAATAAAATGGGTGGGCGAACACCACGGCTTTGGAAAACTGAAGCGCACCTGGTCGTGCAATGGGGTGAGGATTTAAGAAAAAATAACTTGTATATATTTCGAATAATATTACTACATGCACATCACAAACACTGAAAAACAGAAGGAAAAGATTCCCCCACGACTCTCTTCCCGTGCACACTCTGTTGCATTCCCTTCCAGTCACGTGAACTTGCCGTGCTTGTCTTACTTAAGCGTGTTACTTGATTTGTACACATTGTGTATCACACTACAAATACCAGCTTATGTCCTGTCTCTTCCACACATTAAGTGGTGGACATGTATCCACGCTGCAGGCATGAAATTCAGCTCCTCTGCAGTCTGGGCCTGGAGCGGGGGTGATCGGTCCTGATCCTGGGAAATGGACTTCAGATTCTCCCAGCCTCGTGGAAGCATCGGTGGCTGCCCACCAGCTGGTGAACAGGCAGACACAGAGCCAGGGGGTCAGGTACAGTGACTGGGGCCAGGAGGATCCACAATCCCAAGGGACGGCCCAAGAGCTTCGGCAAGCACCTGGGCGGGGCTCCCCAACACCCCCGCCCCGGGTCTCAGCAGCAGCTCGGGGACATCCCAGCCTCGCGGACCACGGCGCCAGGGCCACCTGCTCCAGACGTGGCGTTTGCTTCACTCTCATCTAAGCAGCGTGTCTCCCTTGCCTGTGTCTGCTGGCATCACAATCCTCGTTGTGACAACGGAGCTCGGCATTACAAACTCCATAAAACACAATCTCTGATGGCTGCAAACAGTCAATTATACAAATGTACCGTAATTCACTAATCATGCCCTATGGTCGGACATATTGGTTTCTAAAAATCACATAGAAATAAACACCCTTGTGTTCAACCCTCACTCTGTAGTTTAGATTTATTTTCATCAGGACAGCTTCCCAGGAGGGACTCGCTCACTGGCTCAAAAGCTTTCAAGGCTCTTTGTTATAGATTCTCAAATGGCTCTGCAGTGAGGCTGCAGCACAAAGGTGCGTTTATGCTCATGGAAACCCTAACACTTCATGGCAGAAGATCCAGACGTGGAAGGGAGAGGGACCCACGAGACCTGAGGCCCATTCCTCTAAAAGCTCATAAATCCCCGTGGACCACAGGGGGCCATGCCCACCAGGGGACAAAGAGGAAATGGGAAAAAAAGCTGACCCTGACCAACGTCCTCAAAGCCCACTTTGTGAGGCACAACCTCCAGCAATGTGAGGACCGGCAGAAGCATCTGGAAGCTTCAGATGCCGGGAAGGTGCCAGGAGTGCTTGGAGCCACAAAGACCTGGGTGTGAAACCCCCCTCCCAGAGCAACCAGCTGATCTCAGACTTCCGCCTCCAGGACTATGAGAAAGAAATTTCTATCGTTCCAAGCTACCCAGTCTGTCGTACTTTGTTACGGCAGCCCGAAGACACCAGGGTAATCTCCCCATCTCAAGGTCCTTAACTCAATCACATCTGCAGAGTTCCTTCTGCCACGTAAGGGAACACATCCACAGGTTCCGGGGATTGGAACGTGGACGTCTCTTAGGCGCGGGGCATTGTCCTGCCTACAGCCCTTGTTAACCCCTTGGTACTGCCCTGGACCCTAGGGAGAGAGACAATGAGGAATGCATGGCCGCTGGTGAGTGGAGCGTCACCACTCACTGGGGAGAGACACCCGTAGACACAGTCATGGCAGAGTGGAGTCTAACAGCAGGGCAGGTGCCAGGAACTGTGGGACACAGAGAAGAAGGAAGTGTCTCAGCAGGTCTCCGGCAGAGAGGATGCTAGACTGGGTCTGGGAGAATGCACACATTCTCCAGGTGGACCGAAGAGAGGAATCTGTTCCCTCAGGGACAGGGCGCAGTGCAGAGCACCGGCCTACACTTGATTCTGAGGGTGCTTCCTCTCTCAGACACCCTGACTCAACCCCCTGCTAGGAAGCCACAGCCTGGGATCTAGAAGCCAGGACGCCCAGTCTAGCCTGGCTCTCCCTCCAGGCAGCTGTGAGATCCTGAAAAGGCCACTTTGCCTTCTTGCTGGCCTCAGGGTCCCCACCGGTAATGAGCGGTCAGGGCTCTGACGATCTCAAAGACCCCCCTTCCAACTTCAAGGTTCCAAAGTTTGATGGAGTTAAGAGGTATTTTTCAGAACAATCATTACAAATATTCAGAAGAACCGCATCTCCAAAATAATATTAAGAATAGTTTTTAAAGAAAACACGAAGAGATTAAATAAGGTAAACAAACATGGCAAGAGTGTGTAACTTCAAGCACTCAGCAAATTCTGGGAAAAATAATGTTTGACAGAGGCTAGATTTTTAATTTCCCTAAAATACGAAACATCTCTACCAAGGAACTTTGACCCCAGTGCTATTAATAGGCGCACCTGAGCAGACTATTCAGTGAAAGCAGCGGGGGAAAGCTGTCCCTAAAATTATCCCAACAGCAACTGACTTCCTCCCCGGGACTGAGCACAGACGGAAGCACCACGTCATACTGATGCAAGGAAAGCAGGGCAGGGTGAGGGCGCTCAGCGCCCCTGCCCCCCAGGGCCGTGTCTGTTCTGAGCTGCCCAGGCTGGCGGTAACTGTCAGTCTGTCCACCTTCATTCCCCAGATCTGGGCTCCCTCCCGCACCACCTGTAACTGCAGTGCACAGTGTACGGCTTATTCGTCTGCAGACCCTCAGCACCTAGCACAGGGCCTCCGACATTCGGGCCTTTGGAAAGGTTTGTTAAGAATATTCTTGTGTGGTCTGAAATATGCCTTTTGTAGTTGCAATACTGGCTTGTCTGCTTCCTGAGGTTACAGATGCTCCCCACATGACACCCTTGAAAATTGCCTTTTGTCAGGCAAAACACCTGGGGGAAGCATCAGGTCCTCTCGTCCACCCGCCACCCTGTCTCCTGTGAACAGACTGGGGTCTGCACACACCTCTTGGGCACAGAGCTGGGAATACGGACTGACAAGGTGGTCCTCAGGTTCTGTTTAGCAGAAACAGTGCCTTTTTTATCGTCAGAACTACTTATCAAGAACAAAGGTTCCCAAAGCAAAGCAGCTTCACCTCCTGGTCGCAGGACACCCCTCTCAAGGTGTCCATTAGCATTCAGTAGCCATAACCTCTGCTTCCCTCTTCCAGAAACATCTCCAAAACACAAGAAGCAAACACAAACAATGCAGTTACTTATAAAAAATAGAGAAGAGTCCCGGAGGGAGCAAGGAAGATACATGTTAAGTAGGGAGTCTGCTGTGTGCTGAATGCAGAACAGGTTCGCAAGAGATAATTAACTGGAAATAAAAGAATCCCCTCTAACCTAACCAGCAATACACAGCCATGGAGGAAGCAAGGCAGACAGGTGTCCTGGGGGCCGTGCAGCCTCCATCATGAGGCTTTCCAGAACAACACCCCGAGTTCTCTCCGAGGGAGGTTTTTAAAGAGAAAAAAGGTCCTTGGTACATATCAATTCTGAAAAAAACCAAAAACCAAAAAACCCCCCAAAACCAACTTTAAACAGGATGCTAGTATGAGGTGATGAAGACAGCTGATTTCAACCAATACCAAGGAGCACTTCCTCCAGGCTAGGCCCTGCATAAGAGGAGAGGGTTCCTGGGCAGGGGGGATGAGGTCCTGTCTCGTCCTAGAGGGGAGCTGGACACAGGGAGAGGCCGTGCCATGCGACCCCAGAGCGGGTGCCCCGAATTCCAGTCCTCACTCGGCCTCGTGGGAGTGCGGGGTGGGACACTTGAGGACTCTGGCCCCTCCCACCCGAATCTCTCTGACGGGGGATGGGGCAGCCACGGTCTCAGTCTCGCGCTTTACTGGATAGGTTCAGGCTGCCCACTCTTCCAATTGCTGAGGCTCAGTAAGCAAGTCTGTAAAGCTGGCAGCACGGTGCCCGGCGCGTGCCGGGTGTCACACACATCAGTCCCTTTCTGGTCTCGTGTAACAAAACCTGAGAGCAGAGATTGGGCTTCCAGCCAGAGTCTGACAGGTGCTCAATAAACCCCAGTTAAAACAACAAGGGATTCACTTCCACGCCTAGCACACATGTGCATCACACCAGGCTAAGTGGGTATGTCCGTGAGCCCTCCTCCACACAGCACCAGCACAGTGCTTAGGACACGATGGGTATTCCAGTAATGCCTTCTGAACGAATGTAGGAAAGAACAAAAGAATGCAGAGCCAACTGTAACGTTATATGTTCATACAGGAAAAAAGCAACCATCCTCTAAAGATGGCAAAAAGTGAAAGATGAAGACCCAAAGAAGTATGGTAGTTTCCCTTTAAATGCAAAGAAAGTACTTGGACTCCAGCACTGTCCACATCTTGGTGTCCTTCCTACAGGATTGCCCACCCTCGCCTCTTTGATCTCGGGCTGCCCTGTGATTTCTCTGACCAACAGAATGTGCAGGCAGCGACCCGGGCCCCACCCAAGCAGGATGCTCCTGAGCGATCATGTGGCCTGTACCCTTCCCTTTTCCTCTGCCCCAAACCAGGATGTCTCCAGAGGACATGGGTCACGAATGAAAGCAAAATGGAGCAGAGCTAAACCAACCTGTGATACACACAAAACGTGAGCAAGAAACAAATCTTCCTGCGGCACTAAGTAACTAAGGTTCTGGGGCTTCTGTTACTGCGGAGAAACTCAGCCCAAACTGAATGATAGAGAAAGTGATTCAATCCAGTTCCTACTGGGCCAGGCACTAGGCCAGGAGCCAGCACTGCGATAATGAGAACATGATCCCTGCCCAGAGTGGGCTCCCAGGGCAGAGAGAGACACGCAAGCAAATAAGGACACCCCAGCATGAGATGTAGGGGACGCGTGGATAAAAGGCAGGAGGAGTGGGGAAGCCTTAAGTCCCCGAGGATCAGGAGATAATGCGGCCGACGGGGTCGGGCGGGGCGCTGCACACAGAGAACGGGACGCCCCAAGCCCGCACCATGCTATGTGTCATTTTACTTCAGCACTGTTTCTTCCCTCTTTTTCTTTTTCCTATTGCTATGGGACAGTACTTGGAAACTGGATGATGAAAGAGGTAAAAAAAGTATGCATTATTTTTGGCTTTTTAAAATGCACGATGATTCCAGTAAAACTAAACAAACTCTTAGCATACGATCCAGCTGCCATGCCCCTTGGTGTTTACCCAAAGGGGCTGAAAACTTACATCCACACAAAATCCTGCACATGGGTACTTAGAGCAGCTTTATTCACGACGGCCAAAACTTGGAAGCAACCAAGACATCCGCCAGGAAGTAAACAGATAAACTGTGGTACTTCCAGTGGAATATTATTCAGCGCTAAAAAGAAAGGAGCTATCAAGCCATGAAAAGACACGGAGGGGCCTTCAGTGCATATCACTAAATAACAGAATCAGCCTACATCCTGTACGCTTCCAACTGTATGACATTCTGGAAAACACAAAACTAAGGAGACAGTGAAACGATCACTGACGACCAGGGGCCAGAGGTGAGGGAAGGATGCACAGGCGGAGCACGGGGGATCTTATGATGATGGACGCACGTCACTATACGCGTCATTGTCCAAACCCACAGAATATACAACAGCAAGAATGAAAAGAAAACAAGGAACACTTTCCCTGATAAAAAGCTGGTGTAGGCGGATGGAGGGTACACAATGACATACACACGCGCTCTCTCTTTTTTTTATAAATATATGTATATACATTTAACGGAGAAACTCGCAGCCTTTGCCCCATGGCCTACACAATGCCCACAGCTCTCAGGTGCCTGTTTTCTGACTATGTGCCCCCTGGTCACTAACAAGCCCTGGAAACAGGCTCCTACTATCAGCAGTCTTAAGCTCTTTCCCAGGATGCGATGGATGCCCGGCCTTCCGTGAATCTCAGGGATTTCCAAGACGACCCTGATGTCAGGGGGGAGGACACAGCAGAAGGAGGCAGCTGGACTTGGCCTCTGGAATCGGGCAGCTGGTGGACAACTGATACATTCCTGAAGGGAGGCGTGGTCTGCTCCCTGTACAGCCTCCCCTTACAGGGCCTTTGCCTCTTTCCCTTCAGGATGCCCCGTGACTGACACAGCAGGGTACCCCACGCACCTCCGAGGTGACACAAGGGGACGGGCATGTCTGGAGCAGCTGCAGGTGCATAAGAGCTACTCGCTCAGCCTTCTCAACCCCTCCCCGGGCAGGTGCCGCCATCAGCCCGGGTGTGCCGACGTCAACACCGACGCCAAGGCAGGGTAAGCAACTTGCCCGAGATCGCGCCACCGGCAGAGGTCAAGGAGGGAGGACCTGGCCCAGGTCTCTGCAACCCTGAAGGCACGGCTTTTCCACTAGTTCTGAAGTGGAGAGATTCTCAGCTACGGCTGCACTTCACACAAACTCCCGGAGCTGTAACAGTATTTTGAATATAGTAAGGATAACGTTCATAGTTTTATGCGTGTGTGCAGGTGTGTGTAAGTACACCTGAGCACGTGTATACACACGGTGCACATACTGTGTGCATATGATACCTATGCAGTATATTCATTCTTAAGTTGAAAGATAGGGAAGGCAACTGATAAGATGGCCCTGAGTGGGCGGATGCCCGCTGTTGTGCTAAAATGCTCCGCGTCACGGCCTCGGGACTGGTACGCGGGGATGGCGCCCCTCCTGCGCAGGCCTGTCACGTAGCCTCGCCCTTGCTCTATCTCATCGTCCAGCCGCTGGCCCTTCCCTCCCAACACACTCTGGGCTCCTCCAAGCCACTGTCCTGTAACACCTGCCTCTCTGGTGCCTGGAGAGGCTCCTGGGAAGCTCCCGACTCACAGGCAGAATGAGCCAGGGAGCCGACAGGAGGGAGCTCACCGCAGTAGGCCTCTCACGAGCCCGCTTCAAACCCTGGCTCGGACACCCACGGGCAGTGTCACCTGGGGTGGGTCACCTGATCCCGCTGAGCCTGTCTCCTCAACGGGCACGCAGAGATGACAGAAGGGTGGGGGGATGACACGAGAGGCCCAGAGGCCTCCTGCTGACGGGGAGGGCTAGAAAGCGTGACCGTGTAGAATACGGAGGCGTCAGCAAGTGGTCCAGGAGGAAGCCTCGGACGCCCCCTTCCCTCCAAGGCCAGGGGCACAGGGGCTCACGCGCTGGAAGCCCAGGGGAGCTCCTCTGCCAGCGCGGGTTTTACTGTGTCCATCGTGGGCAGGTTCCAGCGGCTAACGGGTCCTTTGAGTCAATGTACCTTCGTGGAGACCTTCTGAACTGACACAGATTCAACGACTCCATCATGTCAACACCCACTTCCTTTCAGTTTTGCCACCAGTGGTTCTAATACTCTGCTGTGAGGCTGCCTTGTTATCCAAGTTCCAGCCCAATTTCACCGCGGAAGTGCTCCCTTCTGTGAAAGACGCTAGGTAAGGCAGTCCGAGAAAGGACGCAGCGATTCTTCTGGGCCATCGGTCAGTCTGCTGATAAGCACGCCGTGGACTAGACTCCCAGCCCAGAGGAGGGGCCCTGGACTGGCCTCAGCCCTGCCGACCCCTGCAGGCTCGGGCCCTGGGACCAGCCTGCCCAGCTTCAGGCTGCCCCACACTGCTGGCCGGGACGAGGATCCCGACCCTCCTTTCACTTCTCCTCCCACGGTGGGATCTGCGTCCCATTCCCAGGCCCAAAGGCGGTGTGTGGGGTTGAACGGGAAGAGCTTCCTTAAGCTGGGGAACAGAGGTGCTAGTGGGGCCCAAACAAGAGGGCAGCCCCCGGAGTCCCTCAGGGGCCCAAGCAGGCTCTCTGAGCTTCGCTGGCTACGAGCCCGATCAGGGCCAGGAGAACCGGGTGCCAGCAGCTTGAGATCCCTTGTGGGGCCCCAGAGAAAGGCGCCGGTTATACAGAACGCCTGTCCCGGGAGACGGGGAAGAGCACGCCTCTGCCCCACCTTTTCCCCAAGGTCTCGCTCCTGGGAGGGAGGAGAATAAAGCGGTGAAGTCTTCCAGGTGTCCTGCAGCTTGCAGTCAGCTCCACTGCTATTTCCTCACAGGACCCAACTGAGACCCCAGTTTGCTGGCAGCCTGAATGACAAGCCCAAGGGCACGAGCTAGGCATTGGCAGAGACGCAACTAGAAGCCAGACCTTCGGCTCCCAATGCTGCGCTCTTTGCCCAAGGTCACAGCGTGGCATTTCTGGTGCAGCAGGAAGTGGGCTGCCCCTGCGAGGACAGCAGCTTTGCGGCCATAGCCTCTGTGCCCTCAGAACCTCCCCACCCCGCCCTGGCCATGCATCTGCTGGCCAAGCAAATGGCAACACCACCCCCAGCTGCCCAAACTAGAAACTTCCCTTTCCTTCTCCACAACCCACACCCGCCAACTCTCTAGCCTTCCTCCCTCCTGAGGGTCTCCGGATCCCGACTCTTCTCTCTACTCCAAAGGGCGCCCCCAGGCGCAGCCACCATGACCTACCTGAGACCACCCAGGCTCTCACCAGCTGTCACCCCTTCCAGACACTTCCTAAAAGGTCAAGCTGACACTCTCCTGCCTCGAGCTCTCTTGTGACCAACCCTTCCCCTCCAAAGACGTGGCTTTGACTATGGCTCTCACAGGAGGATTTCAGCCCAGGGTGAAGCTGTCATTTATCCTGAAGGTGAAAACGGGGAAAACCCAAAAGACAAAGACATCTTCAAATGTATCCCTCATTAAAAATGTATTAAGACTCATTGGCCTCCAAGGTCCGCTAAGATCTGGCCCAGACTGTCCACTCATGACCTCCCCCTACACTCGGGCCACAGGAAACACCCAGCTCTCCCATCCTGAGCTGCAGTGAGCTGTTCGTCAAATGGGAAAAATAACCCTTGCCCTGGAAAAACGCAAACATTTACAAGCTTAAGTTAGTTTCAGAGGAAGCAGCATAACGTATGACAAATACACACAGATGCCGCTCGGGCTAACATGTGCCGCAAAGTCCCAGACGTCCTGAACTCTACTTCCCCTCCTCTCCCCACCAGCCCCTGAAACCAGTTCCCGTGGACAGTCAGGATGCTGCCACTCCCGTGTGGGCCGCAGCCTGGTCCTGCCAGACCTGGAGCCACTCAGCTCCAGGGCTGCGTCAGCTACCAGAGGTGGACACGAGGTTTCCCAATCCCGCTGGGCCTCTGAGAGCCCTAAGCGGCACCAGCGCTACCCCGATGTCTCCCCGTGGGCAGCTGCTGAGAACAATGAACCTTAATCATCTGACGGGCCGGACGCTTTAGAGCGGAGAGACACAGGAAGCGGCTTCGCTTCATCTGTTCATTTTCCAAACCTCAGACAGAAAATGCTTGTGTGCTTCATTTTGAGCTTATGAAAAAGAGTTAGAGAATTTCTTAATGTCTACTCATCCGCTGGGGATGAAAAGGCATGCATTTGGGGTGTAAGGTTAGATGAAAGGAAAAGATCTAATAATCATGGCTCCATCACAGAAAGTAGATAAGCAGACACCAGTGCCTTCTGATGGAGATTCTTTGCAAAAAAAAAGAGAAAACTATCACTGAATATGATCAAGCCTCTAGAGCTTACTACCAATTTAATAAGGAATAAAGAAAAAGAAGTCAGTCAGAGGAGCAAGGTCACCACCACCACAGGCACCCAACTGGCCAAATCCCCAACTGGGGGACCTGATTTAGTCAATGAACAATTGTGAGAAAAAAGAGATGCACAGGGAGCCTACAGATTAAAAATGGACGTGAGACTTATCAACCTCTTGAATTCTGATTCCAAAAAATGGAATGGCACCGTGGGCTTCCCATGGCACCGTGGGCTTCCCTGCTGGCGCAGTGGTTGAGAGTCCGCCTGCCGATGCAGGGGACGCGGGTTCGTGCCCCGGTCCGGGAAGATCCCACGTACCGTGGAGCAGCTGGGCCCGTGAGCCATGGCCGCTGAGCCTGCGTGTCCGGAGCCTGTGCTCCGCAACGGGAGGGGCCGCGGCGGTGAGAGGCCCGCGTACCGCAAAAAAAAAACAAAACAAAAAAAAAAAATAAGAAAAAACAAAACATGACACCGAGATCATTGGAAATTTAAACATTGATATTGAGGAACTGCTCATTTTAAAACATGATATGGCATTGCAGTTATGTTTTTTAAAAGAACTCCAATGTTGACTATTAAAATATTTGCAGATGAAACGATACGTCGTCTTGGATTTGCTTCAAAATAACACAGGAAATGGGGCAGTTGGTGAGGGAGAGATGAAAAAGATTGGCCATGAGTCACTAGTTATAGAAGCTGGGTGAGAAGTACTGTGACGGCACCTCTTGTATATATCTGAATTCTCCACATAAAGTTTTTAAGTAAAAGAATGAATAACGACACACCCCTTCCCTTCGGCACCTTCACTGAAGTGGCCCAGAGCCGAGGTGGGCATGGCTGGGCTTCTTCCCCTGCCCATCTGACAGATGAGGTGTCAGCATCAGAGAGTGTGAAGGACCAGCCAAGGGCACGACCAAGGACCAGCAGAGCTGGGGTTGCAGCGCACGTCTCGGCTCGGTCCAGGGCACTCTCCTCTTCCCACCGGATAAGATGAGACCCTTTCCCTAACATGTGGGCAGACACCTTTGGGGGCCCTGAGAGGTCTGCACATGGGGCTCCACGGCCAGACTCCAATCCCCACGAAGGGAAAGATGAGTTCCCAGAATTTCTAGCTGCAGACCAACCGGAGCACCGTGGCTGGGGGAGACTGGGCTTGGGAGTGTGAGGGATAAGCACCAAAGAGAACACAAGACCCGTGTCACGACCCGCCACCTCTTCCCGGTGAACGGAACCAGGAGGATAATCACCACCGTGTCCCCCGATGGGGTCAGCTTAAAGCCTGCCTGAGTCAGGCTGTGAGTGGAGGCGCCCTGAGGAGGCCCCCTAAGGAGGAGGGAAACACTTGTGATGACACTCAGCACGCCCACTGCTAACTCCCTCACTCATGCATATTACCTGAGCACCTGCTGTGTGCCTGACAGTGGATCAAGGTGGTAGAGGGATGTTCAGAGTGGAGCAACACACACACACTGCCCTCAAGGAACCCCCAGTCGAGCCCCGTGGTCCCCGCACAGGGCCACACGCTAGAGTCGCCAGGTGAGATTTACAGGTCCCGATGCCCAGGTGGCACATGGACACACAGAGGAGCAAGACACGGCTCCAGGGGGAGATCGGGGAGGACCCTGTGGGGCGGCTCTATCAAGGCTTGAAGTCCCGCAGTGCTGACCCTGCAGGCCACGTTCTGCTCTCCCATCTGTGCCGAAGGTCGAGGGACCACAGGGGGACGGCCTTGCTCTCTCCGGGCCTTCCTGTCACTTCCCAGGGGTGGTCATCTGCCTGAGATTCCTGTGGGTGCACCTCCCCCGAGACCCCGGGCGTCCCGCCAACCCCCAGCTCCCAACTGCAATGATGCCGGACCATAACCTCGGCCCCCAGACCCAGGGGCGGCAGGTCTGCTACAGCGGACGCCTCAGTGTCGCCCTCTACCCTTCCAGTTCCCTGGTTACCAGTTCCCTGGTCAGGCCTCGTTAACAAGTCCTCATAGTAAGTCCCCCCTGTGAAGTGGCTGGGTGGCCTCTGGCTCCCGACAGAGGAGGACCTTCTGTCCCCACGTCAGACACCGCCCAGAAGCCTGGGCAATGCGGCGCCAAGTCATAACTAAGCACTTGAGCGGAACTCCGCAGTCATCTCCCCAGAAAGGAAGCACAAGACCCCAGCGCACGCCCTTCCCTAGGCCTGGCGGCTCGGGCGGTGGGAGCCGTTCTCACAGCTGAAAATAACACGACCTGCCCGTCATGGGGCACCTGCCGGGGGTCACGTGCAGTGCTAGGCACACAGCCTGGACTAACTTCAGGACTTATAACGACCTGCAGGACACGCATCGGCATCCCCACTTTACTTGAAAGCTCGACAAGGCCAGGCGACTTACCCAGACCGCCGAGCCAGCCAGTGGCCGAGCGAGACCAGGCCTGGGCTCTGTGTGGCCCCAGGTCTGCGCCCGCTAGGCCCGTGTCCACGGGGTGGGCGCCTGAACACCAGCCTGCACCCAGGGCGTGGGTGCAGGGAGCACCACCTCCTGCCCCAGGGAGGCTCCAGTCGCTCAGGACAACAGAGGCCACACAGAGCTGCCCGGCGTGTGGAGCCCAAGCGAGTGACCTGGTTTTTCTCTTCTCACGAAGAGGAGAGACTCTCTCCTGTCATCGGAGTCCGCAAACTGCAGCATCTTCCAGGTATCGAATCTCTGCCACCTGGATGCTTCTCCAGGCTGAGCTCTGACCCCTCTTCTTGCTGCCTACGAATCATTAGGGGATCCTACTGATTCTGGTGCCATCGGGTTTCTCTTAGGAGACTTGCAAAACCGCTAACTGGAAGGGATGCAGAGTGGGGTGGCGGAGACGCTGTGGCCAGGGAGCGAGGCGTCCGGCACCAGCGTCATTCTGCCCGGGGCCTGTGAAGCAAACCTGAGCCTCAGTTTCCCCATCGGGCAGCTGAAAGGACAAGAACACACCAAGGTGCTTTCTCCTGGTTTCCATAAGTTTACTTTCTGAAGGACTCTCCCACTTTCCTCCCAGCCTGAAAAAGGAACAAAGAAAATCCACAAAGTCTTCTGACTCAGAACGGCTGCAGGAGAGACCACCGGGCTGGGGGCACAGGCTTGTTGACTGCAGGGGACAGGGCAGGCCACCCGTGGAAGGAGGCCATGCGCAAATTCCAGCTGCGGTTACACAGCAAAGGGCAACAACACCGGGCTCCTAACAAGGGCTTCCTTGCATGATTCCGTGAAGCGTTCGACAGAACTAAACGAGAGAGAGACACGGAGACAGTTGGTAGGAGGAGCTAGACATTCAGGGCTGGGGCTGTTCTGGGCTCGGGTAAACACCAGAGGTTGGCCTGCGCAGAAATCACCGCTGACACACTCACTGTTCCCAGGGAGGGCACCTGCACACAGGTGAACAATCGCGGGGGTAGAGGACGCACAGGCTGCTCCCCAAACCCCTCTGCGGGGAGTTACAGGAGACCAAAGTCAAAATGAGAGGAGGACAGGACCTCAGTGGTCACCTGGCTGGTCACCTCTCTGAGCCTCAGTTTCTTCACCTGCTAAATAGGGATGATGGTCATGATAGCGACCTCAAAAGACACGTTGAAGACAGAACACGCAGCCCAGCAAGTAACCGATCACAAGTCATCGCTTATCACGTGATCACTTCTTTTGCTCGTTCATTCCTACAGGAAACATTGTCTGAGCCTCTCAAAGGACTAGGGAAGAAGTTAAAACCTAGAGGAGGGAAAAGGCTTATCTAAAGCCACTCAGGAGGCAGAAGAAGAAAAGCTAAACCGGAAATAAACTGCGGGCTGAATGCAGTGCTGCGCCACAGGCTGGACCCCTCGGACCATCAAGAGAACCCTAGAAACACAACCACAATGCCGTGGGGCACCCAGGCCTTCCCACTGCCGCCCCAGAGCCCTGCCAGGATCCTCCAGATGTGAGGGTCTGGCCCTCCCCAAGGCCTGGACGGCGTCAAGGGGAAAGTCTCAGAGCGCCGACGTTGTACTTGCTCTAGAGCCCGTCCCTGCCCCTCTGGCGTGACAGCCATTCCAGGACCCGTGCGGTGCACCATCCGGACACTGGACAGGGCTGACCTGTTCTCAGTCAGCCAACGGCGAGGCTCCCCAGCGAGGAGACGCCTGGACCAGACGTGCCAGGCCTGCCAAGCAGGCAGTGGCTCCTTGTGAGTGAGGGCGGGACAAGGCGGGGTAGCCTGAAGCACGGGATGAGACGGCATCTGTTACTGTAAATTAAGAGAGATTTGTGCATAAATGAGGGTTGTCGTGAAATTTAATTTTAATGGTTTGATAATTAAGCAAAAACACAATAATTATCATACCTTAATTTTCCCAGTACATTTGCTGCTGGCGACACTGTATTTTCTTAAGGAAGTTCATGCTGTTTCACTCAGAAAAGCGTTCTACTGTTTCTGGTCATCTTTTGAAACTGGAGGAGGGGGGATGCCCAGTTCTGGGGACATAGCCTAAAGAAGTGTAGGTAACTCCCGTGGAGGGGTATGGTGGCAACTGCGCAGCCCTGGGTTCCAGTTACAACGAACTGCGTGGCCCTTGGCAAGTTCGAGCTCTCTTACACATAAGCAGAGATGGGCACAATGCCCACAGCTTGAGGATGAGGATTAAAGGCAGAGATGCTTGTGAAAGTGGGTTCTTCTTTACACCACCCCTCGGGTAAAAATGAATGTTACTACAGGCATCTAGCTGCAAGTCTGGAGGACATTCTCAATGTCACGACCGATGGCGTGGAGCCCCAGGAAAGGCAATCAGCACAGACCAAGCGTCACAAATTGTGTATGGCAAAAGTGAAGTTAACTAATGGTGCTTAATTACAGAACTGATGCATCAACCAGGCCACAGAAAGAGAGATGAGTCACCGATTTCCAAAGGACCTTTCACAGAAAAGATGAGGAAGGTGAAAAGGTACTTGCTACATCCATTTGCTGAAACGTTGTATCTTAAATTATAAGATGACATAGATATCCCTAGGAAATACGGGTATAAGAGTGGTATTTCCAGTTTAAAAACTCGAATGTGCAGCCTGTGAAGAGGCCCTTCACGCCGCCCCATGCACACGCCCCTTTCCAGGGCGTGCTGCCCCTTCACCTGGGCTGCTCTCCCTTGCACTCCAGCTCCACCTCACTCCTACTCAGTGTCCTGTTCTGTATTAGCACCACTTCCTCCAGGAAGCCTTCCCAGCCCCAAGCTGGGTTTCTTCCTCTCAGCTTTGGATTCTCCTCAGCCTGTGCGACAATCCCTGCCTTTTTTCCACACCAAACATAAGTGCAGTGAGGACACAGTGAGGACCTTACTCACTATGCTATCTCCTGGCAGGGCGTGGTACTCGCTCGCCACTCGGGAGGTGCTTGTTGAAGGAATGAATGAAAGCCTTCTGAGCCGGACACCCAGCCTGCTCCCCCGCCTCCCCGACTCCTGCCGGCCTGTACACTTGACAATGGACTTCAGCGCTAGTCACAGCTTACCTAAGGCTGCACAGAGCAGAAAGAGGAGAAAACAGAACCTGCTTCCCCCCACCCCCTCCAGCCCATCTGTTTTTTTTAACATCTTTATTGGAGTATAATTGCTTTGCAATGATGTGTTGGTTTCTGCTTTATAACAAAGTGAATCAGTTATACGTATACATACATCCTCATATCCCCTCCCTCTTGCGTCTCCCTCCCACCCTCCCTATCCCACCCCCCTAGGTGGTCATAAAGCACCGAGCTGATCTCCCTGTGCTATGCGGCTGCTTCCCACTAGCTATCTATTTTACGCTTGGTAGTGTATACATGTCCATGCCACTCTCTTTGTCCCAGCTTACCCTTCCCCCTCCCCGTGTCCTCAAGTCCATTCTCTAGTAGGTCTGTGTTTTTGTTCCCATCTTGCCCCTAGGTTCTTCATGACCATTTTTTTTGTTTGTTTTTTAGATTCCATACATAGGTGTTAGCATCTCCAGCCCATCTTAAATCACCATTCCAAGCTCAGCCGTGGCGTCATTCAGACCTGGGTCCCACCAAGTGCCTTTGACCTCTGTACTCAGTCTGCTTGTCTATAACATGCGGACAGAATCTCCTATGTGAGGGTACTAGGAGGAGTGAGTGCCTGACCTGCAAACACACGGGGCTCAGAGACTGTGGCTCCAAGGACACGTTTCTCTTGTACTTGGCACGCCTTTCTACCCGGAGGGAGGGGGAGACAGATGCAGGCTCCCAACAGTCTAATTGGAGTTGGTCCCTCTCCTGGACTGCAGGTCACCCTTAAAAGGATGTCAAATGCCTTGTGACCCAGGATGCCAGGGCTCTGAGAAGAGCAGCATCACAGCTACGTGGATTCCAGGAATACGGCTTTTCACTGAGGGTGAGGCTGTGTCACCCTGGCAGAACCCGTGGTTCATCTGCCCACTCCCCAGGGAGCAGTGGGAAGGTGGCCTGCCACGCACTGGGAGATAAAGCCAGAGTCTGAGGGCCACCGCTGCCCTCACCACCGGGGAGAGCTGGCCCGCCCTGCTCTCCTCAGAGTGGCCGAGCCTGGCCGAGGGCAGCCCTCATGAGCGCCTAGGGAAGCCTGAGGTGTGTGTGTGGGGTGCCGGGTGACAGCCTTCGGGGGTTGAGCTCAGGACTCCGGGAGGGCACTAGGCTCCAAGGAGACAGAACCTGGAGGTACGGGGACAGCAGCCCAGGACTCAAGGGGCTTCCACCTTGAGTCCACCTTGAGCTCAAGGTCCACCCACCACAGCTTCCTCCCCCAGACCTGCTCCGTTAGACCAAAGACCTGGGCCCTCTCCACGGAGGCAGAGCATGTGTCCAAACCAGGCAAAGCTGGAGAGGTCTGGAAAGGGAAGTGCAGTGACTCCCTGCATCCCCGCGAACGCTGGGATGCCCGGTGGTCACCCCTGGGTTAGCGGGGGCAGTGGGAGCAGAGCCAAAGTTGACTCCTCAGACAGAACGGAGCATCACAACCTCCGGTTTACCCCCCCACCCAAAACAGCAGGAGGTCCCATCAGGCAGGAGTGGCAGGGCCGCCCCGGCCGGGGAGTGTCGTCAACTCCCGGCCATGAGGGGTCCTTGCTTACTCATCCTGTGGCTCCTGGAGCCTGACGCAGGTACCGCAGAGCAAGTTCTCAAAGCATCAATATTTATCGAATGAATATTTTATGAATGAATAAAGAATGCGTGAGTTAGATGCATCAAGAAACGAGAATTTAAGCAAAAAGCTTAACAAGGAAGAAGC
The DNA here is from genome assembly GCF_951394435.1 of Stenella coeruleoalba. Lineage (NCBI taxonomy): Eukaryota > Metazoa > Chordata > Mammalia > Artiodactyla > Delphinidae > Stenella > Stenella coeruleoalba. The sequence continues at coordinate 3,423,348 of NC_137163.1, read as the reverse complement.
CGGAAGCACAAGACTGAACTGTGCTTATTTGCGAACGGGTTGTTAACATCGCTGACTTCTGTGGCTGACAGTGAGTCAAGCTTAGAACAAGCTCAGCAGTTTGTAATTTTTTTAAAGCAGGATTTATGTTGGTGTCATGAGACGACCAGAAGGATGTCCTCTGGGATCCCAGGCTACATCAAAACACCTAGACGAGGCAGACAAGGCAGGGGGCAGACGGTCTCCTTCACAACTTGGGGACCAGCACGGGGCCCAGGGACGCAGCAGCAGCCCAGGAAAGAGCCTGTCCTCACGCCCCGGAGCCAGAACACTCAGCACGGCCGCCACGGCCTCCGTGCACGAGCACGTGAGCCCTGCACACGCCCACACAGCAAGAACCCCCTAGAACGAGGAGCTCTTGCGAGGGAGTGTTTCCTTCCTCTCAAGGGTTAGGCCATCAACGCCCTCCCAGCACCAGCCCCAGACAGCAAATACGACCGTGCATTTATATGTCATCATCATCGATAATGACATTAGACAGCCACACCCTGGAAGCAATCTCGCGGTGGATCAGCGTGGAGAGGGATAAACGGTGCATTCACGAACGAATCACGAAGAGCAGTCAGAAGGCAAAAGCCTGATTCACAGTCGACTCCAGAGCACAGCGCTGATTTAAAGTTATAAAGACACGCAGAAAACGACGTACGATATGGAACCACTAATGACATTAAAAAAAAACTGAATACAGTGCTTGTTGTGCCTATAAATAAATACAATAAAGCAGTAAAGTGTGGAGTGGATGATGCCACGGCCTCCGAGACACACAGACTCTGGGAGGAGGAAGAGAAAGGAAGGTGGGGGCGGGGGCCGGGGGCGGGGCTGTCAGGCTTTGCTGCTTTATTTATTTATTTATTTATTTTTGGCTGTGTTGGGTCTTCGTATCTGTGCGAGGGCTTTCTCTAGTTGTGGCAAGCGGGGGCCACTCTTCATCGCGGTGCACGGGCCTCTCACTATCGTGGCCTCTCTTGTTGCGGAGCACAGGCTCCAGACGTGCAGGCTCAGTGGCCATGGCTCACGGGCCTAGCCGCTCCGCGGCATGTGGGATCTTCCCGGACCAGGGCACGAACCTGCGTCCCCTGCATCGGCAGGCGGACTCCCAACCACTGCGCCACCAGGGAAGCCCTTCGCTGCTTTTTCAGTTGCTTATTTTTTTCCAACATTTTCTTACGAGTTGAAAGAATTCCTCGGAGAATACTCTATATACCCACTGGTATATTCTATAATTAACATTTTATTCTATTTGCTTTATCAACTCAGTCTGTCCATGTTCCCATCCCTCCACCCATCCAGGAATCTAGTTTTTTAGGCATTTCAAAGACTAGTGCAGATATCATACACCACCCCCAAGTCCTTCAACAGGCAGAGTTTAACATCTGCTTACAGTTTTTCTTTTGATACAAAATCGACTCTCAGAGAAATGCACAAATCTTAAGTACACGTTGGCTAAATTTTAACAATGGCAAGCACCTGTGGAACCCACACCCAAATGTCAAGCTATACAACACGGCCATCACCTAGAAAATCCCTTTGTGCCCCTTCCTGGTCAAAGCCCATCCCAACCTCTCCAGAAGCAACCGATTCTCTGTTTCCACCGTCACAGAAGAGTTTTGCTGGTTCTGGGATCTCAAATGAACGGAACCACACGGTACATTCTATTTTGGGTCAGGCTCCCCGCACTCAGCATAAGGTTCCTGAGATTCTCCCATGGTGATGTATTAGGAGTTTATCAGTTTTTGTTGTTGAGTAACATCCCATTAGGAAAATGCCACCACTTGTTAATTCATTCTCCTGTAACAGACACCTGAGCTCTATTTTTTGGCTTGGAACATTCTTTATAGGTCTTTTTGTGAACATATGTTTTTAAATTTTTCTTGAATAAATAACTAGAGTTGGAACTGCTGGGCAGAGTACGTGTATGTTTAGTTTTGTAAGAAACTGCAGCAGCCTCTTCAAAAGTGGTTGCACTGTTTCACATTCCCACCCAGGCATGAACCTTCCAGCTGCTTCATGTTCCTTATGGACACCTGACATTGTCAGTCTGTCATTTTAAGCATTCTCATGAGTGTGTAGTGCTCTCTCATTGCGATTTAAATTTGCATTCCCTCCTCCCCACTGACCAATGGTGTTAACGTCCACTATTTTTTTTTAACATTTTATTTCCTTGAAGGAGAGAGAGAGAGAGAGAGAGAGAGAAGACAGAAGGATAGAAGGAGACAGAGAGGGAGACAGAGAGGGAGAGATCTCGAGCAAATATAGCAAAACGCTGGAACCTGAGATATGGTATGCTAGTATCTAAATTATTTTCTGTATGTTTCAAGTATTTTGCAATTACAAATAAACATGATATTTCGCTCTATCTTACTCCAGCTATACCCCCACCTATAAGGGTGTGGCCCTAACATCCAAGCTGCGCTGGGGGGCACGGCTCCTGGTCTGGAGAGAGGCCCAGAGGAGTGGGAGTGGGTCAGGCCCTGGGGAAGCGATCCCCACCACAGCAAAGAGCTTCTTTCCAGAGTCACTGAGCTCGACCTGCCTCCAGACCTGCCCCTGTGGCCCCGGCTCTGCTCCTGGTCAGCTCTTACTTCCACCCTGGCTCCCTGCTCGCCTCTGCTGGACCAGGGCACGTCCTGCGGCTGACCCTGGCCAGGGCCCACCGGGGCCACCTCTCTTTGCCCTCCAAAGGCTGAGCTCGGGTGACACAGCACCTCTTCCAGGCACCTCTGCCTGGCCTGTCTCCTGTGACATTAATTTCTCCAAGGAACTTCCCATTGACATTGATATGCGTCCCTCAGATCAACACCCAGTGACCCCAGGTACAGCTTTCTTAAGAATTTAGAAGTGAAAGGTCTTGCCCAGATGTCTGGGCATCCTCAGACATGGTGCCTGAAAGCATCTGTAGCTGAGGTGCTGCTTCCTTGGACGGACACCATTCATTTCTACCTTGACTTTACACTTGGCTCCAATTTGCAACCACGACCGATCCTGTCACTGAACTTGAATAAGGGCTGTGATGCCTCTGAAAGGGGGACCAGACTGCCCACCCTCTAAGGTCTCGAGGCTGGACTGTTTCAGCACCTCCCAAGCAGGGTGATGAGAGCAGGGCCAGGGAGCACGTGGGGCCGTGACGACACTCACCGTTGGCACTCGCCGGCGTGCAGGACGAGCTCTTCATTGCTCCGGGCGCTGACTGTCAGCTCGTGCTCCGTGGAGTTGAAGACGTCCAGGAGCAGGTGGCACTGCCGGGCACTGCGGTGCAAAGACAAAACCAAGTTCAGCATCTTCTGGCAGCCAAAGAGGAGGGTGACTCCGCTTCCCCTAACCCCCGAAGATTTTATACCACTGGAGGACACAAGAAGTACGATTTATCAAAATGTCATGTACCCCGGGACACAAAGGCTTACGAAGAAGATGCATTCTGAACTAATTGTGAATTCTACACAATGGGTTTGGACAGGAGGTCCTCCTTGGTCCTGGGACACATGCTTACAACCCAGCTCTGCCCTTTACACACTGAGTGACCTTGGGAAGGTAACTTGAGTTCTCCAAGTCTCACACGTGTGACCGCTAGGACGCGTGACCCAGTGGGAAAGCACTCGGCATACAGTGTCATTCAATAAGTGACCACGTCATGGCCCTGGATTTCTACGGGTGCCAGGCCAGGTGCTGGGCAGGGGTCCACAGAGAGCCGTACCCATGCTGTCCGTGCACATGTCCACCGAGAGTCCTCATGGGGGCCACCCCTCACTCCCCCAGAACTGTGGGTGACACCTGGGGTCACTCACCACCCACCTGAAACCTCCTTTCCCTGGCCTTCTCTACCGCAGACAGTAAAACTGCAGTAACCAAGTTCCCGCCGCCCCCTTCCCCAAGGGGAGCGCCATGGAACGAAGTTCCAGCCAATAACCGGCTTCTGGAGACTTTTCATCCCAAACAAGAAGACAAGTCCTTGAGAGGGGAAGGCGCCACCCTTCCACCTCCTGACTCCCTTTGCTTCCTCCCCGGGGAGGAGCAGGACGCCAGGAAGCTCAGAGACTCTAGGGGGCGATGGGGACGAACGCCACGGCTGTGGAGGGCAGAGTGGGGCCCTGGGAAATGATGGCACAGACCCATTAGCTACATGTGAAAAACAAAATTCCAGCCACGTACGCTTCGTTTGTGCTAGCTGCCATTTGTCAGGTCCCCATTACGGTCCAGTGCTTGCCTAAAACTAACACAGCATCTCAAACACCAAGTGTCGCAGCTGGCTCATGACAGCTGATGGATAAGCGTCCGCTCATCAAAACGGGACAACCGGGCCTAAGACAGGAGCAAACAGCAACAGAGGCAGCAGCCATCCTCCTTCCTGGAGGAACAGGGTAAGGAGATTTTCAGAGAAGAAAAAAAAAAAAGCCTCAGAGAAGGATCTGTGCTCTGGTCTCTTTCAGCTGAGCATTTCTTCAAAACATGACCTTCCATAGGGCATCTGAATTCTCAGGTGTGTTTCCCAAAGTGTGACAAGGGAAGATTTCGCTGGTTGTTAAGCAAAGGGGAGACAGGACTCACACCCACACGTGCCGGCTGCCTGCATTGCTTATTTCATACAAAAGCCCTGCAAGGTTGTCCTCCTGAGATCCACTGATGGAGAGGAGAGGAGAGGAGAGGAGAGGAGAGGGAGGCTCAGGAGATGACGAAAAGTGCTGGTGATGACCGAGAGTCAAGACATCGAGCTAGAAATCCTGTAGCGCTCACAGCAGATGAAGACACATATTCCAACCCAAACTGCGTCCCCTGTTCTTTCCAGAGAAGGGAACCGAGGTGGAGAGGGCGCAGTGACGTGTCCAGGGGTTCACACACGCACACACGCGCGCTCACATACACAAAGACTGACAGCATCCTAAGGCCACTGGGCATCTGTGAGATACCAGATTTTCAAAACACACACGTGCACTTACTCTCAAGGGAGATGATAAAAGTACCCGCCTGATCGTCCCGCTACGCACTACGAGACGTCGCACGCCACGTCTTGAACTGATTCTGGGTTCTGTGGGTCGGGGTGTCCTCCCCAGAGGTTCAGCACTTGGAAAAACATTCATTAGCTCTGACAGCTGCCTCCGAGAGGCCTCTTCACTCAGCTCACATGAAAATGAGCTTTCGAGAATGAAGATCTATTCTGCCTTTGTCATAACTTGATGAAATCTTTAATCACAGCAAAACCTCTCATCAGAAAAGGAAATTCATAAAACATTTATCAGAGGCAGAAAATTGAAGTGATATTTAAAAGCAGGAGAGAAAAGATTCAAATACATGGTGTTTTCACCCACGGAATATAGTTGTTAGAAAACTGCACAGGAATGAACAACGTCGGAATGTAATACTTTTTTGTCCTCTGTTTTTTCTGACTCACTGTCTGAGTATGGGGGCGCTTGATCCAGTGTTTCTGTTCCTCCTAATTGCTGGCAGGATGAGATGCTGGTGGATCTTTGCTTTCTATCTATTATTCATAAATTAATTCCCTTTCCCAAACTGCAGTAGCACTGTGTGCCCACCATCGTGTCATTTACTCTGTCATCTTTCCATACCTCTTTGGATGATTCTGTTAAGTTTTAATCTGTGTTTGAGCATATAATTTACTTTTAATTCTTATTTGCTTTTTGGTTTTATTTTTGGTTTTTTTGGTTTTTCTGGATCCATCTTTCTGAAGTACAGGGAAGCCCAGGAAAGCTTCCTAGAAGAACCGAGATCAGAGTAAGGCTTCAGATCCATCTGCCTGGTCAGCGGGTGGGAGCGGCGGGGTGGGGGGAGTGCCCAGCAGCAGGAAAGAATCTGGAGTAAAGTTGGAGGGAGGAGATGAGGCCGCCAGGTGGAAAGGAGAGGCACAGCCCAGGCACAGCGAACAGTGCGTGTGAAGCCACGTCTATATAGTTAGTACGCACTATTTCCTATCTAGAATTAGGACAATTAATTTATTAATTCATGTAACAAATATAAATATCTACTGAGTACCTGTTGTGTGGCAGGTACTATTCTAAGCACTTGGGATATGGAAGTGAACAGGAGAAGCAGGATCTCTGCTTTCACAGAACTCACACTCTTATGAGGGGACAGGGCTAGGAAAGATAAGAGGAATTGAAAGTGAAAAAAAATTAGTCATATTTGGTAAAATGAGGAAAAATAGGTTCAGAAAGGTTGCTAAATACAGGGTTAAGACACACATCCACACACAAAATCAATTCCTATATATCAACTAAAAACAAGCACAAAATATAATTTTTAAGAAAATATATTTACAATAGTAATGTACCTAGAAAAAATCTAACCAAATACATGCAGGATGTTTATGAAAAAAATTCTAAAGTTTTATGAAATGATATTAAAGGGGATGAATAAATGCAGAGATGTATTATGTTCAAGGATAGAAAAACTCAGTATTTTTAAATAACTCACTTCTTTCCAAATGTATATAAATTTAATGCAACTCAATAAAAAATCCCAACATTGTTCTGGTGTTGGTCAAACTTGATACACTGATTCTAAAATTTATATCTAAGATCAAAGGGCCAAGAACATGCAAAACAACAACGAGGCAAATTTTTGGAAGAGACTTGGCCAGCTAGATATCAAGAGTTGTCATAAAACTGTAAAAATGAAGACAGTGGGGCAATGATAAACACATCAATGAAGGAAAAAACAGCCCAGAAGCAGATCCATGAATATAATAAGGTAATGGATATATGACCAAAGTAGCAGTGTTGGTTATTAAGAAGGAGGTTCAATAAACAGTGCTGGACAAATGGTTATGCAGATAGAAAGAAAATGATATCCCTACATCACACCATAAACAAAAATAAGTTCCAAACAGACTGAATAGATAAATTTAAAAAGCAATATTTAAAATCCTGTAGAAGAAAATACAGGTGAACAACTTCTGACCTGAAAGAGAGAAAGATTTCTCAAATGAGTTACAAGACATACAAAATATAAAGAGATCTTCAACCAGGGCACCAGAATGCACAATGAGAAAAGGACAGTCTCCTCAATAAATGATGTTGGATAAAATGGATAGTCACATGGAGAGGAATGAAACTGGACCCTTACCGCACACCATATACAAAAATCAACTCAAAATGGATTAAAGACTTAAATGTAGGATCTGAAACTGTAAAACGACTAGAAAAAAACAGGGGAAAACCTTCTTGGCATAGGTCTGGGCAATGACTTTTTGGAAATAACCCCAAAAGCACCGGCAACAAAAGCAAAAACAGATTAAGGGGGGTTGTAGCAAACTAAAAGCTTCTGCACAGCAAAGGAAACAATCAACAGAGTGAAAAGGCAACTTACAAAATGAGAAAAAATATTTGGATACAGTAGGTCTCAAAAGGGGTTAATACCCAAAATACATAAGAAACACAAACAACTCAATAGCAATAGCAATCATCATCATCATCCAATTAAAAAGTTGGCAAGGGCTTCCCTGGTGGCGCAGTGGTTGAGAGTCCGCCTGCCGATGCAGGGGACATGGGTGCGTGCCCCGGTCCAGGAGGATCCCGCATGCCACGGAGCGGCTGGGCCCGTGAGCCATGGCCGCTGAGCCTGCACGTCCAGAGCCTGTGCTCCGCAACGGGAGAGGCCACAACAGTGAGAGGCCCGCGTACCGCAAAAAAAAAAAAAAAAAAAAAAAAGTTGGCAAAAGACCTGAATAGACATTTCTCAAGAGAAGACGTGCAGATGGCCAACAGCTATATGAAAAGGTGCTTAACATCACTAATCATCGTGGAAATACAAACCAAAACCACAATAAGATATCACCTCACACCTGTTAGAATGGCTATTAAAGAGACCAATAAGTGTTGGTGAGGATGTGGAGAAAAGGGAACTCTCGTGCACCTGTGGGAATGTAAATAGGTGCAGCCATTACAGAACAGAGTATACCTTCCTCAAAAAATTAGTAATAGAACTACCTTAGGATCCGGCAATCTCACTTCTGGGTATATAGCCAAAGGAAATGAAATAAGTATCTCCCATATTGACTGCAGCATTATTCATAATAGCCAAAATATGGGAAAACCTAAGTGTCCATCGACAGATGAGTGAATAAAAAAACTCGTCTCTCTCTCTCTCTCTCTCTCTCTCTCTCTCTCTCCTTCTCTCTCTCTTCCCCTTTCACACACACACACACACACACACACACACACACACACACACACACACACACCCCATAATATTATTCAGCCATGAGAAAAAAGAAAAATCCCACCATTTCTGACATGGATGAACCCAGAGAACATTATGCTAAGTGAAATGAGCCAGACACGGAAAGACAAATACTGCATGATCTCACTTACACGTACAATCTCAATTAGTTGAACTCATAACAGCAGAGCGCAGAATGGTGGTTAAGCAGAGGTAGAGGGGTGGGGGAAAGGGGGAGAGGTTGGTCAAAGGATACAAAGTTTCAGTTACGCAGGATGAGTAAATCCTGGAGATTTAATATTCAGCATGGTGACTGTAGTTGAGAATACTGCATTGTATACTTAAAATTTGCAAAGAGATTAGATCTTAAGTGTTCTCACTATGCACTCACAAGGTAACTAGGACAGGTTACAGATACATTAATGAGCTTGAAATGTGAAATGAAATGAAATGTGACATGACTGTGTTAACCATTTCACAATGTATATATCACACTGTACACCTTAAATATATACAATTTTACCTCAATCAAGCTGGAAAAATATATAGCGGAAAAGACTGAAATGTTTGGCTGCACTGAAATGAAGCACTTTTGTACAAGGAAAAACATCAAAGTCAAAGCAAAGAAAAGCTAGCTGTGAAAAGGTGTTTGCAACACATAAACCTGACAAAGGATTAGAATTCTGAATTAATAAAGAACTCCTGTAAATCAATAAGAAAGAAATGATCCAATGGAAAATTGAGCAAAGAACAAGACTGGACCATTTAAAGCAGAGGAAATCCAATGGCCAATATATAGGAACAGAGTCTCAATACAACTAGTAGTCAGAGAAATGGAGAGAAAACCCTCAGGTATGACTTCCCACCCAACCTATTGGAAATGTTTAAAATGTGCTCTAAGACCAAGTGTTGGCCAAGATGTAGATGAGCAAGAATCATGGGAATCCTCATTCAGTGCTGCTAAGGGTGTAAACTGGTACAACTCCTTCACAGGGCGGGTTGGCACAACCTGGCCAAGTGGTAGATGAGAACCCTTTGATCTAATGACTCAACCTGTAGGCATGTATCTTGGACCAACTCTCAGAGTTCAGCACAAGGATGCTTCCTAAAATGTGCGTTGCAGCCTCATTTATAAAATCAAAGAACTGCTTTTAACGAAGCGCAGGCAACTGGAGAGCAGACAAATAAATCTGTAACCGTCATACACTGGAAACCTAGATATAAGCGAAGATGAATTAAGAACTACCAACCTCAGCACAGGTTAAGTCTCATGTTAATAAGGTTGAGAGAATAGCAAGTTGCAGGAGATAGTTACATATTTATATCAAGTTTAAAATATTTAAAAATACTCTATATTGCTTATAATAATCAACTGTAGGGTAGTAGTCACTCCTGGTGAGAGAGGACGAGAATAGGGTCACAGGGGAGCACACAGAGTTTTAACAGTTTCATTTTTCTTTCTTTAAATTAGAAAAATAGATGCAAAAACAGCAAAATGTAAAAATTTGACAAATCTGTGTGGTTGGATAGATTAGCATCCCCTTGACTTTTCTGTATATGCTGCTTATAAGATGTAAGACATGTTTTATAAGAGGTATTTTTAAAGTCACTTAGAATGTTGTCTTAGCCGGGGTTCCCCCGGGAAAGCAGAGCCTGAGAAGAGGGCTGGAGTGGAGCAGGTGTTTGGGAAGGGGATGCTGAGGGGAGCAGGGCGGGGGCACGGGGTGCGGTGAGAACGCAGTACCACGGTGCCTTACTGAGCTGGCTACCATGTGGACCGCTGGCGCTCACCCTGCTGGTCCCTCTGAAGAGTCACGGACTGTGCCTTGAAGTGTGCACCTCAGGCAGAGGAGAGGGGATTACTTCTCCACCAGCCCCCGCCCTCCCTGGTCAAGTTCCCCCCGAAAGGGGGCAATTCCCCAACTCCCCACACTGTGCGGCAAGTGCACCTGTGCTGCGGCCCCGGAGAAGGCTTTCAGACATTCCAGAACTCGAGAGCTACGCAGCACAGCTGAGGTGAGGTGCTGTCAAGTTACCCCTGCATCAATCGGGCTGCCACAGAGATGGCTGGTGTAAAACGCGGGCTAGGACTTGAGGCAGAGAACAAGACGCGTGGCTAACAAATTTTTTTTTTTTTGATTAAGTGCATCTCCTGAAATCATAAACATAAACTGACTTCAGATGTGACGGCAAAGGAGGGCCTCTCTGATGAAATAGCATTTCATTTCAGACCCACACAACAAGAAGGCAATCATGTGAAGGTCTTGGAGGACCGCTTTCCAGAGAAAGCAGTTAAGGTCAAATCTTAAGGCATGGTGTCAAGGGACAGAATAAGCCAGGAGGAGAGTGGTATGAAATTAATGACAGAGGAAAGGTCGTGACAGAAAGTTTGGATTTTATTCTAAGTATGATGGGAAGCTATCTTTAGAGTCTTAAGCAGATGAGCGACATGAATTGGTTCATGTTTTTAAAAAATGACGAGTTCCTATTCTGGAAAAGATGCCGTAAGTACAAATAATCCACTGCGTCTCCCCTACTGAACCCAACTATAGGTCATACACATAATGCATGGAGCAGCTATTGGAAGATTCGAAGAGTAAACTATAGAAGGTGGATTTGGGGAGGAGATCTGAAACCGAAGTTTCTCTGAACTTCAGAGCGAGTTTCCATTTCCCTCAGTCCTACCTGTGCTAAAAGGCGGCTCAGAGGCACCCATCAGGTACAGACAGGCAGAGCTCCGCGAGCTGCCTCTGTGCCAGGTCCAAGGCGTGGGAGAGGGCACCATGAAGGTGTGTTGGGGGGTCCTGTGGGCTTTTTCTTTTTTCTCCTCCGTTTCTCCCAGCCCAGCCCCTGGGCAGCACTGCTATGTGACAGTGCCACGATGGGTCATGGCTGCACAGCATATACAACTCCGAGGCCAGGAAACCATCTCTCTGACCCAAGGGACTGAGGTCCCATAAGCACAGGGCCAGTCCCCATCACTTTATTTCCCTCTCTGTCCTCTGACCAATTAGTCCCACACAGAGACACACAGAGGAAGAACTCAAACCTTGGCTTTGTTGTGGGCAGACAGCGAAGGGAGGCGACTATGGAAAGGAGAGAGATGAAGAGCGCCATTTGCTAAAGTGGTACCTGACCTGGGCTCACTGTGGAGCAAGCACAAGGGGATGGATCCTGAGCAGTAAACCACGGGCTTCGGTAACTGAGCTCCAAAGAAGAACACTGGGCGGCACACAGGACTGATCCAAGGAGAACCACAGACTCTAAAACCAGAAGTGCAGCACAGCCCACACAAGGCACTACGGGACCATGGTGTGGACCACCCACCAGAACAGAAATATCAGCATTCTCCGCAGGATCCAAACAAGACCCCAGCACCTCACAGCGTTGTAGTTGAAATGTCCAGAATATAGTCCATAACCACTCAGCATAGGAAGAACCCAGGAAAAAGCCAACTTGCAAAGGAAAGTAAAATCAACAGACAACAACCTCAAGATGAAAGTCTTAACAGAAAAAGACTTTAAATACGTTCCGCAAAGTAAGGGCAAACACACTTGAGACAGATGAAAAGATAAAATCTCAGCAAAGAAATAGAAGATATAAAGAGGAAGCAAAGAGACACTTTAGAAAAGAAAAAACTGAAGAATCCACCAGGTAGTGAATTATCTGAGTAATTGAGGGAACGAGTAGACATAAAATGAGAAAGGATAGAAAACAAACAATACCATTGACCAACTGGACCCAACTGATGCTTAGTGAACATTCCACCTCCCCCAAAAGTAGGATATCCATACTTCTCGAGTTATATGCAACATCTACCAAAATAAACCATTTCTAGGCCATGATAAAAACCTCTAGCAACTTTAAAAGAGTAAAAATCACACAAGTATTTTTTTGAACCACACAGGAATTAAACTAATATATTTGAAGACAGATTAATAATTTAACCAATGGAAACAGCTGAGAGAAAAAAACGGGATAAAAACAATCTTCTGAGACAAGAAAGGCTCTGAAAGTCATGTCATAGGAGTTTGAGACACAAAATAAAACACACACACAGCTGTTGAAGAAATAATGGCTGAAAATTCCCCAAATTTGGCAAATAACGTAAACTTACAGATTCAGGAAGCTCAGCAAACCCCAAGCAGTATAAATTTTTAAAAATCTAGGCCCAGAAACATCCTAAGCAAACTAAACTTTCAGAAGCAAGAGGAAAGAAGCCACCTGAAAGCAGCCTGAGCGAATAAGGCTCTGGTACAAGGGAAACGATTCCAAGCCTGAAGATTGCTTATCAGAACACCAGTTTTGCTTAATGGGTATATAACATCTTAATGGGTATATAATATCTCTTACTTATAATAAGTAAGTCATTTCATTTCTCTGAGTCTCAGTTTCCCCAACGAGGACAAGAATGCCTATGTCATGGAATTATTAGGAGGCTCCAATGGGAAAAAAAAGTGCAAGTGCTTTGTAAAACTACAAGCGGAATATTACATAAATCTGAGGGGTGGCGATTATTATTAGCTTGGTTGCAGTCAGTGGAGCGGCAAAAGGGAAAGCACACAGCCCGCCAACAAAGCAATCCCAGCTAATTACTCAACACTGACTCAGCTAAAAGTGACTATGAGGAATTCCCACGCCAAGGTCTGAGTCTGTCTAAAAACCATGGCATCATGCCCAGAAAGTTAAGTGGGGCTCTTTCTCCCCGAGTCTGGCCGAATTCTCTCAGCCCCTGCAGGGTCCAAACATCACCGTTCCATCCATCCTAGGGGCGCGGTAAAGTGAGTGAAGACACAGCCAGACCGGTAGTGATGGCCACATACACCTTTGGCCAAACCCATGTGGTCTTTTAAAGTTCCATAAGCCTGCCTGTTATCAATCAGCCTTCTTTCCTGAAAAATTAGTAGTCAGTTTCAGGATGGAGAGCTTTCTTGTAAGTCTTAAGAAAGCCAGGGAGCTTATTCAATCTAAAATGACAAAAAAATAATGGAACAAACAATCAGAATGTTCTTCGGGTGATATTATCTCGTCTTCACCTCTGCCACACAGGTTACGGAGCTTCTAAATCTTACTGAAGACTCTGACAGTAGATTTACTGTCCATTAGAACTGGGTTTCCCAAAGTGTGATGTGAGGACCACCTGAAACAGATCCCCTGGCTCTGCAGGGGACAACGGATCAGCGCCTCGGAGGTGTCACACCCAGGGCTCTGGTGTCCTCCGGGCCCGGGGTTGGAAGAAGCTGAGTCTTACTGGTGAGAAAGACAAGTGGGTGGCGGTGGCACAGAGACACAGGAGACAAGCAGGGGAGCCTTCTGGAAGGAAGCGGCTCCTGCATTCGCTGAGGGACCAAAGGCTTGAGAGCAGGCCTGCAGGCGAACAGAGCAGAGCACGGAGCAGACAGGGCTGGAGCAGCACGGACTGTGCGGGGAGCTTGCAGGAGTCTCCTCGGAGTGAGGAGGCGCGTGGGGCGGGGACAAGAAAAGGCAAGGCAGACAGGCTGGGTCAGATTGTGCAAAGCCTTGTGTGCCGAGCTCTGGAACCAAAACATGACTTACAGACGACAGCGACTCGTGGAAGGACCCTAGAGGAGGGACAAACTCATGCGTGTGTTTTAGAACAAACACTTCAGCAGCTATTTGGGGAAAGAACTGGAAAGAGAAAACGAAAGCAAGAGACTTCGAAAGGCTATAGCAACTGTCCAAGAAAGGGAGGGACAAAGGTGACACGCCTGAGTCAATGCAGAGTTACTGAGGTGGAAAGGACAGATCTGGTGACCGACTGAAATGTGGGTACAGTGCCCTGTGGACGGCTGACACACACCCTGGCCTCTGACGGGTCTTGGGGGGCTGCACATAATGAAGGCAGGAAGGGCCTCTGTTTCTGATTTTTTAATGAGTAAGTTTTAAAATAATGTTTTAAAATGTTCCCTTTAGATGAAACAAGTTGGAATGGCTAGAATCCTAAAGACATACAGGATAACAAGCATCGGCAAGGATGTACAGAATTGGAACCTTCAAGCGCTGCTTGAAGGTTTGGGTGGGAACGTAAGATGGTGCAGCCGAGCTGGAAGATGGTCAGGCAGCTCCTTTAAATGATTAAACAGTTACACATGATCTGATAATTCCACTCCTAGGTATATACCCAAGAGAAATGAATGCTGGCCCACACAAAAACTGGTATGTGAACGTTCATAACAGCATTATTCCCAACAGCCAAAAAGTGGAATCAACCCATCAACTAATGAATGGATAAACAAAATGTAGCATACCCACACAGTGAAATATTATTCAGCATAAAAAGAAATGCCATACTGATACTTCCTTGTGGGTGAACACTGACAACACTACGTTAAGTGAAAGAAGCCAGTCGCATTTTGTATGATTCCACTTACGTGAAATATCTAGAACAGGCAAATCTAGAGACAGAAAGTAGATTCGTGGCCGTGTAGGGGAGGCGGAGCGGGGACTGCTAATGGGTACAGGGCTTCGACCGGGAGAATGAAAAGTTCTAAAATTAGATGGTGGCGATGGTTGAACAACTCTGTGACTATACTAAAAACACTAAATTATACAGCTTAAGTGGGTGAATTGTGTGGTATGCAAACAATGTTTCCACACAGCTTGCATGTACATGCAGCGAGAGTGCCCGGGGGTGGTGGAGGTGAGGTCAACACGCTCCCGGCTCAGCCACAGCACCGCGTCACCTCACCAGGGCGCAGCGCTCAGCGCCACCGTGGTCTCGACGAACACATCATTTACTCTCTGTTATACTGTCTACTTTGCACTCATAATGGACCACAGGTACAAGAAAAGAACCACGAAGACCACATGTTAAAAGGGGCACACAAATGAACACCAAGACACCTGTGCCTCAAAATCCAAGGTTAAAAAGGTAACATAAAATGACAACTATGTCGTATTTGGCTTTTCATTTTCTGGGAATGAAGACAAGCCCAATTCAAAACGGACGGAAAAGTACTTAAAAATAACTTGAAATCATGGTTCAATGTAGCATCGTTTGCAATTAACTCTATAATGATTAAAACTTTGAAAATGCCAAATGCAAAAATTCTAAATGGAAGGTCACAAAAAACTCTGGCCAATTGTTGATGATAGACAATCTACCTTTTAACATACGATGTCAATCCCTAAATCAAGTATGGCATGGGCCTTTTTAATTGGTATTTATAAATCATACTTCTTAACATAATTAGTGTATATTACTTGTTAAGTAGGACAATCTTTAAATCTGTCTTTAAATAATGAATATTGATAACATTCTTAAATGAACATTAACACATAACATTCAATAATGTAATAGTTCAAAATAAAATACAGATCACTTAAAATTATTGATTGTAATACTTTAATAATATGTATGGTTGAGACATAAAATAGGTCCCTTCAAGGTACAGCCGTGTGAGTGAAGACAGAAAAATGGGAGGTGATTCACCGCCTGGGCGGCTCCTAACTGGTGACACTGGGGACCAGAGGGTGCTAACTGCTGTGTCAACCTAAATGACATGTCCAGCTGCTCCTGCCATGGGAGGTGGGGTCCCAGCTCCTGCCTGTGCAGATCTACACTATGTTAACACTTGGAAAGACGATGAAAAGCGTGCTCATCATTTCCATTTCGGGGAACACAAGCCAACAGGAGCAGGAAGGGATGAAGCAAATGCATTAAGTCATTAAGCTCCTTCCACCAGAGATTCGATGAATGGGTTAGAGAGAGATGGGAGCCCTGGGGCAGACCCAGCCCCCTCCCATCACAGAAGCAGGTCTCGTCTGCATCCCCTCCTCTGTCCTCCCCAGGGTGCCCCTCACAGCCCAGCCTCAGTGAGGGCTCTGGAGAGGGTGAAGCTGCTGGGCGGGCGAGGGCTTCCCTCTGAGTAACACAGCCCTGGTCTTCGTACCAGCCATCCAGACGTGAGTCCCCAGCTGGGCTGTCCCTGTGCCACTTCCACACGGAAGAGGGGGAGTCTCTGACCTTGCCCTTGACAACCGCCGTTTCTCAGTTTTCTACCTGTGTCAGGCACTGTATTAGACGCTCTGTGTATTGCATTCTTTAAACCTTACTGCAGCCCTGCAAGATCAGTGTTCTCTCCATTTCAAGATGAAGAAAAATGATGCTTAAAGAAACAGGAACGACTTACTCAAGACCACAGGGCAAAAAAGTGGGAGGATCAAAATCTGAAATTGGATACAGGACAGGTACACTGGGCTCTGAAACCTGTGCTCGTTAAAATTCTAAATTGTTGTTAAATTTAAAACCAATTTAAATAAACACAGCAACGTATAAAGGATCAACCGTGATGAAATCCGACATTGAAACTGCCTTTATTACATGTCTGTGAGCAGAGGCTCCCTACGGCGTGGAGCGGTCCTACTCCACGGGGGGAAACGGAATTTTTCTTCTAAATGTCTGGGGAGAAGCGCCACGGCGTGTCCGGTTGTATGATGTTTATTCAGAATGTGACAACTCCCACACCTTACGCCCTGCTCAGGGGAGTGTATTTTCCACAGAGCTCAGAGTAGCTATGTATAAGATCGGACCACTTACCCTAGCAGCCTAGAAAGAAGTTGCTCCTGAGCTGAGGGAGGCCAGGCACTCAGACAGGGCGGCGTGGCCCAATCCATTTCAATCTGGTCCCTAACAACATTACCAGGCAGCTTGGTGTGAAAAGTGAATTTTAATGGTAATTGATCTCCTAAATAAAAGTCAGCTGAAAGCTAGGTACACCCCTGAAGGAAGGAGAATGGTTAAAAAAAAAAAAAGCAATGAGAATTCCACCTCCCATCTATATTGTGCTTTGGCTTTGAGAAAACACTGGGCCCTCTACTGTTTAATTTGATTCTCTTACGCCCTATGAGGTGAGCAGAGCCAGTGATCACTCCAGGGAGGGACAGGAGGGCTGAAGCTGCGAGAGATACAGAGATGCTTGCAAAGACCAGGGGGCCAAGGGAAACCCAGGTCTCTGGAATGCCAGTTCAGCGTATGTGTGGCAGGAAGCATGGGTTTTGGTGCCAAGAAGGCCAGAATGCAAATCGAATCTCTCTTTCTCATTAATGTGCAACCAGGGTGAGTTATTTAACATCTCCATACAGCAATGCTGACTTCAAAGGGCTCTCTGGAGTTTAAATCCCACCCACTTTTGGTCTCCTGGGTATTTATTCTTAGGACTCCCTGGTATATGTTGGATACAGACCTTTGTTGCATAAGCACATCGTAAATATCTTCTCCCAATGGAGCTTGCTTTTCGATGAGCTGAAGTTTTTAATTTTGATAAAAACCCTCTTATCAACTTTTTATTTTATGGTTAGTAGTTTCTCACTCCATCTGAGAAACCTTTGCTTCATGGAAAACTTTTAATTAAGAATTAAAACTAATTAACTAATTAAAACTAAAAATTAAACTCTTCAACTGAGACGACTACCTCAGGGATTCTATTTTCTCTTGTACCAACTTTAGTAATTCATGTCTTTCAAACTTTTTTCCATTTCATTTAAGTTGTCAAATTCATTGGAATATGATTTCTCACAGTACACTCTTATTATTCTTTTAATGTCTGCAGAATTTAGCCATGCCCCCCTCTTTCATTCTCATTATTAGTAATTTGTATGTTCACTCTCTTTTTTAAAATTCTGACCATCCTGGCTATAGTTTACTAATTTCATTAATCTTTTCAAAGAATCGATTTTGGGTTCCATTTAGTTTACATATTATTTTTTCATTTTCTATTTCATTCCTATCCACTATTATTATTTTCTTTTACTTCACTCTTTATTATTTATTTTCACTCTTCACTCTTTATTATTTATTTTCTTTTACTTCAGTTTATTCTAGGTACATTTTGCTCTTCTTTATCTTACACAGACACTTATACCACTAATTTTAAGCCATTCAACCTCTAGCATAAACATTTAGTGTTCTATGATATCAGTTAGCTGGAGTTGTTTACTAGTCCTGTGCAAGCTTTCTATATCTTTCCGTTTCTTTCTATATTTTCCTTGTTCTATCAAAAACTGAGAGACAAGGGCTTCCCTGGTGGCGCAGTGGTTGAGAGTCCGCCTGCCGATGCAGGGGACGCGGGTTCGTGCCCCGGTCAGGGAGGATCCCACGTGCCGCGGAGCGGCTGGGCCCGTGAGCCATGGCCGCCGGGCCTGCGCGTCCGGAGCCTGTGCTCCGCAACGGGAGAGGCCACAAGAGTGAGAGGCCCACGTGCCGCAAAAAAAAAAAAAAAAAAAAACTGAGAGACGAGTGCGGAAATACCCAACTATAATCATCTGTTCCCGTCCCTCCCTTCAGATGTCGGTTTTATTCTGAAGTTATGTTTCTAAGTGCATTTGCATTTAGGACTGTCGGGTACTCTTGGTGACCCTTCCGTCATTACAGATTATCTGCTTCCTCTCTCTCTTTTTCTCCTGAAAGTCTACTTATTTGATAATATATCCATGCCATCTTTCTCATGATTACTGTTAACATGGCATGCCTTTCCCCCCCCCCATCTTTTTGCTTTTAAACTGTGCATATTTAATGTGAGTTTCTTATAGAAAACACAGAGAGTTGGCTCTTGTATTTTTATACAGTATGACAATTTCCACGCTTTTCCCCACCACATATATATCCAGTTCTTCCATCATCATTTGTTGGAAAGATTTTCATTCCACATAAAATTGTTTTCATACCTTGCTGGTCACATGATCAATCGATCATACATGAGTGAGTCTATTTCTGGACCATCTATTATGGTCCGTTGATTCTCTATCTTTACAACAATAGCATTCTCTCTTGATTACTGTAACTTTATGTTAAGTCTTCAAGTCGTATAGCTTAAGTCCTCCAACTTTGTTTTTTTGTCAAGTCATATGCTTATTCCATTGGCAATAATCTGTTCCACTGTGAAATAATTTTAAAAACAGCTTGTCAACTTCCACCCCCCCAAAAAAAAGTCCTGTTGGGATTTTAATTGGGATTGCATTGAACTTATAATCAAATTTGGGGAAACTGGTGTCCTAGCAGTAACTGACACTTCCAATCAATAAACATGGTATCTCTCCCCAACTATTTAAGTCTTTCATCCATATGTCACATCATGCACAAAACTTCATTTGAGACAGATTCTGGGAAAAACTTTAACTATAAACCTCCTCAAAGAAAAAGTGGCAGAGTATCTCTGTAACTCCGGGGGGCAAAGATTTTAAATGTAGCATTTAGTTCAGTTACATTTAATGTAATTCTTGGTACGGTGGGTTTAAATCTACCACACTGCTATTGGTTTCTATTTAACTATATGTTCTTTTCTCCTCCTTTCTTGCCACCTCTTTCCCCCTTTGGGGGGTTATTTTTTAGTGTTCTGTTTTATCTCTCCTGGTATACTATCCATACCTTAAGTCATTGCTCAAGGCTTTACAACATGGGTCTCTAACATCACATTCTAACTTCAAATAATATAACATTTTGCATATAAAAATGTCCATTTCTCCCTCTTTTTCCATTTGTGACTTTTTTTTTTACATATTCTACTTCTTTATATGACATGCACTACAAAATTAAATGCTATTATTTCTTTCTTAGACAGTCAGTAGTCTTTTAAAGAAATCAAAAAGCGAGGATAAAAATTCTCATACCTAACCTGCTGACTTTATTTCCGGGATTCATCAGTCCTTAATGTAGATCTGAGTTTCCGTCTGGTATTATCTCTGCCTGATGAGCTTTTACCAGGCTGATAAAACACGAGGACTGTGTTCTCTGTCCATCTCTGATCCCAGTGGGTGCTTCACATAGCACCCAAAACATTGGAGGTGTTGGTATAAAGGTTTACAGTCTGCTAAGTGCTTTATTAGACATACAAAGAACGTACAGGGGAACCCACAGAAGGACCCCCACTCTGCCTGGTCATGGTCAGGAAAATTTTATAAAAACGTAACATATATCAATGGCAAACAGACATTTTCCAAAAGGTTAAGTGAAGGAATGATAGTTTAAGAAAAAGAACAGTTTTAGAAAAGGAGGTATGCAAAGGCACACTGGAGTAAGCTGTCCTGACACGTCCTGGTGATGGTGAGAAGCAAAGTGTCTTTCACATGAAGTGTGGAGGGACTGGGGACAAACAGCTGAAGAGGAACACCTAGATCAAAAATTTAAGTACCTTGAATATCAGAGTGGGGACTTTGAACTTTATCCCGCAGGCACTGGGGAAGTCTTTAAGCCGGACGGTGACGTGGGAACGTTCATGTGTGTCTACAGGACGATGCCGGAGCAGGGTTAGAGGCAGGGGGACTGAGTAGACGAGTATTTCTAGAGTCCCAAGGAAAGACGGCAAAGACGTGCAGTGGAATGCAGGGACATCAGCTCAACCCACAGGATTTGGGGCTCAGTTAGACTTAGCAGGAAAGGAAAGGGAGGATTAGAGGAAATCACATCTCAAGCCCCAGAGCAGGGATCCAAAAGACAGAGAGTGAGGCCAACAGGCGGGCAACCGGGCGCCAAGCAGCACGCCAGCTAACCACCAGCTCTTCTGAGCGTGCATTTGCACCAAACCACAAGGCAACATTTTTCTCATCTTAAACCGTCATTAAGAACTGCAGGGGCCATGACATGGAAGCCAGATATCAATACGGCGAAAATAATCCAACTCAGTGACAACCTGTGCGGCTTCTAAGACCTATTTATATGAGCAGTGGCAGCAGGAGGTGAGGGGATGAAAAAGAACACACACCAGGAGTGGACCAAAGCACAGGAAGGGCCTGAAAAACTCTAACGGCACCTGGCAGGCATCCTTGCCAAAGCTTCCCGCCGGCAAGTGCTTTGACGCTTTATACAAATTCAAAACAGAGGCAAGCGTTGGCAAGAAAGACCATTACTCTGTGGGTTGAAAAAGTGATAGATGATGAATGTGATCAAAATGTGCTTGGGCTGAGAAGCCCAAGCAAAGACATTAATTCTTGCTGAAGCCATTCTCCAATGGCTGGGGAGAACGGCAGTCTTTCCTATGAAAGTCTTTCCTACCCTTACTTTTGGGGGCTGTATCACTCTAAAGAGAGTTTTATATCGACAGTAACATCCCTCTATTATACTCTGTGGACTATAGAGCCCACTGGTGGAGGGGAGAGGGATGTTGCATGTGATGTTCTCTCCCCCACAGTCAAGGATAGACAGGTAAGTATAGCCTTAACTCCATTAAAAATAAGTAATACTGGGACTTCCCTGGTGGCACAGTGGTTAAGAATCTGCCTGCCAATGCAGGGGACACGGGTTCGAGCCCTGGTCCGGAAAGATCCCACAGGCCGCGGAGCAACTAAACCCGTGTGCCACAACTACTGAGGCTGAGCTCTAGAGCCCGCGAGCCACAACTACTGAAGCCCACGCACCTAGAGCCTGTGCTCCGCCACAAGAGAAGACACCGCGATGAGAAGCCCGCGCACCGCAACAAAGAGTAGCCCCGCTCTCCGAAACCTGAGAAAGCCTGTGCGCGGCGGCAAAGATCCAATGCCGCCAAAAATAAATACATTTATTAAAAAAGAAAAACAAGTAATAGGAGCCCACTCTATCCTACCCCGAGATGGAACGTGCCCCTGGACGTGAGAGTGTGGACATGCCCGGGGGCGATCAGGACCTGCCTTCCAGGGCGGCTCCCACCTGGGCAGGAATCTGACCCCAGAGGGTCTCCATTTGGCTGGAGCCCCACCCAGTGCTTCGGACCCCACTGCTCCCAGTTCATCACAGGTCAAATTCGGGGGTGAGGGACTGTCATTCTCCCACCTAAGGGAGGAATAACCTCTACTATCTCTGACCACTTCTGGGTTTGAAGTAGACAAACTGGTTTCTTTCTCCTTAAAGGAAGACTAGGCCTGGAGAAGTAATCAAGAGAGAAAGCCTCTTGCAAGTAGGGTGCTCTGGGCAGAAATGACCCCACGCTCCAGATGGCTGGGAGCTCCGCAAAGATGGGGCTGAGACGCTGGGCAGCCTGGCCCTGCCTGCACAGTCCTCCTGGGGCGCCCGAAGTGACACAGACAGATGTGCTGGACGCCTCCAGAAGTCTCCAAGACAGAGAGCCATCGGCTGAGCCCCTGCTAACAGGAGAGCTGAACCAGACTGGAGTGAGCTCCAGGCTCAGGACAACGGGCGGGAGCCCTGTCCTGCACGGTGACCACCAGAGGCAAGCATACCGCGCCACCAACAGTATTACTACAGCGCGTGAAAGGTGCGAAGTCCAGGCACTCCCGTCTCAATGAAGCGGCATCGCTCTACACTGCCTGTCTTCGCGCCGCCAACAGTATCACTACAGCGCGTGAAAGGTGCGAAGTCCAGGCACTCCCGTCTCAATGAAGCGGCATCGCTCTACACTGCCTGTCTTCCTGAAGAAGACCTGGGGAGGCTAAATAACTCAGCACAGTGGACAGGGGGACCACAACGAACACCAAGGTCAGAATTCCAAACATAGCGCCCTCAGACTCTAGAACACGGCAGTCAAAGAGCAGAGGTGCATTTACCTGGTTGCCGGCAGCGTACTGACTCGTGTGAAGAATACAGATGGCTCAACCTCTACGTGCAGCCCCAGCGAGAGGTTCCTGTAATATCCTTCAATGTGGCCCGGGCCTCCGGAGTATTTGAAATTCAGGATAGCTTCCAGGGTCTAAAAAGATGTAAAAAATGGTAAGTTAGTACTCTCTGTTGCCCGCCATTCCCCCAGGCAGCGGACTTCACTCAGGTAAGGCTGAAGATTATCCCAACTGGTAACGTTATTACCACGGGCAACTCTCACCCAGGGCTGGCACCTGGCACCTGACATCTGGTACCATCTTTCCTCCCATGATGCCCTGTATCTAACACCTACAATTC
Organism: Stenella coeruleoalba; assembly: GCF_951394435.1. Taxonomy (NCBI): domain Eukaryota; kingdom Metazoa; phylum Chordata; class Mammalia; order Artiodactyla; family Delphinidae; genus Stenella; species Stenella coeruleoalba. Next base: position 3,400,298 of record NC_137163.1, on the reverse strand, counting down.
TCAGCCTGGAAACACGAATGGAAAGGAGCTCCAGAATTACTCTGTGATGGGATATAGCATTTGGGAGAGAAAAACACATTTCAATCAGCATCACTTAAACACACAGATCAGGTTGAGGGGGGAGGAGGGACTCCCATCAAGGAGCTAGAACGTGGCTCCCAGGCTAACAGCGAGTAAGGCTGACAAGCTACAAACTCATGACACTTCCTTGAACCCACAGAGATAAGGTCACAGGGCAACCACATAGCCAGAAGGCCAAGGAGGAACAAGGTCCTTCCAGGAGGGACAGGGTGGGGACACATCTCACCAGGGGCAGAGGCAGCCACCATACAAGCTGGCAGGAAGGAATCAGCTCAGACGTTAATGAACTGCTAAAGGCTGAGTAGGGGCTCTATTGATAGTGAGGACTCTCCAGGCCCAAGGACAGTTCCCACCCACTCCGGGTCTTCTCCGAGGACCTCCCTGGGGGCTTACACAAAGGACTGGCAGGGGCAGGAGTGCAGGGGAGCCTCCCTGGTGGTACAGGCCTGGCAGAAGGGGTCAGGAGCCACCATAGGAAGAACAAGAAACAGAAACCCCAGCTCCAATCCCCTACCCCCATCCCGACCCCATCCAGACCCTTCTCTCCTCTAAAGCAAAATCTTGAGCTTCCGGAGGAGGGGGAGCCAATGCCAAGGGCACAAAGACAGGGGTAAATATCCGTTCTAGTGAGGGGAGGGCAGACGCTGCTGGGAGGGCCAGGAGCCGGTCCCAAGCCAGGATCCTAAAGCAATGCCACTAGAGACAGAGGCAGGAAACCCATTCATACACACTGCCCACCACTATACCAGGCAGGGGATGGCTACTCCTGGGGGAAGGGCAGGAACGCCGAGAGCCCACACGCAGGATCCAGGGGCACGGCTCCGACCTAGGACTGAGGCAGCACGAGGACAGCAAGAGGGCCCCAGCTGCTCCTGGCACAGACCTAGCAGGCACCCAGTAAGAAGCCTCTGGGGGTGGCGTGAAGGTGTGGAGAGACCCCGGCCAGGTGCTGGTGGGCAGGGAGGGCTCAGGGCTGAGGATGGAGGACCATTATGGGAAAAACCCCTGGTACCTACCTCAGCAGCCCCGACTTTCTTCCCCTTCCCCCAGCACAATTCGGAGCCTGTGCTGCACCAAGGGTAACCATAGCAACAGGAAATCTCAAACCCAGCTCAACTTCTCACTAAAATGACTCAGCCTTCCCCGGTAAGGTCCTAAAACAGGCGTCAGCACACTATGGCCCAAGGGCCAGATCTGGCCCGCAGCCTGGTTCTGTATGCCCTGGAGCTGAGAACAGTTTTCACATTTTTAAAAGGTTGTAAAACAAAACAAACGACAAAACCAAAGAAGAATACGCGACAGAGACCTTAGGCAGCCAGCAAAGCTAAAATATTTACTCTACGGTCCCTCACATAAAAAGTTTACCGATAAAACACTAAGAAGAAAACAGGAGGAAATCTTCATGACCTTGGATTAGGAATGGTTTCGCAGACATGACACCAAAAGCACAAGCAACAAGAGACAACAGGCTGGTGTCTTGGAAACCCAAGGAGGGAGGAGCTCTGGGATGAAGGGCCAGAATGCCCACTGCTGCAGCCAATCCACGTAAAAAGGGTCTGAGAAAGCGGCCATCACACTAATGGCGATGAACTGGTCACTAATGACCCTAGTGGAAGCCTTTTCCAGAAAGGGAAGAGTGAGGGTGAGCTCAGAGCATTGTCTGGGGCTGACAGTGCCGGACGGGAGCCTCAAAACCACGTGTTCAAGGTGGGGACTCAAGCACATTCCCACCTGCAAGAGCCAAGAGAAGCCACACTTGCCAACGGCAGAGCAGGTGCCTGCCCACCTGTCCTCCTGCTCTCCTCCCTACGCTTCAAGAGTCACACTTCAATAAGCCTTCCAGGCAAGACACGGCATTTAGCCCTCAGTCATTGCTTTCACTGACCGGCTTCCCCTCTCCAGAAGAGAGGCAGCCACAGCTACACAATTATTTAGAACTAAAGAAAACCACCTGTGTATGCATGCTGTCAGAGGCCACCTAGGTGGAGAGTGGTTTTCCTCTGGGAAGGCCAGAGTACACAAATTCCAGAGACAGGCAAGGCAGCCTGGCGTAGTGTTTCACCATTCTCAGCCTCGGTTTCTCAAGTGTTAAGTGGGGACAATAATTAACACCTATCTCACTGGACTTTAATGAAGATTCAGTGAGAAAACGAAGTAGCAGGACATATACGCACTCACTAAATAGGTTCCTTTCTCCTTCTGCGACGTCACCACCTGACACCCTAAGGCAACACGGCTTAAAACAGGAGGAAATGTGAAACGTGTTTCAATGCCATTTGTTTATTTATTTATTTTTTATTTATTTATTTTTTGCGGTACGCGGACCTCTCACTGCTGTGGCCTCTCCCGTTGCGGGGCACAGGCTCCGGACGCGCGGGCTCAGCGGCCGTGGCTCACGGGCCCAGCCGCTCCGCGGCATGTGGGATCTTCCCGGACCGGGACACGAACCCGTGTCCCCTGCATCGGCAGGCGGACTCTCAACCACTGCGCCACCAGGGAAGCCCTCAGTGCCATTTATTTTATTTAACGTTTTTCGTATCGTGGTAAAATGCTCGTAACATAAAATTTATCGTTTTAACCACCGTTAAGCGTGTGGCTTTGTGCATTAAGTACTTCCACATGGTTGTATAACCATCACCACCGTCCATGTCCAGAATTTCTCATCTTCCCAAACTGAAACTCTATACAAATTACACAAAACAAATCTACTCCCCTCTCCCCCAGCTCCTGGCACCCACCATCTACTTTCTGTCTCCATGGATTTGACTAATCCAGATACCTCATGTAAGTGGAATCATTGCATTTTTGTCCTGTTGTGACTAGCTTATTTCCTCAGCATAGTGTTTCCAAGGTTCATCTGTGCTATAGCTTATATCAGAACTTAATTCCTTTTTAAGGCTGAATAATATTCCACTGAATGGATATACCACGTGTTGTTTATCCACTCACCTGTCAACGAGCACTTACGTTGCTTCTACTTTTTGGCTATTGTGAATAATGCTGCTATGAACATGGGTGTACGAATATCTGTTGGAGACCCTGCTTTCAATTCCTTTGGGCATATCCCCAGAAGTGGAACTGCTAGATCACATGATAATTCTGTATCTAATCTCTTTAAGGAATCACTACACCATTTTCCACAATGGCTGCACCATTTCACATTGCTACCAGCAATGCACAAGGATTCCAATCTCTCTACATCCTCAACAATACTTGTTTTTTTTTCCTGTTTGCTTGGTCTGTTTTTTAATAATCACCATCCTAATGGGGGTGAAGTGGTATCTCATTTTGGTTTTGATGTGCATTCGCCTAACGACTAATGATGTTGAGTATCTTTTTATATGCTTACTGGCCATTTGTACATCTTCGTTGGAGAAATGTCTATTCAAGTTCCTCAGTCCCATTTTAAAAGCTCATTGTTCCAACTCACCTCCCACCACTCCTCAAGACCTATATGTTTACAGGGTCCCTTGAACTTTGGTCCTACTAATTCTCTCAACCTGTATAAATGTTACTCCTACTTCATGGCCTCTCAAAAGCCATGCCTTCTCCAGTAAGATGGCTACACTGCCTTACTTTAAAAGGACTCCGTGAAATACAGATTTTTAAAAAATACTCAAGGATCATATTTTGGTTTCACCAAAGTCCCAAATTTTCCCATAGCATAAAGCACTGTACCGTCCTCTCAAAAGGATTGCCAATTTTATGTCTTATACTTCTGAAAACCCTTGTTTGTGAGCAGAAGGTAAGACCCCCTCATACACACATCCAAATAAACCTTTCTGGAACGACTTTCTCAGTCCAGCTGACTCTCATCTGTTTGGTCTATTCTTTCATTCCTCTTTTCAGTCACTTCCCGGGTACTTTCTGAGTGCCAGGATCTGTGCTTAGAACAATGAATACAGTCTGGTCCCTGATCCCAGAAAGCTCACTAAATGTTGAGTCAATGAATGTCTGAGTAAATTAACTGATAAATAAGCAAATAAAACCAATCCATCACCCAACACATACATGGCAGCTTCCACAAATTGCAAGCATGGTGGTCAAGGAAATAAACAGGTTCTCAATTATGGCCTTGAAAAGCCAAAATCTGTGAAGTAATAAAAATGTCACACTGTCTTTTTTGTTTTTTAAGGTAAACTTAAAAGTTGTCTCCAGGTAGTGATAGAGTAGAAATCACCTGGGAAGTGAACAAAAAATACACAGAGATAGAGAACTGTCAAGTACCATATAACAAAGAAGAAATAGTCTGTGTTTCTATCTTCTTGGAATTGGCTGTTTATTTACTCTGTAGAGAAGCAAGGAAAAGATATAATTATGGGGGAAAATATGTAATTTATGAAAATCAAGCACAGAAAAGATTTTCTAAAATTGAGTACTACTGCCTTTCTTCCTTGATTAAAAAAAAAAAAAAAAACCTCAGTCCCCCAAAATTAGAATATCTTAATAAAGCCATAAAGTGGGGTGATAAAAGACAAAGGATGTCCAAGCTTTATTTCATCAAAACGTAAGGAGAAACAATGCAGTACTCTGCCATAAGACTTTCCCTTCTTAGAACATGCGATGGTCTTTACTTTGAGGGAAGACGATTATAAAAATCAGAAATGGGCAAAGAATTAGAGAAAAGTTACTTTCTAGGTATACTATCAATATAATTTATTATTTGAGCTAAAATGAAAGGTCTTTCAAGAGCTACCTTTTATTGGGCACCTACTAAGTGTCAAATGCAATGCTAAGTTGTCTTCACACATGGGCTCTAATGTTATGAGCCCTACAAGGAAAGCCCAGTTTTCGCAAACAAGCAGTTAGGTGACTGGCCTATGCCACACACCCGGGGAGTAGCACATCCAGGGTTCAAATGCAGAGCTGCATGGCTGCACAGCCCTCTCTCTTTCATGTATGCAAACTGCTCAGAACAGCATTCATTCATTCATTCACCCACCCACTCATTCACTCACTGACCCCGAATGAATGTCTACTAAGTGTAAGGGACTATGGCAGATGACACGATGCCACCCCTGAGGGCTTGCTCAGGTCTAGTCAAAGACACAAGCCCCTACATATCTAAGACAGTTGTGATATATTACATCAGAGAGGAGCGTCCTAGTATATACAAGGATACAGGGGAACAAAGCCCGTGTGTGTCAGGTGTAGAGTTGGATAGGAAGAGCAAACAACCCAGCAAGGAAGGGAGGACTGGGCAATTATTAAATAGAAATCGGACAAATAATGGGAGAAAAAAATCAATTAAGCTAAAACCTATTTTGTGAAAATATCAATAAAAGTGACAGTCCTCTAAGTTAGGCTGATCAAGGAAAAAAGAAGTGAGAAACTAATTACTAACATCAGGAATGAAAACGAGTATCTGTACAGATCGTGCTCACATGAAAAAGACGGTAAAGAAAGAGTGTAGACAATTCAGTGCCAATAGATTCAACAACTCAGGTAAAATGGGCACGTTACCAACGGAACCAACAAGAAATAGAAAACCTGAAGAGCCTCCTGCTAAGTGAAGACATTGGATTCATAAACTAAAACACCCTTCTAGTAGGAATGGATCTGAGCAACACCAACCATCAAAACAGCTCCTCCTCAAGAAGCCCAGAAGTCCCCTGGTGACTGAGAAGGGTCAGGACATGAGGTCCAGATGGAGGAAGATGTGTCTGGGGACTGTTAAAAGGCCAAAAGTCTGATTTCTGGTACCAAGAAAAGCAGCCGTTTCATCTTTTTTGTTGTGAGCACATGTTCACATCATTTGACCATTCTTTCTTTTAATTGACCTGTCAGGTTTTTTCTTCCAGATATCTAGGAGGTTTTATATATTGAGGAAATTACTCCTTGCCTGATATAAGCTGCAAATATTTTTTCACATTTGGATAGTATCTTTGGGTTTATTTACGACGTTCTTCGCCTTGCAGAAATGTTTAATTTTTTTGCAGTTAATGCATCAGTCTTCTTTTTTATGTCCCTTGCACCTTTTTCATGGCTCCTGAATCATGGTTAGAAACACTCTCCACACTCCAAGGTTATAAAATATTATTCTCCCCTGTTTTCCTCTATGATTTTAAGGTTTATCTTTTAAACTTTTAACTTCAATATTATCTCAAAGTGACAGAAAATTTGAAAGGAAAGTACAAAAACCACCCCGTTACCCAACTCAACAACTTTTCACATCTTCTCTCATTTTTAAATTCCCTCTCTTCAGATAGAGACAGAAGATAGATAGATACATAGATAGATAGATAGATAATGAAATAATGACGATAATGGTGTCTGCAAGTTCTGTTCCTATTTTTCCATTAGTAATTAACAAGCAATTTGTGTGGAGATGCTTTGAGAGGTGATAAATACCTTATTCCTCATTAAACTCTCACTCACTAGCTTTAGCATCCATTGACAATTTTCTAACAACACAATTTTCTTTTGCTACTAAGATGCTCTTGCTTCAAGGCTTTTCCAGTGAACAAACCTGAGAAATATGTGTCTGTACATACATACATATATATTGGCACCTTGCTGTAGATAGATATGGATGTAAGTATATATATAAGATACAGAAATAAACAGGGAGTTCAGAGTGATACCTCAAGTTCCAAATTTACACCACAAGATTCATTCTCATTTTCCCACACCTGTGACAACCTTCTCTAATGTGAGAAACGTAGGGTGCATCGTGCGCCCTCCTCCACAGGACACAAGTCAGTGCCTGTTGTCCCCACCTCAGCCGAGGGCCCACAGGGAGAGGACTCCCGGCGTTCCACCATTAGACCTGGCACCTGCCCTTCATGGGTATGGGCGGGACAGAGAGCTCAAGTCCACCCTAAGACTCCGGGCCCAATGCCAAGTGCACTATAAGATCCCATCCAACGTTAAATCCGCGACAACAGGTCTGCCTTTGATCTCATCAGACTCACACCGTGGCACCTTCGTTAAGCGCCTAATGGCATTCCAACCTCGAGTGTGGAACCGTTGTCAGGTCCCTTCGCTGTGCGCTGCCTCTTTGATAGGCCTGGGCCCACATGGTCTGTTAACCTGGGCTGGAAGCATGGACACTCATTCTTTCAGATGGCTGAGATGAAATTACGGCTTTACGCCAGAGACGTACAAGAATCAGAGGCTGCCGAAGCCCGACGAGGCTACTCAGGATACAAGGCAGTGACCACTGCAAAGCCCGCATGTCACGAGGCTCTGCTTTCCCTGGAACTGGGCTGCTCCTGATTTAATTTATTTCTGCTGATGTTTTCAGTTATTCAACAACCCTTCTAGCCTGTGGCCTTTGCCCCTTTCTCACTCCAGCAAACGTCCTTCTCTAAACAGAAGACAAACTTTCTGACGCTTGGCCAGCCATGGCACTTCTAGGTCCCCGGAGCAGGTGACCCTGGTAAATCCCACCCCCCTCGGAACCTCCACCCTTTATCTTCACAGTGGGAGGCCATTTAACAGCTGCTTTACAGAATTCTTTTCCAGCTCAGTTGGTACAACAGGCCAAGACCAGAGCCGCCTGTCCTGCCCAGACCTCAGGAGTCCCACGCCCAGGATGAAAGCTGAGCAGCTGAGACTGAGGGGCGCCCTTGTAAGCCCTCTGTTGGGCTTCTGTCCCCGACAGCAAAGGCTGACTCTGGCACCTAGAATTTCTTCTTCTGGTCTATAATCTGCTCTCCCATTTTGAGATCCTCCAGAACATCTCGGCCAACAGGAAAGGAGGTTAAGGAAATAAAACTGCATTTTAATGGCCATCTATTACTATACATTGAATTCCACTTTCTTTATGCATCGTGTAGTTTAAGCCTCAAAATCCTTCAGAGAAGAGCTCATTAGCCCCATTTTGCAGGTGAGGGAAGGAGGCTTAAGGAAGATTAAGCAGCATGTCCCAGACCACCCCTCTGCGGAGAGAGCGTGTTCTCCGTTCTCCTGTTTCCACGTGAAGGACTTTCCCCGAGGACTCTCTCCCTCACTCTTCCATGCCCTGGTTCACATGGAAAACACTGGCTACCCCAACTCCCACTGGCCACCCTGAGGCCTGAGAGACCAATACCGGGGTTCTCTGGTTGGATTTTATAGCCCACCTCTGCCCGGCACCTCTCCTCACTGAGGAGCTCTACCCCAGAACTCGTGTCAGTCCCCAGGAGAGCTCGTTTCAACACAGTGCTGGGCCCCACAGCAGCGTTTCTGATTTGCAGGTCCAGACGGGGCCCGAGAATTTGCACTTGTAAGGAGAGCCCAGGATGCTGAAGCTACTGGTCCAGAGACCACACTCTGAGAGCCACCACGTGCAGATGGGGAGAGGAGGACAGCCTCCCTGACTGGTGAGATGGGAAAGGATGGGTCTTGTGGGCTCTATCCCTTCCCTGTCCTCCACTGGCCCTGCAGGCTGGCCCGAGTCCTAGAGCCGGCCCTGCGGGTGAGAATCATGGACTTCAGCTCTGCCCTTGATTGTGTGGACACGCTAATTCCACGGTGAGGCGCTGGGGAGCCCACGTGGCCACAGCCAGGCCGGCCCTCCCACCTAGCTTCTCCGGGTTGGTGAGCTGACCATGCCACTCCTGCACACGCCTCTCTGATGTTCCAAACTTAGATTGTGCAAGCAGGGTGCTAGCTGGGCTCCTCTCAAACGCTGTTACCCGTGTGAAGACAGCCTGGGGCTGACAGTCTAGCACCACCCACCTTCCACGGTTCCTCGGCAGGCCAGGGAAAGCCACCACCCCGACTGTCCAAGAGACGTCCACTGAGCCCCGTCCCGGGCTGTCCACCATGCCGCACGTCCTGCCGAGAGCATGAGGAGGGGGTCAGACTGTTCCGGAAGAGGCTGGAGACAAGAGGAAACCAGGCTGACCCTTTGCCAGTGTGACGTTGGACCCCAGCTGCATGAAGGCAGGAAAGATGGGACGTGGACCAGTGGAGACAAGCAGGGCACCCTGGCAGGCCAGCCGCCGAGCTCTGGCCAGAGCTCCCTCAGGGCCTGGGACTGAGTGCTGGGCCACAAGCAGCTGAACCACAATGACAGAAACAAGTCACAACAGACCCAGACATGGCTTTACACTTAGCCACTGACTCTGAAGACCTCACCTCTCAAGGCCATTGGCCGACAGAGCCTCCCACGTGCTGATAATAAAACTGTGGCTTGAGATGTAGAGAACAAATGTATGGGCACCAAGGCGGGTAAGTGGCGGGGTGGGGTGGGGGTGGGATGAATTGGGAGATTGGGACTGATGTGTAGACACTGATGTGTATAAAATGGATGACTAATAAGAACCTGCTGTATAGAAAAATAAATACAATTTAAAAATTCAAAAAAAAAAAAAAGAAACTGTGGCTTGGACTTGTGATTTGTCCAGCCAGTCGCAAAGCTTGTCCAAGGCAGAATTTAATGCCACACCTGCCCAACTCCTAACTCCCTGTAATAGACAGCCATGGCACCGCTGTAGAAACAGTCATTATAACCCACTTAAATTCAGGCCCAGCCCTGAGAGTCCCTCCAGGCACGGCGGTGCCCCCAGGGCTGGCGCACAGCCTGGCACGCTGCCCAATGGAGGAGTTCAATCATCGCTTACCAATTAAATAAATAAATGAATGAAAGGAGTACCTTCAGCATTGATATAAAGAGCTTTCAGAGGATTACAGCTTCCTAGCCTCTGGGAGAATAAATCTCTATTATGAATGGAAACCTTATAGTCCCGCAGATGCTTTTTTTTCTTAATGCACAGCTGCATAAGAGAAAATTATCCCTTGTGGGCTAAATATGCCTTTCTAATTACACTCACCTAAGACACATTCACTCTAAAGGCTAAGAATAGCTAAATAATATAAATGACGAAGGAGTAACGTTCTGTGTCAGCTGAAAACATTAAGCCAGAGGTAAGCCAGGATTAGTGAACAGTCAATAAGTCATCGCAAAGGATCATTAGTATTAAAAACAAAACAGATGCACAACGAGGGCAGAGAACTTCCTCTCCAAATGGGAGCCAAGCCGCCGCCAAGGCGTTTGGTTTCCTGCCTCCCTTGAGTCCTTGCCTCTGGCCACCCTGCCGGGGGCACGGCTGAGGAAGAGAAAGGTGGCAGCCGGGAGCCCGAGGACCCGTGCGCGGTCAGACGCCGCCGTGCACTTGCTGGCTGGGTGCCCGGGGCAGGCGGCCTCGCTCCAGCTTCGGGCTCCTCTGCGCGATGACACGACGAGGGCCCCCTCCCTGCTGGGCGGCTGTGAGCAATGAGCGAGAAAACGAACAAGGGCGGTGGGTTTAACAAGCCTCAGCTCCCTCTGCTTCCTCAGGGAGGACACCTCCCTCCTGACAAAGATGAAGGCGGACGCTCGCGGCCTCTTGGGGAGATGAAACCAACGGTCCAAGCGCAAGGACGCCGCCCGCTCAACCGCCACACAGCCAGGAGCCCCAGATCCACTGTGTTCCGTGACTCCTTCCTTTCTCCAAATAGTCGCTCTGACTCAGTGTTATTCTACTTCACCAAGAAAAGTGAAAAGCAGCTATCACCAAGATGACGATTTGAATGTATTGATAGTTAATATTCTAGCAGTACTGGCTTTCCAGACATGAGTTGTCCTTTTCAAAAGAATGGTAGAATTGCAATGAGAAGCAAAAGGAATTCGGGGACTGTTTTTACCTGAAATGTGGGGCGGGATCCAGACTGCATTATGAGGCAAGCCCACCTTCTACCTAAGGAACACCCGGATAAGAAGCCCCCAGGGTTGGGAGGGGAGACTAAAGAGACGGGTGTGGGCAGGCTGAGAGCCATGCTGCCCCCCACTCCTCCTCACAGGGAGGGTGAGAGGGAACTTCCCCCGATGCCTCACAGCCACTGAACCCCACAGCATATTTAGAGTCTCAGAGTACCTCCCACCAATATTTATATTTAGTTTTCAATAAGAGGAAAACTAGCAACTTTTGAGCAGAGACCTGACAGGTACCTCCTTAGCCACGGGATCAAAGTTGCCATCGTCAGGAACGAGACATAAAGGCACCAGTGCCTCCTGGGTGATGCCTTGAGAAAGGCACACATTGCTCTGAGCTGTTCCTGCCCAAAATGCGTAACACCCATTTAATCACCAGAAATATCAGACAGTCCCAAACTGAGGGACACTCTAAAAAAATAGCTGGCCGGTACCCTTCTCACGTGTCAAGACCAGGGGAGACAACGACGGACTGAGGACCATCCCGATGAGAGGGGATGAAGGATGCCTGACTCCCAGACGCACTGCCCCGTCCTGCACCGAATCCTGACCCAGAAAATGGAAGCTAGAGAAGTGGCCGGAAAACCACACAGGGTTACGAGTTGCGAGCATTGTATTAAGGTTACTTTCCTGGCTCACTAACTTTACCGTGGTTACGCAGGACATTAGCACTTGGAGAAGCCAGGGGAAGGGTAGGAATAAATTCTCTGTACTCTTTTGGCACCTTTTTTGTAAATCTGAAATTGGTTCAAAAGACAAAGTTGAAAATGGTTAACGGTGAGCAGGGAGCAGCTGCGGCAGCAGCTGTGATACACTGAGCACCTTCTTAGTGCAGACAACACACGGATGGCGGGGCCCACGCCAGCCTGTGCACTCCCACCTGCAGCCTACTGTGCCCACTTCACAGATGAGGAGACTGAGGCAGATGGAGGAAGGTCCCACAGGTGCCGAGCGGTGGATCGGGGTTAGGAGGACGGGGAGGTGAGAGGCGCCCACACCAGTAACACCACAGGCTGGCTTTGCCATCACAGGTGAATGACGGTGGCCCAGGGCCTCTGCCTGCACAGCCCTCAGGAGGAAAGCTCCTGGAGCACTTCCCAAGGTGAGGCCGTGCCCTGAGGGAGGCGGGAGGGCGCTGGGAGCCGCAGGCAGGGAAAGGCCTGAGCACCTGTCCTGCCTGGGCCCATTCACGAGCCCCTCGCCTCTCGGTTCTCACCTTCAAAGGGAATCCTGGGGGTCTCTTCACCCCGGCCAGAGAGCGCTGGCACCGGCCCAAATGTGGCCACAAAAATGACTAAAGAGTCATCCATTCAGTCCGCAGTGACGCTGAAAGCTTAAGGTCCCCAGGAGTGCAGAGAACACTGAGACTGGACCTGGGCAGAGCAGAGCTGGGAAGGAGACGACCCCCTGAGCATCTGCGTGATGTGAAGCCCACCCACCTGCTGAAAGGTTACGCACATGCTTTCACTTGATTATCATGAAGTCTTACTAGATTTGTATTACATTTGCTTTTTATAGATGAGAAGAGAGATCTGCAAAGGTCAAGGCACGAAGTCCTTGCAGCTGGAGCTGGAAACAACCTCTGCCCCAGCAGCGCCAGGTGTATCTCCATTGCACCAGATTTCCCCTAGGGACACACAAACAACCACAACCGTCTGCTGGGCGCTCACATCTAGCCCCCCTCATTTAGACTGAGAGAATTCTCTTACCAAAAAATAATTTCTCTAAATGCTGTCGGGTACAAACATCATCTCAAGCAGGAGGCTGGGTCAGAAGGAGCACAGAGAAGCAAAGCAGCACAACCGCTCAGATACTCAAGACACTTAAATACGGTCAGAGGCGGCGGGCCCCACACCCACACACTACGCGAATGCGGCGCGCCAGCTTCCCAACCGCTCTGGCCTCCGCTTCCCCTGGTGGAGAGGTGGGCCTGGCATGCTGGGCCGGCGGTGTCACGTCTAGGAGCCCACGTGCGGGAGCAGCAAGCCTAGCCCGGCGCCTGGGAAGAGCGCAGCGAACCACAGGCGGGGCAGGGGGCTGGGGTGGAGGGAGCCAGCAAGCGAGTCTCCCCCCGACCCTCCGCGTCCAGGGCAGCGTCGCGTCTCCTGGAGCGGCCACGTCCATGGCCCACAGGCCGTGGGCGGCCTCACATCACACTGTGTGCCAGCTTTTGTCTTCCTAAGCACAGCGCATACGGGAAATTCTTGGCAAATGTGGCAGCTCACGGGGCACGTCTAGTCCAGTCTCCGGGATGCTGTCCCTGCTTGGTTGTAGAAGATTCCTGGGTCAGCCCTTAAATGAGCTGAGATCAAAATCAGTGTCAATGGAAAATTAATTTCCTTTCCCCCCGTCACTTCTCAGAATCTTTAATATATAAGGTGCCGGGGAGGGGTGGGCTGGTGCACTCTGATGTCACTTTATGGCTCGTTCCAAATGCCCTGTAAACATTCGCAGGGCTCAGTGTCAACTCAAGGGCAAATAAATGTGAATATTAACCCACTGATGAAACCGCCTTGCAACTCCCTCCCGACTTTCCTCTTTCCCTGCATCAGGACGCTGCCCTCACCTCTCTGAGCCCCATCTTCCTGGCTTCCTCCATGAAGGCTTCCTCATCCCTTCAACCATCCATGTATCCATCCATCCATTCATTCGTTCGTTCGTTCATTCATTCAGCATCTCCTGCTCACTAGACACCTCTGGCTCCAGGCCAGCTGTGCACCAGGATACAGGGATGGAAAGGCAGGGCCTGGAACCACAAGTTCTCACAGAAGGGTAGGAGAAGACACCACAGAGACAAGCCAGGCAGGAAGGGCCCTGGGGAAACACGCGAGACGGCAATGGGTCTCCACGAAGGGCTGGGGGGAAAGCAGACAGTGTGGGGAAAAGACTTTTCAGGCCAACGGAACTGCATTTGGCAAAGCAAGCAAACACGGGATGCCCCGATCGGAGAATCGCTTGTCATAGCAGGCGGGCTTCCGGCCAGAGCAGAAAGAGCGACAGATGGAAAAAGAGGGAGGAACTGTGATGGAGAGGCAGGCGGAGGCCAGATTACGAAGGGCCTTCGAGGCAGTAGCTCTCAAACTCTGCTGCAGACCGAATACTCGCAGACATTGTGCGGGCAGTGGTGCCGGTTCTTAAATCTATGGTGGCGAAGCACCATCTCCAGAACACAGATTATACCCATCCAAGTGTCAAGTTCAAAGAGTTCTGACAAATATACACTCGGATAATTGACACAGCAAAAAAGATAAAGCTTGTCCATCATCGCCCCTCCAAAGTTCCTCTCTGCCCCTGTCGGGCAGTTCACAGCGCTCCCAGCCCTCGGGAAAGCAGAGATCTGCTCTCTACCACCCTAGATGGGTTTGCTTATTCTAGAATTCACACAAGTGGAATCACACAGCATGTACTTTCTGTGTCTGGCGGCGTAATGAAACCCATTCCTGTTTCTACGTGCGTTGCAGCTTGTTCCTTGTTATCGCCAAGAGTACTCCACAATCCTACAACCATCGATTTATGTGCTGTTGGACACAGGGGTTATTTCCCGTTTGGGGTTGTCCTGAACAAATGCGATGAACACTCACGTGTAAGTCTTGCGGAGATACAAGTTTTCATTTCTCCTGGGTAAGTACCGAGTAGGAAGACTGCTTCCTTGCACGGGAACTATAGGTTTAACTTGCAAAGAAACCACCAACAGTCCTGCAAAGTGGATGGACCATTTTACGCTGTCCCCAGCAGCACACGTGTCTCATTTCCTCCACTCCTCGGCTGACTATCCAGGGCAGCGGTTGTGCAGGTGTGTCTCATGGTGGTTTCGCCTTTAATTCCCCCGAAAATTTATGATCGTCCTCACCTTTTCACAGGTGTGTTGGCCATTCATATACCTTCTTTTGGTGGGCCAAATTTTTGCACCCTTTTTAACTGGGTGGTTTTATTAAGTTATATAATGTATTTATGTATTCTACAAACAACTCCAATGGTATTTTCAGCAATAAAAGTTCCCATTTGTTCTTTTTCTCTTGTTTCTTTCCTCATTCTGTCTCTATGTTTCATTAAATCCTTGAGCACAGCTCTAATAACTGTGGCCACATCGGGGTATGCCGACACGCTCACAGCCTAATCATTTCCGAGTCTGTTGCAAGGCACGGACTCTTCTCCATGGGATGCTTCCTGTGTTTCTCCTTCTTTTCAGGTGTTGGTGGGTTTCGTGTTGAGACCCGGAGGTCTGCGTCTCTCTCGTCTTCCTTCCAAGAGTGTCGGAGCCGGTTTCGGCTGGCGGTGAAGGAGCTCAGCCTGCTCTTTCCCAGGCTTGTTTTTCAGCTCTCTCGGGCAAGTCTCGAGGCGTGAGGGGTGGCCCTCACCTGGCGGCTCCGCCTGAGAAGCCGCAGGTGTTCACCATGACTGCCCCCAGCCATGCGAGAGTGAGCCCGTGGCGCCGTGCAGCTCACAGCCCTGGTGGTTCTTGTCCTGGCTCCCGGGGGTCTCTGCCTCCATGGGGAAGGCTTAGGGTTCAGCAGTGAGCTGAAGGTGACCCCTATGCAGATCTGGAGCTCTCTCTTTGCTAGATCCTTTCCTGGTCCTCTGCCCCGCAGTTTCAGCCACCTCAGCCTTCCTAGACACTGACCTGCATCCCCTCAGCTCAGCAAAGCTGCCATATTCCTGGCTTGAGTTCCTGCTACCCACACCTTGGCAGGACGCCAAGGCAATCAGAGGGCTCACCTCATTGTTTCTCTTCCTTCAGGGGTCACACAGCGCTGTGCTGGTTTTTTGTCATCTTTCTGTGGTCTGACAACTGTTATTTAAATCCTTTCTTCCCCAATTTCCTAGCGGTTTACAGCAGGAGGGCAAGCCTGCCACCCATTCACTCCATCATGGCAGAAGCTGGCGTTCACCTGGCGAGCCTTTGGAACAACAAAGTCAACGCACAGGCCACATTCCAGACCAACTGAATCAGATTTACGGGAAGGTCCCAGGGTCGGTAGTTTTTAAGGTCACCAGGTGGTGCCAATGTTGAGCCAGTCTGAGAAACAGGGCCTTGCAAGGGAGAGGTCGCATGGTACAGGCCAACGCTTGTCAGTCACATTAAAACTGCCTGGGAGACTGTACAAACCCCACCTCAGATTCTGATTTGGTCAGCCTGGCATGAGACGCGGGCATTTTTTTTTTTTAATATCCCTGGATGATTCAGATCTGATTTGAAGCCAGAATGGAGAACCAGATCTACGGGCACTGAGGAGCCATCGAAAGATTTCAAAAACCGCGAGGCTGCCATCCGGTCGCATTAGGCAGTTGGTGTAATCCCTCGATTCACAAACGTCCCCAAGCTCCGCGACGGGGCAAGTCGCCCACAGGAACACGGTCCGACGGCCTGTTTTGGCCGCTCCTGCGGGCTCCCGGCCGCCCTCTTGGCGCTGGGCCGCAGCTTCAATCCTGACCCCTAGTCCACACAGTCGCCCTCCGAGGAGCTGGGGCTATGGACACAGACAGGGCTGGTCTCCGCCCTCAAGGAGCCCGCGGTCACGGTGGGGGAATCGGAGAAGCAAACGGACGCAGCAGATGAGCACAGTGCTTGGGGCGCTCCGAGAGGGGCTGGTGGCACGCTGGGGAGCCAGTCTGGGAAGCCGCCCCAGAAGACGGGTGTCTGCGCTGGGTTCTCAAGGCTCAGGTGGCGTCAGCAGGATGAAGGAAGTGGAAGCGTTCGGCACATGCTCTCAGTCTAAAGCGAGAGGAGTACGAGGCTGACTAGACCAGGAGCCTGGGTGGGAGGGCAGGAGGGCCGGGAAGAGGGCGGTGGCCAGGGGCCATGCCGTGGGGACACGGACCTCACCTGTGCACTGCCCCGGCCCCAACATACACGCGTGGGTGCCCAGTACACAGAGGTACTCAGTGAACACTTACAACGGTGCCTGGCACGCAGCGGTGCTCAGTGAACATCTGAGGAATGAATGGAGGGTCTTCGAGGCTCTTCCTAATTTGGCCTCATGTACGCCCCGCAGCCCAGCCATAACATAACAAGGTACTTCTCCACGTCAGCAAACATGGTATGTTTGACTCACACTCTTTCGTACGTGTGGGCCCTCTGGCTTATCATGCACTCACCTCACATATCCATCTAGTAAATTCTGACAGACCCTTCATGAGTCAGTCACAGTGACTTAACTCTGGGAAACTACCCTACCCGGCCAGAGGAGGTACAGGAAAAATGTCTGTTGAATGGGTGGATGAACACAGAACAAGCAGAGTGGCCATAAAGGACACTTAGATTTTGATACTGGATAAAAATGATGCCTGAGTAGTATTTAGACCGTTCAGTGCATACTTTCTTCATAAAAGATTTATCTCATCAGGACGCTGAACTAACAATAACTAAAAACATGTCTGCTTTCAAAGAATTATCTCACGTCTCCGTAAGAGGAAGCAACCGGAGGGTGGGGTGTTACCCTTTGGGTTACCCTCACACGCCCTGCCCTCAAGGCACACCCCGGCATCCTGGTCCACGTTCACGCTTCTGCACCTCTGTTAATGCCATGTCCTTCTTTTCCACCAGCCAAAATTCTACTCTTTTTTGAGGAGAAATGGCAGTCCTTCAGTGAGGCCTTTCCTGGGGAAAATGAATTCCTGTTTCTCTGTGCATTTCAGTCACCGTTTCTCTAGTGTGGTTTTGTGACTCTGCACATCCTAACAGCAGACCTCTCTATGACATAATCCAACAGCCCATTTTCCCAACTCAGCTGATATATCTGGCAGGAGTAACAAATTCCTGTGCCAAGTACACACTAAACCACATGACCCTTTCCTAAAAGACAGCATCTCATCGTGTTTGCACAATAATGGGTTGTGTGAAATGGTCAGCATTTCTTTTAGTTTATCCCATTCTACAAAGTAACATTTATTGACCTATACCTAGAATTCTGTGTAATATGAGTCGGAGATTTCAATTATAATGGCAAAATAAGAAGTAAGGGCAGAAAAAGACGGAGGGACAAGAAGACATTTTTGCGTTGATGAAAAAAAGTGAAGAAAACAAGACACAGGATGAGAGGCTGCCTGTGGCAGAGGGCTCTCCACGCAGGCTTCCCGAGCTCCTGGAGGCCAAGAGCCACGCCTGACTTGTCAGTTTCCTCTGTGCTCAGCATAGGGTCTCAGCCAAATGAGAGAGTTGAAAGATCACAGGAAAACTGACGTGCACGTCCTAGGGGCCTGAACACTGGACGGTTAAAAGGCTGGCAGCAAGCTAGGTGAGAAGAGAAACTGTAGACGCTTGTCCTGCACTTTTGCAAACACTGCCCCATGTATTTTGGCAACAACTTGAACCCCGGGCAACAGGATCTATACAAAGTGTTTCAGTGGGACTGGTTTGGACATCAGGTTATGGTCTGGATGTGCCTGCTGGTACACGGAAGACTCCCCGCTTTCTGCAGGGCTGTAAAGGCCTGTACCCATAGGAGCCCACTGAAATGTCTGCCGTGGACCCTAAAGTGATGGCACATCTTCCCCACCCAGGAGGGAATGATTCCATTACTTTACACAACTGTCATCTCTCCCTTCTAATGTGCACAACCTTGTGCCAAGGCAGTGGTTGGTGATTTCAGCAGTTAGATATCGTCCCCCTGTGATAAAAAGAAAGAAGTGGCGTGCGAATGGTTAACACACCTTGAATCAATGTTCCTTGCCTCCTGGCTCACTTGCGTTGCTTTCTGATTACTTAACTTGTGGCTCCTTTTCAAATAGAGAAAGCCAGTGTAAAACGAAAGCACTCATTGAGCGATGGTCTGATACAGGGGGCAGCTCAGAGACAGAGTCAACTGGGTGTACTGGGAAGGCAGGATCATTTTTTAAGCCACAAGAGACCTGGGCCTAGGCGAGGACAGACTGAAGAGGCAGGAATGGTCTCAGACGGCTGTGAGCTCCTCGATGAGGTGACCTCGCTGTGTTCAGTGTGACGCCCCGTGGTCGCACAGAGAACACATGCTGACCTGCAGGGAGCTGAGCTGAACTCGTATGGGCTGGGGCGAGTCCCACGAGTTTCCGAAAACAGGTGGTCTCCTTGAGAAAATTACCACCAGAACGGGTGGTCAATGAAAATGGAATGAATCCATGAGTCATTATGTGCACGGTGCAATTCTCAACTAAATTACCAAGGATTTACTATGTGCAGAGCCCATATAAAACCAACATCTAGGGAACAGTCACTTTGTTGTTTTTTTTAAAGTGTGAAAAGCAGACAGAGATCAAAACTCCCTGGTACCAACACAAGGGAACAGAGAACCTAAGGGAGCCATGACGGGGCAGGCGACACCCGACGACTTCCCACACGGGTTTGCCTGATGACAGGCTTCTCTGTCGTCTCCATGGAGCGCTTGCAAGAAAGCTATCAGAGAAAGAAAGGCACCTGCGCGGGCCATCCAAGCCACCTGGTGACAGGCACCCTCTTCACGACTCCAGGTGGAAGTCTGGGGAATATGTATGTAGAAGGACAGGTAAGAGGAACCTTGAATAGTGTAAAAATATTTCTTCTCCTTGAAGCATTTTAGTCTCACAACCTTTCAACAGAATGGAGGAGTCATTCAGAAAAAAGCAGTGGCTTAGGAAAGACCTTTTTCTTCTAAGTTTTTTCACTGTCAAATTTGGCTCTTGGCAATAGACCACCCGTCTGATTTCCCTCAAATTCCGTGAGAAAACTACTGTCCGCAGTCCACTGAGGTGAGGACAGGGCAAGGCCTGTGGGTTAACGTAAAGCAACGGGAAGAGCTAGAAGGCCGCGTGCAGGGCCTCCTTCCCAATGTCTTCATTTTGCAGACGAAAATCCGGAAAAAAAAGAGTCTTCACCAAGGTCACAGAGTAAGTACATGGACGGTATCAGTACGTTAAAGGAGGTGAGTATAAAATGCAAAAGTTCTCTGTTCTTTCAATAAGCAGATGCTATTGACACAGACCAATCCGAGCCCATGCAGAGAAAGGACAGAATCAGTGAGAAGCCTGAAGCCATGTGATAACAGGAAACGCTGACACGAAGGAAGGAGGGAATTCCAGGGAAGCTTGGTCGCCATCTTCAAAGCTCTCAAGGATGTGGAAGGAGGAGGGAGGCGTGGATCACACTGACCAAGTAGAAGAACCAGGATCCACATATAGAATGTCTAGGAAGGCGTATTTGTGTGCACATATGGGAGAGCTTTCTCATCAGGCAAGTAAAATGTGTGTTTATGCACTCCATTTATTTTTTTGGTTGCCTGTACTTGGCACTTACCAATATTACGTGTGTGTGTGTGTGTGTGTGTGTGTGTGTATACCACCTTGTATGGGAATTGTCAGCCTCCTTCTATGTCTGAGCTCCTTGCAAGCAAGGACTGTGACAGATTCATCTTTAAACCTCCAGTGCTGCACTTGGCACTCAGTCATAGCACAGAGCTGTCTGGAAAAGTAGGCAAGGCTTCATGGAGAAATGACATTTGAGCCATTTAAGAAAGAAATGGTGGCATCTCAGGGGATGGAGAGAGGACAGGTGGCTTTCCAGGCAAGAGAAACAGCACAAGTGAAGGCACACAGCCTGTGCCCTGTTCTCTGCTGGCTGAGGGCAGCCCTGCAGTCACAGACACCAAATGCAACCAGAAGGAGCCTACTCAAACCCCCGCGGGGCCTGCAAGAGATGCTGCGGTCACCGCACATCACGGCAAAGCCTGCTGAGCAGGTGCACAAGGGACAAAAAATTTTATGTTTGGAAGAGACTTTCACTGGGAAATTTTACATAATTATAAATTAAATAATTTTCACTTTCAAGGACATTTCCATCGACAATATTCCTCACTCAAAAGAACATGTCAACCTCAGCTGACTTAATGGAACCAGGCTAATGGATAAAACGAGAATGGGTGATCAGCTGTATTATGAAACTCTTGAATCAAAACACCTTAATTAGTCCATTTGTATTTTGCAGGCAGCCATCAAAGCCTAATCAGTTTACCGCAAACAGCGCTGCTCTGGACACTTGTTCGATCCTTCATAACAAATAGCGACGCTGCGTCTGGCACAGCAATACCGCGTTGCCTAGTAAATTAAATCAGCGAGTATTAACTACCTGAATTATGCATGAACCTTTCCACTGTCAATGTAAATATGATTATTTTATCTGTGTTACTATATTAAGTGATTCATCCTTGAATTTCCCTTGCATTCACAATATATTGAGGATTAAAAAAACACTAGAAGGAAAACAAGACTTTAAAATGATGTCAGAAAATATTCCTTTCTGAAGTGCACAAGCCAACCGGCCATTGCAGAGTCCGGGCCCAGCACACACAGAATGCCTGCCAGCCCTTAGCTTTGAATATAGTTACGCCTATGAAGATAGAGCCCCCAATTCCCCTCCTGAAGCCACTGGGCTCACTTAACTTTTAAAGAATGTGAGCATAACAGCAGAATCACTTAATTGTACAGAAGAAATAAAAATGCAGCCCAATCTTGCTATTCTACCAGCACCACCCAGTACAGCACTGGTGCAGAGGGCCCAGAATCCAAAGTCAGACCTCAGTCAGGGTTCACTGCCCACACAGCCAGGGCACATTAACAATCAAGGCCTCAGTCCATTCCTCTGAAAAGAAAGGATCGTGCTACCCACCTTGAAGGGCTGGGGTGAGGATATCTGGTGGACGTGGGTAGAGCACCAGCCTCGGCAAAGCGGTCTGAAATGGCCTCACTATTACTCTCCTGTGGTTAGTCCCCTCTGGGCCGTGTCCACACACACACAACTTATAAATGGACATAACCTCAGTGAACTTCGGTAACTCACACGCATCTACCTTCTAATGCCCATATCATATACCATTACCTAAATGGACCAGAAACCACCAAAAACGTCCCGTCGGTGGGCGTTCAAGTTGTTCTCACATTTGCTAATACAGATAAAGCTTGGGACAACATCTTCGTGCATGCCTTTTCCCACAGTTCTGAATTATATGAAGAGAGAGGCAAAAGACAGGGTCATCACCATAGCACAGACTATATGTACTGACATGCGGCCTTCTTCTTAAGAGATTGTACCAACTTACACTGACAACAGAAACATGTTAATATACCAGTCTCCACATACTGTTGCCAGCACTGGACCTAACATTTTAAAGACTATACATACACACGTGCATACATACCATATATGCCTAATGCATACATCATACACATACACACGCATACGTATATACATGCCTGAAGCGTGTGCACATGCACATGCCTGATATATACATATACACATGCATGAAGAATCCATGCATCATACATACGTAGGCACATACATAATACACACAGACATGCGTATGTAATGATGGCTCAAAGATATGTGAGTTTTTCTTTGAATAATCGGAACAATTAGTAATTACAATGAGACTTTAAAAAGATGGGCGGGCCTCGGTGGCAAACGCGCTGGAGAAACGTGAACAGAGCTCCTGCCCCAGAGCAGGTCCCAGAGCACAGGCTCCGTCGGGGCCGCAGCTTCCACACCAGCTGCCTTGCCCATATGATCCCACTTAATCCTCACAACCATCCTAAAACGCAAGTAAGGATTTTCTTCCTCCAGTTGACAGATGAAGCAACTGAGGCTCCGATGAACGGTGCAGCTTTTCTAAGCTGATACAGTTACTAAGTGATTGAGCCAGATTCCAACTCATGATTTTTGAAAAGAACAACAAAGTGATTCAATGGGAAAAGCAGAATCCTTTTTCACTGACGCACTCGGTATAGCTAAGACATCAGTTTTCCCCAAATTTATCTATAGATGCCTGCAACAGTCACAGTTCCGGCAGGGATACTTGGTAGGAATCAATGAGTTGATTCTAAACGTGATATGGAAAGGCAAAGGAACGAGAACAGAAAAACATTTTGAGAAAGGAGTTGGAAGACTCACACTACCTGGTTTCCAGACTTACTCTAAAGCTGCTATAATCAAGACACATGGCGAAAGAGACACATAAATCAACAAAACGGAAGAGAGTCCAGAAACAGACCCACACCCGTCAGCCAACGGCTTCTCAACAAAGGTGCAGAGGCAATTCAACAGCGAAAGCAAAGCCTTTTAAACAAACGCTGCTGGAGCGACTGGACATTCATACACTGAGCGGCCTGTCAGTCCCAACTCATCCCTTCCATAAGAAGAGAAAGTAGAACCAAAATTAATCATGGTGCTCACATAAAACCTAGAGCTCCAAAAGTTTCAGAAGAAAACATGAGAGAAAATGTCTGCTACCTTGGGTTAGGCAAAGGTTTGTTGAATTCAGCCCCAAAATCATGATCCACAAAAGAAAACAAAATCGGTAAATTTTACTCCATCAAAATATTAGACTTCTAATCTTTAAAAGACACTTAAGAAAATTAAAAACACCAAATAACAGAAGGGAAGATGGTATTTATAAAGCACGCATCTGGTAAAGGTTTTGTGTCCAAAAGCACATAAAAAACTCTCAGAACTCAATAATATGAAAATAGGCAACCTACTTCTTACCAAAGAAGACATACTGGTGGCAAATAAGCAAATGAAAACATGTTTAACGTTATTAGTAACTGGGAAATACAAATTAAAACCACGCACCCATTAGAATCGCTGGAAAACGAACAGAACTTGGAAGACCGAGGGCTGGCAAGGGTGCAGAGCCCCGAGAGCTCTTGTTTGCTGCTGGCGGGAACGCCAGAATGGTGCAGCCGCTGGAAACCAGGTGGGCAACTTCTCATAAAGGACGAACATGCACTTGCCATGTGACCCAGCAACCCCACTCCTACGTACTTCCCCAAGAGCAATGAAAACATGTTCACACAAAAACTATAAGAGAAAGTTTATAAGCAGCTTTATTCATAACTACCAGAAACCGGAAACAAACCAAATGTTCTTCAGCTGGTGACGGCTAAGCAAACTGTAGTACATCCAGACGATGCAACGCTATTCTTCAAGCAAAAGGACCAGATTCCCAATGCACTCAACACCATGAATGAATCTCAAACGCATCACGCCACGTGAAAGAAGCCTGGCGGCAAAGGCTACATACTTCATGGTTCCATGTGCTCAGGAAACATTCAGGAAAAACAAACCGGTCAGTGGTTGCCAAGGGTGTGGCACAGGGAGCAGGCCTGCCTACCAGGGAGCATGAGGGGACGTTTTAGGGAAAAGGGACTGTTCTGCACCTTAATTTTGGTGGTGGTGGTTACATGTATCATTTTGTCAAAACTCCTAAGGCAGGCAGAGGAATTACCGTGCAGAAAACTGAGAGGCAGCAGAGCTGCAGTAAGACTGAAGGCCAGGGGAAGGGAAACCCGGAGAGACAGGAGACAAGTCCGGTGACAGCCTCGGATGGGGAGAGAAAAGCCCGACCTGTGCAATTATCGTGGTCCTTACAGAAACACACAGTTTTCATCAGAACAGTGAATGTTTTATCCTCATCTGTCATGGAGTTAAAATAACTAGATACGAAGCATATGAAAACCCAGTAACACTGGTCGAAACACTGACACAGAATGTCTTCAAAGCATGCGGTTTCTCTCCATTTAATTGGGAACTGCTCTCAGAGAAAGAAAAACACTGTCCCGCAATCAGCCTACAGCCAAGGAGAACCTATTCCAAAGCGTTTCCTTATTGCTTTCTGCTTTCAAATCTCTCTACATGGTCACTTGCAAAAGTACAAAGTTTTATGGAATATTAAAACAATTTTTCACAATTATATTTAGCAAAAGGCAAGAAGAAAACTGCAAAAGTGCTAGACCCTTCACGGCAGTGGCTCCCTGGACGCCGTGGGGAAGACGCCACTCGTACTCAGGCTGCATGGCACGAAACTGGCCAGTTCGACCCCCACCCAGGCCCTCCAGCACTCTGTCACCCCCCCACCCCAAATCTCGGCCATGGCAGGGAAGGAGGGGTGACAGCAGCAGTGGATGGGGGCGAGGTCTCAGTGGGGGAAGGGCTGGGGTCACGGAGGGCTTGGAGGTGGGACAACGGCTGGCACGAGGTTTCAATGACAGGAAAGAGCTTCCTGGGTGGGGAGAGGCAATTCCCCCAGGAATGGTCGCCACCTGGGCAAAGCCCCGAATCACAGGACACGGTGGTGTGATCCAGCAACTGAGCCCCCGTTAAGAGGAGGCAGCTCAGGGTGGAGAGCGCGCAGCCCCCCGCGGAGCCCGTCTAGGAGTGGAGAGGACGGCCCTCCAGGCACATGCGAGACAGAGCCCCAGGTTCCGAAGCCGGGCCCCAAACCAGATGAGCTACCACACCCCGGCCCCCGGCAGTCAGCAGGAGGCCTGCCCCACGATCGCTCAGGACACTCCAAACACTCAAGTCAGCGCCACGGTCCCCAGAGCAACCGTCCAGCTCTTCAGCCTTGGACGCCAAAAGTGACAAAAAAGAACCCGCGAAGAGTTCAGGCTGTGTGTGGCCAAACCTGGTTCAAATCCTGGTTCTGCTCCTTACGAGGCGTGTGAATTTGGCAAATTCTTTAACCTCTTGTTTAACCTCAGGAGCCCCAGAGAAGTGAGGGAGACCCAGCGTGAAGGAGAGCCCAGGGGGCGGCAGCCTGTGTGCGGGGACCTCAGATCACAGGCTGTCCCCGAGACCAGGGGACCGAGGATACACCACCTCGCCCCTTTATCATGACAGGTAACCACAAAGCCTACACACACATCGCAGCACAAAGGTACCACTTTCACCTGGTCAGATGTTGTTGCACGTGTCAAACTTTTGCTTTAAGAAGCCTCTCCCTGTAATGATCAATTCTTTCACCAAAAGGCCAAATTCCCAGAAATGGAAGTGCCGCCGGACAACCCGTGAAAATAAAGTGCATCAATGGTCCGAAATAAGGGTTGTGACAACGAGCCAGCCCTCAGTGGTGCCAAGCACGGGCCCTTAATAGTTCTCCTTGTCACTCCACACTCAGCGTTGGCGAGACTTGAAACCACGCTAGTTAACTTGCCTTCCACGTGCAATTCAGAACAGACAGGCTGAAAAATACAAAAGAATACAAACAACCAGGAAGCCTGACTGTGATTTCCGGTGCGGTGGCCGGAGATAGATGAGTTATGTGCGTGTGACTGTCGACCCTGCCAAGAGTCCTACGTCCCCCCACAAAACAGGCACCAAACAAGAAAGTCCAAGGTGCTCCACAACCATCACCTCCTGAGGTCCTCACGTTGGGCCAGGGGGAAGGTATTGCAATGGGCCCACTGTGTCCACGGTCACATCCCAGACTCCTGTGCGCTTCCAGCCGGGAAAGCCGCTTCCTCCAGGAAGGCACCTGTTGGCTCTGCGGGTGTGACTGGGGGTTTCTCAGAGAAGGTAACCGCGCAGCAAGATTAACATCGAGATGGAACTGCCCCTCGCCGTCTGTTCCCAAATGCCTCTCCGGCGGACGGACGGACCGCTTGCCTCCCCCGGGGCACAGCCCCCCGCGCTGCTGCTCCCACCTGCCGCTCCCCTGACACCCACATGGCCAGCTATTCAATCCTCCTCCCTCAAAGCCCGCTTAAGTGCCCTCCTCTGAGAAGACTGCCCGGACCTCCTCTCCCCTATTCTGGGTTCACTCCGACACGGTCAAGGTGAAGAAGAAAATCAACGCGTTCAAAAATGCACGCTTGATGCTGCTGTAAGATATTCTACATAAAGACACAAATCAGGGAAAACTCCTTCCTGGGCGTCCCGCCTCCACCCCTTTTTTTTTTTTTTTTTTTTGGTTTGGGAAAGATGGCCATACGCACGTGTTCAGTCAATGTTCTATTATAATGAAAATAAATGTAAAGTTGTCCACTACAAACATCCTAAGTGGTCGGGGTCATAAACGTATCATTAGACCGGCCAGACCAGCTGCCTATCCCCCAGTCCGCGCACATCTCCCTGCTTCTCTCCATCCTTGACATCCAAGCCAAGGCCTGGCCCCGAGGAGGAACTCCATCAATGTTTCTTACAGCGCTTACTGAATTTACCAGGTATCCGGCAACAGCTCTGCCTCTCCCCAGGGACCACAGGCGCCACTGTTCACCCTGTACTGCTCAGGGCCCAGCTTTCTCTAACGCACAGCACGTCCTCACAACGAGCCCAGAAACTAAACGAAACTGAAGAATGCTTAACAAGGGAAAGATGCTGTCAGTGGAAGGAAAAGCTTTAAAATCCGGTGACCCATTTCTCCCTTATCTGAAATTTGAGTTTATATCCAGCTCACATGAAAGCCTCCTGTTTCTGTTATCAGACCCAACAGCTACACGAACACCACGTGTTCCTATGACCCGGTCCCAGGAGCAATCTTTTTCTCAGGATTCAAAGGAAGAAAGAATCTAACACGTCACATTAGACAGCAGTGTGTCTTCTCTGGATGAAAGACGTCCTGAATGAACCAGGGCATCACTGTTTTCCTCCACACAGGGCTGCCTCAATGGAGGCGGCTCCCAGGCTGCGTGGTGACAAGATGCCCTGAAAGCTCTGGCAGAGAGAGCGTTCTGATTTGCCGAATAATGAAGGCAGGTGAGACCAAGAGGAGAGCGTTACAGGGCTTGATGCTTTCATGCATTTTAACAACCTAATTAACATTAAGGTGGTGACAGATACACAAAAGAAAGGGGGTTAAGAAGTTAAGGATTATAAACTGTTCTACTTGAACATACTGCTTTGAATAGGCCAGTGCTTGACAAACTGTTATTAACTTCATTTTTTTCCAGTCTGACGTTCAAATTAACTTTTCTGCTAGAAATAAAGCTTTTGCAAAAGACTGTTAAAAGGAAAAGAAAGAACGCACTTGTTAAACAAATCAAAATGCTCTGATTTGCTTTGAGATCACATGAGCGCAGGTCCAAATATGTTTCAGTTAAGCTCACATTGGTTTGAGGTCATAACAACGAGAACGTCCACTGCTACGGAGCATGGGGTACGGTAGGCAGCCTCCCATACAGCTGGTGCTGATAAAGTGGGACAGCCCTGCTGGAAAGCAATTTGACAGCAGATAACAAGGAACTGTCAAACGTTCACATCTTTTGACAAAGCAATTCTACTTCTGGGAATCTCTCCTAAGAATATGATCTGGAATTCGGAAAAAATCTTTCCAAGGAGATAAATATTTATCACAACAGTGTCTATTAAATTAACAATACAAGGTAACCACAAGTTTGGCAAACTTACGGTTACCAAAAGGGGAAAGGGAGGGAGGGGTAAATTAGAAGTTTGGGATTAACAGATACACACCCCTACATATAAAACAGATAAGCAACAAGGTCCTACTGGACAGACAGCACAGGGAACTATACTCAATATCTTGTAATAACCTATAATGGAAAAGAATCTGAAATAGAATATATATATGTATAACTGAATCACTTTGCTATACACCGGAAACTAACACAATATCGTCAACCAATTATACTTCAATTTAAAAAATTAACAATAAAAAGGTCAGTACCTAAACATCCAACACTTGGAAAAAATATTTAGAATATTCTGGTAACACTGTGCAATAGAGTATCATATAGCCATTAAAATGACAATGACAATGCTGTTGACTGAAAGGTACTAACTGAGTGGAGAAGCCAGGATACAGAAACCTCCATAAACCCTGGCAAATGGAAAGAGCAAGCACCACAGCACCTGACGGGCAGGGGCTCACATCTGACCTCTGCCATTTACTAGCCGTGCCAGCTTAGTGTCCAGCCTCTCAAACTTATCTGATCGTCAGATTCCACATGTGTAAAATGGGGAAGAGTAAACCCTCCCTGGGAGTTGTTCTAATGGAAAGCTTAGAACAGCATCTGTCATATAGGAGGCACTTGATAAATGGTGGCTGTGATTGTTACAATAGTGTGTAGGAAAGAGAATAAAAACGGTGATGGAATCAAATTTTCCTGAGGATGAGGGAAAACTGCATCACTCAGAGATTGCTGGGGGGATATGAAATGGAACAGCCACTCTGGAAAACATTTTGACAGTTTGTTTTTTTTTTTTTTTGCTGGTAAACTAAACATGCCATGACCATATTCCCCAGCAATTGCACTCCTGCTTATTTTCCCCGGAGAAATGAAGACCTATGCTCACACAGAAACCCGTACATGAAATTTTCTGTCAGCTTTATTCATAATAGCCCCAAACTGGAAACAAGCTACACGTCCTTCAGTGGGTAAATGGTTAAACTAACAGTGGTACATCCATTCTACGGAATAATAGTCAGCCATGAAAAGGAGTGAACTACTGAACGAACCCAGCAACCTGGGATGACTCTGCACAGAATTATGCGAGTGAAAAAAGCCAACCCAAGAGGCCTGTATGGTGTAGAACAGTGGATTCTAGGGGTTAAGGAAAAGCTGGTGGGTGTGGCTCTAAAAGGACACCATGAGGCATTCTCGGGGTGATGGATCTGTTGTCTCCTGACTGTACCATGATGCCAGTATCCGGGTTGTGATACTGTACCACAGTTCTGCAATATGTCACCCCTGGGGGAGGCTGGGTGAAGGATGCACGGATCGCTTTGTACTACTTCCTACAACTGCATGTGAATCTACAGCTGTCTCAAGATAAAAAGTTTAATTTAAAAAAAAAAACAGTGATTGACTCTGGGCGGTAGAACCATGATTGATTTTTTCCTTCAACATTTTACTCTTTTTAACATTTTCTAGAGTAAACTTGTTATGCTATTATAATGAAAACAAATCCCCATAAACATAAAACTGTCCACTAAAAACTTTAAATGGATGAGGTAAAAGCAGTATCGTTGGTGCCCTTGCTTTCAGACCCCCTCTGATTTAGCAGCTTTAATCCCGTGTGGTGGCTACTCGGTGGGGAGCGTGCTGAGATCATGCTCCTCTCCTGTTGTCTAGAAGCCTCCCAAGTGGCCTGCAGCACTGCATCCAAGCCATGAATGCCTGGTCCGACCTACCTTTCCCAAAGGCCAACATGAAAATCCGATGTATCTCATCACCAGGGCTGACCCTGCCTTCTGAGCTCTACTGGGGCTGCTCCCTGCCTGTTCAGCGGGACTGGGTCCCCATAAGGCTCCAGCTGGTGCCCAGGGTCCAGGGAACTCTGGCCTGTTCTCAGCCAGACGACCTGCTCCCCTGCTGAGCACACTGGGTCTGGGCGACACCCTCCCCATCTTGGAGCGCTCACCAAGCATGCTTCAGTGCCAAGCGCGGTGCTAAGCCCTCTATTAGGGTCGTTACTCCTATTTGATAGACAGGAAACAGACACCCGGAGAGGTGCTGTCATTTGCCCGGATGACAGGGCTGGGGTCAGGCCCGGGCTGGGCTCTAAAGGCCGTGCTCTCAATCTCCTCACTGCGCTGGCTCTGCATTGGCAGGACCTGCAGCTGAGTCATCTACAAAATATGGACACCGGACAGAGAGAGACACGGAGAGACTGAGCCATGTTTCCCTTTAAAGGCCCGCGACTTCTAGAAGACGGGGCTCCCCCGTCTGGTGGCGCTGGTGCTGGCTCAGAACAATCGGGCCGCGATGAAGCCTCTTCCACAACCCACACACCCACCTCTAGTGGGCGACGCCAGCCGTGACTGTTTACACCTCAGGTTCCCTCTGCATATTTTGTTTGCAGAAAGGATGCTGCTGTTTAGATTTTCTTTAAGTACGAAACCCACTAGGACTGTACCATTAGTACAAAATATAAATTTCAACTTCTACCTTCAACGTTCTAAGAAAATCTCTCTTTAAATAAACCATCCTTTCTCTTCCACGCAGAAGGTCTTTATGTTGTAAAGTGAGAATCACCAAGTCCCTTGAATGCAAGCACCAGGGCAGCTCCATGGGCTCACCCGGCCAAGCACTCCGTGGATGCAGACGTGCCCAGGGAAGCACAGGGCTTCCGATTTCACTGGGTGACAACTCTGCTCTGTTTCAAAGCAAACATCTCTCTCCTGTTCCCGGTCCACTTAGAGAGGAAAGGGGTAGGTCCTTCACCACGAGGCCCCACTGAGACCCACCCCGAGCCGCACAGCGGAGAGGAGAGCGCTGCTCTGAGTAACGATGACCTCGACTGGCGCTCTCCACGTGGGAGCCCAGCCTGTCTCTGTCAATGAACCGCCTTTTATTCCTCTGATTCCCTGTTAAAAATAAACATTTCTTTTTCAAAGTGCTACCAGAACTCTCTCCCAAAGCTGCTGCATTACAGCTCCCTCCCCGCACCGCCCTGGGAAGTGCTGCAGTGTCTGGAAGAGGAGGCCGCCCAGGCTCACAGGGGCAACCCTCAGACTCCAGTTTCACCCATGACGCCCCCGCTGCCAGAAGCATAAGATGACCTGCCAGGCTGCAGAGCTCCCCTCTGCTTTTAGACTAAACGGATGCAGCCAAACTCAGCCGTGACCTAACCACGGCTTAGACGGACGATGTGTTAGAGAGGTAGCTGGTAAGGGGGCCGAGGGGGGCACGCAGATTCTCAGGTGCGCTCACGTCAGGCAAGCGCAACAGGGGCTCAGAATGTGGGGGGCAAGGGGGAGGGAAGGTGGGAGAGAAGAGAGGAAGAGAAGGCAAGAGAGAGTGCTTAGAGCTGGGGGAGAGAAGACAGGGGGAGAAAGACAAAGGGAGACAGAGTGAAGAGCAGAGAGGCTGAGAGTGACGTGTCTTCCCACCAATAATCCCTCTGCCCCTGCACTGCAACCCTCAGCTGCCCTGCCCTCTCTTAGGAGGGCAGAGGCATCCCGGTGGCTCTTGGAGACCACACTCCCCGCGTGTGCGTGTCAGCCCCCGTGGCCTC
This sequence comes from Stenella coeruleoalba, assembly GCF_951394435.1. NCBI lineage: Eukaryota > Metazoa > Chordata > Mammalia > Artiodactyla > Delphinidae > Stenella > Stenella coeruleoalba. Next base: position 3,368,841 of record NC_137163.1, on the reverse strand, counting down.
CTGAAGCGTTTCGCCCGCATCACTCGTCTCTCTCCTCTGCTCCCCCTTCCTTCCGTGCCAGCTTCTCTATGTTGGAAGCTAGAAAGGCACTGGCCCAGGGCCCCTGGGGCCAGGGGCTTTCCAGAGCAGAGACTTCTCAGGTTTAGAAAGGCCATGGGGTACACACACCACTTACTAGGCAGCACCCTGTAACCAGACACGATAAGTCCGCAGGAAAATCCGCAAATAGTCGGCTACTGAGTGAAGGAAAGACAGGCGTTAAACGGTCTCACACGAATTCAGGGCAGGTTTCACTAGCCAATAGGTTGGAGCCCTCTGCACGAAAACACCTCTCTCTGCGCCCTTTCTGGGTGTCGGAGCGGCGGGTCAAGGGCCGTGAGCCTGCCCGCGTTCAGCTCCTTCCTGACGCCTCTGCAGGGATACGGTGGGGATAAAACTGCCGCGACCTCAAAGCAGTGGGGGAATGAGGCGACCTCCTGAGACCCCCTCTCGGGTGGACCCGCACTGAGCCACACGAGGCTGTACAGGGAGCGCACTCAAGCTGACACGATTTCACTCTACTTGGGCCGCGGTGGTTTTCTTTAGGTTAATACAGCTAATCCCAAGTGGGGCTGACGACCCTCTGAAACACAGTGAGGGAACGACCACCAGGACCAAGCCCACAGCATCCCTCCAAGCCCCGTCTCAGCCCCCCAGGTGTCTGGTCTGCTCGGAGCGAGGCGCAGCAGACAGCCCCCCCCAGGGAGCCCACAGCCAGGCATTGCAGCGGCCCAGCTCTGCTGCCAGGCTGCTCCCCACCAGCTGCTCACGGGGGCGGGCCCTGAAGGCGGTGTGGGTGGGGAGGGGAAGGGCGCGTGTACACAAAACCCCCTTGTGCGGCGCAGTAGCCCACTGGCCTCTGAGAGCCGGGCCGGTGAGGCTCTGCCCAGAGCTGCCAGCTCCCCCAGTGCTGAGGGGATGGAGTCCCGGAGCCTGAGAAGCTGAGCCAGGCTTCAAGGCTGGACAGAAGACAGCACGGAGGGAGAAGGAACAAAGCATGAATATACAGGGATAAGTCATTAATGCTGAAATGCCAGGTAAGAGCCGACGTTCCTTCGGACTGAAGACCAGGCACCACGGTGAAGCACCTGGTGGCGGCCCAGGTGCCCGGCCCCTGCCCTCGGCCCGGCGCCCCCTCTCCTGTCACTCGCCCTGCAACCCCTGTGAGTCTGTCCACTTGTCAGCACCCCGTCACGTGTGACAGCCCTGCCGGCTTCACAAGCCTGGGGCCAATGCTGAACAAACGGCGTGGAAGGGGAGACGGCAGCACGGACCAGCGAGGCCAAGTGGGGCGGAGGGCGCCCGCAGCACTGAGCAGATAGAGGCAGACGGTCTGCCGGGGCTTCTCACCGAGTTTGCTCAAAGGAGGCCCCTTTTAGCATCACTTGCCTCTGGGCAGCCACTCTGCTGCCTCTGCTTTTTGGGCGCCGAAATATTACTACCGACCGTGTCACCTGCAGAAACCAGCAGGCTTCCTTTGGGAGACGACGGAACATCGCATTATAAAGTTATGGGCAGAGTTACTATTGGGGGAGAAAATTAACTGCCGTGATGTAGATAAGCGTAGAGATGAAAGACGTGAGGCAGGCCGCAGCGAAGCAGGGCACGAGGGGCCTCTGAAGTCGGCTTCAAAGGGTTCTGATCTGCTGTCCCGCCCGCTGCGGTTCAGTTACAAAAATAACAGAGAATTACACACTGCTCTCAGCCCGGGACTGCTTGACCCGCAGTCTCTCCTTCTCTGTCAGTGGCCCTCCACAGCCTCGGGACAGAGGCCGACCCCCCCCCAGCATGGCTTTCAAGGCCTTCGGAGGTCTGGCCCGTCCTGGCCCGCAGACCCGCCTCCTGCCAGCCCCACAAGCTACCCTACGACTCAGACCCACGACCCTGAGTCGGCCTCCGCGCAGCCCGCCTGCCAGGGCTCGGCCCTCTCCTCCGTCCAGTGGGGCCTCCCCGCTCCGGCCTCCTGCCCCTCAGCAAAGCCCCCAAGACTCATCAGATGCTTCTTTACCACGTTAATAACGGGAGCACTGTTCATCGAGCACCTAACCGGTGTCAGAGGCCCTGCTACCAGCAGTCCCTCCGCCACCGACTATCCAGTACTTGATCCGCTAAAGCATCCCGATCTCCTTCCACAAGCGAGTACCGCACACCCTCCGAGAGGCTGGGCACCCCCCACCATGGTATCACGAGCACGTCCCTTTCCCACCCCACCCCACCCCAACCCAAAGAGACCACTGCCTTCCTTTCAGCAAAGGAGGGGTGACAAAGAGCAAATACCCCAAAATGGGATCATCTCTGGTTGCTGGAAACAATGGTGACTTTGCAACGTATCTCTATATTTTTTATGTTTTTGGTTTTGTATATGAACATCGAGTGTAAGGGATTTAGAGTCAAAAATTCTTGGTTCTGCCACTTAGCAGTCATGGGAACTCGGGTAGATTACTGAAACTCCTAAGCCTTATTTCCCTAACCTGTTAAATGGGATTAGGACATTTAGATCATCAGGAAGTCAACTTAGGCAGTGTGCGTACGGTACTCATTGCATTGCCTGTGCGGCATCTGTCGGGTGATTACCGCTGCTTTCATCATGGAGACGATGAGCTTTTCCAAATGTCCTCCGGCTCACCCTTCTCTCTCATCAGCCCACATGCAAGCCATGCCCAGACCCTGCAAACGCCGGCCGTCTGAACCTCCCGAGTCTGGGCGAGGAGCGCGCCCCGCTGCCTCTGTGGCAGCGCCTCTCACACGCCCCGGCACAGATCCGTGTCCTTCTCACTCCCCGAGGTAGAGTCTGGGCAGGAAGTCACTCCCGGGCCCCGTGAGCTCAGCCCACGTTCCTCACCGGCACGTCACTGTCACCTGAAGAACAAGCCCAGCAGCCAGTAGCCAGGCTTCGGACGGAAGAACTAAAGCCGCACAGACTTGGGAGGCCGACCCCACCTGCTCATCGGGCAGACATGGACGCCGCGCCCTCCAGGGACAAAGGCGCCTGCCCAAGGTGGCCTGGCAGTGACCCGAAGCCTGCAGTCGGAGTCCCAACCGGGACGGCCACCCCCTGTCCAGACCCTCAGCCATCCTCACGGTGCCGGCTTTCCTCCACACCCCCCAGCCCGGAGCCCATGTCTGTACAGACCATGAAGCCAGCCAGCACAGGCTCCACACTGACCCTGGCTTCGGCGCGGCCCCTCGTGCGCAGCCCAGCTGCTCGTCCCCGCTCCCACCACCGGGCACGTTCTGGTCCGTCATCTCCGGGCCAGGTCACCCTGTGGACCGGCCTGTCACTCCCCACCACACTGTCCAGCTGGGAGGACCACGGTGACCCGAGAGCCGTGACTGGGCGTGTTTGCTACATGCAGGGGGCGGCCGCCCAGCACCGCTAGGCCTGGCCCGGGCCCCGGGGTGTCATCTCTGCTACACAGAGGACACGCGGGGCTCGGCCTCCACCAGCAGTGGACAGGGCTCGGGCAAGGACACGGTATGGGCAGGTCAGGCCGGCTCCGAGGCCACGCGCCCTCACTCCAGGCCTGGAGCCAGCGTTCCCCTCCCAGCTCCCACCACGACCACATCCGAGAGGTGCAAAGGAAGGGCTGCTCCGGCGGACGCCTGCCCAGAGCCACCCAGCTCGGCTGTGCACCCTCCGTCCCCACGCCTGGCGTGTGCTGGTGACCTGACAGGCGTGTAGGAAGGGAAGGGAACTCCTCAAGAACAAGACCTGGTCTTTACCACATCTGCATCTCTTCCAGCTCTGAGCAGCGTGCCTGGAAGGCGCGTTGGCCGTGCGGCACAACGGGCGAGGCCAGGGCAGAGAACAGCAAGGCAGCCGACAGAAGCGCAAGGCTCTTCCAGCTGCTCTGCAGGGCACCTGTCGGAAATCTGACGACTGGCTGTCATTCTGAAATAGCTACATTAATGAAAAGGTGAATCTTTATCAAGCAACAGTTTCCAAATAGAGAAAGAGGGAACAGAGATGAAAGGAAAGGAGAGAGGCAGGAGGGAGGGGGGCCACTCCTGATGAGCTCGGCGTCCCCTTAAGGCCTCCAGACAGGCCCCCAAGAAACCCCGCGGCACTTCTTCCCCGGCATGGAAGAAGACAAGACAAACACAAAAGAACTTCCAGACACTCATCAGGAGGAAGGGTATGATATGCCAAACGAAGACTCGCTGCCCCCCATTCCCAAGAAACGTAACTTCAAGCAAGGAGAGCAAAACAGTGAACAACAGACGTAACAGATAAGCATGTCATACAGCACATGGGCGACCGAAAGTGCGTGGAAGGAAGAGACAGTGGGGCAAAGCAGGGGGTGGGCCGCGGGGGCAGGGGGCAGGAGGAGAGGGGCGTGAAGGCTCAGGATACGCCTTGTTCACGGAGAAGCTTACATTTCAGCAAAGACTTGAGGAGGTGAGGGCATTAGCCATGTGGATGCCCAGGGGAAGAGCATTTCAGAAAAAGGGAACAGCCTGTGTGAGGGCAGCAAGGCAGAAGTGTGCCTGCCTCGTTCCTTCGACAGCAAAAACAAGCTGGGCTGGGGCTGGGGGGAGGAGGTCATGGATAACCTTTTAGGCAATGGTGAGCTCTGGATTTTACTCTGAGAAGCTAGGGAGCCACTAAAGAGAAGTGATGCACCTCACTCAGGCACCAGGTGACAGGACCCCTCAAGACAGACCACAGGGAGAAAAGCTAGAAACACGGAGACAGGTTAGGAAACCACTGTGACGATGCAAGTGAGAGCTAATGGTGCTTTCAACAGTGGAATAGGAGGGAAGTACCAGAAACTGGGGGGGGGGGGTGGGGAGAGAGAGAGAGACAGAGAGAGGGGGAGAGAGAGAGAGAGAGACAGACAGAGAGAGACAGAGAGACAGAGACACAGAGAGGGGGGGGGAGAGAGAGACAGAGACAGAGACAGAGAGACAGAGACAGAGAGAGGGAGAGAGGGGGAGGGGGAGAGGGAGGGGGGGAGAGAGAGAGAGAGAGAGAGAGGGAGAGGGGGAGAGAGGGGGGAGAGGGAGAGAGAGAGAGAGAGAGAGGGAGGGAGAGGGAGCGGGGGAGAGAGGGGGAGGGGGGGAGAGGGAGAGGGAGAGAGGGGGAGAGAGGGAGGGAGAGAGAGAGAGAGAGAGAGAGAGAGAGAGAGAGAGAGAGAGAGAGAGAGAGAGAGAGGGAATTTACTCAAGGATTAAGTATGAAGTTCAAGAGAAAAAGTCAAGAAAGACTCCAAAGTGTTTGGTCTGAGCAACAGGACGGATGGAGCTGCCATCCGCTAAGACGTGTGCAGAGCCGGTTTGAAGGGAAGGTCACTTCCAAGTACGTGGAGTTTAGGATGCCTAGGAGATGTCCAGCAGAGGGGCTGAGAAGGCAAGGGAATGTGAGTGTCTGCAGTGTGGGCGAGGTCACCAAAGGAGTGGGTGTGGACGGAGCAGAGGACCGGGACGGGGTTGGAACTTTCCTACGCTAAGAGGTCAAGGTCGAGCGGGGACCCAGCGTCTCCCGTCCCTCTCTGCTCCTTCACTGTCTTTCAAACACACACTCTTGGTTCGGTTTGGGTTCTTTCCTGCCCACTTCACCGAGGGAGGCTGGAAGGAGAGGAACTGGAGGCACGAGTGGAGCCATCTTTTAGGGGCAGTTGCAAAGGGAAGGGGCGGAGAGCACAGGCGAGGACTCGGGGTGCCGGGCCGGGTCCACCTCTGAGGCCGTCTCCAACCCCCTCGCTCCCGTGCGCCTCTCTGTCCACCTGCAGACGTGGCCTGGGCTGGACAGCGGCCTCCACGTGCCCACGGCGCCCGTGTTCATGGAGCGACCGTCCTGGACGTGTCCCAGGAGCCAGGACTGTATCTGACTTGCCAGGGTGGAGCGCGATCCCCACATACACAGCCAGGAAAGAAATGAAGCAAAGCTGCAAGCCAGGCTCCACGGCCGAAGGGGCCCGGCCGAGCCCCTGCTGCCCCAGCCCACCTCGAAGAGAGGGACCGAGGTGACGAGAGGCAGGGAGTCGGCACAGCAGCGGCAGAGGAGGGTGAGCCGCGAGAAGAGCCATTAGGAACGCTCCTTCTGCAGAGGCTTTGCTAACGGCACCATGGGGGCAATTATTCACCTCCCTGTGCCTCGGTTTCCCCCTCTGTAGACCAGGACTGGCACCAGGACTCACCTCAGAGACTTGTGAGGGCCCAGGAGGGACACAGTAAGGCTGGGGCCCTCCCCAGGGGACGTCTGGCCGTATCTGGAGACAATCGGGCTGTCACAACTGACTGGCGGGGTTGGCTCCCGGCAAGTGGAGAGTGGAAGACAGGACGCTGGTAAGTGGCCCCTGCAGCCACCTAGCAGCAAACCTCAGGGGGCTGCTGTGGAGAAAGCCTCACGTGAAGCATCAGTGCCTCGCCGCTACCAGGAAGCAGTAAGAAAGAGCCGGCACAATGTTGCTAACGGCGCCCAGAGCTGCGAGCTCAGCCGGAGATGTGCTCCCACTGCTCTTCTAAAGATGAAGGTCCTGAGGCTCCCAAAGGCGCCATGACTTGCCAAGTAAGTGGCAGAGCCAGCCCACTGCCCACTATTGCGCCCCCGTCCGGGAGGGGAAGGCAGTGCACGCCAGCACCCACTGCCCACTATTCCGCCCCCGTCCGGGAGGGGAAGGCAGTGCACGCCAGCACCCACTGCCCACTGTTCCGCGCCCCGTCCGGGAGGGGAAGGCAGTGCACGCCAGCACCCACTGCCCACTATTCCGCCCCCCGTCTGGGAGGGGAAGGCAGTGCACACCGTCCGGGAGGGGAAGGCGGTGCACGCCAGCATCTGACTCCTCAGCTGCAGAAATGTGTGCTTTTCAGCACGTGAATGGCGCTCTCTGAGTGAATCATGTATTAGCTTTGCATCTCTGAATTCCGGCACTGGACCATCCCTTCGCTCCATTAGGTTCCTTCCTTCTCTCAACATTTACTTAGCACTTCTCCTGCGTACCGAGCACTGTACTGAGCTGGAGACACGGGGATGAAGTTGTCTAGGGAAGGCCGCTCTGTAAATGAAGAATGACAGTCTAATACAAATGCAATGCCAGAGCTAGAATCATACAGGCGTAGGGCCCGGGGGCCAGAGAAAGGACCCAAGCTTCCTCTCTGAACCGGTCTCAAAGACTGAGGAGTTTCCTAGGCAGACAAAGGAGGGAGCAGACTCCAGGAAGGGGTGAGCAGGAAGCAGCATGGGGGACCCTCAGGAACAAAGGTGACTTAGACCCTGGGATCCCTGAGACACTCACCACCTAGTGGACAGTCGGATACACAGATGAGCGCTCAGGATAGGTCACACCAAGGATAGGCAAGACGGATGACAGCAGGACGGGAGGAGACAAGAACCAGCTATGGAAAAAGAGGGACAAGGCCAAGGGTTTTCGGCCCTGGTGACCGAAACACAGTGTTTCTGAGGCCGGAGGACGACAGCATTGGCTCCAGGTGCCATGAGAGGGGCTGTCCCCTCCGCCCAGCCCACCTGACACAGGTACCTCTTAAACATCTCTCTCGTGATTAGCGTGCTTCCCAGAGTCACCCCAGAGAAGCGAAGCCTCCCCGCCTGTCTCTAACCCTCTTGGGCAGAGTGATGAGCTGTCATGGGCATGCTGGCCGACTCTGCCCCAACCCAGTAAGCCAGTACCCTGTGCACACCCACACCCCAGGGCTCCAACTCCCTGGCCTCCGACTCAGCCTGGATGGGCACGTGCACAGTTCCTCTGATGCCCGCCACGCATGGCCAGCACCCATGCGACACGAAGGGCGGCACAGCCTGGTCAGGGCTCCACGCCCCGAGGCTCCACGCAGGTTGACGCGGACCCAGACGCAGTCCTACCTTGCCTCCTCTGCACCCCTTACCCGGTGCCTCCCCTTTGCCAACTCAAGACCACGAAGTCGAAGACTTCGGCTCCTGTTTCCTTACTCCGTTTTGCTAGCACCGCATTATAATTAGCAGGGTCACCCAGAGGCTCCGTCTCAAGGCTGTGCTGAAACAGCGCCTGGCGTGTAATCAATGAGCTACGAACGTGGTGAACTGTCGCGCAGATTGGTCATGCACTCTCAACAGTCAGCTCTTTCCCTGCGACGTCGGCTAACTGTACTGAATCCATCTCCCTGTCCTGTTCCTGGGTGTGATTCCCACGCTGACCAGCCCAGTCCTTCCTGTTCTTGGTACAAGCTCTTCCTTCTTTGGAACTATTCGGTTTCCCTAGCTTACAGAGAGAACACAGCTACACTTCACAGAGATACAGGCTCGGAAGAGACACAGAGCTGGGTACATACACGCTCTCTCCATGCCTGTCCACCTCCTGGAACCTGCTCCCTCCACCTCTCCCCACCCACCTGGTCAATGCACCATCCTCCTTCAACACTTCACCGCGACGGTCCCTCCTCATCTCTCATCTCTCTCTCCAGGCCTTCCCCATGCCACCTCTGTCCTCCAGTCCGTCTCAGCCACATAACCCGCCAGGAAGGAGCCAGACGGCACGTGATCTGAGGCAGAGGCCCCCTCGAGGGGATCTCCCCATGGACAGAGAGCCAGCAGGCGGCATCCCCTGAGGGCTGGGATGCCCGTGACATCAGACACGTGCGGCACAAGGGCACATCCCTCACCTCCCTTTGGAAGCAGGAACGAAGGGAAAGAGCAATGGAAAGTCCAAGCCGAGTTCAGTCACCAAGCGGGATGCAGATTTTGTAACGATGAAGTTTTTTTAATGTCTCCTGCTCAGATCAAAAAGAAACACACGTGACAAAGTTCTGGGTGATGAATCACACGGGGCTCCGCTCCACCTTCAGAACAAAGGCAAGGTCAGCGGCGCTTCCATGAGAGCCTCTCGGCCCCCAGACAAGGGTCGAGCTGCCTGCGGAGCCAAGGCTCCGGCTCCCACAAAGTGAGCACCAGGTTTGCATTTGGGGGCCAGGCAGTATTCACAGAGAAGGCTGGAAAAGCTGCTGATAGAGACAGGTGCCTGGGAAATTGATCTGACACAAGATCAGAAGAATTTCCCAACCGTCAGACCTAGAAGAGCAGACAAGACGCCTGAACGGGGGCTTCTGGGTCCTCACCATGTCTGTTTGCGCCATGTCTGTCCTGCAGAAAGGCAGCCAAGGTAGGCCTTGCCGCGATGCCTACAGGTGAGTGATGCCAGGACTCAAGTCGCAGGGCGAGCTGGGCTGGGATCGCTACTCAAAGCAACCGTAAGTGGAAAGAGCCAGAGAATCACTGTGAGCTACCTCCTTGGGAAGTTGTGAGATGGAACAAAGAGCCCAGGCTTTGGAGCAAGAGAAAACTGTGACCTCCAATTTTCCCCTTACTAGCTGGATGACCTCGGAAAAGTCATCTCACCTCTCTGAGACTCCGTTTCCTCCTATGAAAAAAAAGATGACAATGCCTACTGCCTAAGGGTTGTTATAAGAATTAAATGAGATAATCTATATAAAAAGCTTGGACCCTGCCAGCCTCCAAGGAGACTCTCAAGAAATAGATCCCTTTCCCCTCTCCCTCCTTGAGTGCTACTTCTCTTTCTCTCCCCAGCAACTCATCTGCCTGGCATGTAGTCCAGTCTTAATAAACACTTGCAAAAGTTCTGATCGGTTTCATAGGTGCCTCTGTCCAAAACAGTTGTTATCCTGAACTCCATGGGGTCCAAGATCCTCCTGATATCATAAGGGAGATATTCCTCGTGTGTAGTTTTGTTTTGTTTTTGAGGAAGTGACCCATGGCTTTTCTTAGAGATGCAAAGGCACCCCTGACTTGGACTAGAGAAGGACCCCCGCACACAGGCACTGACGCCGCCATCAGGCAGTCGTTCCTCCCTCCACTCAAGTCCTCAGGCCTGGGTTCAGTTCAACCACCTCCTCTGAAGTATCCCAGCAATTCCCGCCTGTACAAGTCCTCAGTGACTGCGGACTCCCAGACACAGAGAGGCAGGACTGGAGGGCCCCTCCGGCGGCCGTTCCCACCTTCACTCAAATATTCCACTCGGCTCTGTGGCTCCTACGGTGGACACACAGTGCTGCCCGCTGAGGCCACAACAGCAGGGAGAACGGCGCCATCCCCGGGCTCAAGGTGATCTGCCGTAACCCAGTGATGATCACACATTACAAGGGAAGCTCGGGTTCTACCGGAGCACCCAGGGGGTCGGCATCATCGGAGGCCAACGGTATGGTGGGAGGGGCTCTCAGTTCAGGGAACTGACAACTTGGCTGACACTCGAGAATTAAGGAGGGAACCAAGGGCAAAGGGCGGGCGGGGAGAGGAAGGGCCCCGCAGGCAGGAGGCAAGCGCTCGCCAGAGTTCACAGGCGAGAGAAATGGGATCATTTCATCCCGGCCAGGCCACGCAGTCGCCCGGAGAAGAGATGAAGCCGCCAGGTGAGACCTGCTGCCGGACAGGTAAGTGTGTGGACTGTACAGCACGTGGCCGGAGGAGACGTGAGAGTGCGCGGGGGGCGGGGGGGTGACCTGGCTCCTCGCGGCAGCGCGGGTACAGAATCTGTGCAGACAAGTTAAGACTGAGACATGCCCGAGCTCTTCATCTCGCCCACAGTCTAGGCCAGAAAGGGCCAGTGTGAGGCACTCGGTTTTCAAAACAGGAAGAAAAAGAAACATATATGTGCCCGTATGTGTGTATGTATGTATAAATAAGACATCGTCTGGGTAAATTCTGAACTTAATGATGAATCACTGATTCACAAACCTACAAGGATGAATCGGGAAAAGGGAGGGTAAGGAGTTTATCCAGCCCAGCCCTCTATTTCCAAACAGGGAAACCATACCCTGGAAAGGAGAAATAACCAACTATACAATTATCAAATTAGACGCTTGGTTATTGGCAAAACCAGAATTCAAACCCAGTCTGCACATTCCCAGCCCTGAATTTCCCGGGGGCACAGCCCTCTGGGATTCTGCCTGCACCCCTGACGGCTTCTCATGGTCAATGGGCAGTGCTCCCTCAGTTTTCATGAGCTATTTTGGTCTTGAGCCTCTGGAGAGAGACAGCGCCGGCCCAGAGAAGGGGCTTCAGCACATGTATGGGTTCGACTCGACAGCGTTTTCCGCTTGCACATCCCGCCCCCCACCTAGAACACACGGCCCCCCAGCCCCGCCCCTCAGCTTCCCAAGTGCACGTGCAGGAAGGCGGGCTCAGGGAGCAAGCCTGGGGGAACAGCGGTTCTCAGCCTCTCCCCACCTTAGGACATCATCTTCCTGGCCGTGGCTTTTGTCTGTTTTGTTCTGCTGTGTCCCCAGGGCCTAGAACGACGCCCGGCTCACAGCAGACCCTCCACAAACACGTGTGGAGTTAACGAAGCCCCAGATTTCCGCGGACTTCTGCCTCCACAGCAGCTCCACCTTCAGCTGCTCTGTGTTCGGGGATTCTCACTTGACACAACGTCCTACCGCCAAGAACACATTTAAAGCAACTATTGAGAGGGTAGGGTTCTTTCCTTTTCCTTATTTCCAGAAGCCTTTATACTTACTGAAAGAAAGCACAATAGAAAAGGAGTTTCCAAAAACCAAAACAGAGGTAATTTATAACAACCCAAAATACTTTACTTTCCCTTTCCAGTTCTGAAGCGAATGTGATTCCAAAAATGCCTCGAGATATGTGTTCAAATTTTACAAAAATTATGTGCTGAAAGGGACACATCACCAGCAGAGGGGAGGCGAGGTCAGCCAAGTCCCTGACTGTCCGAGGGCCGCACAGACACAAGGCCGAGGGCCCTCCCTGGGGAGCCCCGAGGACGGCCTGAGGGGCTCCAGGCCAGCTCTGCGAGGGGACAATGGGAGTAGACAGGGCCTGTCTCGGACAACCTGGGGCGTGTGGTCACTCTAGTAATACCAGCTGGAGCTCATTCAGTACAAGCTACCACGCATCCACATAGGGGGCGGTGATCACCTGGTCAGGGGCCGGGTCAGGGTCTAGCGAGATGCGCTGCCACTAGAAAACTGCTACTGAGAAAACAGGCCCCGTGGTACAATGGAGCCAACACATCCGGGTGTGAACTCCAGACCTGCCACCTGGTCGCGGTGTGACCTTGAGTCCAGGCGGTGCGACTTCCCTCACAGGGTTACAGATTATAGAAGAAAAGGTGGTGGGACTCCGTCTGGACTCCAGCCTGTGTGCACAGAGGGCGGCAGGCATGGTGAGAAGCCACTGAGAGGCCCGCTGGGCCCCCAACTCCACATCATACATCCTGAGGGAGGCGGGGCAACTGATCCAAGCTCCCCACAGCGCGTCTCCTCGGGAGCCAGTCCAAACCTCTCCCCCGACGGCACAGAAGCAGAAGACAGACACAGCCAGACGTCCACCCTGCTGGTCTGCCCCGGGTCTCACAGGTACGGAGGAAGGTCTCTCTGGGTCGGGTGGACTTGACATCAGAGCCTTGGGAAAGTCCTTATACAGAAGCCCTTCATGCCCAAAATGCTCTGGGGAGCCTCCAGGTCCACTGCCCACCCTGCCGTGCCCCACGTGGTGGGTCCACACGACAGCTGCGGCCGCCCCACGCCCCAAGCTTCCAGCTGGGCTCAGGGATGGGAGGCGCCAGCAGGAGATGAGCGGGCGGAGGGAGTGAGGCCAGAGATCCCTGCCTGCCGGGCTCCTGCCGTCCCGTCCTGCAGGAAGAGCCCAGAGCCCTCACGCAGCGGGCAGTTCTTCGCTGTGGCTTCCTCTCCTGGCCCCTCCGCCTGGAGCGTTCAAGGCTCCCGCCGCCGCCGGCCCCTGCCCTGCCACTCACTCACACGAGCACAGAGGCTCCCTTTATTCCACCCCCACCCCCCCCCAGTTACCCAAGGGTACCGCCTGCCTCGCGTGGGGACCCTGAGGACACATCCATCCGTCGGGAGCCCCTTTCCTTTGCATTTACAATCAGGCCCGGTCTGGGCTCACCCTGCACCAGGCACCTGTGAGCAAGGTGACCTGCAGGACCTCCTCCTGGTCCCTTGCACAGGTGGGGAACTGAGCACCAGAGGGGTCAGCAAGCTCGAGGCCACCGCCTTCAAAAGGGCCGCCCCAGCTCTTCGTTCCCCCGGCCTGCCTCAGTCCAGGCTGGGCTCCAGGGCCAAGTCCCAGCCCCGTTCCTGCCCGGCTGCTGCCTCAGAGATTTCAGAGAGGAGGGGCGCGGGGGAGCCTAGAGGACAGCCTGCCCCCCTCCCAACCCCAGGGCGGCGCCTAGGATACACAGGCCCTCAGCAGCAGCGGAACTGACCCGATGCGATGCGGGAGAGGAACACAGCCACAGGCCCCGAGACACACCTGACCAGCCACGTTCACGTTCCCTCGGGACAGGCACTCCCTAAAGGTCACAAACGTATGCATGAGGACAACGTGGAAACTTACTTCAAAACTGCAGTAAAACAGAAGAAGGAAGGAAACTGACGATAGTATCTGTGAAGCCCTGATAAGAACAAAGGCAAGGTGCTCTGTCCTGAAAGTGACCCATTTGACAGACGGATACACAGAAACAGTGAGCAGACAAGACTCCTTAAAATATTTATGACTTTAAGTGGCTGAAAAGCAGCACGCTTCCCCCGGCGCACACGCAGGACACTTCATCATGGGGACACTTTAATAAGGTGCCTTCCGCAGGGGCGGAGAGCACGGGGGACTCGGTGGTGCTGCATGAAACATTCACAGCTTTCTCTAGAAAGAACATTTGTGGGTGGTCCTTACCTTCCTCAAGTTGGCCATTTTTATAAACAGAGAAGTAGTAATAAAACTGACGTGGCCACAGGAAGCCCTGGCTGGTTCTGCCTCGCAGGCATGAGGGAGTGGAGAATTCTGGACGGCGGCATAGCTGCCACACTCAGCCTCACGCCCGGCTCTGAGCTACGCACCCTCCACACATCATCTTTAATCCTCTCAGCAGGCCCTGGGCTGCCCCCGTCTTTACGCGTGGAACCGCACTCAGAGCTGCGGGGGTGCAGCTGTTCCCCCCTACCCCAGTCCTCCCGTTCACAGGCGCAGACCTCCTGCCTCGAGGCCCCGCCGTGGCAGGTGCCGAGCCACAGCTCACCCCCAGGGGTGTCTCACCCTAAGGCCTCCTCTTTTCTACCACGTTCTGCTGTAGCTTAGACACATCCTCAGTGTTTATGTTCCTCTTGTGTTGACATGTAATAAAACATATTCTTCCACGTAATTTTTCACTCACCTGTTCATCATTTACTAGTCATTTATTCATGCAGTATTTACTGAGCAGCCAGTAAACGTTATATACGTATATACAAGGCCACTGCAGGACGGGGAGTAAGCCCAGTGTCACCTGGGGAGCAGAGAGGAGGACGGGAAAGGCAACACCACGGCCTGACACTGAGTTATGAACCACGGAGACACGACGACACACAGCACGTGGCCCCTGCCCGGAAGGAGCTTGGTCTCAGGAACAAAGAGGCAAAAGCAGCAGCATCCCGGGCAGCGTGTGCCGTGGCAGGTGGAGGCTGACGCCACTCCCGGCCTGCGCAGGACGGAGGGCACTTCCAGCTGGACATCGGGAGAGCGCCAGGGGCGAGCGGCATGGAAGGTGGGCCTCTGAGGACGCACGGGGTCGGAACAGTGCTGGTTTGGGGTGTGCCCGTAGAGAGGACCGCTGAGCTGAGCCTGGATGTCGGGGGATTCTCCAGGCGGCCGGGGTCCGCAGCTGAGCCGGCCCCACACGCGTGTTCACCGCCTCCTCTGAGAGCCTGCTGCCGAGAAGAGCTGTTGCTTCTCCACCCTCAACCTTGAAGTAACTTCCCAACATGTGTATGGCTCTCAGACAAGTCATCCCACCCTAGAAATGGTGGCGGCGGCTCCACAGAGGAACGCCGGCAGGGCCCTCGTCACCAAGAGAGTCCTGTGGGCATCGAGTGGAGAAGGAAGGTTGGCCTGTTCGGTACAGACCCCACTCACTGCCCCCCTGGGAGCTCTGACGGTAGGAAGCACACATGTGTTTTCTGTGCCGTAAGTCGTCACAAAGAGGCAGGGTCCTTGGAGGAGGCCTCGAGGGTAAGTTCAGCTCAGGACGGGGTGGCTTCGCCAGGCCATGTGGCTGGTAGGACCAAGCCAAACCTCTATTTCCGACTTTACTGGTAACGTAGGGGCTATCTTCATCTCCTGACTCATTTCTACCTTTGAATGCGCTTCAACCCAGACCCCACACCAGAGCCCATGCTTTCCACCACATCCTCAAGTCAGGCCCACTCATCTGCAGAATTGCTGGTTCATTTGCAAACTGGCTGATTTGGGCATATGGACCACAGGAGTTGCCCTAAAGTCTCTGGGCAGTAACCATCCCTTCCGACATCCCTCCCCAGGCCCTCCCCCGAGCACCATGGCACCCTCATGGTCCACCGCTGGTACTGCTGCTAAGTCGTGTGAATCCTCCCCGGAATGCATCCTCCTTTGGAGCAAGGGCTGCATTTCGTTCCTGTTCACATCCCGTCACCTGGCCCAGCATTGGCTTCAGAAGGACATTCTCCTCGGCCATGTGTGGAGCAAACTGAATGCTGCCTCAGGTCGTGCATCCAGCAAGCATGCGTGTCCAAAACGAGCCCAGCACTGGGTTCATAAGGATGAAAGTGATGAAAAGATTAAAAAACTCTTTCCAAAAAAGAAGATATTCTGAACACCAGCAGCTGACACTGCAAAAGGCACATGGTCCTTTAGGGCCACATAGCCTAAAGTAGAAATCTGTTATCATAGTGTCATTAATTTGACGATCCTCATTGACAAAAATCTGAGTTAAGCTTGATCAAAAAGATGACATTAATGCAGTCATTCTTGGCACTCACGGTAAGCTCTTCAATCCCAGCACAGGCTGCAATCATAACGGGACCATCCGTCACCGATGCAATCGTTTCATGATGGCTTTTACACACTGGGTCATCACATTCAAGACTTAAAGACCAAGGAGGAAGAAAGCGGTGAAGTGTCGTGATTAGGAGAGCAAGTAAGAGGCGCAGGGACAGGAAAGCATATGGGAGGGGACTGGAGAACTGTGCCCCCCACAAAGACTTCGTGGATACAGAAAAAGCTTCTGGAACAGGAGGGAAGTAAAAGTAGTCAAGAGGCAAGAAGAAGGGAGGGAATTGCTGATGATCCAGAAATAAGGCTGTTTTCCAGGCGAGGCGACCACATATACATAGAACTTGAAGAAAAAGATGCAATATCCACCCACTGAATGTAATCCACTCGGTTACACTCAGCCACGAGTCTTCTGACCGCCTCCTGGGAGCCAGACTCGCACGAGGGGCGGAGGGAAAGAGAAGATGAGAGGCTGGCTCCTGACACTCTAACCAAGGTCACAGATGTCAAAGTAACTAACCACACGGTGGGGCACTAACAGTAGCCTGAGAAAGCAGCTGTGCTCCAGTAAAGATCCATTAAAAAGAAGCACAGGGACTGCACAGAGAAGGGGCTAGTCAACCATCTTAGAAAAGGAGTCCAGAAAACGGACGTGTGGACATGGCAGGGGCGGCGGGTGGCGGTGGGGATGAATTGGGAGGTTGGGATTGACATGTATACACTACCACGTGTAAAACAGACAGCTAGTGGGCACCTGCCGTAGAGCACAGGGAGCTCAGCTCTGTGCTCTGTGGTGACCTAGAGGTTGGGATTGGGGGGCGGGGGGGGGGGGGGGAGGGAGGGAGGGGATATATGTATACATATAGCTGATTCACTTCGTTGTACGGCAGAAACGAACACAACACTGTAAAGCGACTATACATCCCCCAGGAAAATAAATAAATAAATAAAATATTTTTTAAAAATTTTTAATTAAAAAAAAAAGAAAGAAAAGCAGCCTGGAGAGGAGAGCATCAAGTTTTCAAAGGTGGGTTTAAAAACCAGTCCCACGCTTCTGGGCTGCGGGGTCATGGGGCGCGCTGCCCCCTCAGCCCCGCCTCCTTCGGAGGACAGACACCCTTGGAGGGACGGGGGCAGTGGGGCTGGGTGAGGCAGCGCCTGGACATGTCTACAAGCCACCCCACCCCGGGCACCGACGGGGTGTTCACGAAACGTGTGATTATGAATATTATTGGGGGGAAGGAAAGACCACAGAGCAGGGAGAACTGGAGCTGGAATCCGAAGGAGCCCCCGGGGTGCACGAGGTGGGGGAAGGTGGTTCCAGGCAGAGCGGCAGGAAGCGCCAGGCCACGCCAGGCCGTGAGCGGTGACAAGACACCATGAGTTAGGGGACGGCCCGCTGTGCAGTGGATGTGGTCAAGGGCGGGTGAAGAGGCAGAGGCAGGCAGAACCCACGCACCCCGGGTGAAGGAAGCGGGCTTTTGTTCCAAGGGCTGTGAGGAATAATGAAAGGGTTTAGAGCGGGGGTGAGGTACAGCCCTGTCTGCCTTTTAGAAAGACCACCACGGCCACGAGGCAAAGTGGAGAGGGTTCACTCTGCACCTGTCGGAGGAAACTGGCCAACTTTCAGAGGCAGGAAATTCACACCTAAAAGTGAGTGTCACCCCCCTGGGGGCAGGTTAGCCTAAATACATATCAGGTGTTCTCTCTCTCCTTGTGCGAATTTCAGGACAATCCAGTTAAGCAGCCAACTAAACCCCCGTTCTCCTTGCTTTGAGAGCAGAATTGTACTGAACCCCAGGGAGCCCATGAGTCATTGGTTTGGCGTTTGTCATTACTTTACTGACGCTGATGCCTGTAATTTACAAATCTGGGGAGCCATTACAGAGTCGCAGCTCTCTCTCAGGCACTAAAAATTGATTCATCACGCTCCTGTTCTTTAAAGACAATAATGCCTGCTGTGACTGTGAGGATAAGTTACCCCAGGCTGTGCTCAGATCTGGGGTGCACCCTTCTGGCAGCAGGTGACAAGCGTGCTGGCTCTCAGGGGAAGGGCTGCTGGCTGATGCGGACTCAGTCTGCCAGGATACAAAATGTGAGTTGGTGGGCTGGGAGGGGAGTGTGCTCAAAGGCTCCTGGGGTGCCCTGGAGGTAGGACAGGCTGAGGGGGGCTGCGCAGGCGGGGCTTGGGCTCTCCCACGTCACTCAGATGCTGCCAGAGTCCACATAAGGAGAAGGGGGTGGGTTGTGCTCTTGCCAGAAGCTGTAACGTGCCCTCGCTCTACATTGTGAGGCAGCGTGGGGAGAAGGGGGTCTCTGGAGCCTGAGAGTCTTACTAACTTAACTTACACAGGTTAACTTACTCAGACTCAGTCTTCTCATCTGTAGCGGCGAGAGAGAACGTGTTCTTGTAAGATGGCATAAGGGTCAGATGAGATGAGGCACACGAAGTGCTTGGCACATATAGCCGGAACACCGTGGCAGCTTTATTTAGGGCCGAGCAGCGAAAAGCATAACCCTACAGGAAGTGAAACAGCCTCCAACATGCCGCTTAACAGGACTCAGCGAGTAGCAAAGGTAGGCTTGCTACCTTTCCTCTTAAAAGGAATTTGGAAAATAGATTCTGATTCAGCACTATATTTGTCCTAAGAGATACAACATCAAATGCACATTGTCTACAAAGTAAAAAATAGATTCCTCCCAAGCTTTTGATCTACAAAGGCCAACTGTGCGTGCGCTGGTGGGTAATTCATCTCTGTGACTCAGCTACAGTATTTACCTGAAATCACTGGCAATTTGAAATCACATCTGCATAATAATTTCAGTGCTTACAAAATTCATAAAAACCTATTTTCCCACAAAAATTCCACGAGATGGTGACTATTAATCCCATTTTACAAATTAGGAACCAAGATTTGCTGCGGGTGAAGCCCTGTGTGGCGCACTGAGGTGCTTCCCCTCTTCCAAGGAGCAGGACCCTGATGGCTAAAGTGTCCCCAGAATAGCAGGGTAGCCAGGAGTGGGCACCGGACATGAAGTTCAAAGTCGAGCCAAAACAAAGCTTCAGTACAGGTAAAGCCAGATTTCTACCAGGCTTCTGGAGAGTGACCAAAGAAACACACACATCCTACCCTCAGAATCCAGTCAGCACCTGACACTGAAGGAGATTAGTAAGTGGTGGGTGAATGAATTTCCTTCATTACAACTGTTACAGCCTCCGAAGGGGTCCTGGGACCCCAGCTCAGCAGGCCAAGGATTCGATCACCTCCAATACCTTCATCAATACTGTCTGCGGTCTCTGCCCGGCCCACCATCGCCCCTTTCTTGGGAATCTGTATTCCTGTCCATGGGCAAGGCCACCAGTAGTCACGCTTGTCAGTAACAGGCTTGCACCCCACTGGCCCCAGGTGACAGGACCAGGGGAAGACACGTGAGAGAAGCTGGCCCAAGAAGATGCCTCCTCCTAGAATTACGGAGTCGGGGCTGAGAGAATCATCAGTCAGGGCTGCTGGTGTCACCTGTGGCCGTGTTAGACGTCTACTGCGGGGAACCGTGGGTTTAGAGAAGCAGAGGAGCTGGTGAAGAGAGAAAGACCAAGGAGGGGCAAGAGACCACCGAGAAAGCAAGAGCGAGGGATGGGGCCCGCTGGAGCCGAAAGCCCGGCAGGCTGGTCTCAGAGCTTTCCAGCCTGGGGTCCCACCTGCAGCCCAGCTCCGCAGTGTGCCTGCCTTGGATGCCGGGAGACACCAAGTCTGTCCCCCAGTGCTTTCCCTCTTTTGCTCAGAACGGCTTGAGAGCGATTTATGCTAACTGCAATCAAGAGTCTTAATTTAGACAAGCCCCTTCCAGGTGCAGTCACACCAAAGCCGTCTGAAGTTTAAGGGGCTCCAGGAGACCCAGGGGGGCACAGCTGTGTTGGAAGATACAGGGGAGGAGCGGGGAGCCAGAGCACAAAGGCGGGGCGGGGGGGCAAGGGCAAAAAGGAGGCCAGCCCAGCAATGCCGGCGCTGTCAGCCTGCAGCCCGCGAGCACGTGGCAGGAGGGTTGTCATTTGGAATGAGTTTAGGAAACCAAGGCTAATTTTATCCACAGCCTAAGAAAGCTGATCGGGATGATGAATTGGCTGAGCAAAAATGCAAACGTGATACGGCAAAACAGGAGTCCTTTCAGGATCTACCCCTAGGATGCCTGTCCTCAGTCCCTCTCCACCCTGGGTCCCCACCAGGCTGGGCACTCTCAGCGCCCCGCCCAGAGCGGCCCCCAGCCCGCCCCGCTGGCCGCCATACCCTGGCTTCTTCACGTATGGTCCCACCCGACCCCTAGGGTCCAGCTCCAACACAGTAACTTAAATGAACGTAATCCCTTCAGGTACTGTCACGTCATCTGATCACCACACAGACACATCTCGGTAGGTATGAATATTCCCCGTCTTAGATGTTAAGAACTGCAGTAAGAAGAGGTCAGTAACTTCTCCAGGGTAGCTCGGCTGAGAAATAAATCAGTGTTTAACCAGGTCTTCTGACTTCAAATCCATTCACCTCATGCCATGAGGCCTCCCAAATGTCACGTCCTTCCATGTTCGTTTAAGCGGGATGGGAACTCCCCCCCTTCCTCTCAGCAGGGCTCCCGCAGAACTGATGTACCTGCCCTGCCGGCTCTACCTGCACCTCTTGCCCCACACCCATCTCAGCAACCTGTGTGAGATTTTCAGTTCCACCCAGCTTCATTGCACTGCTTTTCTTCCATCACTCACTCGTTCATCCTTTTCATTAATCCGATCAGAATGGATGGAGACACGATTCCTTGGCTCGAGCCTTATTCAGCCTCCTTGATGCCTCGTTTCATGTAATGAATACTCAGTAAACGTTCAGGAAGTGGGTGAAGATCAACGTGAATCTGTTTCTCAAGGAAACCCCCGGTTTTCAGTACGTGGATGTGCGGCCCTGGTCTAGGTGCTACGACAGGTTCCACACGAGGAGGCAACATGGCCCAACCTTGAACTGGGTAACATCCACACACACCCACAAAACAGAAATTAAGGCAAATTTGGACTCCAAAGATGCTCCCTCCAACTCAAAATATGGTGTAATGTCTTTTCCTTATTTACCAGAAAAATAAGCACAGCCAGACCTAAGCTCAAAGTGATGAATGAAGCAGGGACTCTGCCAGCTCCTCTCTTCAGTAACTGGAAAAAGAGATCGTTAGCACTGCCCTGATTTGCAAGCTTCTGAGTTAATTAATACGATATAGCGTGCCTCTCCCAGAAAAGAATGCCAAATAGATTTTGCTTTTAAGATTTTCAGTTCTACCCAGCTTCACTGCGCTACTTTTCTTCCATCACTCACTCATTCATCCTTTTCATTAATCCGATCAAAATTAATGGAGCACACGCTAACAAATACTGTGCAAGGTTCTGAGCGTACAAAGCGGCAAATTTTTTAGAAGTCAAATAACTACACAACACATGGAATCCTGGAAGAGGGGTCTACGTGGCACTGCATGGTAAAGCGAAGAGCGTGAGCTGTCCCCGAGGACATCAGGGAGGCTGCCACTGAGGAGGAAGCCTTGCCTCGCGCCTTGGAGGGCACCAGAGGGCACCCAAGGTGTTGTGGGACCTTGGGACACAAGATGAGTGGTGTCGAGAGACAGGCTGCAGAAGAAAGAACGGGAAAGATTGAGACGGCTTGGCTATCCAAGGAGCTCGGGGTTTGTTCCAGAGGCCCTGGGGAAGCCACAGGCAGATCTTCATTGAAGGAGGATACCCTGGTAACTGGCCGGGCCTGACCAAAGGCAGGGAAGGCCACCGTGGGAGGTGTCGCAGTGGCCCAGGAAGAAGTGGCAGGGCCCTGGGAGGAGCAGCAACGGCAGCACAGGATGGATTCAAGGGAGATGCCCCAGTTTTCTTGCCAATGTTCTATTTATAGACACACTGTGAAG
This sequence comes from Stenella coeruleoalba, assembly GCF_951394435.1. Classification (NCBI taxonomy): domain Eukaryota; kingdom Metazoa; phylum Chordata; class Mammalia; order Artiodactyla; family Delphinidae; genus Stenella; species Stenella coeruleoalba. Next base: position 3,347,099 of record NC_137163.1, on the reverse strand, counting down.
TTATCACCAAAGGCAAAACTGTGTGCCTATCCTCCTGTAGACTCGACTGTAAGTCCTCTGATGGAAAACCAAGGGCTTCACTTCGGCCAATACTTACTTAGGCCTCCTCTGTAGAGCTCTGTGCTCCCTCCAGCAGGGGCTAAAGTAATAAGTAAGACGAGGTCCTCTGTCGGTATGACAGCCCCAAATGGGACGCTTCAGGTGGCTCCCATGACCCCACCTTCTGGTGCTCGTACTCCGTGCGGTCCCCTCCCCATGAACGGGGGTGGGACCCGTGAGCTGCTTCTGGCCGAGGGAACACGGCAGAGGTGACAGGCTGTGTGCGATCACGTCACAGGAGACTGGCTCTCGTCTTGCTGGAGGCTCTCTCCCCCTCCCCCTCCCCCATGCTGCCTCTGAGGAAGCAGGCAGCCCTTTGGAGAACCCCCACGTGGCAGGGACCTACAGGGCGGCCTCTAGAAGCTGAAGGTAGTCTCCAGCTGACAGCCAGCTAAAAATGGAAGCTCCCTGTCCTACAACCTCAAGGAACTGGACTGTGCCAACCACCTGAGGGAGTGTGCAAATGACCCAACCCCAGCAGAGCCCCAGATGAGACTGCAGCTCTGGCCAACGCCTGGACTTCAGCCTTGGGAGGACCTGGCTAAGCCAGGCCCCGACTCCTGGCCCACAGAAACTGTGTAATAATAAATATATGCTGCTGTAAGCCGCCAAGTCTGTGGTATGTTGTCACAAGTAAGAGGTAACTAATAGAAACAGTATGGATAAACAAAAATCTTAGAACTAGGGAGACCTAAGTCAGTTCCCAGATCTGCTACGTATCAGCTCTGCAACTTGGGACAAGACACTTAAGCTCCCTGAGCCTCCCTTTCCTTTCTAGGAGAAATAATGCCTACGTGCTAGGGTTTCCGTGAGAATTAAAGTTTTTAGGAAGTGTATGACTAGATCAGACACAAAGAGGAACTCCATCAACTATCACTCCAGGCCTCTCCTGTACCTGCAAGACCAGGTGCTGAGGAGGAAGAGACAGACGGAACACCGCCCCTCCCCGCAAGTGCCAGAGGAGGGGGCCAGCCCCCGGGGACAGCACACAGCCCAGCACAAGCGCAGCCGCTACTGGAGCCGCGCGGAGGGGCAGCTGAGCTGGCCTGGAAGGACGGGACCGGTTTCGGAGGCCGCCTTCTGCAGCCAGGCAAGCCCAGCGTCACTCAACCGTCTGCACGCACGGCGTGCTTGCTGCACGCACACCTGGAAAAGGTGTCCTGAGCCCTGTAGCATTCTTCTTCCGTCTTACATACCGGGCAAGACTCACCTACACAACCACCGGCCTGAGCTCCCCTTGTACATCAGCCCAGTATCTAAAAGTTAGGGCCTCCGCAAATGAATTTTTTCATTTTCCCGAAAATTCTGACCCCCCCACACACGCGCCCCTCCACCCGGTCACCGCTTGCCAGCCCCAGTCCCTACCCCCACCCCTGGTGCCGCCGCACATCTGGCTGCCTGCCCCGAAATGGACTGCAGACCCCCGCGTCCCCCCGCTGCTGCCGTCACAGCGCCATCCAAAGCACCCCACCCCCTGCCCGAACTCGAGGCTGGCCTTCCTGCAGCTCCATTTGCCCTCTTCAACTTCTCCACGCTACAGCCAAAGCGGCTATTTTGTTTTTTTTTTAAGTAAAATTGTAAATTCGACTTCCCTGCTTAAAAACCCTTCCCTGCCGTCCACAGTCTCCTAGTCAAACCCAGGCCCCTGACCCCACGTCCAACGGGGCCCTGTGCGACCTGGTCCCGCTGGCTCTGGACCCTTGGCATCCGCTTCTCCCTGTCCTCCCCAGTGCTCAGCCAGACCCCTCCTCACCGTGTCGCCCCAGGTTTGGTGCCTTCCCCCACCCCACTGTGCACAGCTGGGCTGCCCTCCTCCTGCGGGGCTGCCTCACGGTGGCCTCCCACGGGCCCTCGCCGCACCCCACCACGCCACTGTTTCGGTCATCACTCCTCACGTACTTCTGTCGTTATCACTCATCAAAAAGTATAATTCCACATACATTTACTCCTGATGTATTCTTTTTGTCCTCCCACCAAGACCACAAGCTTCACAAGAATAAGAATGATGCCTGTGTGTTGCCTGCTGTATGCCAGGGGCTAATGCAGGGCCTGGCCGCCAAACGACATGGAAAGGCATTTGCTAACTGAACGGAAGGCGTCCGCTCTTGCGAGGGATGTAACGTACCCTAGGAAAGTGGGTCAATGAGGAGAGGCTAGGTCATCCCGTGACCACCCCCTACCCAAACCTCAGGGGCTTCCAACAGTGTCCTACGGGGCAGGCTCTGGTCAGTCTGCACGCTGGACCCTGGCTGAAGCGCTGTCCTGCCCAGAACACTGCTTGCCCCCACGCGGAGGCACAAGCAAGAGGCCACGCCCACGATGGCTCTTTCAACTGCTGCTCAGAAGCAGCGCGTGCCCTGCTAGACTCCTGTGACCGCTGTGACAGATGACCACAGACAGCGCTTGAAACGACACACACTAATGAACCTGGCAGAGGTCGGAAGTCCCAAGGTCAAGGTGCTGGCAGGGCTGCACTCCTTCTGCAGCTCCAGGGGGACTCTGGCTCCGTGCCAGTTTCAGCTTCCAGAGCCACCTGCGCTCCTTGGCTCGGGGCCCCATCTTGGCGTTACCCCGACCTCTCATTTCCGTCGCCACATCTCGTCTTCCTGAGCCTCCCGCCTCCCTCTGACAAGGGCCCAGCGGGACAACCCCGGGTAACCCCCATCTCGGGCTCCCTAACTAAGCACATGTGCCAAGCCCCCTGCTGTGTGAGGCCGCACCTCGCAGGGCCTGGGGGTTAGGACATGGGCAACAGTGTCTCTGTGGAGACACTATTCATTTACCACAAAGCCCCTTCCATTCACACGGGCCAAAACAAATCCCAGGACCAAGCCTGCCATCCACAGGGTGGGCGATCTCTTGGAGAAAACTGTCTCGTTATTTGGCTCTAGGGAATACACAGTTTTATATTTTGCAGAGCTGGAAGGGAAGGTGTTCAGAATCCTCAGGTTTGAATCTTGTCATTTTTAGAGCAAAAGTACCCTGAAGGCAGCTCTGGATAAAAGGTGGAGGCATCGCCGCTCCGCAGCGGGGCGGCCTTAGATAAATCCTGACACTGTTACTCGCACCACTGGATGACGGTGTCCCTTTGCCGGTTCCTGACGGGGGCTGGGAGGGCCGTGAAGCAGGAATAGGAGTGGGAGGTCGGGGCAGGTGCTGACAAGGGGGTCAGGCCATGCAGAGCCCAGGGCAGGACACCACGCTCCCTGAGGCTGAACGGGCAGCCGCCCAGCGGGTCCAGAGCGGGGATCACAGGGCTGGGCTGCTGCTCTGAAAGCTCCCTCTAGAGGCTGTGAGGGATGCACAGGAGAGGGGGTGGACTGGAGGCGAGGGAGCCGCGCAGGAGACCAGGGCGCTGGCCCAGGAAGAAACGAAGTGAGCCCACCCCCAGGACTGCAGCAGAGACCCGATGACCCAAACAGACTGGAGAGAGACCACGCCTCATGCATACAGAGCTCCAGAGAAGGCAGATGTAACCTGCGCTTCACAAAGGTGGCAACGGTCTGCGGATGAGAGTGACGAGCGGCAGGCGGGGCCGTGGGACCCGGGGCTGCGGGCAGGAGAAATTATTCTAAATCTAGGTGGCAGTGGTGGTTTCAGGGGTGTATGCCTCTGTCAAAAGTCATCCTCTGGACTCCTCAACCAGCATTTTACTGTATTGTACGTAAATTACACCGCAGTGAAGGAGACCTAAAAGAGCCGGCCGGGAAGACATGGAGGCTATCAGCCGGGGGAAGAGGAGAGCAATGAGAGCCTCCCTGGGCTCCAGGTCGGGTGTGAGCCAGGAGAAGGTGGGTGAAGGGAGAAGGCTCACAGGAGAGGGAAACAGTGGGTCCCGGCTGGAGCATTTTAAGCATGAGACACAGTCTGCGGCCACCAGACAAGTGAAAACTTACCAGAGTCTATTTCAGAACTGGACTTGGGAGGCACCAGGTTCCAAACAAGTAAATTAAGTAATCAAGCCCCGACCTGCGTGGAGGGGGGTCTCTCAGAGAATATCAGCACCCCGCAAGCCAAGCTAAGCAGACACTCATAGAAACGTGACGTTTTATAAATATATAAAAGCTCCAAGATAGGGTCCAATTTAGTCTGGGGTTGAATACAAGAAGCACAATGATCCCCAAATTAAATGACATCATCCGTCAAAATAGCAGCCTTCTCGTTTGAATTACAGCAGCGTGGAATTTTAAATGAGAAGGCACCATTTAATTAGGACAATGCATTTAGCCAGAGCAGTAGCGGTGAGGAGAAGTGGCTCAGCCGGGCTAACTTTGCCAAACCCCCGTCGCCCAGCCGACAACTGCCAGGATGTGAGGGACGCCCTGCAGACTTGGGGGCCCGGCTCCGTGCCACACGGCGCACAGACCAGATGGCAGGCGGCCCCGAGCCGGGTCTGCAGCTGAGCCCCCTTTCCCCTGAGCCACGTTGGTGCCTCCCTAACAAGTACATCTGGAACCACCAGTCCTTTATTCGTAAACCATGGGAGAGGTACACCCCTTTCCAACAGGCTGTGAGGATGAAAGATGGTACCGTGCAAAAAAAAAAAAAAACCACAACTGTTTAGTATGCTGCTTTTCTCAAAGCAGATGTCAGAGTCGCTTCCTTCGGAACAAACGAGGGTCTAGACAGAAGCTCCTTGAGGGCATGTACTGAGTCAGCGTGGCTGGCTTCCCGGCGTGCTGGACAGGGGCTCAATACGTGTGTATCTGTGCATTAACAACGAACAAGCAAACGAATGAAAAGGATCCTGAGCATACACATACACAACGAAATATAATACAAGTGAAGAAGCAGAATTAAAATGATTTTCAGTGAGTTAGCTACTGGAAGGAAAAGCTCAATTCCGTAATGACCTGCCATACCCTATACAAGGCATCACTGCATCATCACACAGCTCTCTCCAGACAGTAAACCTCTCGAGGACAGTGGCCACGTTTTATGCATGACCATATCCCCAGCAGACAGACTAGTACCTGGTATACAGCAGGCACTCAATAAACATCCAATGAGCTAAATAAACTGAACAGTCTTCTGGCCTCAATTTAAAGAGCCATTTTAACAATGTGAGGTTTTAAGCCACAGATTTCACTGATGATAAAAAATATATTCCAGAAATTATTTCCTTTGATCAGTGAACATTTAAAGGAGACAGTTCTTGGTGGCAAAGGCAATCCCATCATGGGAAAGACCCACCATATCCACAAGTGTTGCTCCTACACATAAACTAGCAAAAGTCTAAAACTGTGATCGTATAAGTTTACAAATATCTGTCTGTTGCTTCGCCAGATTCTTGCCAAAAATGAAGGCCCTGAATAAGAGATAAGGCAGTTTCACTAGATTAGCCTGAAGTCATAAATGCTAAAGCCCAAATTTACCTTTATGATGAAAGAATAGGCAATACTGCCTTTTTTGCAGGGTGAGTAATAAACCAAAAAAGATAGCATCTACCCGACATACTAAAATGATTCAGTGAAGATTTAAATTGACTTTCTAGCCAAAAATAAAGACGGGACAGACCATGACATACAGAAAAGGTTAGAGTTCACCATCTGTGTAATTTGTTTTTATCAACATCAAAGGCAAGAAATGCTCATCTTACTCTCCTATGGCTCTCTAGTCACTGCTTATTTCCAACCACCACAGTATAGTTCAGTTGAGATTATGCTTGATACTGAGACGGCCTAAGTATGGCTTCATTTACTTTGAAACGGGGGAAAAAAAGGGTTTTCACGGAAACCACTCACAGCTCCGGCATTAGCACGCTATCCACAAGGAGATGGCTGGCGCTCAGAGTGATCGTGGTGGGCCTTCTGTCACCCTGAGCCCACCCAGAATGGGTGGTTGGGATGTAGGAAACAGTGAATAAGGGTCTGAGGCTGCACAGCTGAACACCAAGGATGGGCACACGGGCTAGTAACCTCAGAGCTGAGGGGTGCTACGGAAGCATCTCAGGGAACGTGTGCCTCCACCCATCCTCCTCTCATCACAAGTCTGGAGCCTCTGCATCCAGAAGGATGAGAAACTCGAAAGTTGGGGGAGGCAAAATCATTTTCTCTGAAAGCGGTGACAGAAGGGAACTGGCACTAATTGAAGGTGACTGCGGTCACACACGGTGAACCCTCAGAACCACCCTGCGAGGCAGGGGCCATCAGCATTCCACTTTACACAAGACGACGCTGAGGCTCAAGGAGATGGTGTGACTCACCAAAGGGGCCAACATGATTTAGCCAACAAATGGCAGAGCTCAGATCTGGGGACAGGTCTGAAATCCGTCGCCCTTTCCCCCGTCCACGCTGCCTCCACCAAGTCCTTCTGACGATGAGTCAGCGCTGTCCTGTGAAACCTGCACCCAGGGGACTGGCTGGCTCTGGAAGCAGGCAACTTCACAGCCATCTAGCTCCCCATTCAAAAGCCTCCTCTGCGTAGATCTCCGCCTCTCTGCCAGCAAGGTGGATTTTCAGTTAACAGAAGGCAAAGCCCTCCTTCCTAAGTCACCTCTAAACCTTAAGCAAATTCTCTGCTTGAACCAGTTTCATTAGCAGCAGCAGCAGCAGCAAGTGGCATCCCATCTCCCTCTGAGCAGTACGGCCCTGACGTTACCGGGTGAGGAAGGGAGATTGGGTGTGGGGTGACTGAGCCCAAAAAGGCAGCAAGCTCGGTGGCACCAACTAAGGTGCGCCCAGTGTAAGGAGTAAGAGCCCAAAGGCGATGAGGAGGACATCCGTGGGTGGGGCCAGCCCGCGGGGACAAGGGGCTCTAGGTGGAGGGGTGGTCTGTCCTGGTTGGTGGAGCCCAGCAGCCCCGTGTGAAGGGCCATGTTGGGACAGGAGGGGATCCCAGTGGAGGGCAAAGTGGGCTGGGGCATCTGCACAGGGGCTGAGGGGGGCGTTTACAAAGGGTGTCCCCACACCTGGGTGTGAAGCAGTCTGGGGGATGGAGCCCGAGCAGGGTGAGAAGGATGTCCACAGGAGGGACAGGGACGGCCTGGCACAGGGCTCAAGAACCCAAACGGGGTGCGGAGATCCCACACGGGCACTGAACAATGAGTAAATATGCAAAGGACAACGAGAGCCAGACTTCTCCCGGAGAGAAAAAGAAGTTACAAATACGGAGAGAGAAAACTGGAATAAAGCCAGCAATACTGCCAAGAACTCATGTCTCTCGATAGAGAGAGAGAAATCATAATAGACGTAAGTGTGTATATAAGCACACGTGTACATATATAACCTGCCCACTGAGAGGGCCTCAAAGCAGTGACACGCCAATAGCTTTGGGCACACTTTGCTCTCAAATCTTGGCTTCTAAGGAACCAGGGCTCCTGGAGAAACAGTCGATGACAGAGCTGGAACAAAGATAGTACAACATTAGCTTGGAATATCTTATGCCAGAAAGCAAGGAAGCACTCAAAAACTGATGGACATGTGTCAAAAAATCAAAGGCATCTCGAAGGGGCTCCCACTGGTCAAATCTGAGAAAATGTGGGCATCAAACTGAACAGCGACAGTAATGGGTTAGACCACATGGAGCAGAATGAGACCGTGAGCTCACACTGGTGCGAATAAATGAGGGAGTAGATCGGGTGAGATGAGGAACAGGGTCCTTACACAGACTCACAGGACCTCCCTGCAAAGCACCCATGAGCTTCAGGGTAGCTCCCCAGTGGAGAATTCTGGCAGGCATCACCTGAACCAACTATTCGTGATGAACAACATGAGAATTGGGACAAAGAGAAATCGTGAGCCACCGACGGATACGGTGAGAACACAGCACCATTTTTGTGACGTTGCTGCCAAAGACACACAGCCTGAATCTAATCAGGAGGAAACAGCAAACGCAAATGGAGGGACAGCCCACGAAATCACTGCATTAGACTCTCTTAAAACATCGAGGTCATGAAACTCAAAGACAGTCTAAGGAAAACCAACCCAGACGGCAAGAGGGAAGGAGACCCTGAAGACACAAGTGCTCCAAAGCAGGACCCTCTGTCATAAAGGCCACTACTGGGACAGCTGGCAAAATGGGAATGGGGTCTAAGGACGGGCTGGGGGTTTCCTCATTCTGATGATTATACTGTGGTTATATAAAGAATGTCTTTGTTTGCGGGAAATACATAGTCAAGAATTTAGGGGTGATGGCATCAGGTTGACAAGTAACTCTGAAAAAAAAGTTCTTTGTACTAGAAACTTCTATTAGATTGTGACTGTTTCAAAATAAAAACTACACAAAAAATTTGTCAAGCATAGTAAATGCTCATCATTAAAATTTTATAAAACAGGAAAGAAAATTAAAATAGCCTATTATTCCATCACTAAGGTAACAGCTATGAATTCCATATGCAGCTTTTCAGTCTTTTTTCTATGCATAGATTTTTTAATAAACTGAAATTATACTGTAAAAATATGTTATAATGTACCAATACTTCTTCAACTTTCTCAGTGGCTGCATATTCTTCCATTAGAAAGTTGTTCAATAATTCACTTAATCAATCCTCTATTATACCACACTCAGATTGTTTCCAATTTTTCCTTTGTTATAAATATAACACTGCAATAACCCTCTTTGCACGCAAAGCCTTTTGCGTATTGGATTTTTTTCTCCTTAGGGTATATTAGAAGTGGAATCATTGGGTAATAGGATATAGACTTTTTAAAGGCTCTTGATACACGGAGGACCGCCAAACTGCCCCACAGAAACATTATACTGAGCTACACTACACAAAGTATATTGACAGCATCTGCTAAAAACGGCTTTGGATTTTCACACAATCACCATCTGCCCAGCGCTTAGCTACTTAGAAGGCTTTCTCCTAGACACACAGAGCTCATCTGGCCTCTGCAACAATGCTCCGAGGAAGGAAAGAAATTAGTGTTAACCTCTAACTACATATTGAGAAAGTCAAGCTCGGTGGGTCAAGTGGTTTTGTCTAGGCCCCAAAGCTTGCAAGGGTTGGAGCTGCGCAGGACTTGCACTCTCCACGGTGGAAATCTGCTGCCCTTTTGTCCTAGCCAACTTTGTCTCCTAGCCAACTGACTTCTTCTTCTCCCAGCAATCACACCCAAGAACTGCTCCTTCACAGAAATCTTTAGGGAACAAAGTCTTGAGGTTGGGTTGCCCAGACTTAGTTGCCCACATGGTCCTCTCCACCCAGACATTCCAGGGGTCACAGATAACCACTCACCTGCACACATGTTCAGTAGCATCTCATGACCCGGACTTTGGCAATGGAGTCTGAGATTTGACATCAAAAGCATAAACTAACTAACTAAATAAATAAAAGCTCTTGTGCATCAAAGGACTTATCAAGAAAGTGAAAAGACGACCTACAGAATGGGAGAATATATTTGAAAATCATATCTGATAAGGGCTTAATGTTCAGAATATATAAAGAACTCCTACAACTCAAGAAAAGCCAACCCAATTAAAAAATGGCCAAAGGACTTAGCTATTTCTCCAAGGAAGATAAAAGCACATGAAAAGATGATCAACATTGTTAGCCATTAGGGAAATACAAACCAAAACCACAGAGATACCACTTTACACCTACTAGGATGGCTATAACAACAAAAAATAATAATGACAATAACAAACATTGGCGAGGATGTGGAGAAAGTGGAACCCTTGTGTGTTGCTGGTGGGAATTAAAGTGCTGCAACCAATGTGGGAAACAATCTGGTACTACTTCAAAAAACATGTATCTATATAAACACACACACATTCAGCACAATACAATTTTTCAAACAGAATTCTAAATAGCTGCTGCACTTGGGGTGGGAGCGGCAGGCAGGGTAAGCAGTGCGGTGGGTAGGGTGGGGCGTCTGGGAAGGCAGGGGAGGAGTCTTTCATTCTGCAAGCAAGGGTTTTAAGGAGAAGAGTGACAGAATCGGCTGTTTTGGAAAGATACATCATGATAATAAAACAAAAGTGACAAACTACTACATTTCAATCAGGAAAACTATAAATTACTGCAGGGGGGAGATGGGGGTGAAGAAAAGGAGATAGATCACTTTCTCTGCCTTCCTATCTGTGATGTTTCTATAATGTGGAGAGGAAGGCAATTACGCTCATCACGCCCTAAAGAGACAGGGGGGTGGGTGGCTAGGAGGCCAGCGGGGCAGGGCTGGAAGGGAGAACAGGGGGAGGGACCTGGTCTGCATAAATCAGGTTCCCACCAGAGAAAGCAAAGCTGCGCAAAACCAGGTGACCAGCGGGAGCCCACACAGGAGGACAGGGCAAAGCAGGGCTGCCTGGCGGGCTGGGCAGGATGGACCCTGGGCTCGGTGCCTGCGCCGAGTTCCATCGCGGCTTCCTACTGTACACTGATCGCTCAGTGCCTGCGGGCAAGGATCTGTGAGGCACTTTGGGAAGGACCAAGATGAATCACAACTCTAATCCTGGGCTCCAGGAACTTAAAGCCAAGGGTCTGGGCGGCCAGGGCTTCAGGAAGAAGTAGTATCTGAGTTGAGTCTAGAAGGGTGGGTAGGACCCCGAGGTGCAGATGAAAGGGAGCATTATACGCGGCAGGAAGCACACACACAGCCAGGGAGGTGGCAGAGCACCGGGTCCATACTCGGATTCGGGGTATGGCAGTGCAGAGTGCAGGGTCCACGCTAGGACCTCGGTGGTGGCTGTATGGATGCGGGGACCACACACGGATCCAGACACAGCGGAACATCTTCTGGGCGCCTCCTGCAAACAGACCTGCCTCACCCCAGGCTACCAGAGCGCTGTCCACTCACCAGAAGCACCGGGATCCCCTGGGAGCCTGTTAGAAATGCAGTCTCCAGCCTTGGCCACACCCCTGACCTGCTGAATCTTCTGCTTTGAACAGGACCCTCAGAGGATCCATGCTCAGTAACATCTGGGAAGAACCTGCTTCACTGCATTATCTCTTTTAGCTCCTGTGAAGTAGGTATTGGCAACTCCACTTTGAATATGAAAAATGGAGGCTTACTGATATTATGTATTTTGTCCAAGACAGCAAATAAGTTGACTTTCAAATCCACATATGTCTGATTCTGAAATCTGTGCTTTAAGCATATGACGTGGTGTCACCAAGTCTCCCTGAAATATTGGCACATACACGGCACTATGACTGTCACATTCTCAAGGCAATAGTTAAAATAGCGGCTGATGCTTGGGCAGCACAGACCAGTTCAGGAGGCACCGTTTCTCCAGTTGGACACACAACCTCTCTCTGCTATTTTAAGAAAGCTTGGGAGAGGCCAAAAGGACGCCACACACCCTGAAGGCCCTTTCTAGAACCATGCCTTTGCCAGCTCTGTTATCTGCCTGACATTCTCTCAGTGCATCTCCAGGCTCCTCTATGCTCTTGTTCGAATTAATGGTAGTTTTCAGTTCAGGTCCAGATTGATTCCAGAGGGTGAGAGACCAGCTTCTCCCCTGTAGCTGACGCTGCCCTGAATGAGAACGGCAGCTCAGAACAATAAGTACATCCTGCCTTGTCCACTAAGAGTCTAAACAAGCAGAAATATAGAATGACAGGAATGTAGCTAGTATGCTCTGCCTTAATGAGAAAGATAAAACAAAAAACAAAACAATTCAGAGAAAAAATAGTGGGAGGGGGTATTGGCTTCAGACACAGCAGCAGAGTCAACCCTGACCCAGGTGGGTGGTGATGGCCGCAGCACAGGGCACAGGGCCAGGTGCAATGTCTGAAGATGCAGAGCACAGGTCGGCACACAGGCCTTTCTGGACCACACAGGAGCCCAGCGTGCTGACTCCCAGACAGAGCCTCGATGGCATCACAGACCAGGAGCGGCCATGCAGGACACCTGGGGACAGGAGTCAGGGACAGAGGTCAGGCACAGGAGTCCATGGCGCACACACTCTAGAGAGGAGGGCAGCCAAAGAAAGGGCTCCAGAAGCAAAGGACAGCGCAGCTAGAGCATCCCTCAACTCTTGGATTCAACAGGCACAGGGGTCTGAGGGAAGATGGTAAGTCAAGGCTCGGTGGGTGCCCGTGGTCCTGTTCCCTCACTGGGGAGGTCTGGCCCCGCCTTTCCTGGCGCACCCCGACCCAGACGTGAGGCCCATTCAGATTCTGTGATGCTTTCCTTAACACCCTCCCAGGGACGGTAGGTACTCTCCCCTCCTTGTACCAGTTTTACCTTTACACCACGCTGTGCTCCAAACAATTTTCTCACAAAAACAGCTACAGAGCTTAGAATCCAGCATTTCTACTCTGAGGTTTATATCCAGCAAAAAACATGTAAATATGTGCGCCAAAAAGACACAAGAAAATCCATCCAGCATTCTTACATAATAGCCCCGAACAGGAAAAAACCCAAAGGCCCATTAACGGTAGAATGAATAAGTCACGGTATATTCATACACGAGGATGCTACACCCCGGCGAAAAACGGATAAACTATTGTCACAGCAACGTGGATGAATCTCACCAGCATGATGCAGAGGAAAAGCCAGATACCAAAAAAACGCGTATTGTACCAAGTCATTTATGTCAAGTTCACAAACAGGCCGAACAATCTATGGTATGAGGCTCTGGGATAGTGGTAACTTTGGGGGAGAAGGGGGTGGGGACTGAGCAGGGGCCCCATGACAAGGACCTCCATGGGAGCTGCTGGTCTTCCACTTCTGATCTGAGAAGTGGCTACATGAAAGGATTCAATGTTACCCACATTGAACTCACAGTTATACAAGGGTATTCACTATTTCATTAAGCTGCTTTATGATTCGTACATTTTTCTCACCTTAAGTTTTAATTCAATAAAAGCTTCAAGGAAAAAAAAAATAGGGCTTCCCTGGTGGCGCAGTGGTTGAGGGTCCGCCTGCCGATGCAGGGGACACGGGTTCGTGCCCTGGTCCGGGAAGATCCCACATGCCGCGGAGCGGCTGGGCCCGTGAGCCGTGGCCGCTGAGCCTGCACGTCCGGAGCCTGTGCTCTGCAACGCGAGAGGCCACAACAGTGAGAGGCCTGCATACCACAAAAAAAAAAAAAAAAACCAACTACCATTTACTGAGCAAATATCATGGAACAGTGGGGGGGTCAGGCAGAGTGCCCACGTGCATGATCTCACCGAGCGTCGCCACCAGCCCTGCCAGGTCGGTGCCATGGTCGTCTTCCAGACAGGCACCTGCAGCTCAGAGCCACTGTGATGGGTGGCCTCCAGCACTCAGCAACCAAAATTTAAACCAAGGGATTTTTCACAGTAAAGCCTGTTTGATAGTTTCACTAGACTGTGGACACCAGTAAGCATCTGTCTATCCAATGACCTCACTAACTAGACCATGAGTTCTCTGACAGACCGTAACCTGCCTACTGTTCTGCTCTGTGATGTCCTCAGTACCCAGAACAGGCCAGATGGTACGGTGAAGAAGTGGGGACCACATAACAGCCAAGACTGATGGAGCGCTAAGTCAGGGTCAGGCACTGTGCTGAGAGCTTTTCCTAGAGCATCTCATTTAATCCTCATCATGACTCTGACGTCAATACTAATACCACCTCAACTTTACTGATGATGAAATGCAGGGGGTGAAGACACATATGCTTGGATGTATGAATGAAAGAATGAATGAAATGTAAGGGCTCCTGCATTCCCCAGGACCCCAGGCAATAACCACGGCCCTGAGAACACAGTGGTCCAGGGCATCTTCCAAAGTTTGTAGCCGCTTCAGCCCTCGGGTTGCTGCTTGCTCCAGTGAATAGTTCCCTGTTACGGCGTATTTTCAACTAATGTAGAAATTGGTTCCACCTTCTCCTCTTTTGAAGTTTTAAATGCCAGAGAAGCCCCGCCAGCCACGAGGGCGTTCAGTGTAGGACATGCCATGAACAAAGGCTTCTTTATGCCCCAACCAACGGTGCCAGCTACCTCCCATCAAACTAGGTAAACCGGTGAGCCCCCAAACCACCCTACAAGGAAGGCACACATGAGCTTATTCTAAATCCACCTTGAAATGGTAATCAAGCTGACACCAAGAAAGGATTGATAGTGTAGTCTCTTTACCAACTATATGGCATTTTTAAAATGGAATCTTTACTCAGAAATCCACTTCTCAAGTATGTACTGTCGGAAAGTGCCAGATTGTTTCTGAAATTTGTTTGACATTTTGGTTACTTCCTAGGCAACTGATACCAAACAATCTAGGCAAAATCCTTTAAAAGAGAGAACAGAAACCCATCTCAGGGCACACAGCTTTTTTTCTTTCTTTCTTTAAATAAAAGATTTTTGAGAAGACCATGCTGTGTTTTCTATTTTCTAGAAGCTTCTCCAGAGGCCTGTAATCCATGGCTGCCGTCCACCAGCATGTTCAATGATGAGACACACTGGACAGCACGCTTCTTTCTTCTTGTGGTTAACAAAAACCATACTGCAAAGTCTGACTCGTGTGACTGATCTACAAATAAAAATGAGTAAGTAGGGTTCACAGCATTAAGTTTCAAAGTCAGTGTCCACGGAAAGCCCAGCATTTCCTCAGCTTCTGGGAATTCAGTTTTCTGGGATGCTTTCAGGTGTGGCTGATGAAAATTCCTGCGTTACTAATATTCCTAAGTTTCAGTTTCCTCATTCCAGAGAATAAGGATAGTATCTGTCATGCTTATTCTCAAATACAGATGAAAAGAGAGAACGAATGTGAAAGTGCCTGGTACATCCCAGAGTCTCTGCACCAAGTCTGGGGCTCCTCACGATTTAAACCACACGGACATGTGCCACCTCCCTCCTGGCTCCGGGCACCCACACTGGGTTGTGTTCCCTTCCCTGGCCCATTCCTGCCAGTGAGCTGTCGGTTCCAAGACGCAGCTCTCTGCCTCTCGTGTGTCCCCTCCAAACATGTGTGCGACGTTCCCTGGAAGCTGGTCTCACTCCAACACACACAATTCAATTTATGAAAAGGTAAAACACACAAATCAATGTTAGATACTGTTAAGTGAACGATACATTTTTAGTGGAAGTACAGAGAGATGCATAGGACTGTGGTTTCCCTCCATGAAAGCGGGGAGGCTCTGGCTGGGTCCTCGTGCACATGGACTTCAAAGGCATCAAAACAATCCACCCCTTGGCTGGACGGTAGATATACAATTGCTCATTACGTTACTCTTTATACCTTTTGGTATATCTCAAGTAGTTCCTAATAATTTTTTTAAAACCCACTCCACCAAAAAACCGTCCGTCATTTCTTAGTTTTATTCCAGGCTTCCAAATTTCATTTCACCTTTGACTTATTCAGCCAAATTGCTCCCTCCAGAGATGCGTGTCTTCCAATTAAGTCGTGAGTTCTAACTAGCGAGGATCATCTCTCTTTTCCTATTGGTATGTGTAGCTTTGTGTCCACTTAACACCTTGTGTCCCACTGTGCCCAGCGTTTAACCAGAGCGTAGAAATGTGAATGAAAGACAATTCACTTCCACAAACGATGCTCTTATATGCCAATTAAGAAAAATTCAGTGCATTTCAGAATTCCGCAGCAATGCCTCACATCCCACTATCTTTCTGCCTCCAGAATCGTGCCACATTATTCACGTAGCTGTCTTCATAAAGCAGGAGGCAGACCAAGCCAACTTCTGTCCTCCGTCAATAGCAATCCCTCCGCTTGGCACTCTCTGTCTCCCTCGGTCCCGCCAAGGGTATCTTTCCCGCCTCAACTCCCACTAGATTGCTTCCAAAGATTCACTTAGGCTACAACCACTGCCCCTACAGGCCAAGAATTGTCGCACATTTCCCCCCAGCCAAGAATTTTTCTCCACCTCTGCTAATCATAATTAATCCTTGAGGATCAGCCCAAATGTCAGCTGTTCTGTTTCTATGGAGCATTTTTGTCCTTTTTGTAACACTGATTCTGTTCTTCACTCCGGAGTAACTAACTGCTTGCTTCCTCTTCCAACTATAAGCTACTTGTGGGTGGGAGAGGCAGCCCCATATCTAACACAGCACAATGAGGGTTGGTTAAAAATGGGGGGAATAAGTCTACTCATCGGATTATATCTCTATGTACTTTGAACCCAGTGACCTATGAAACCTTTCAGGTAAATCAGGACTGGACTTATATCCCAATGGAGGCCAGTCTTAGAGCTTGTTGTAGTGGTGTTCCAGTTAATGAATGAATATTAATAAAGAGATACTTGCATTGTTTAAACCAATAAGTTGTAAAGTTAGAGAAATGACAGGTAGTGAAGCAGGAACAATGTATCTTAAGGGACTGAGTCTTCTTTCTCTACACATGTGAGTCTGTATTCAAATTTAAAAGATGATTTTAGGGACTTCCCTGGTGGCACAGTGGTTAAGAATCTGCCTGGCGATGCAGGGGACATGGGTCCGAGCCCTGGTCCGGGAGGATCCCACATGCCGCGGAGCCACTAAGCCCGTGAGCCACAACTACTGAGCCTACGCTCTAGAGCAGGTGAGCCATAACTACTGAGCCCGCGTGCCACAACTAGTGAAGCCTGCGCGCCTAGAGTCCGTGCACCGCGACAAGAGAAGCCACCGCAACGAGAAGCTCGCGCACTGCAACAAAGACCCAATGCAGCCAAAAATAAAAGAAATAAAAAATTCTAAAGAAAAGATGATTTTAGCACCCCAGTGCTCAGCAATAGCTACAAAGCTAACTTTATTGTTCTAGTTTTTTTAAGGGCAAGGGAGGAGCCTCTACTAATATTGATCACTCATGCTGCCCATTCATTTACCGAGTTTATTCACTGCTTAAGCATAAAATGCACTCAATTTTTGTTTCCGTTTCAGAGACCATGTATGCATTCAAAGGCTACTGAGCGCCCTGGGGAACAAAGCGCACCCACTGACAGACTCTTCCCAGCTAAAGGGTTAACGGTAGCCATGGCGACCACCTCCAGGAACAGCATCATCTGCAGCAGCATTCATGCTGGGCCGTCCACAGAACGGTTATAAATATACCTATTAGCAGCCTGAGCTGAATCTTTAAGCAGCGCTGTTGGGAGAAGGGATACCTAAAAATAGCTCCACACGATCGCATTTGAAGACGTGTCCTCAGAAACACTGCATCTCGTGCACATATTCACACACGCACAGAATGAGTTTCAATTTTCTTTTTCCCAAGTGCCAAGAAGTGAACACTGGAGGAACACAATAGACTATGTGACACTTTATGACCTTTGTCTTTCACTGTAACATTCCAAAACGCAGCCCCTAAAGCGGAAAGGGGGCTCCAGCTTCACCAGCTGACTGGAGGCACTGCCCAAGCACCCTGCGCAGCAGGGCGGCTCCCCAGCGGGCCGCACAGGTCACTCGCACCGGGAAGGCTGTTCCTACAATGACCTACGACGCAGGAGGACGGGCAGCGTGAATAGGGGTATCCCGTCCTTACCCCTAGTCCACCCCAGGTCAGAGGCCATGTCCATGCAGTCTTCTCTAATTTCTGCTACTTCTATCTGGAGGGACATCTTACCCACATGGCTCCTAAAATACGGGTCATTTTCCACATAGGAGCAGGGAGCTCAGAGCCAGACTGCTGCAGGCTTGAATTTCAGCTCAGCCACACTGTTAGTTTACTTGCATAACTAAATCAACCTCTCCAAACCTTCATTTCTTCATTTATAAAGAGGGATTATGAAATGCCTAAACCAGGGATTTAAGGAATCAATCAGAGAGCAAAAGAAAGACGCCCGGCACCTGGGGGCACTCAACTTGCAAGTTCTTCTCTTGTGTTCCTCACTCTCTTACCTACTCCCACAGACCACAACCCTCCGGAAGGCAGGGACCGCGTCACCCCAGCTCTGCATCCACGTGGCCTGGTGCCCCGTGTAGGGACAGCTGCTTGGGGAGCAAACGAACGAGTGACTGTAGCTCCGTCCTGGCCCCGAGGGCACAAGCACAGAATCGCACCGCCACCCAGCTAACTCCCCTCTGCTGCCACCTGTCGCAACTCCTCAACCGCCCATCAGTCAAAGGGAAGAGATGAGACCATGTTCTAGCTACAGTCCTAAGGACGTGGGCAGCAGAATGCATATGGCTAGGAAAAGATCTACTTATACAAAGAGGGGAGCGCCAACATATGCCACTGCCCTCAAAGAGCAACTCGGGCCCCAGCGGGGAGCTCTAGACCTGAGGGCCCCACGCCCCAGGCCCCTCAACCAACGGGGACCCACGCAAGGACTCTCCGTCTAGCGGGTTTGGCTTACCTTGTGCAAAAGCCTCCCTCTCTCCTCTCTCAGAAGGAGACACGGGACCTGCCTCACAGGGGTGTGGTGAAGCTATCTGAGACACAGCAGCGCAGAAAGCACTGGGTCTTCTTCCCCCGCTCCTTGGGCTGTACCCCTAGAACGCTTCTCTCTGGCTGGGCTCAGCCCAAGAAGGACAGGCCGCAGACCCAAGGGCAGTGAGAGAGGGGCCTGGGTGTCTCCCTAGCCCAGTGGGGCTGGGACCCCCGTGCCCAGAGCCTTGTCCAGCCATGCTTCCATGGCTGTAGCTCTCAGAAGGCTCTGGTTACACCATTCGGTCCCCACAGGCCTAGAGGGGCTGGCAGCTCCCACTGTTGTCAGCTGCTGAGGGCCTTGCCCGCACACAAATGCCGCCTGTTGCTCTGCCCCACTAGGACCCTGACCCCCAGAGGCGCTGGCCTTTGCTTCCCTACAGCCTGCCCCTTAGAGGAAGAGAGATGTCTAGGATTTGGGGGGCTCTCTGAAAATTACAAACTCTGTGTAAGTTTGCCCATCCCTACTCCTCTATAAAAAAGAAGAATCTTAAAATCCCTTCAACCAACCCCAATCCCCTGACTGGGAAGAAAATACAGTGAGTTCTGGTCATTTTCCTTTTTATGATGGGATCCTAAGGGGAGACATAAACGATAAAGAAGAAAGTCTTCTAAAACCTCAAAACCAAACTAACTCACTAAGGGAATTCAGAGGTGAGTGTAGGATTTGCAGAGCTCACCTTGAAGCCGCGGTCGAGTTTGGCAGGAACACACGTGTGACACTGAGCAGTAGCTCCTGGTGAACAGGCCCCGACCGTGCGTACTGTGCCTACAGGTGTGCTTGATGCGTACGTACGCGGACGCGCACACATGCACTCCCAGACACGCCCCTCCAATGTGTACCTCCGGAACAAGCTAACCAAACGGCCATCCCAACAGGCACTGGAAGGACAAACACCCGTGAGGGGGCGGGACAGGGGTGCGGTCAGGGGTTTTCTTGTATTCTGTACTAACTCTACGTCTGCTTTCGTCAGAAGGAGGGCGGGCAGGCAGGCCAACTGGCAATATGATAAAAATGTTAAGAACCCATGAGCTGAGGGGAGTAGTAACGGCTATACAGTCGTCATCCACGCATTCAAGCCCACGGGGCTACGAGAAGTCTTCACATTTTGCCATATGCACTTCCAGGTGAAGCCCCCCAGTGCCCCGCCTTCCTCCTCAGAGGTAACCACTACCTTGAGGTTGGTGTGTGTTCTGCACATATATTTTTACATGCTTACTACATGTATGTAGATACAGTATTGTGCTGCATGTTTTTAAACATGATGGAAATGTAATCATACTCACTTTATTCTGAAACTTACTGTTTTCACTCAATATATGATCATGTCCAGACTTAAACATGCTGATAAACGTAGATTTAGTTCATTGTAACCACTGTGTGGTATTTCAGTATATGAATTTAACACATTTTATTTAACAGCCCCCTATCAATGGACATTCGGGTGGTTGCTAATTTTCACTCTTCAGACAGTGCTGCAGGGAACCCTGTGCTTGCCTCCTTGCTCAAGAGCTTCTCTGATGTATCGTCCAAGGAGTGGGGATTACGGGTCAAAAATATACGTAGCCTCAACCTCATTAAAAATGCCAAATGGTTGTACAGATTTATACTTTGGCCAACGCTGTATGAGAGTTCCTCTTTTGCTACGTCCTTACAGTTTCTGGTATTAAAGAATTTGTTTTTATTTTCCCAATCTGATGGGTACATTTTACAACTGTGAAACTATAGCTGTCCCACCCACCCATACATCTGTCCCTCCAGTCACTTACTCAACAGATATTGAAACTGTCATACGCCAAGCATTTTGCTAAAAACACTGAAGACACAGTTAAAAGACAGACAAAATCACTGCCCTTTTGGAGGAGCAGGCAATACACAGAAATAAAACAGATGATGGGGCTTCCCTGTTGGCGCAGTGGTTAAGAATCCACCTGCCAATGCAGGGGACACGGGTTCAAGCCCTGGTCCGGGAAGATCCCACATGCCACGGAGCAACTAAGCCCATGCGTCACAACTACTGAGCCTGCACTCTAGAGCCCGCGAGCCACAACTACTGAAGCCCCCGCACCTAGAGCCCATGCTCCACAAGAGAAGCCACCGCAATGAGAAGCCCGCGCACCACAATGAAGAGTAGCCCCCGCTTGCCGCAACTAGAGAAAGCCCGTGTGCAGCAACGAAGACCCAATGCAGCCAAGAGTAAAATAAATAAAATAAGAATAAATTTAAAAATAAAAGAGATGATGAATGGAACGTCAGGAGGGTCCTGAGTGCTACGGAGAACACTAAAGCAGGACCACAGGGTAGAGGGTGAGGGAGCTGCTACTGATGCATTTCCCTGGCTAGTATTTACAAAAGCATCATTAAGAATCTAATCACAGGGTTGGGCACCGGCAGCATGACCCTCGCCAGCTCAGGCTTCCTCTCCTGGGAAGGGCCGGCTCACCCCCACTGCCCATTTCTCTGGCTTCTTATTGATTCCCACATCCATGAAAATCCCTCCTCCAGTCTGGGGACCACTCCTCTGTTGGTGGTGTGTGCTGGTCACACCTCCCTTTCTGTGGATCCTTTCCCTCTCTGTGTTTTTAACTCTTTCTTTACTTGCAGTATATCATACATACTAAAAGATGCAAAACATGTAATGACATGTGGCTTAGCTTTAAATTGTGTCCATATAGTCTCCTTTACAGAATTTTGTATAAGTTTAATATAATCGAACTGGTCAGTCTTTTCCTCTATGGTCTGTGCTTTATATTCCAAGACTAAGAAACGCTCCCTAAAATGGTAAAGTCGTAAACATGTTGCTCTTTCATACTTGTGTCTTCATCCTACCCGATGCCAATTTTGTTTATCATATTCCAATTCTCTTTCTTTCTCCACATGGATAACCCAATGTTCCAGCATCATTTATGAAAAGGTTCTGACTTTCTCCCATTGATTTATGATGACCCCGGTCATTCCATATTCCATCAACTCTAAAATTCTTATCAGAACGTTTTTATAAAACTGTGTTAGGTCTGCCATCTGGCTGGCAACAGTTATAAAACATCATAGATTGTAAGACGAATTTGTATTTCAGAGATAAAACAAAGGTGCTTCTTAGAATTAATGAAACTGGGTGTGTCAATTTTCCCTATACCTATGGACCTGATTTGGACCTTTCTATTCCCTTTTACAAAACATGTCTACCTGTCCCTGCACAATTTATCAGACTGTTTTACTTACTCTTGGTTTATAAGCCTTAGTACCTCACAGGGCAAGATTCCACGACTTGCTCACATGCTTCAACTGTCTTGGCTATTCCTGGCTCATTCTTCCTCCATAGGAATTCTAACATCAGCTTGTCGGGTTGATTTTAAAACTAGGAATTTTTCTAGGGATGATATATAACACAGATAAACCTGGAAGTAAGTTGACATCTTCACAATATTGAGTCTTTCCATCCACGAACATGGAACACAGTGCATGGTTTCATCAGGTCTGCTTTTTTTTTTTTTTTTTTTTTTGTGGTACGCGGGCCTCTCACTGTTGTGGCCTCTCCCGTTGCGGAGCACAGGCTCCGGACACGCAGGCTCAGCGGCCATGGCTCACGGACCCAGCCGCTCCGCGGCATGTGGGATCCTCCCGGACCGGGGCACGAACCCGCGTCCCCCGCATCGGCAGGTGGACTCTCAGCCACTGCGCCACCAGGGAAGCCCTTTTTATTCCTTTTATACCCGGCAGAATTTGATTTGCTAATGTTTTATTTTGGTTTTTTGCATTGTGCCACCCATGAAACTTTGGGACCCAGAACGCACCTAACTGCTTCGTATTTTTTGATTTGTATTTTTTAAAATGTTAACCTTATATTTTAACTCACAGAGGTATTTTTGATTTCTCCTTTCAGTTTTTTTCTGTTATTGCCTAAGCTCTTTTTCTGGCAAGAATGAATCAAAGCAGGACCTGACCAGACCTGGAATTCCACACCAATTCCCTGTCTGCAAGTCCATCTTCACTGTCTCTCCTTTGCTAAACCTTTACCTAAATTCAGTACTTATTCCCTTAAATGGCACAAATATATTAAAGGTCCTGGTAGGGTATCTGGCAAATAACAGAATTGATTCAATCCAATTAATAAATTGCTAAATGTTCAATACACTAGTTGAACTTTCAAAACAAACTTTCTTCAAGAACAGAGAATTTGGAAATGTTACATATTTAAGGAATTTATGAGGATATACTTGGTAAATTCTTCACCAGCTACCCAATTCTTCTACGTGCTGGACCTCCTAAATCCCTTCTCTGCTTCACACAACGCTGAACACACAGGGGAAGCTGTGTGGCACGAGACGCGTGTGCCCTTTGCTACAGCAGGCACCTGTCTGCCCGCCCCTACCAGAGCAGGTTCCAAGGGTTTGGTGAAGGGCTAAATTCTACATTCAACCTCCAAGAATGTATGTCGATGGTCACTGTGCATCCAGGGGCGGGGGGAGGGGAGGTGTGCTCATGTGCATATATACATATGCACATTTTCCCCCTCAACTTATAGTCAAGCCAATGTAAGGGTCCCCATTAAAAGAGCATGCTCCTAGGGACTTCCCTGGTGGTCCAGTGGTAAAGAATCTGCCTTCCAATGCAGGGGACGCGGGTTCAATCCCTGGTCGGGGGACTGAGATCCCACATGCCGCGGGGTAGCTAAGCCTGCGCACCACAACTACTGATCCCGAGCGCCTCAGCTAGAGAGAGAAAAACCGCACGACACAATTAGAGAGAAGCACGAGCGCCGCAACGAAGAGACTGCGCACAGCAACGAAAGATCCCGTGTGCTGCAACTAAGACCCAATGCAGCCAAAAAAATTTTAAAAAAAGGAAAATAAATATTTTAAAAAGCACACTCTTAGAAACCAACTCTATTTAAAATTATTTTTTTAAAGACCAGCCCTGTGGCATTGTGGCATTAATTTGAGCTTTTAAGTGTTACCTCCACCTTAACAACATGGCTCTTGCCAGCCTCTCTCCTACATTACATGCCTCTTCTACTTTATAATGAATAGTCACTAACCAGCTTCTCGTAGGTTCTCACACAGCAGGCTCTGAAACCACTTGCCCTGTCATTAATACACTCCATAACCTTGGGCAAGTTGCTTAATAACTACAGGGCTCAGTTTTCTTACAGGAAAAAAAGTGGGGATAAAAGCACTCATGTTGCAGTATAATTTTGGTAAGTAAATGCAATAAAGTATGTGAAATTACCCATTACGTAACACAGGTGCTCAGTAAAGACAAGTTTCCTCACATTTCTACTCAAACATCCACGTCCTCTTTTCTCTCTGTATGACTGCCTCCCTGTCCCCCTTTCTGGGGTCCATGCTTTACTCTACCTTCAGCAGTGGACAGCTAACCGCCCACTTTAGGATGAACCTAAGCAGAAAATCCAATAACGCATAAATGCTCCACAGGCAACAGCTGTCTACATCAGAATCCCTCCCCTACGCCAGCCACAATGCCACGTCCCTCTTATTCACTGTATTCGTAAATGAATTCTTTCCTTTTGTGGGGGCAGCACATATGGTCTCAGCAGACATACAGACGTCCACGTCTCATCAGTGTCTTAATGTCTTGGTTGATGCCTTACTCTAGGCCTGAGACAGCAAGGCATAATCAATAATTAGAGGAGGCACACAGTTGGTTGGGCTAACACTGTCAAGATAAGCTGGCTGTGTCAGAAAAACAGCGCTTCCTTCATCGTAAAAGAGTCATAATATTTATTTATAGCTGGATAACTTCATGGCAGGAAGATGGGAAATCAAAGAATAAAGCAGAACTTACTAACATTATCAGAGTTCTTTTTATCTTAAGCGTGAACATCACTCTGAGGCTCTGGCCTAAATCAGCATAATTACAATGATCGATGAGACAGACAGAAAGACAGCTCAATCACCAACAACGCCTCCTGCTTTTAAAAAGCATTTCATATGTATTATTTCACTTGATTCTCAAGCCACAGCGAGTTCATTTCCAGAAGAGGACAGTGAGGCTGGAACAGGCACAGTGACACCATCATCCAGGAAAAGCACGCGGAGTCAGTGCCCAGGCCCCCAGGGCCAGACACACGCCTTGTGCACAGCGCCACGGGCTCAGGGGCTGCAGGAGGGAAGCACACACAGCCTCTCGTATAGAACGTTCAATACAGAAGAAAAGCAGCCATGCATTCATTCACTTCATCAGGAAATATTTATCGAGATACTACTTTGTGCCAGGTGCTGGCTCAGGTCCCAGGGGCACGCAATGAACAAGACAGCCAAAGCCCTGCCCTTGGGCTTTGGCTTAGGGGAGCCTATCCTCAAGTGGTCGTACAAACGAGCCGTGAGGCCCAGAGCCAGGGGAGTGTGTGCGGGGAGGGGAGAAAACAACCAGACCGCTGGAGGGGGTCAGAGACACCTGCACACTTAGCACTGACACACTCAGACCATCTTAATAAAAATGATGCCCTTGTGACGCTGTCATGATGCTGTCCCTTCTCCATTCAGAGCCATCAACCGCATTTTCACTTGACTTTCACACCTGGATTCTGGACTCCACTTTATTACCCTGAATTCTCTTCTAAAACAAGTTTTCTGCTGTTAGAGAAAAGAATCCACAGTTTTTGTCATGGACTCACTACCTGGGAAGAAACTTGAGGATGGTCCATTTAGCATCTCCTTCATACTGCCCAGGCTCCTTCCAATGTATCACGATGCCACAAACTGTCCACAAGGAGGCTCAGGATGGCAGGACGACAGGGTGCCTGCCACCCCGCCGTCCCAACCTGCCTCGCCGTAAACCTTGTGTCCACACTGACTCAGACCCCGTGGGGTTCCTCCAGAAGGCTTTCCTTTCAGGCCTGTACCTTCCAACAATCTTGCAGCAATTCAGAGAACACTTCAGGCAATTCAATGAGTGATTCATATCCAAAAATACTTATGCCCACCTTGCAACAGAAGGCCTGGAGAGGTTCTGGGAACCAGTATGTTCATAGTTCTGAGCACGAGATGAATGACGGAACGAGCAAGATGAATAGAGTTATTCTCATTTTGAGCTCAGTTTTCCTATTCATTGTGGCAATCAGATCGTGCTTTATGAGGACTGCAAATTGTTAATTTACAGCCACGTTCTCTTGATCATGTTTCCAGAAGGAGCTGACCCATTTGGGAGTGGTTTTCTAGTTAAGTTCACAGTCTCCAAAACAGAAAAAGTGCACAGGTAAGTCTTTTACATTTTCAATCTGTACTTTGCTGGGCTAAACCAGTTGTCTGGTGAAGCTAAATAAGGTAATATATATGAAAACACTTCCCAGGAGGCAGGAACTATTATTATCATTATTGTTCCACTCCTGAGAGTAATGGTACCGTCAACCTCTTATCTCGTCCCCACTGCTCTGGTCTCCCTGCAAACGAAGACTAGTGGGGGCCCCCGGCATGGTCAGTGTATCCCAGACGGCCAGCCAATCCCAAACAGACCAGGAAGGTCAAGACCAAGTGCAGGCTCCTTGGGCTCTTAAACAGGATTAAGAGTATTATTCTCTCAGATTAGTGCCTGGGCTTCATATTGCTTATTTGTGAAGCGGGGATAAAGTATCCACACACAGGGTTGCTGGGCTGATTAAAATGTATCTAAGTCATCTTCTTCCAAGGTGCCGGGCAAACAGTTATTAATTCCCTGCTCATCTCATCCAAGTTTTTGCTCAACTTGACCCAGTATGTGAAGCACAAATATGAACCCCGAGAGGCCTGAGGAAACTACATGAGAGGACTCTATGTAACACACACACATATATACACATACACACACACGTATAATACTACACACACACACATAAGTATGCATGTATCTACGTAGGCATGCATGTATAACGCTACAGACTCCAACTGGATGACCGGGGGAAGCAGGAGAGCCCACCACGCCATGACACGCGGTACGTGTGGCAGGACGTGTGTGAGGAAGACGTGCCCAGGCAGAGCGGGAGTGATGCACACACACTGCGGCTTAGCATGTACCAGGCACTACTGCCAAGCTCTCCATTCTGCTACCTCACTTTAATCATCATAACGACCTCATGTGAACCGATGATTATCGTGGCCCTCACTTTATAGATGAGGAAAATGAAGCCCAAGAGTTCCTGGGGTGGATGCAGCCGGATCAAAGGAACCGGTGCCCAAATCACCAGTGGCCACAGGTGCTAACTGGGACCAGGAGAGGAGACCATCAAGACACAGACTGAGACCGACTGGCTGGTAACCAAACCCCAGCCGTCCCCACAGGAAGAAGAGGGTAGAAGGGGTGCAGAGATTGTCGTGGGGCCCTGGAGCCAAGAGAAAGGCCCCAGGGCGTGGCTGGGGCGCTGTGGTGCCTCGCCTTCCGCACTGTCTCCTATAGGCTTTTCCCATCAGTGACTTAAGTAAGAACAGAATAAGCAAGTTTATCTCAATCCCTTGGACACCACGGTCTCTAGGGAGAGCAAACACAAGAGACAGCAGAGCTGAAATTCTAAGCGACTTCTAGTGGCTTACATATGGCATCAAAAGCAGTGAGATGATGTGCAGCAAAGGTTCATCGACCTCCCACATCTAGGCTGCAAGGAATCAACTGCACGGGGACAGATAAGCGGAGGTGGAGATTGACGTGGGATGACGGGACGGAGGAGGGCCAGGACACCCAACAGGGGATGGACACGCCCTCAGGCCACGTTAACCCACACAGGAGCCCCTGCACAGAGGGCTAGTTGATCTCAGGTGCTCGGAGCTGGTGGACAGGCTGGATTCCACCAGCTGGTGGATAATCCCTCCTACTGAGCCCCCTTCCTTCCTCTCCGGACTAGTCCGCTAGGGCTGCCAAAATAAAGTAACAAAACGGGTGTGACTGAAACAGCAGAAATATATTGTCTCCCAGTTCTGGAGGCTGCAGGTCTGTGAACAAGGTGTGGGTAGGGCTGGCTCCTCCCACGCCCTCTCCTTGGCCCAGAGGTGGCCACCTGCAGGTTCACACGCAGACAGTAGTTAAGTCTTCCGATCCAAGAACACGGGACATCTTTCCCCTCACCTAGGTCTTCTGTGACTTCTCTCAATGATGTTTTACAGTGTTCAGTACACAAGTCTTAACACTTCTTTACAGTAAGTTTATTCCTAATTATTTTATTATTTTTAATAGCATTATTAAAAGAATTATTTTCTCAATATCCTGCAACTTTGCTGAACTCATTTATTAGTTCTAATAGTGTTTTAGTGAATGACTTACATGGCATCATGTCATCTGCCGGCAGAGGTAGTTTTACTTCCTCTTTTCTAAACTGGAGGCCTTGCATTTCATTCCCTAGCCCAATTATCTGGCTCAAGCTTCCTGTACAACGTTGAACAGGAACGGCAAGAGCGTCTCCTTCCTGGTCTCGGGGAGCGTCCTGGCTTGCACCATGAAGAAGGCCCCGGCAGTGAGCTTTCACGGCCACCCTTCACCCGCCTGAGGGTGCTCACTCTCTTCCTGATGGGGGCTGTTTTGTTTGGGGGGTTGTTGTTTCGTATGGCGAAGGGTTCCTCACAATCTCATCTGCACATCCCTTCTCCCCACAGATGTCAGGGTGATCTTCCTAAAACGCGGAGCTCATCCAATCACAGCCTCTATCTCAGACTCCAGCGCTTTCGGGAGCTCCGAGCCCCGCAGGGCTCCACCCTCGTTTCTTCCCACTTGCGCTGTGCTCTTTGCCTCCGGCAACAAGCTGATGGAGATTTTACCTGACACCCTCTGCTGCTTCTTCCCTCCATGACTTTGCTCTCCCTTCCTTCTGTTTGGAATGCAATTTCTATGACCACCCATTTCCCCTGCAATTCTTTTAAAACTTTGTTGTATTGCATCTTAGAAACCTTCTGTAAGCAGAGACTAGGAGAGCTCCCTTTATTCCACGCCGACAATCTCTATGTGCCTGTGCATCCTTACAGCCACCACATTACGACTGCATGTTTATGGGCCTATCTTCCCCAACAGACAATCAACCCTTTAAAGCACCATCTCTGCCTTACTGACCTCTGTCCCACCAGCATCTGACCCGGAGCTCAGCACAGGGTGGGTAACATGCAGCCTTGGGTGATGAATGAATGAATGAATGATTAAGCCCATCCTCAACTTTCCTGGCAGAGTGGCTTTTCTAAAGTGCAAATTTGATCATATACTCACTTGCTAAAATCCCTTCAATAGCTGCTGATACCTGGCAGGATGAAGTCCAAACTTCCCTGTGGCATAAAAGATTCTCCTGGACGTGCCCCAGCCCCACATCTCTCCATTCCTATCTTCCGCTACACACCCCACTCCCTAAACCCCCCAAAACCATCACGACCCCCTAACACCAGAGCTCTTTCAAGCCTCCCCACATTTGCCGGGTCATACCCTGCACGGACTGCCCTGAATGTCCTTCTCCACTGCTCACCTGGAAACCAGCCAACCCCTTTTTCAAGAGTCAGCCCAAACATCGCCTTCGAGCTCTAGATCTGTTTACACAGCTGTCTACTTTGCTTGGCTATTTCAAAGGCACCCACACTCCCCGAATCTGAGCGTGAACCCATGACCAGGTCCGCCCTGCCTCTGCCAAGGAAGAGAACTCCTTTCCTGTCCCACGTTTTCCCGCTCGGCCGCAACTCCACTGTCAGTCCCAACACCCATCTCAGAAACCCCATCTCCTCTCTTCATATCCTCCACCACCAAGTGCCAGCCTTTCTGTTTGCAAATATCTCTGAAATCCATCCATTTCTCTCTGGCTCTACGCCACCACCTTATCCAAGCCATCATTGTGTTTCTCTTGGACTAGTGTTAACAGTGTCCTGATTGACCCGTTTCCACGCTGGCCTCCCCTCCAACACCATTCCCCAAGCTTGAGCCGGGGTGCAGATCTTAAATCTCACCCCCCTGTCCCTCCCCCTCCTGCAGTCCTCCAAAGGCTTCCGCTACCCTGATAAACCTCACCACGGCCCACGGGCTGCATGGCCAGCTTCCCCTGACCACCACTCTACCCCCTCGCCCTGTTTCCCCTGCTTTCAACATTCACTCCGCCCCCATCCCTCTGCCGAGCTCCCACTCATCTTTGGATCTCAGCACCTCCTCGGGAAAATCTCGTCCAACACCCTTGTCTAGGTCAGTCTATGACCTCATAGAATCACATTCCTTTTCTTCATAGCTTTTGTCCCAGTTATTTGAATCAGAGGGCTATTGTACAGACTATAAACCTGGTGAGAGAAGGACTGTGTCATTATGCCCCGTGGTCCAGCACACACTGGCTCAGAGAAGGCACTCACTGAGTATCTGCTACGTGAGTAAATGTACATGAAATCTTTACTCATCGCAACCCTCAGGTAGAAATGACCTCCTCCCGCCTTTAGGCTCCCTGTTCCTCGTGGGAAGGCTAGCACAGCACAGGGCTACGCTATTAAACCGCTGTGCTGTTAGGATTCTGTATTGATGTGTCTCCCCCTGCTGGACTGTGCGTTCCATGTGGTAGGAAGCTCTTTCATTACAATCCCTGACACTTAACTGATGCTCAAGAAATATCTCGTGATGGAAGGGCTCACTCCTTGGACGGGTAGACCTGGGTGCTACGATTTAAAAGGGCAAAAGTTCTCATTGGTAACACGAGGGCAAGGAGATCTAGATGGGTTTCCAAATGGGGACTGTTTAGCTCAAGGATACAAAGCTTCAGGAAAGGGAGAGCCCCTTTCCTGCTAGGAGTCTCTAAGGTGGAGGCCCCAGAAGGCCGGGGCTGGGACCTGTGGGGGGCAATGTAAGGAAGCACCTGAGCTCCCGCCACTGGGCGTGACCACACAGAGAGCTCACAGCCACTGCTCACATGCTGCAGAAAAAAAGCCCTGTACTTGGTCGAGACTGGACTGAGATTCTTTCTTTTAATTCAATTTATTTAATTTAAAATAAATTAATTTAATTTTAAATATTTGCTGGACACCTATTACATGAATGCTAGGAACAAGGGAAACATACAGAGGAGACCCACCCAGCACCCCCAGGGCGCCTGCAGATGACTGTTCAGACGGCTTCTGGCCCTTGGAGCCCAAGAAATAATAATAAATTAAAAGGACGGTCCAATTTGTTTTAACGAGTAACCCTTCGTCCAAAAAGATAAATTTCTGTGGATCTATTGACACGTGACCCCTGAGTGTCAATGCCCAAAAAAGCAGGCTAGCTAAACCAATTGAGTGTATACTTTGGTTCTTGCGACAGTTGCCAAATTGATTGGCAACGCTTAACAGGAACAGGGGCTATGTTCTAATAATAACAACAAAAGACATCTCGCTTTTTTTTTTTTGGATATACTTGCAAGCCTTGAAAATGGCTTATCTGAGAGCCAGCACTTTGCAAGTTCAAGGGCATACCTTGGAAACCACAGCAGGCAATGCCTTTGCTCGTGGCCTACAAGGAACGTGTGGAGAGGTGAAAAGCACCGGGGCTGGGAATGAGGGAGCCCGGGCTCCTGAACCTGGAAGCAGGGACCTACTTAATGTGAGTGTACAGCTCAACAACGACCCCTCAGGAAGGTCAAGTGACTTCCCCACATTCATTATTTATTTAACTATTCAACAAATGCTGAGAGAGCACCTACTACCACCAGGCACTGAAGTGAATCATAGAGTCCCTGCCCTCAGTGGAGCTGCCTTCCCAGCGGTGACACCAGGAGGCAGGGGAGCAAGTCCCCCACCCACTCTATTTAACACAGAAAGCAGCAGGTGTCTTCCCCGCAAAGGTTTGCCTCCTATCAGCCTCCACATCATGTCCACAAGGAAGGCATACTAGGCAAGAGAAAAGAGTCTGCCCATTAGATAAAGCAGAATTCCATGGATAATGCCAGAAGTTGTTCTGAATCTCATCCTAGCCGCTCAGCTCAAGCAAAGAGGGAAATCAGGTCTCCCACTCTGCAACTCCAAAGAAAATCAAGCATTACATGTTAAAAAAACAACAACAAATAAACCCAAATCAAACTATCGATACTATTTCTAAGATAATCCTCTTTTCAGGTCTGGGTGCCCACGGACAGCAGTGCAGCTCAGCACTTCGCTGAGAAAGGGCAGCCCTGTGTGGTGAGACAGAGCAATTGCAATGCTGTACGTTGCCCAGAGGCCTCGTTAACTTCTAACAAGTGAGTTTCCTGGCCTCTGTTCTAGAAACTGCTGCCCTATTTAATAGTCAAGGAAGAGGAACAGATACCAGGGAACCAGACTATCCCAAGCTTTGAAACAAGAGCAAGGACTATCACCACAAACACACGTTAGGAGCAGCCATCAATCACCGAGTGCTCAGGATGTGCGGTTTTGTGTGTCCAGGGCCTAAATCACTGTCTGATTTGGTCATACGTGGCTATTACCATCGCATTTTACAGGTGAGGAAGTTGAGGCCCGGAGGAGTTAATGACTTGCTGAAAGGTCTCATAGCTAATAACTGAGGATCCCTAGAGTTCCCTGGAACCCAGATGGGCCTCATCGGAAGCAGCAGGCCTAACCCTTCCTCCACTCTTTCCTTTCACGACACAGAATAAAGTATCGTGTGCAGGCTTCACGGAGCCCTGGCTGTGCTCCAAGCACCCTGCAAGCATGATCCCCACTCTGCACCACACTCAGAGTAAGTCTCATCCTAATCTCACAGACGTAGAAGCTGCGGCTGTGAGAGGCAAAGTGGCTTGCCCACGACGACACAGCTGGCAAGGAGCAGAGTCAGGACCCACCCCTGTCCCGCTGCTCCAGACGTAACTGTTCATTCAGCTACTTCATGCAGCCACAACAGAGACTCGAAAGCGGGCTCGAGCTCTAAACCCGAGAGAAGCAAGGCCGATGGGCAGAGACAGGGAGAAGGGGGATGCAGACGTGAGTCCGGCTGGAACAGGCCACCAGGGTGTCCAGAGCAACCCCACAATGCAGAGACACCAGCAAAGGAAGCCTGATTCCTGACACGACAGCCTCCCAAGGCCAAGTCTGAGAGCTCCGGCAGCACGGAGTTCAGAGGGGCCTTTCCCTGGAGACGCCGCCCTCTGCACCACTGCGGCCCTCCTTCTCTGCACAGGGCTGCCCACCAGCCCTCACTAGCCCTCTGTTATGATGCCAGCCCCAGCGTATGACACTGTCTACCTGCCCCAAGCTCATGGCCTGCCGCTAAGTACAAACTGCTCATTATTCTCCACTGTACCTAGAGGATCCACGTGAAATTGACAGTGATCAAATGTTCTGTTTGCTGGTGCGGGAAAAACCCAAATGAAAGATGCAGAACAGCCCAGCCCGCCGCCGGCCTCACCTGCCACCACGCGAGGCTCTAGTGATCCATCGGCCGCCCTCAGCCCGGCCGCGTGAGAGCCCTCGGAGCTCCCCGACTAGCCTGCCGTTTTCAGTCCTCTGCTTTTTCAGACGCTGTTTCCTCCGAGTGAAGGCTTTTCCATGCACTCCAACCTAGTCTGTGACTGGTTTTTATTGCTGGGCTCCTTCTTAGTCTGAGTTCCACAGAGACAGGACTGATCTCGTGCTCTGTCTTCCCAGTACTAACCCACTGCATAAGGCGCAGCGGGTGTTCAATAAATATTTAACGAATGAATAAAAGAATAAACTCTATGTAGTGGGGCCACCACTTCAAAATAATTCAGTTGTGGGAGGAGGGTAGAATCAAAAGCGTGAAGTCCTGCGGCTGGACAGGGTGACGGTGGTACCACAATGTGAATGTGCCTCAGCCTCTGGCCTGTACACTTCAAGGGATTAAAATGGGCAATTTTATGTTCCATATATTTTACCACAATTTTATAAACTAAATAATTATTTTTAAAGAACAGGGTCCATGCTCTGCACTCTCTCAGCTCACCAGAGCTGCCTGCTCCCAGCAGTGAGACAGGGCTGAGGGACAAGGAAGGTGTGCCGTCCCCGCCAGAGCTGCAGCCCCCCACCCAGGACCCTCAGCAGGTAGCGTCTCCCACCTGCACACCAGGTGGATCGATTTCACGACGACGGGCAGAATCAAATCATTCCAGAATCTAACCCCATGCAGAGTCCTGCACCCAGGAAGTGTTCAATCAAGGACAGCAGCCCCCAGACATAGAGCAGAGACAGCGTGTCAAGTTCCCTGGACGCTACTGTTGCTGTTTCCCAGTAAGGAGAAGCAAATCCAAGACTGATGCCACCTCAGTGCTGCACGACCCGACAAATGAACGGGGCACTGAATGAATGGCTTCAGTAAGACATGGAGAGGGCCGGCAGCAGGGCCAGAGGGGTTTACAAAGCTGCACTGCACGTCTTACATGGAAGCCCACACCCTGGGAATCGAGTCTTAAAATCACATCAATCTATTCTTATATAATACTTCAATATTTTCCAATAATTCATTGCTTCTGTTTTGATAAATTGCATCTTAAAGGGAAAATCAACAGTAGAGGGAGAAGGAGATGGGGAAAGGAGAGAGAGACAGAGCTCAGAATACAATTACCAGTTCAGACATCAAGGAATGGATAGGTCAATGCAAGAGCCTGTTAGCTCCGGACCCAGGAGGAGACTTGTGAAAAGAGAACGGACTTAGAAATCATATTTAAAAGAAGATTCCAGAATAATTAACAAATAAAAAGAAATTTTTTGAGAAACTAAAACTATCTCACCTAATAAAGTTATCTCAAATTATAAAAGAGCTGCTAACTTAAATCTTGAGTGAAGATAAGATATGTAGAACTGGGACTTCCCTGGTGGCGCACTGGTTAAGAATCCTCCTGCCAATGCAGGGTACACGGGCTTGATCCCTGGTCCCAGAAGATCCCACATGCCGCGGAGGAACTAAGCCCGTGCGCCACAACTACTGAGCCTGCGCTCTAGAGCCCGTGAGCCAGAACTACTGCTCCCGTGCGCTGCAAATACTGAAGCCCACTCGCCTAGAGCCCGTGCTCCGCAACAAGAGAAGCCACCGCAATGAGAAGCCCGTGCACCGCAACAAAGAGTAGCCCCTGCTCGCCGCAACTACAGAAAGCGCAAGTGTAGCAACTAAGACCCAATGCAGCCAGAAAAACATATGTAGAACTGAAAAGAGTAAAATCATTGTGTCTTTCATTGAGTATGTGAGACAAGTGGGGAAAAGCAGACACCACCAGGCAGCTCCCACCAGCCCGGGGTTCTAGGCGGTGGGGACACAAGATGCACAAGACTCCCTTCTCAGTCCTGACTCATTTCTCATTAAGTTTCACAACCAAACTTCATAAAAGTAACTCCACTTGCTGCTTCCTTCATCCCAGTGACTCCACGACCCTTCACAGGCTGGCTTCTTCCCACATTCGCTATCGAAACCTCTCCATCACTTCCTGAAGTTGTCCACACCGCCCATGTTGCCAAATTCAGGGGATATTTTCCACATTCTTCCTATCAGACCTCCTTGCTATCAATTGTTTCACCTGTTTTGACGACCTTTGGTTTCTGTGACCCACCCTTCCTCCTGCTGCCTCTTCATTGTCTTCCGTGAACATCCATCCATCTTATCATCCCTAGGACATTGCTGGTGCAGACCCTGGCACGGCCCAGCTCTTCTGCCCCAGGGTCACACCCTGAGCGGTGGCCGCAATGCCACGGCACCCTTTCCTCCGCCTGCACTCACTGCCAGGCCTCCATCTCTGGCTCAGACCTGTCCCCTGAGGCCTGGACTCGTTTGCACAACACGCTTCTGTGCTCCAGGCACAGGGGTCAGGCCTCAGGGTGTCCAGGTGCAACTCCTGTGCTTAACATGCTTCCCAAACCCCTCCCCACTCAGCCAGGCACTGGCATCACCTCCACTCAACAGGCGGAGCGAGAGCCACTTGTGCTTAATCTCCCAGCTACAACACTTGCTATTCAAGCTTATCTGAACCCAAAAGCCACACACACTGTCTCCACTTGAGACAAAAACGCAGGCCACTGAACCAACCAAACACAAGTACTGGCCGTCAGCTGCCTTTATTTTCACAAGGATACCAGGTCACCCAAGACAGACTCATCTAAGTGACAGCTCCTCATCTTAAAAACAAAACTTACACTCAGGTTCAGGGGATGAATGCACCAAATTTACGTCAATGGCAATGACACACCCACATACCGCAGTCCCCACCCCCATTTATTTGTTGTTTCAATTACCCGCGGTCAGCCTCAGTCCAAAAATATTAAATGGAAAATTCGAGAAATAAACAATACATAAGTTTTAAATCACACGCTGCTCTGAGGAGCATGACGAAATCTCGCACATCCCACTGCGCCCCACCACGGGTACCATCCCTTTGTCCAGCGCATCTTGCCCGTTAGTGGCTTAGTAGCCGTCCTGGGTGTCAGACGGACCACCGCTATAGCAGTGCTCGTGTTCAAGTGACCCTTGTTTTACTTAATAATGACCCCAAAGTGCAGGAGTGGTGATGTTGGCAATTCAGACACACCAGAGAGACGCCGTAAAGTGCTTCCTTTAAGTAAAAAGGTGAAAGTTCTCTGTTTATAAATAAATCATATGCTGAGGCCGCTAAGATCTACAGTAAGGCTGAATCTTGTAGCCATGAAATTGTGAAGAAGGAAAAAAGAATTAGTCCCAAAAATCATTTTCCATGTTTTGATAACAGCCACACTAGTGGGCATGAGGTGGCACCTCACTGTGGTTTTTTTTTTTACAAATTTATTTATTTATTTTGTATTTTATTTTTGGCTGTGTTGGGTTTTCGTTGCCGCGTGCGGGCTTTCTCTAGTTGCGGCGAGCGGGGACTACTCTTCGTTGCGGTGCGCGGGCTTCTCATTGTGGTGGCTTGTCTTATTGCTGAGCATGGGCTCTAGGCGCACGGGCTTCAGTAGTTGTGGCACTCGGGCTCAGTAGTTGTGGCTCGTGGGCTCTAGAGCGCAGGCTCAGTAGTTGTGGCGCACGGGCTTAGTTGCTCCTTGGCATGTGGGATCTTCCCGGACCAGGACTCGAACCCGTATCCCCTGCATCGGTAGGCGGACTCTTAACCACTGCGCCACCAGGGAAGTCCCTCTCGCCATGGTTTTGATTTGCACTCAATAACTATTTTTGATTACAAGTCTCATCAATATTCACTTTAAAACACTCGCAAGTAATGCTATTTTTACTTACTTAAAAACGAATGAGTTTTCCCAGGTTGTGCAGGGACGTGCAGCTCTGAGCCGTGTCTCGCGCCGTGCTGCCCTCCTTCTTTGCCGGCTCACCTGCCCACCTCCTCCGGGGACTGTGAGCACGGGTATCTCCAGTGTCTGGTAGTTCATTCAACAGGTGTTGACTGAAAGCCTCTTTTTAATGTTCCAGGCACCACTCGAGACACTCGGGGCACAGCAGTGAACAAGACCTCGTCCTCACCCTGGTAAAACTTACATTCTGGTGAAGGAGACCCACGATGAAATGTTCCAAGATAACAGGTAGAGTCCAGGGCTCTGCAGAAAAAGCATGCGGGGGCAGAGGGTGCAGCAGGAGAGAGACGCACCCGTGGGCCGGCTGGCCTGGCCCCAGGCCGGGTCCCCCACACGCTTTCCCCTCGGGCAGCACCTCCCCTCCTGGTCCTTAATCCATCTGTCCTGGCTTTATAGGGACGACCAGATATGAGAGCAAGAAACGCCACACAGAGGAACACGCACTCCACCCCGAAGGAAGCGAGGAGCGTCAAGGAGCCCTCGGAACTCTTAGCAGCAGCTGCTCCTGCAGCATTTCCAGGGGCCCCTGGTCTGAGGTGAACAGCACCGCCCATGGGTGCATGTCCATGCTGGCAAAGGAGTGCTAAGATCAGCACTTGGGAAACCTTTTCAGCAGAGTAACAAAAGGAGCAGCAAAGAACATAATTCTGGAAGTACACGGGAACAAAGCAACGAAGGAGACGAACCCAACAGATTTGAAAACAAAAATGGCTCAAATATCTTACATAACTTTTTATCAAGCCTTTTCCTGAAAGCAATAAAGTTACTATATGAATTCTCTTTGATGTTTTAACAAATAGAAGCCCTATCAGAATACTGGGATTTTTTCTTTTTTATTGTAGTGTAGCTGACGTACAACTCTATTAGTTTCAGGGGTACCGTATAGTGATTCAACATTGATGACATTACGAACTGATTGCCAGGATAAGACTAGTAACCATATGTCAACACACAAAGTTATTACGACACTACTGACTACAGTCCCCATGTCATACATTACATCCTCATGACTGATTTATTTTATAGCTAGAAGTTTCTACCTCTTAAACCCCTTTATCTATGTTGCCCACTCCCCGACCGCCCCTCTCTGGTAATCACCTGTTTCTTCTCTGTATCTAGGAGTCTGTTTCTGTTCTGTTTGCTCGCTTGTTTTCTTTTTTAGATTCCACATATAAGTGAAATCACACGGTATTTGTCCCTTGGCAGTGGGGTAGGGACAGTAGGAGCTGCACCGTGACTGTCCTCTACTTCACGCGTCTCAGAGCCACATCGTCTTTCATTTTTGTTCGATGCCATGCGAGGCGCTCTATGTATCATCATGTCACTCTGCGAAAGGAGACATCGTTACGCCTGTTCTCTAGATGAGGAAACTGAGTTCACAGAAGCAAAATAACCTACCTAAAGCGAC
The DNA here is from genome assembly GCF_951394435.1 of Stenella coeruleoalba. Taxonomy (NCBI): domain Eukaryota; kingdom Metazoa; phylum Chordata; class Mammalia; order Artiodactyla; family Delphinidae; genus Stenella; species Stenella coeruleoalba. Next base: position 3,309,230 of record NC_137163.1, on the reverse strand, counting down.
TCAGCTAATAAACAGAATAGCCCCGGCAGGAAGCCAGGCATGTCTGGCTCCAAGTCCACGCCCTCTGCTTTCTGACCCACTGAAATGTTTGCGGACCATCTGACACGTTCCAGGGGGTGTGGGAAAATGGTAGGAAAAATCCTCGCCCTCAGGAACTCAAAATCCAATTACAGAAACCTACAGACATCAAACTTTGATGCACGGTAGAATGAGTTTACAGAGGCTCCAGGAACACACCATAGAGTGGGGGAAAGAGCCCTGGGACAAATCTGCTAACAGTCAGGGGCCTTGGAAAAGCAGACCCAGAAGGAATCTCTGAAGGACAGCAGGGATACACGGGCTGCTTTACAGCCCAACATCCATTCATTCCTCTTCTGAAAATGAAGCCCCCTTTTCCTTGGAGAATCATCCAGCCCCGGAGCCGAATGCACGTGCCCTGCTGGGAAGGACCCGTCCCCAGCCGTGGCCCACGCCAGCCTCCGCTAATCTGGGGCACGTGACTGGGTGCCGGGAGGCAGGTACAAGATTTCTCGGCCAACAAAGCGAAGTGCACGTTCTTTCCCTCATCTTGACACAGGCCCAGCGTGAGGTCAGCCACGTTTCTGCCCCATAGAAGCAAAGAATGGTGCCAATTTGCAGGAAACAGAAGAGGGAGTTAAGAGATGAAGGCTAAACTTGAAAATAAAGCTACACCAATGCTTTTCCATGCAATGAGCCGATTAATTACCTCTTGAGAAAACCACTTAGAGCTGGGTTTCTGCCATCAACAGCATCAAGAATCCTGCTCCAGAAATCCGGACTCAGAATGAGTACACGGCCACTGGAAAGACAGCTGCAGACAGAGCAGGACCAGTGGGAGCAAACCCCTCCTGGGCACACGAGGGGCACACACACACACACCCCTCCCGGGCACACAAGGTGTAAACACACACACGAGGGAGCACGCACACTGCCTCCCTACACCTCCTAAAGGACAAGCTGTCCTGACCGGTGCACATCTGCAGCATGGACTGGATGGCCGTGCTGGCAGGTGAGTCACACTGCATCCTTCTACTCTTTGTGTGTGTCTGTTGCCACCAGGAACACAGCTGGGAGAGTGGAACGCACCAGGGTCCACCCTACAGACCCAGGCATTTGTTCCCCAGCCCCTCCACAGAGCTGGGGCCAGACAGGAGTGGGGAAAGCACAGAAAGGACGGGAGCCCAACTGAGGCCTCCAGCTAACCAGGCTCTGGGCCCCAAGCCTGTCTGCACCAGAGTTCAATCCTGTGGCTTACGGGGTCTTCCCACAGCCACTGGTGGGCTCCCTGAGCCCCGTCTGGACCTTCGTGCTTACACAGCCTGCTCGGGACCTCAGGCAGGGAGGGAGAGGTGATTAGCAGGCCATCTGGGCATTCTGGGCCTCTGGCTATACAATCAAAATGCCTTCCTCAATCTCAACATTCTTACACAGAAATATTACAGGAACAAATAAAATTGTATCACTAACAGTAGACATAAATAGGTAGCTGGTAGTATATATAGGAGAGGGAAAATACTCTTTTAAAAGAATAAAGAAAAATTACTAAAGACTGTAACATTACTCATTTATTCATCCATCCACTGAAAACACTGAATTTTTACCATCTATATATATATATATGAAATTAAGCAGGCAACTGCTGAAGATGAATTCCTCTGGAGGAATAGATCTAAAAACCTTTACTCATAAGTCATTGAAGGTGATTGTGATTATCTGTGCTTACAGCTGTGTCCTGTTAAATCGTTTAAGAGTTATAAATTGCGAGGACCATAAATAGCCAGACATAAAAGTAACCCCCAGAGTCACAGCACATAAAAGAGCTGAGGTCCTCGCCAGGAAGGCTCTCCCACCCCCTCTGATGCCCCTCACACAAACTCCTGACCCTGGCGATGCCTGGAAGTGCGTCTGGGGGGACAGAGGGATCCCAGCAGCTGCAGGCGCAAGCTGGGACATCACCTGTGCTGTGTTCTGGTGCAGGAAGCAATATCTATACCTTGTAATATACTAAAAGGGAGATTTTGGTGTGGAGTACGACCACACCAAACCAAGACACTCCGTGCTAAGGATCAAAGATGCAGAACGTAAAGCCTCTGTCTTCAAGAGGAGGCTGCTTTAGTCGGGAGGACAGAAAATTAACAAAAATGACAACTGCTGCAGGTGCCAGATGGAAAAGGCTCGAATCCAGACTTAGAGAAAGGCTGGGTGACTCCCTGAAGGGCAAGTGAGCAAATAATGGGAACTCAATGCAGTAACTGCTGTGGGAAAAACAAAAGAGGAAGTGTTTCCTTGTTCAGGAATGGAAGGGCAAGTTGAGGAAGTGACATTGGGCTGGGCCTGGAAGCATGAGTCCATCCGAAAAATTGCAAAACACAGCAGAGCATTCTGAGATGAGAGGATTCCATGAAGAAGAGAGGAAAAGACAGCCACCAGAGATAATGCTGAGAGACCAGAATCATATCAGATTGAAAAAAGACCTCTGATGCCAGTTTGAACTATCTTTGGCAGACAATGGAAGGAGATTTAAGAAAGGAATAAGCTAATCAGATTTTAGTTTTATAAGAGATACAATAATAATAACAGCAGTTGACATTTTCTGGGCACTTAGCTAAATGCTTAGCACTGTGCTGTTTTCCATGAGTTTAGGAAGTCTCCTGCCTATGGTAAGCGTGCAACAAACTGAGCTCCTACCATTGTTACAGCCAATCCCCTTAAAAAACCTACAAGGAAAGTACTATCATTCCCAATTCTACAGACAACTAAACTGAGATTAACATTACCGGCCAAGGTCAACAGCTACAAAGTAGTTGGGTCCAGCAATCTGACTGCAGAAACTGCCTCCAAACCACTACGCCTGCTGGAAGTGGGTCAGAGAATGGACCAGAAGGGAGAACCTAAAGTCAGGGTGGGGGCAGCTAAAAGGCTCACAATTGTTAGAGCCAAAGATCATGGGGCCCTGACGTGTGAGAGGGCAGAGAGGGACACACTGAGAAGTCACTTCCCACCCTGGACAAGCAAGGATAATGCGACATTCTATGGAGTCTGCAGTCTTATTATATTTACACCATCAGCTAATCGATGAGACTTTTGATTAATACTTTACATTTAATTGCAAGAAAGGAAGGAAGTGGGAGGAAACAGAACTAGAACCCTTGGGTTAGAGCCATCTCCTGTTTAGGCCTCTCCCTGTCTTATGAAAATCAGTGATTAAAATGTCTTAGTCAGAGCACAGACCTTCTGGTCTTCCACTCACCTGCAGTAGGAGAACTGCTTGTCTGCAAGCATTTGCTAACTCTGGTCCAGGGTGTGTCTGTAGATCAGGGCTTAAACTCAGCTAGCTACTTGCTGAGAATATACACGAGGAAGATACGTTTGATTGAGGCAGAAGAGTATATGGTGGGCCAGAAGACAGAACGTGCTCCAAACCCTGGCTCTGTTGCTTACTCATGTGAAATTGGTAAGGGGCTCAGCACCTCTGAGCCTCTGATGGTAACAGCATCTGTGAGATGGAGTTATGGGGAACATGAGATACAATGACAAATACGAGGCGCCTAGCACAGCAGATGACGCGGTAGGATCCCAGTAAATGCAGCCCGCTGTTATAATTATTATTCAAAAGACGTGAGTGGGGATGGGGTGCAACGGCGGGCAAGACAAGAGAAGGGGAGAAAATGTTTAGCTCAGGGATTTTTTTAAATTGAGGTGTTAATTCTCATGCCATACAATTCGCCCTTCAAAAGTGCTGTACAAACAACTAAAAACAAAAATCGTTGTACAATTCAGGGGCTTTTAGTGTATTCACAGAATTGTGCAACCATCACCACTATCTAATTTCAGGGTACTGTCACCACCCCCAAAAGAAATCCTGTACCCATGAAGCAGTCCCCCCAGATTGCCTCTCCCTTCCCCAAACCCCTGACAACCACAAATCTGTCTCTAAGGATTTGCCTAGTCTGGATACTGCCTATAAATGAAATCATGCAACATGGGACCTTCTGTGACTAGCTTCTTTCACTTAGCAAATATTTTCAGGATTCATCATGTCACAGCATGCATCAGAACTTCACTTCTCTCATGGCTGCGTAATATTCCATCGCACGGACACCCAACAGTTCGGTTCTCTGCTCATCAGCTGATGGACATCTGGGTTGTCTCCACTATTCGGCTATCATGAACAACGCTGCTGTGAACATTTGGGGACAAGTCTCTGTGCAGATGCATGTTTCCAATTCTCTTGGGCATGTACCTTGGGGTGGAACTGCTGGGTCGTACGATAACTTTGTTTGGTTTTCTGAGGAACTGCCAAACCGTTTTCCAGTGCAGCTAGGGGTTGGTTTTGACTGTAATCTAAAGTCAGTGACATTTTTAAATCTCTTTAGAATTTAACAGAAGAAGAAAAACGTGGCAGTAGTAGTTCTAGCGCTGCCTGGTTTCAATCATCAAATCTCAGAGTCCACCCAACACGATTAATTTCCAGCAGATATAACCACTTTCCACACGCCTATGGAAAAACAGCGCACAGCTAGCGAGAACCAGCCAACCAAAGGGTGCCAAAGAAAACTGATCCAATAGTTTCCAAAATAACTGGTTTTTGAATTATGAATTTCTATTATGCTGAGAGTAAGGGATTTTTTTCCTTGAGGGAAAGGGAGCAAACAGAAATTGGCACCAGAGTTGTCACGAGTGGTTTTTAGGCTTATAAAGCATAATTAATTCATTTCTTATGCAATTAAGCGAGCAATAATGCTGCTCAACTTAAATGCCCGGCTAGTCTCTGAAGGTAAGTTGGTTCCAGCATATCTCCTACTTTAAATCCATCACCCAAACAGAAGAAACTGATGTTAAAGAGATTAGAAAATTTAAGGTTCGCATCTCCAAAGTAAATTCCACTTGCTGGTAAGACCAATTCTAAGAAACAGAGAGGTAACTGGAGTCTTAAATACATGCAGACAATAGTTGAAGATCTATAGGTGAAAAAACAGAATCAAATGACTTCCCTGGGTTTTAATCATGACACTGCCATTAAACAACTGAAGGAACTTAAACAAATATTTAACTCATTTGACTTCGGCCTTTTAGTGAGAATATACTTCGCGATAGTGTGCAACCATGCTACTATAACTTCTGGAATGTATTGATGATTCTTCACTTGCACAACAAACATATACTACAGATGGGAAATAATAAGTGAAAGGCATTTAGCACTATCGTTGGCACATGGGAGGCATTCAATAAACTAACACTATTATACTAAATACACACTTCAATGAAGCAGTGAGTACCTATGCCAAACACTGTTGGGCTATGCTCTGGAGGCACACGCATAAAAGTCATTCCTTGCTCTGAAGAAGCTGAAAGCCTGGTGGGGGAGGCAGGAAAGGCGGCAATTACAACTCAGTGTGAGCTGAGTGATTCCATAAATAAAAATGCAGGGTGCTACCGAACACAACAGCGGGATGAATGGCGAGGAAACAAAGTCAAAGACGACTCCTCTGAGCGCAGCGAAGTTGTTCTAATCAATTTTACGGAGAATAATTAACATGCAATAAAACGCTGCCACATTAAGTAGACAGAACTCCAGCTTTAATAAATGAATTCACTGGTGTAACCACCAGCACGAGCAACACGGAGGATATTTCCACGTCTCCTCAAAGCTCTCGTCTCCTCCCTGTCAATGCCAGGGTCTGTCCCACCCACAGTCCTCAGCAACCAAAGATCCGCTTCCTGCCATTACAGCTTAGTTTCACACATCTCCGAATTCCCTAATCATACAGTATGCGTCCTTGTGTTTGGCTTCATCAGCAGAGGGCTTCTGACATTCATCTGTCTTCTTGGGCCTATCGGTAGTTTATACCTTTTGTAGTCAAGTGATAGGTCCATTGTACAGATACGTCAGTTTGTTCATTCATTTACCTGATCACGGACAGTTGTGTTTTTCCCAGCTTGGGTCTATTATGAATAGAGCTGCTCTGAACACAGTCAAGTCTCTGTGCAGACCTATGTTTTCACTTTTCGAGGGTAAATACCTAGAAGTAGAATTGCCGAGTCCTAAAGGTAACTTCGTAAGAAATGGCTAAATCGTTCTCCGAAGTACTTGTACTAGTTTACATTCTCATTAACAATGGAGGAGAGTTCCAGCTCCCCTACCTCCTCACCAACACTGGGAATAATCAATTTTCTTCATTTCAGCCATCTAATAGGTGTATAATGGTATCTCATCATGGTTCTAGTTGGCATTTCCCTACTGACAAATGACACTGAGCTTCCCGTGTGCTCATTTGCCATCCATGTATCTTCTTTGATGAATTAGCGAGTCAGCCTCTTGCCTATTTTAAAATCAGGTTGTCTCCTTATTGTTGAGTTGTAAAAGTTTTTTAATATATTCTGGATACAGGTGCTTTAACAGATGTATGTTTTGCAAATACTTACTCCAAGGCTAAAGCTTATGTTTCCATTTCCATAAAAGTGACTTTTGAAGAGTATGAGTTTTTGATTTTCACAAAGTCTAATTTATAATTTCGTCCTTTACATTTCATGCTTTGTGTCCTAAGAAATTTTTGCACACCCCAAGACCAAGATTTTTCTCCAATGTTTTCTTCGATGAACTTTACCACTTTACCATTTATATTCCAGGTCCATGATCCATTTCGATTTAATTTTTATCCATGTGTGGGGGAAGTTACTTTTTTGCTTACTGATAATTAATTGTTCCAGCATCATTTGTTGAAAAAGTTTATCCTTTCCCCCTTTCAATCACCTTGGCACACTGATCCAAAATCAATTGAATTTACATATATACATAGGTCTATTGCTAGACTCATTTCGTTCCCATCAATCTATGCATTTATCCTTATGCCAACACCACACTGTCTTGATTACTGCAGCTTTGTTGTCTGGGGTGCGTCAGGTCCAATGCACTTCCACATAGATTTCAGAATCCAGTTATCAATTTCTTCGTAAAATAAGCCTGCTGGATCTTATTCTAAAGATCAATTTGGAAAGAACTGTGATCTTAATACTAGGTATTACTACCCACGAATACGCACAGCTCAGTATCTTTCTATTTGAGTGTTTTTCTGAAAGAAAATAAATCTTACAATTTTCAATATGCGGTTCTTACACATCTTTTCTTAAATACATTCCTAGGTATATGATTTTTTTTGTGGCTTTTGTAAATGGTATGCTATTTTTAATTTCATTTTCTGAATGCCTAATAATATATAGAAATAAAATTGATTTTTGTATATTGACTTTGTATCCTATTACCCTGTTAAATTAACTATTCTAGTATACCTTCTATAAATTCCTTAGGATTTTCTGTGTACGTAAAAATGTTTCAGGGAAATAAAGAGTTTTATTTCCTCATTTCCAGTCTATGGACTTCTAGTTCTTCTTCACTCTTTATGGCACAAGCTAGACTTTTCAGTACAATGTTAGATAAAAGCAGTAAGAATAAGCATTCCTGCCTCCTTACTAACCTGAGGAGGAAAACATTCAGCATTTTGTATCACATTAAGGACAGATTTTTCTGTGGATGCCCATTAGCAAATTGAACAAGAGTCCATCATTTTTTAACATCCAGCTTACTGGGTGTTTTTGTACCATAAATGTGTGATTTTTATAAATGCTCTTTTAATATTTCTATTGATATGATCATGGTTTTTATTCGGTTAATATAGTGAATTAAACTAATTGGACTTTGGATATGTAACTAACCTTGCATTCTTAGAATAAATCCCACCAGATCATGATTACCTATTTTATATATTGCTGGACTTTTTATCTTTTAATAAGTATATCACTGGATTCTATTCGCTAATAATTTTAAGGGTTCTGTATGTGTGTTCACGAAGGGTATTAGTCTGTAGTTTTCTTGGAATGTCTTTGTCTGATTTGGGTATCAGGATAATGCTATTCTCATAAAATAAATTGGGAAGTGTTCCCTCCTCTAATTTTCTGAGAGAGTTTTTGGAAAAATTGCTATTTCTTCATTACAATGTGATAAAATTGACCAGTGATGATGCCTGGCCAACATTTTCTTTGGGGGAATATTTTAAAACAATGAATTGACTTTCTTTAATAGGCAGAGCCTATTTAAGTATTCTGTTTTATCTTGAACCAGTTTTGGTACTGTGTCTTTCAAGAAATTTTTCCATTTCATCTAAATTATCAAATTCAGTTGCATGAAGATATACATTAAAATCCTTTATTATCCTAGTAATGTCTGTAGGGAAAACTGATGTCCCACTCTCATTCCCGATACTGATAATTTATGTTCTATTTCTTGATCAGTTGGGCTAGAGGTTTATGAATTTTATTGATCTTTTCAAAGAACAAGCTCTTGGTTTCATTGGTGTTTCTCTATTGTTTGTCTTTAATTTCACTGATTTCTAGTCTTTACTTTCTCCCTTCTGGTTACTTTGGCTTTAATTCATTCTTCTTTTCTTCTCTTTTAGTTTCTTCAGATAGAGTATAGTTCATTAATCAAACAATTTTCCTTTCCTAATGGGGGCTACAAGTTTCCCTAAAGGCAATCCTTTAGGTGCATCCAGAAATTATGATATACTGTGTTTTTATTTTTACTCAATTCACCATGTTTTCAAATCGCCCTTGTAATTTCTTCATGTAACTCAGGGGTTATTTAGAAATGTGTTACTTAATTTCCAAATGTTGGGGTTAATCAAGACATCTTATTGTTATTTATTTCTAATTTAATTTTGTTGTCAGAGAACATGCTTTGTATGATTTAAATATTTTTAAATTTGAGACTTGATCTATGGCCCTGCATAAAGTCTACCTTGCTAAATGTTCAACATGTACTTGAAAAGAATGTGAATTATTTTGTTGCTGCGTGGAATGAGCTATAAACATCAGCTCGATCAAGTTGGTTGCATTATTGAAGTCTTGTATATCTTTATTGATGTTCTTTCTAGTTGATCTATCAGTTACCAAGATAGGAGTGGTAGAATCTCCAAGTTTAATTATGGATTTGTCCATTTATCATTTTAATTTTGTCAGTTCTTTGCTTCCTATATTTAGAAGCTCTGTTATTAGGTGCCTACACGTTTAAAAATGTTACATCTTCCTAAAGAATTTACCCATTCATTATGAAATGTCCCTCTTTATTCCTGATAACATTCTTGGTCTACATTGTCTTATTAATATAGTGTTCCTGCTTTCTTATAAGTGTTTTCATGGTATATCTCCTGCAATCCTTTCATATTTACTCTGTTTTTATATTTTAAATGAATCTTCTGTAAGAAGCACATAGCTTGGTCTCTTTTTTGTTGTCCAATATGGCAGTCTCTACCATTAAACTGAAATTTTTCGACTCTTTATATTTAATGTAATTATGGATGTGATTGGGTTTAGTTCTACCATCTTGCTATTTGTCTCATCTCTTTTTTGTTCCTTTTCTTCTCTTTTCCTGCTATATTTTAGGATTGAATATTTTTCTTAGGGTTCTATTTTGTCTTCATTATTGACTTAGCTATAACCCTTTGTACTGTTTAGTTTTGCTGTGTGGTTTTTCTATGGTTACAATGTGCATCCTGAACTTACCATAATCCATCTTCAAATAATATTATGTATTTGTATACACAGTGTAAGAATTTACCACCATACATTCCCATTCCTCCCTTCCACTCTATTTCTGTCATATTTTATATATGTTTTGAAACAATAAAACAGATGTTTTTGTTTAAAACATGGTTAATATTCTTTTAAGGAAATTTTTAAATTCCTAGGAATAAGCATTTTATATTTACTGTTACATTTACCAATATTTCTACTCTTTCCAACACATTTCAAGATCTGAATCACTGATTTCTTCCACCTTAAGAACTTCCTTTAAGCACTCTTGCAGAGCAAGTCTTAAATAGAGATAAGCTCTCTCAACATTTGTCTCTGCATCTTTATTTCATCTCCTTTCTTTGAGGATATTTTTGCTGGATATAAAATCCTAAGTTAACAGTTATTTTCTTTTGCCAAGTGAAAGATAAAATTCCACTGTCTCTGGCTGCATTCTTTTCTGACGATCATTACTTAATGTCTACATTAAGTACACTACAAAATGTCTACAATCATTACTTTTGTTTCCATGGAATGTATGTTTTTTCTCCAACTGCCTTAAAGATTCCTCTCAGCACAACCAGGTTACAGCAATTTGATTACGATATGATTTTCTTTGTGTTTATCCTGTGTTTGTTAAGCTTCTTGGATCTGAGGATTTATCATTCTCATTAAGCTTGAAAACTAAAAACTTGACGTACTTGTTCGATCAAGGGCTCAGTGCTTCTTAAGCTAATTGTCACTCATAATCTCTGCATATTTTTCTCTCCAGGATTTTTCCCTGTTCTCTATTCCTGGAACTCCTACTGGATGTATATTGGAGACTCTTAACTCCTCTTTCACATTTTCCATTTTTCTTATGGGGACACATTCTGGGAGGTTCCTTAAGATCTATCTTCCAATTTACTTATTCTCTCTTCAGCCTTCAGTTGCATCTAGTCCCCTCTGTGCTTTGTTTTTTTGTTTTACTTCAATAGTTATGTTCTTTTAATTTTAAAATTTTCATAATATGTATTTGATTCTTTTGCCAATCTGCCTGCTTTCGTTTCATACTTGTGCTTTCATTTCTTCCAGTAACATCCTGTTCATTTCAAACAGGACTATTTAAAAGTCTTTCAAATTGATACAGCCACTATGGAGAACAGTATGGAGGGTCCTTAAAAAACTAAAAATAGAACTACCATACGACCTAGCAATCTCACGACTGGGCATATACCCTGAGAAAACCATATTTCAAAAGGACACATGTATCCCGGTGTTCACTGCAGCACCATTGACAATAGCCAGGACATGGAAACAACCTAAATGTCCAAAGAAAAAGAGTATTCAAAAGATGAGACAGCAACTTTGGAAGACACTGTTCTGACTGGAAACTGTAGGGCTACAGACAGAAGGAACCGCACAGGAACTCTAGCTGGGAGTACTGTTTCTCACGAGTATGAGTTAACAGTTCTGAAACTGCTTTAGCTGCTTTACACCTATACTGGCGCCAAACAAATCAGTAAATGGTAGTGTGGCCAGATGTTTCACTGCTGGGGAGGGAAGCTGCAGATAAACAAGAAGAAAGCTAGAACAAACTCAGTGGGGCTGGGTTAAGTCAGACATTGGTAAGAACTCTTGTTTAACTTAAATAGATGTTACCTTAAACAGCTGGATAAATACATAAGTAATTACGGACACATGCAGACATGTGGGCGGCTCCACACACACATTTCCTTGCTCTGTTGGCTGAAGGGGCCTAGAAGCAAGGCCATGCCAGGGGAGATCCTCCTGACAGAGGATTCCAGATCATTTCTAGAGCGACTCCCCCAACAGAAGGTGGAGCTTAATTCCCACCCTGCCTTCCCCCCACTCCACCCCTAGATCATCGGCTGCACTCGGTGACCTGCTTCCAGAGAACTGAGTATGGAGACTATCCTGGCAAACGCTACAGCAGCCAGGCGACCGAGGTCAACATCATCAGTGACACATGCAACGAGACGGGCCAGTCAACTCTGTCTCATTATAAGAAAAAGATCAAAGGAACCCAAATTAAGGAACAGTCTACAAAATATCTGACCAGCACTCCTCAAAACTGTCAAGGTCGGGCTTCCCTGGTGGCGCAGTGGTTGAGAGTCTGCCTGCCGATGCAGGGGACACAGGTTCATGCCCCGGTCCGGGAAGATCCCACATGCCACGGAGTGGCTGGGCCCGTGAGCCATGGCCGCTGAGCCTGCGTGTCCGGAGCCTGTGCTCCGCAACGGGAGAGGCCATAACAGTGAGAGTCCCACGTACCGCAAAAAAAAAAAAAAAAAAAAAAAAACTGTCAAGGTCATGCAAAACAAGAAAGATTGAGAAATGGTCACAAACTGGAGGAGAACTGAGGACTAAGTTTCATTGGGCTCCCGTCTCCCATTCTCTAGGTAAACACTGCTGACCACCAATCGGGCCTGATGTAAAACAGAACTGCTCCTGGATTCCTGTAAGGATGCCTCCCGTGGATTTTCTTTCTTCCCCATGAACACTCACTTGATATTTGACAAATCTTATTTTACACCTCTTCCAGAAAATATACCAGACTTAGTTTCCATTCACTTGTTCAATGCCCACTGTGGATACTGTTACAGAGGAGCTCTGATTCCCCAGAACAGTTCTAATTTCAAACATTGTATCTCGTCATTTATACATTCTGTCAGATGACGGGTCTTGATATTTATTGTGAAAATACAGTCATACTTTGAGTCATTTGGATGCTGGTGACATTTTTCCTCATTGCATTTGACTCCCACTCAAGAGCTTATCCAAGGGGAAGAAGAGAAAAAAGGCAGCAGCCATGGATGGGGTGAGGCTCAGGGGACGATGGCCTCGCGTGGTGAGGGCACACATCCCCCAGGGACACCAGCACGCAGGCCCACAGCAGAGCTCTGGGTCCAGTGGGAGTCCACACACCTAACCCAACACGACACCACCAGAGCTGGTGGAGCGGGGAGGGCACTGAGGACAAAACACTGGGGGTAAAGACTGTGGACTCAGACAAGCCTGGTGTGGACCAGCCTGCACTGACACGATTTATCAGCTGTATCAACTGTTGGGAAGCGTGTGCTCTAAGCCTCAGTTTCCCCATTTCAAGTGGAGATACTGACAGATTACAGGTTGTTGGCAAGATGTCAAGAGCGCATTCTGTGTGACGCACGTAGCACCATCTTTGCTGGATTAATTTTCCACTGCTGCCTAACAAATTCCCACAGCCTTAGCAGCTAATAGTTCCCCAGGGGAAACGACAATTTGAACAAGTTTCAAAGAGGGTACCTTTTCTCCACTGAGCTCCTAGGTGTTTGGAAATGTCAGAGAGCTGGTTTGTACCGGCTGCCAGAGCACGCCAAAACACTGACGTGTCTCGGTTCTTCCGTTCTCTATTGTTGCCATAAGAAATTCTAAATTTCACTTGTATTCTCACTTTTAAGCTAACTTCTAGTGAGATGCAAACTGGTGTCCTGAGCCACACAGCTGAGAGAGACTCCGCTAGTGTGGGAGCAGCATTTCTTCACACACACACAAACACACACACCCGTCTAGTGCTCTGGGCGCCGAGAGTTGCCCAGCAGAGTGAGCACGGATGCTGTCTTCTGGGAGAGTTTTTAAATGAAATGGAATTACCGAGAGAGATGAGGTGAGCAAAGGGATAGGGCTGCATATGAGACAGAGTTGCCACTGAGTTTCAGAGTGATAAGAGTAGGCTGAGCACGTCCTACTTCTAAGTGCCAGGCTCAGCGCTGCTCTCCATTTAACTCACAGTCATCCTACCAGACTGGTGCTACTGCTGTCCCCCTTTTATAGATGAGAAGACAGAGGCACAGAGAGATTAAGTAACTTGCCCTAGGTGGCACAGCTAATAAGTTACGGAGCCAAAGGCCATGCACCTAACCACTGCTTCTCTGTAGCCCAATGAGGTTTGTATTAATAACAAAGAGAATAACAACTAATTACATTTGGTGGGACCTTAAACTAAAAGTTCTCTCATATCATTTCATTCTCAAAACTATACCAGGAGGAAAAAAGAAGGGAAGATATTATGATTCCCCTACTGAAGTTTGAAGAAACAGAGAGGTGAAGTAGTATGTCTAAGATCACAAAGCATAAGGAACAAGACCTGTACCCATACCAGCTTTCGACCCCCAAAACCCTACTCTTTCCACTCTATCAAATTTAATTAATTTAATTTAATTAATATCTGAAATGTATGCCCCCCTTGACCTCAGGGTTCTGGTCTGGAACCTCAAAGCTGACGCCACCATCAGCCAATACCACAGCTCTCCTCCGCCTCCCTTCTCTGGTCTGCATTCTGGTGACCTGTGTGTCTGTCTGCCTCCCCTACAAGACTGTCAGCTCTCAGAGGGCCAGAAACACACCTCATCATCTTTGTCTTCCCCTGTGGCAGCCAGTGCAGCACCTGGGAAGGTAGACATAGATTTTGGTGTCAGACATGCTTGCCAAGGAGAAGAAATGATACTCCAGTTGCTTGCGTGTTTAGGGAACGACGTGGAATAAGGTGGGAGCAGGTAACTGGTCCAAATGAAAGAGTGAATTCAGACTGGGAGCAGTGACAACTGACTAGTCCAATCAAGGCTAAACACAGACGGGCTGAGTGGAGAGCCCACTGGGCACAGAGTCTGGGATGTGAGTGTCCCCTCTGTCACCGCCCGACAGAACCACTCCAGGGGGTCATTCAACTCCCTCAGTCCCATTTTCCCAAAGAATAAAACAGGTCCAATCCCCCGGCTCTGGGACAACTCCCTGTAACAAAAAGCAATCAATCTTTCAATGATTTTGAGTCATGTCAAAAGGGCACAAGAAAGCTATCACTGGCCAAAGCTGTGACAAGTGGAGCAACCAGAATAACGATTTTAAGGGATCAAAACACACAGAATCAATAAAAACCCGAGACTATAATGGGACTCAAAAAAGAAGAGGGAAAACAGCCCTAATTTCTCACCATTTGAAGTTTTTAAACAGTTCCTTAATGCAAAGTTAGAAATTAAAAGGAAAAAGAGCATTGTTTCTGTTTTTCTAGTAGGTGTTGTAATTCTGGGTAATCAAACAGCCCCAGCAGTTGAGCTGTAAGTGCTACTTTACGGGAGAAGGCCACTGTATAAATGCAGAAGACATAATAGACATAGAAAATCATTTCATAAAATTTTAATGACACCTGAATCAGGCAATCCGGATTATCAACTGATTTAAAGAACATTAGACGCATTATTGATGCCTCTGTAATACTGCTAAAGTACTGACACGTGGAATCGTCTCTAGTCGCAAGGGGAAAAGCACAGTGGGCTCGGACCATCACCACCCTATCCAACAGTCAATCTAAACCTCACTGATGATGGGACAGCTAGACATCAGGCATCTTTAATGTGATGAAACGAGAAGACCAACTTCATCTCTTAAGTATTCCAGCCAAAACCTTTCATCTGAATCCATCAAGTCTTTACATACAATCTGCAGTTTAAGTGAAATCAGTGGATGAAGAAACAAGTAACACTGTGAGGCAGAAACTAGGGAGATCCAGAAGATAAGACATTCTACAGGACAACTGGCCTGGTCTCCTCAAGTTAGAGTCAAAAAACAAAAACACAAAAAAAACAAAGGATGGTGCTAGATTAAAACAAACTTAAGTGGCACACTGCCCAGATGCGATGAGTGGTCCTAGAGCATATACTGATTCCGACTAAATGGTTTTTTTGTTGTTGTTTTTTTTGGGGGGGGGGGGGGTTGTTTTGGTTTTTGTTTTTTTTTTTTAACATCTTTATTGGAGTATAATTGCTTTACAATGGTGTTAGTTTCTGCTGTATAACAAAGTGAATCAGCTATACGTATACATATATCCACATATCCCCTCCCTCTTGTGTCTCCCACTCTCCCTATCCCACCCCTCTAGGCGGACTAGTTGTCATAATAGAATTTGGGGGTCAAATGGGAGAAATTTTAGTATCATCTGCATATTCAAGGCAATAAAAATTTACTGAAATATAAAATTGAAGAGCACTAACTGAACAAAGCAAGTTATAAAACAATATTTACAGTACTATTTCGATCTAGGGGACCCAGAATGAACATTCACTCTGGTTTCCTGGTGGTAACCTCTGGGCAGTGGGAAAGTGGAATTTCACTTTCATTTTTGCTTGTGTAAACTGTATTATTGAATCAGTTTTCGCTGGTACTGCTTCTCTAATGATAACGTATATCTGTCAGTCTGAAACGTCCCCGTGTTCCAATGACCTCCCAGCGCTGGTCAGCACTGTGTTGCAGAACAGCAACAGTGCTAAACGCTCACACCTCTGTGAGGGCCCCTCACAGATCGTGCCAATGACTTTGGACTTCGTTTGAAGAATGTTAGGCTCTCAATCAGTGCTTGGGGGAAGGCTGAGCCGCCAGGTGAGAGCAAGGCAGAGTCAAAGAAACAGACAAACCCATTTGGAAAAGACCAAAGGATTCGGCTGGAGGCAAGAAGGGCTCAGCTAAGGTGGTGGGTGCTTGTGGTCATGAAAAGACCACACAGGCCTAAGAGACATTGATCAAGAAGACTCCGTAGGACTTCCTGGCCACTGGGTACTGGGGGTAATGGAAGCATCACTTACAAGGCCAGGGTATTAAGCTTCAAAGACTAAGAACAAAAAGGAAAATCAGAAGACCTCTATCACACACAAAGTAGAAATGACAGGAGGTACACAAAGGAAATTACAGTGTCCAGTAGTGTCAAGGCTGGTGAAAAGACAGAAGAGGAATGAGGGCAGTGAAAAGAAATTAGATTCCATTAACAGAAAAAAAATTCAGAGAATCCCAGAGAAAGCTATTTCATCAACATGCTGAGAATTTAAGCCAGAGGCTAGAAGGTTAAGTTCAGGGAGAAGAAACTGAACAAAACTAATGAACAGGAAGAGCTTGCTTAAAGAAATCAAAAATCATCTATGGAGATGTCAGCTTAACCAAAAAAGAAAGAAAGGAAAAGAGAGACGTCAGTATGCAGGAAACCCAAACCAGATGCAGAAGTGAGATCCCACTGAGGAGCAATCCTGGGGTCTGTCACCTACGACTCTAATGTCGAAACTATCCGGCCTAGAAATCCTTAGTGTCACCAGGGGTTAAAGCTGACATCACTGGTACTCAGAAGACACAAAGCTCATCATAACCATGAGTAAGTCACTTGAAAAGCAAAAGCTGTATCACACAACACACGAAGTCACAGCCTGAAGGCTCCAGCAAATACGCTCGTTTATTTTTAGCCCAGCAAGAAAACAAACCCAGACCGTGCGAGCAAGCAAGAGGGGAAACATTCGTCACTAAAAGCGTCATTTAGAAAGACAGTGCTATGTAAATATCATTAATACAGAATATTGTTCAGAGGCCATGATCAGAGGAAGTCTAAGATTAAGAACTTCAACGTAAATAAATTCTAAGACTGCCACTTCACGGCCTACTTGGAGAACAGATTTTAAACCATGAATGCACTCTACGTCCTATCTTAAAAATCAGAGAGAACAACTCCAACAGCTTTGGGAGAATACAGATGAGTAAAAGGAGGCCCAGCCCAGGAGTCCTGACCGACCCTGGCTGACGGCCATCCTGCCCAGCAGTTCTGGTAGGTCTGGACAACAGGCTCCCTTTCCTCCTACATGCTCCATCTCAGGTGGGAAGTCACCCTCTACCCAAACCTTGCAGCCAGTCTTGTGATTTCACCTCACGCTCTCAACACTGATTCTTATCACAGAGTAGCACTGATATCCCTGGAGGAGTCTCTGAAACACAGGCACCTTCCTGCACGCCCCCACTTCCTCTGATGTCAGACCTTCATCATCTCCCTTATTGACTATTTCAGGGCGCAGGTGCTTCACATCATCTGTCAGATTTATTCTTAAGTATTTCAAATGTTTCCAGGCTAAAAAGGATGCTACAGTAAGACTAGGTGGGGCTTATCCCAAGAACACAAGGTTGCTTTAACATTCTAAATCCTATCGGTATAAGTCACTATATTAACAAACTATAAAAGAAAAACCATATGTTCAACTCAAAGCACATACAAAGAGGCATTTGAGAAAGTCCTGATTTTTTTAAAACTCTCAACAAAACGGGAATAGAAGGGTCAGAACGGTGAAGTAACAGTCCTCTCAGTTATGGAGCCGCTTTTAATGGCAGGCAAGGCCTTTTCTACGGCATCTCATAACTATTTTTAAGTATCTAGTCTTGTACTCTGTTCATTGCTTCCTTTTCTCACAACTTCCTTCAGGGGCTGTTATTTACGTTTATATATATATACACCTTATGCCTATTCTGAGATGGACATCAGATAATTCTCCACACACTGACTTCCTTGGCAGAGCAAGGAACAAAACCTAGAACGTGCAAGTCTTGGTTTACAAAGCCAGCAATTTCAGGTTGAGGCCGGTCACAGTGACACTGCTGGCTCCCTTATGGTCTCAAAGTGGTTCCCACTGCCGACGTTAGACAGGCTGGATGTTTCAAGAGGCCTCAGGACTCATCACCGCGCCGTCTCATCTGAACTTCTCCTAGCTCATCTTTTATTGCCATACTTTAGCAGAATTGCTCCACACACGTAAAAGAAGCTAATTCCTCCTTGCTGTTGCCTAGGCTGGTCCCTCAGCTTCAAATGCCTTTTTCCCACTCAAGAAGAATGCTCGAGGGAGAGGACTGGGGTTGGCTGCACGAACACAGCCTGAAGGGGGCTAGTGAGCCACAGCTAGCCAAGAGGGAGTCCGGGAAAAAGTCTGGACCTGCCTAAGAGGCAAGAGACCGTTATTTCAGGGTGCGCGAGGAGAGGGGACTCAGAGCACCGCCTAAACAATCTCCAGAGACGGGCGCGAGCCACACCTATCAGCGTGAACACCAGAGATGGGCATGAAACGCTAAGGCTGCTGCTGCAGCCACCAAGAAGCCTGTGTGCGAGCACAGGTCACTATCCACACCTCTCCTCCTGGAAGCCTGTGCAGCCCGCCACTGCCAGGGTCCCGGGATCCAGGGACAACTTCCCCGGAATGCACGGCGCGCCTTAGCTGGTGCAACGTGACGCCGGCCTCTGCCTCCACAGGCTCGCCCCACACTCCGTACCCCTCCCTCCCCCCGGCCTGAGAGAGCCAGAGCCCCCTAATCAGCGGCTCCTTTAACCCCTTCCTGTCTGGGCGGGAACAGAAAACCTCAGGTGACCTACACGCAGAGGAGGGGCCAAACCCAAAGCTGAACCCCGGGAGCTGTGCGAACAAAGAAGAGAAAGGGAAATCTCTCCCAGCAGCCTCAGGAGCAGCAGATTAAAGCTCCACAATAAACTTGATGTGCTCTGCATCTCTGGAATACCTGAATAGACAATGAATCATCCCAAAATTGAGGTGGTGGACTTCGGGAGCAACTGTAGACTTGGGGTTTGCTTTCTGCATCTTATTTTTTTCCGGTTTTATGTTTATCTTCATTTAGTATTTAGAGCTTATTATCATTGGTACATTTCTTTATTGATTTGGTTGCTCTCTTCCTTTTATATATATATTTTTTCCATTTTCTTTTTGTGAGTGTGTATGTGTATGCTTCTTTGTGTGATTTTGTTTGTATAGCATTACTTTTACTATTTCTCCTAGGGTTCTGTCTGTCTGTTCTTTTTGTTTTCTTTTTTTTTATTTTTTAGTATAGTTTTTAGCACTTGTTATCATTGGGGGATTTGTTCTTTGATTTGGTTGCTCTCTTCTTTCTTTCTTTTCTTTTCTATTACTTTATCTTTTTATTTTTAATATTTTTTTATTTTAATAACATACATTCATTCATTCATTCATATATCTTCCTCCCTTTTCTTCTGAGCCGAGTGGCTGACAGTGTCTTGGTGCTCCAGCCGTGTGTCAGGCCTGAGCCTCTGAGGTGGGAGAGCCGAGTTCAGTACACTGGTCCACCAGAGACCTCCCAGCTCCACGAAAGCTCAAATGGTAAAAGCTCTCCCAGAGATCTCCATCTCAACGATAAGACCCAGCTCCACTCAACGACCAGCAAGCTACAGTGCTGGACACGCCAGGCCAAACAACTAGCAAGACAAGAACACACTCCTACCCATTTCTGAAAGGTTGCCTAAAATCATGATAAGGTCACAGACACCCCAAAACACACCACTGGACATGGTCCTGCCCACCAGAAAGACAAGATCCAGCCTCATCCACCAAAACACAGACACCAGTTCCCTCCACCAGGAAGCCTACACAACCCACTGAACCAACCTTACCCACTGGGGGCAGACAGCAAAAACAATGGGAACTACGAACCTGCAGCCTACAAAAAGGAGACCCCAAACACAGTAAGTTAAGCAACATGAGAAGATAGATAAACACACAGCAGATGAAAGAGCAAACTAAAAACCCACCAGACCTAACAAATGAAGAGGAAATAGGCAGCCTACCTGAAAAGGAATTCAGAGTAATGACAGTAAAGATGATCCAAAATCTTGGAAATAGAATGGAGAAAATACAAGATACGTTTAACAAGGACCTAGAAAAACCAAAGAGCAAACAAACAATGATGAACAACACAATAAATGAAATTTAAAATTCTCTAGAAGGAGTCAATAGCAGCATAACTGAGGCAGAAGAACGGATAAGTGACCTGGAAGATAAAATAGTGGAAATAATTACCACAGAGTGGAATAAAGAGAAAAGAATGTAAAGAATTGAGGACAGTCTCGGAGACCTCAGGGACAACATTAAATGCACCAACATTCAAACTATATGGGTCCCAGAAAAAGAAGAGAAAAATAAAGGGACTGAGAAAATATTTGAAGAGATTACAGTTGACAACTTCCCTAATATAAGAAAGGAAATAGTGAGTCAAGTCCAGGAAGCACAGAGAGTCCCATACAGGATAAATCCAAGGAGAAACATGCCAAGACGCACATGAATCAAACTATCAAAAATTAAATACAAAGAAAAAATATTAAAAGCAGCAATGGAAAAGCAACAAATAACATACAAGGGAATACCCATAAGGTTAACAGCTGCTTTTTCAGCAGAAACTCTGCAAGCCAGAAGGGAGTGGCAGGACATATTTAAAGTGATGAAAGGGAAAAACCTACAACCAAGATGACTCTACCCAGCAAGGATCTCATTCAGGTTCGATGGAGAAATTAAAACCTTTACAGACAAGCTAAAGCTAAGAGAATTCACCACCACCAAACCAGCATTACAAAAATGCTTAAAGGAACCTCTCTAGGCAGGAAACACAAGAGAAGGAAAAAGACCTGCAATAACAAAAGCAAAACAAATAAGAAAATGGTAATGGGAACATACATATCAATAACTACCTTAAATGTAAATAGACTAAATGTTCCAACCAAAAGACATAGACTGGCTGAATGGATACGAAATCAAGACCCGTATATCTGCTGTCTACAAGAGACCCACTTCAGACCTAGGGACACATACAGACTGAAAGTGAGGGAATGGAAAAAGATAATCCATGCAAGTGGAGATCAGAAGAAAGCTGCAGTAGCAATTCTCATATCAGATAAAATAGACTTTAAAATAAAGAATGTTACAAGAGACAAGGAAGGACACTACATAATGATCAAGGGATCAATCCAAGAAGAAGAGATAACAGTTGTAGATATTTACGCACCCAACATAGGAGCACCTCAATACATAAGGCAAATGTAACAGCCATAAAAGGGGAAATCAACAGTAACACAATCATAGTAGGGGACTCGAACATACCACTTTCACCAACGGACATATCATCAAAAATGAAAATAAATAAGGAAACACAAGCTTTAAGTGACACATTAAACAAGATGGACTTAACTGCTATTTATAGCACATTCCATCCAAAAACAACAGAATACACTTTCTTCTCAAGTGCTCATGGAACATTCTCCAGGATAGCTCATATCTTGGGTCACATATCAAGCCTTGGTAAATTCAAGAAAATTGAAATCATATCAAGAATCTTTTCTGACAACAAGGCTGTGAGACTAGTTATCAATTACAGGAAAAAATCTGTAAAAAATACAAACACATGGAGGTTAAACAATACACTACCAAATAACCAAGACATCAGTGAAGAAATCAAAGAGGAAATCAAAAAATATCTAGAAACAAATGACAATGAAAACACGACAACCCAAAACCTATGGGATGCAGCAACAGCAGTTCTAAGAGGGACGTTTATAGCAATGCAATCCTACCTCAAGAAACAAGAAACACCTCAAACAACCTAACCTTATACCTAAAGCAATTAGAGAAAGATGAATAAAAAAACCCAAAGTTAGCACAAGGAAAGAAATCTTAAAGATCAGATAGGAAATCAATGAAAAAGAAATGAAGGAACCAATAGCAAAGATCAATAAAACTAAAAGCTGGTTCTTAGACAAGATAAACAAAATTGATAAACCATTAGCCAGACTCATCAAGACAAAAAGGAAGAAGACTCAAATCAATAGAATTAGAAATGAAAAAGGAGAAGTAACAACCAACACTGCAGAAATACAAAGGATCATGAGAGATTACTACAAGCAACTACATGCCAATAAAATGGACAACTTGGAAGAAATGGTCAAATTCTTAGAAAAGCACAACCTTCTGAGACTGAACCAGGAAGAAACAGAAAATATAAACAGACCAATCACAAGCACTGAAATTGAGACTGTGACTAAAAATCTTCCAACAAAAAAGCCCAGGACCAGATGGCTTCACAGGCGAATTCTATCTAACATTTAGAGAAGACCTAACACCTATCCTTCTCAAGCCCTTCCAAATATAACAGAGGGAGGAACACTCCCAAACTCACTCTACGAGGCCACCCATCACCCTGATACCAAAACCAGACAAAGATGTCACAAAAAAAGAAAACTACAGGCCAATATCACTGATGAACATAGATGCAAAATCCTCAACACAATACTAGCTAACAGAATCCAACAGCACATTAAAAGGATCATACACCATGATCAAGTGGGGTTTAACCCAGGAATGCAAAGATTCTTCAATATACTCAAATCAGTCAATGTGATACACCATATTAACAAATTGAAGGAGAAAAACCACATGAACATTTCAATAGATGCAGAAAAAGCTTTCAACAATATTGAACACCCATTTATGATAGAAACCCTCCAGAAAGCAGGCATACAGGGAACTTTCCTCAACATAATAAAGGCCATATATGACAAACCCACAGCCAACATCGTTCTCAATGGTGAAAAACTGAAACCATTTCCACTAAGATCAGGAACAAGGCAAGGTTGCCCACTCTCACCACTAACATTCAACATAGTTCTGGAAGTTTTAGCCACAGCAATCAGAGAAGAAAAAGAAATAAAAGGAATCCAAATCGGAAAAGAAGAAGTAAAGCTGTCACTGTTTGCAGATGACATGATACTATACATACAGAATTCTAAAGATGCTACCAGAAAACTACTAGAGCTAATCAATGAACCTGGTACAGTAGCAGGATACAAAGTTAACGCACAGAAATCTCTTGCATTCCTATACACTAATGATGAAAAATCTGAAAGTGAAATTAAGAAAACACTCTCATTTACCACTGCAACAAAAAGAATAAAATATCTAGGAATAAACCTACCTAAGGAGACAAAAGACCTGTATGCAGAAAATTATAAGACACTGTTGAAAGAAATTAAAGATGATAGAAATAGATGGAGAGATATACCATGTTCTTGGATTGGAAGAATCAACATTGTGAAAATGACTATACTACCAAAGCAATGTACAGGTTCACTGCAATCCCTACCAAACTACCAGTAGCATTTTTCACAGAACTAGAACAAAAAATTTCACAATCTATATGGAAACACAAATACCCCGAATAGCCAAAGCAATCTTGAGAAAGAAAAAGGGAGCTGGAGGAATCACACTCCCTGACTTCAGACTATACTACAAAGCTACAGTAATCAAGACAGTATGGTACTGGCACAAAAACAGAAAGATAGATCAATGGAACAGGATAGAAAGCCCAGAGATAAACCCATGCACATATGGTCCCCTTATATTTGATAAACGAGGCAAGAACACACAATGGAGAAAAGATAGCCTCTTCAATAAGTGGTGCCGGAAAAATGGGACAGCTACATGTAAAGGAATGAAATTAGAACACTCCCTAACACCATACACAAAAATAAACTCAAAATGGATTAAAGACCTAAATGGAAGGCCAGACACTATAAAACTCTTAGAGGAAAACATAGGCAGAACACTACACTGTATGACATAAATCACAGCAAGATCCTTTTGACCCACCTCCTAGAGAAATGGAAATAAAAACAAACAAATGGGACCTAATGAAACTTAAAAGCTTTTGCACAGCAAAGGAAACCATGAACAAGACGAAAAGACAACCCTCCGAATGGGAAAAAATATTTGCAAACAAAGAAACTGAAAAAGGATTAATCTCCAAAATATACAAGCAGCTCATGTAGCTCAATATCAAAAAAAAATAAACAACCCAATCCAAAAATGGGCAGAAGACCTAAATAGAGATTTCTCCAAAGAAGACATACAGACTGCCAACAAACACATGAAAGGATGCTCAACATCACTAATCATTAGAGAAATGAGAATCAAAACTACAATGAGGTATTACCTCACACCGGTCAGAATGGCCATCATCTAAAAATCTACAAATGGGCTTCCCTGGTGGCGCAGTGGTTGAGAGTCCGCCTGCCGATGCAGAGGACACGGGTTCGTGCCCCGGTCTGGGAAGATCCCACATGCCGTGGAGCGGCTGGGCCCATGAGCCATGGCTGCTGAGCCTGCGCGTCCGGAGCCTGTGCTCTGCAACAGGAGAGGCCGCAACAGTGAGAGGCCCGCGTACTGCCAAAAAAAAAAAAAAAATCTACAAACAATAAATGTTGGAGAGGGTGTGGAGAAAAGGGAACCCTCTTAGACTGTTGGTGGGAATGTAAAAAGATACAGCCACTATGGAGAACAGTATGGAGGTTCCTTAAAAACTAAAAATAGAACTACCATATGACCTAGCAATCCTACTACTGGGCATATACCCTGAGAAAACCATAATTCAAAAGGAGACATGTACCACAATGTTCATTGCAGCTCTGTTTACAATAGCCAGGATATGGAAACAACCTAAGTGTCCATCGACAGATGAATGGATAAAGAAGATGTGGCACATATATACAATGGAATATTACTCAGCCATAAAAAGAAACGAAATTGAGTTATTTGTAGTGAGGTGGATGGACCTAGAGACTGTCATACAGAGTGAAGTAAGTCAGAAAGAGAAAAACAAATACCGTATGCTAACACATATATATGGAATCTTAAAAAAAAAAGGT
The DNA here is from genome assembly GCF_951394435.1 of Stenella coeruleoalba. NCBI lineage: Eukaryota > Metazoa > Chordata > Mammalia > Artiodactyla > Delphinidae > Stenella > Stenella coeruleoalba. Next base: position 3,284,317 of record NC_137163.1, on the reverse strand, counting down.
TCTGAAGAACCTAGGGGCAGGACAGGAATAAAGATGCAGACGTAGAGAATGGACTTGAGGACACGGGGAGGGGGAAGGGGAAGCTGGGACGAAGTGAGAGAGTGGCATGGATTTATATATATGACCAAATGTAAAACAGATAGCTAGTGGGAAGCAGCCGCATAGCGCAGGGAGATCAGCTCGGTGCTTTGTGACCACCTAGAGGGGTGGGGTAGGGACGGGGGGAGGGAGACAGAAGACGGAGGGGATATGGGGATATATGTATGCATATGTAGAGCTGATTCACTTTGTTATACGGCAGAAACTAACACACCACTGTAAAGCAATTATACTCCAATAAAGATGTTAAAAAATAAAGAAGAAGAAGGCTCCTCCTTCTGCCTGCCTCCTCCACAGCTTTCTGTGTTTCTCCCAGTCTAACGGTCATCGATTGGGCACCCAGCATGCGCTAGATATCCTGTAGAGCGTGCATAAGGAAACGTGAGCGTTTTCTGCCTTCGTGGAGCTTGGGATCACATGGGGTGACAGACAAGCCTACTGCCGACAACACCATACAAGCAATGTAGAGATGACAGAGGGATGTGCCAACCAGAGGGCAGAGGGAGCTGGGGGGTCTCCACACTTGGGTTCTGTGACCTGCTTCACCCTCAGAACACCCCTGAGGACTAAGGATGATCTCTCGTTCACAGATGAAGTGAAGTAACCCACCCACTGAGACAACGCTGAGGTTTATCCATGGCTGTTTGATGACAAGTAATTGTTTCCCCCATTTCGCTTGTTTCAATAGTGTAGATGTTTCCGGGTTGGGAGAGGGGGCAGGATTCTTTTGTTTAATGTGGCCCCTATTTAAACAGTTTGGGGCATTTTAGGGACTGATGATATCACCTAAATCTGTATGGCAGGACATTTTGTAAAATGACTCTTGGACCCCGTATGTCTGTGGTGTGAAATTTCCATTTCCTTACCCAAAGCAAACATATTGGCTTTCTGTCAGTCATTCTGAAAAGCTGATCTAACTCAATTTTCCTGTTTGGCAAGAATGCAATGAAAGTACCCATTTTCCTCTGCTGTCTGCCTGGGAATCCGTGAGTCCTGCTGGTGAACCAACAGGCACTCTCATGACGGGCCAGGGTGCTCAAAGGTTTGAGGGCTTCTGTGACCCCCACACGGTGGCACCATGAGGCTCATCCCGTGGAAGGGCCCTGGGCCGCAGCAGGGCTGGCGGGTTTATGGGCTCCTAGACAGGTGTCTCTTGACTTTCCCCAATATATGCGTTTGAATGCCTCGATTTAATTTTAACTGTATGTTTATGTTAAGATTTTACCACAAATGTTTATGAAAATGCCTTCCCAGGAATCCAGGTGCTATAAGTCAGTCACTGAGGTACCTCAAACTGAGCTACTTAGAGAGCTTCCCATGTGCTAACCTAAGAGTTACATCACAGGGCATGAGGCACAGCAGGAAGGTCCAGAACTGCTTACAGTGCCGTCCTACAGACAGTAAAAGACGTTAAACAAATCGAAAACATCTCCTACCCTAAGGCAGTGGTCCTCAAAGCATGGTGCCCACAGCCAGCTGCAGCAGCTGCAAACCTGTTAGAAATGCACTCCCAGCCCCGACCCAGACCTGCCGAATTAGAAATCGAGGATGGGGCCCAGCGCGCTGTTTTAACAAGCCCCCAGGTGATTCGGATGCATGCTACTGTGTACCAACCAACGTGATAAGGTCCTGCTGTGATCAAACGCAGCATATGATTAATAGGAAAGGAATGAGAGCACAGAGCAACCCTTTAGAAGCCATTTCCTTTTCTTTCTTGTTCAGTATTCAGCACTTACCGGGAGCCTGTGATGTGCCTGCCCTGGTACCAAGTGCTGAAAAGGCAAAGATTAGTAGGGTATCATCCTTAGCTTGGACCAACTCACACCCTACTGGGAAGAAAACTGGCTTATATAATAGTCATGGCAGCTGTGGTGATGTTCTAAGTCATGTCCTACCTCAATACAGGAAACCATCTGACACAGACTGTGTGTGTGCACATGCGTCTCAGACTGCCATGGTGCCTCTGCAGAAAGGCCTGTGCCGATGGGGCAAGCAGGCCCCATCCTCTTCCTTCCTTGACCTTCCCGCACAGCGCCTCTCACCAGTTGACATGTGTGTGCTTACTGTTCGGCTCCTCTGCCGGAAGGTGAGCTCCAGGACGTCGTCCTGCCCCCCGTTACAGCCCCAGCTCCCAGAACTGGGCACTGAACAGTTACTCACCAGGGGCTTGTCGAATGGGTGGAGTGGATGAAATGTTACAGGGGTTCAGGTAAACAGTGACCATCATGGTGGACAAAAGCCTTCACCGTGTCATGGAACCTCAAGGAGCATTCTTCTGGCCCCTCTCCCTGATATCTGTTTAGAATTCCACATGCAGTGGACTCTGCACTTCTCTTACTGCTACATTTCTTACTAAGTTTCGAAATTGTTGAGCAGATTAAAGGATTCTTTTGATGCCTTTATGCTTAAACTCTGTAGAGTTTAAACTGTCTCTGTAACTATTCCTGGGACAGATTAGAAATAATTTGGAACTGAATTGGATTTGCCATTTTGTAAGCTTTTCTTATCTACCAGGGCTAATAGCAGATGCTTTCCTCCTTACAATAGCCCAGGAGGAAGGCTTATGATCTGCCTTTCACACATTGAAAACTGAGGGTCAGATAGGCAAAAAGCTTATATTCGCTGCTCTATAAATACGGCTTGAAACAATAGAGGATGTTTTGTATTCCATAATAAGTTTGGAAACTTATAAAGTATATAGAGAGGGGAAGCATGACATTGTGGAAACAATACAAGCTTTGGATTTAGCCATAACTGGGTTTGAATTTTAGCTTCTACTTTGAAACTGCTTGACCTTGGGCATGTTGCTTAATCTTTCTAAGCTGTTCAGTAACTCCCACCCAAATACTGGGAAGTTGCAGTCATGAGGGACGTAACCTGTAAATACTGTTTAAAAAGTTCGATCTCTCTGCTGCCACGTTCCAAGCCTCCCTGGCCAGCACAGTCTCCAGCCTGGGCAGCCCACCTGCTTGCCATCCTTGAGCGTGTGAATGATCAATGAATACATTTTCTCCTCCAAGCTAATGAGAACCTTCACTCTGCTGCCCCGAGGCACCAAAAGGCTCATGAAACCATTTTCCCCTAATAACACAGCTTGATTAAGAAAATATGCTATTCCATGACATAGGTTTTTTTGTTTTTAACTCAAATACATTTACTGTTAAGTTTTCTTAGCAGATTCTTCCAGTCAGTCCATTTATAAATACAACTATTAAAACGTAAAAGCATGTAAGAACTTCATGAACATCCTATGGTTCTTTACTGTAAAGGTTAAAGTAAAATAAAATATTTAACAGGGCATAAGACAGCATCTGAATGTTGTTGGGCTTCTGAAGAATCTGAAAACTAGACTTTACTCTGAGTGAGAAGAAACTTACTCCACTGCCCTGCTTTGCCTCACTGATGGAGAGAACCTCTTTAGAGAAAGGAGAATTCCTATGGAAAGGGAATATCTGACCTAGCTATCTGGAATATCTGGGTCCAGAAAGATTTCCCAAAGGCCGAGCACTGTGCCAGGAGGCGCGGACCAGGCCACGGCCATGAGGAGCTCACAGCTATGGAGAACTCGGGGACATGAGCACAGGGCCACCACTGACAGCTTGGCAGACAAGGTAACATCAGGGCGTGGCCCTGGAGGAGCACCGGAGAACATGCCAGGAATCAAAGGAACTGAGAGAGAACCTCCAATCAAAGTGAACAGCCAGCGCCAATGAAGAGTACAGTGAGAGGGTACACCTGGGGAGCCAGGATGCGTGGCCCGGTGTGGCTGCCCTTAGGGAAAGCACAACCTGTTTTCCACCTTTAAGTTCAAAGGGGGCTGTAGCAGTTTTGTGGGTGCACTTCATCAGGTTGAGGAAGTTCCCTTCTATTTCTAAGTCTGCTGAGTTTTTATTAGACATAGATATTGTACTTTGTCAGATGCTTTTTCTTCATCTACTGAGATGCTTATATCATTTGTTTTTTAGTTTGTTGATATGAAGAATTACATTTGCTGGTTTTCTAATGTTAAACCAACCTTGCATTCCTCAGATAAATGCCACTCAGCCAATATTATGGTAAAAAAATTCCGTTAAAATTTTCCTATCTATGTTCAGGAGTCTTTGTTTTTGTTTTTATAATCTTTGTGCCGTTTTTTTAATAATCTTTGTGTGTTTTTATATCTTTGATATCAGGGTGATGCTGACCTCATAGAACGAATTAGCAGTATTCCTTCTTTCTCAAGTTTCCTGCAAGAAAAGCTTACATAAAATTTGTATTATTCCTCCCTTTATGTTTGGTAAGCTGCATGGGTGAGCCACCTGGGCCTGGATTTTCTCTATGGGATGGTTTTAACAAAAAATTCCGTTTCCTTAATGGATATAAGGCTATTCAGACTATCTACTTACTTCTATGAGTAAGCTTTAATACTTTGAGTCTTTCAATGAATTTGTCGCCATTAAAAAGAATGAAACAATGCCATTTGCAGCAACATGGATGGATCTAGAGATTATCATATGAAGCTCAATAAGTCAGAAAGAGAAAGACAAACACCATGATATCATTTATATGTGGAATCCAAAATATGACACAAATAAACATACCTACAAAACAAAAACAGACTCACAGATATAGAGAACAGACCTGTGGTTGCCAAGGGGATGAGGGTGGGGAGAAAGGACTGGGAGTGTGGGATTAGCAGATGCAAACCATTACATATAGGATGGATGAGCAAAGTTCTACTGTAGAGCACAGGGAATTACAGTCAATATTCTGTGATTAACCATAATTGAAAAGAATATGAAAAAATATGTATGTAAAACCGAGTCACTTTGCTGTACAGCAGAAATTAACACAACATTGTAAATCAACTATACTTCAATAAAACATTTTTTTAAAAGGAATTTGTCCATTTCACCTCAGTTTTCAAATTTATTGGCATAAAGTTGTTCATGATATATCCGTTATGCATTTAATATGTGTAGAACCTGTGGTGATGCCACCTTTTTCATTGCTAATATTTTTAATTTATGTCTTTTCTCTATGATCCATCTGACTAGAAGTTGGTAGACTTCACTGATTTTTCTCAAAGAATAAGCTTTTGGTTTGTCAATATCGGGTTTTTTTGTTTCCAGTTTCACTGATTTCTGTTCTGGTCTTTATTATTTCCTTTTCTACTCTAGGTTTAACTTCCACATTTTTTTCTACTTTCTTCAAGTTGAAGCTGAGGTTTATTGATTGAAGGCTATTCTTCTATTCTGACATAGGCATTAAGTATTATAAATTTCCCCAAACTACTGTTTTAGTGGCATCCCACAAATGATATACTGTGCTTTCATTTTCACTCATTTCAAAATTCTTTCTAATTTTTTATTTCTTCTTTGACCCATGAGTTAATTATAAGTGTCATTTTGTTTCCAAACGTCTGAGGGTTTTTCAAAGATCTTTGTTATGGGCTTCTAATTTAATTTTATTACTGTCAGAATATACTTTATAAAATGAGAATCCTTGGGGCTTCCCTGGTGGTGCAGTGGTTGAGAGTCCTCCTGCCGATGTAGGGGACGCAGGTTCGTGCCCCGGTCCGGGAAGATCCCACATGCCGCGGAGCGGCTGGGCCCGTGAGCCATGGCCGCTGAGCCTGCGCGTCCGGAGCCTGTGCTCCGCAACGGGACAGGCCGCAACAGTGAGATGCCCGCGTATCGCAAAAAAAAAAAAAAAAAAAAAAAAAAATGAGAATCCTTTTAAATTTGAGATTTGCTTTGTGGCCCTCTGTATCAGTCAGGCCTCTCCAGAGAAACAGAACCACAAACCAATAGGGCACGTGTGTTGGCAATATTTGTGTGGACACATGTACAAAGAGATCTATTTTAAGGAACTAGCCAGTATGACTGTGGTGCTGGCAAGTTTGAGATTTCTAGGGCAGGCTGATGGGCTGGAAACTCAGTCAGGACCTACGTCACAGCCTTGAGGCAGAATTCCTTCTCCATTTTTGGAGAAAGGGATTTTGGAAATTTCTCCCCCCAAAATTCTCAATTTTTGCTCAAAGGCCTTCAGCTGGTTGGATGAGGCCTACCCATATTATGAAGAACAACCTCTTTAACTTAACTGGTGGTAAATGTTAATCACATCTCCAAAATCACTTTACAGCAACATCTAAACTTGTGTTTGACCAAACAACTGGGCACCACAGCCTAGCCCCGAGGACACACAAAATCTAACCATCACAGCCCCAATATGGTCTACTTTGGTAATTGTTCTATGCGCACCTGAAAAGAACATGTACTCTGTACCTAACTGTTGTTGAGCAGAGTGCTCTATAAATGTTGATTACGTCAAATTGATTGACAGAGAAGATCTGAACAATACTATCTCTACTCATTTCTGTCTACTTTTTCCAACAATTACTGAAGGATATGGAACTCTCTCAATTTATTTATGTCTTCTTGCCATTCTACCAGTTTTTGCTTCATGTATCTTGAAGCTCTTATTAGGTACATAAATATTTATGGCTTACATTTTCTTGAGGAATTGAGCCCTTTACCATTATGAAAAGACCTTTTTATCCTTGGTAATATTCCTTGCTCTGAAGTTTACTTTTCTCTGTTCTCCATAAGGCCACTCCAGATTTTTCATTAGTGTAAGCATGGTATACCTTCCTCCATCCATTTAGTTTCAACCTATTTTTGTCTTTATATTTAAATTTCATTACTTGGAGGTAGCTAGAGTTGGGTCTTGCTTTTTTTATCCAATCTGACATTCTCTACCTGCAATTAGAGTATTTAGACTACTTACTTTCGATCTGATTACTGATATGGTTAAGTTTATCACCCATCATCTTGCTGTCTTCTATCTGTCCCATTTTCCTTTGTTTCCTTTGTCCTCCCTTTATTCCTTCTTTTGGACTAACTGAATATTATTTATGCTTCAACTTCAACCTCCTTCGCTGGCTTATTTGCTATAACTTTTTTTTTTAATGGTTGTAGGGAACTTCCTTAATAGGATAAAGGGCAGGTATAAAAACTCTACAGCTACCATCACACTTAACGATGAAAGACTGAATGGTTTATCTCTACAATCATGAACAAGGCTAGTACAATAAAGCAGGGAAAGGAATAAGTTAGCCTGCTTGGAAAGGAAGAAGTAAATCTTTCTATTCACAGACAATCTGAACATCTACTTAGAGAAGTCTTGTTGGATTTAAGATTGACTACTTAATTTTGAAGATTCCTGAGTTTTTTCATAGGTGCATGTATTAGTGAACACAGTCATCATCTATAATTTTGACACAACAGGCACGCAGGAGAGGGAAGACAACCCCGGCACGGCCACGCGACAGGACGCAGGCAGCCATGTGGCGCATCTGGGACAGGCAGGCAGGGTCCAGGCTGGGTGGGCAACACCGGCTGGACGAGACGAGGCCTGGCCTCTGCCTGCTCTGTAACCAGGGGACGCCTTCACCACACCCTGCAACTCATCCGTTCAGGCAACCCCCAGTTCTGTTCCTCCTCCCCAGCTTGTGTATTGTTTTTAATAAAACACCTGCCCAAGTATTATTTCAATAGATCTTCACTAACAACCTGTGAGAAAGGACTTTCTCCCCAACTTGCAGGTGATCAAACTGGGGCTCGGGTGTTTTAAGTGAGTGGTTGAGGCCCCTGGATGGACTGTGTAGGTGTCCGAGCAGCAGGGAGACGGCAGGACATGCAGAGGCAGGGGCACCTACAGCCTCAGCTCGAGCCCCCACCATCCGGAAAGCGGCCGACATGACACTGGTTCCCACGGGAGGTGCCCGTGGACGGAGCTGTTACCCTGATGGCCGAGGCTGTTGGGCCTGTTCCCTGATGTTTTTAAAGGCAAGGTGTTGTTGACAAGGGTGGGCACATACCAGCAAGCTCCCCAGAACCACATGTGCACAGAGCCCAGGGCAGGCCCGGCTGCCCCGCCTCCCGGTGAACTGTGGCTTTGCTGGGATTTCCAAGCGCTTCTCAGCAGGCTACCAGCGGGTGTGATGCACTTACAGAGCACTGCTGTCGATGGAGGGAAACTGGGGTGTATTTAGCAGCCGGACACGGCGGGGGCCTCGGCTGGGTTTAGCTCTGGCTAAAGCCCTCCAGCCTCTCTGAGTGCTTTACGCTCCAGGCCCGAGTAGGACAGGGCCCCATGCAGCTCCCATCTTTCTGGGTAGTCTGGCCCTGGAGGCTGTAAATTGGATGCCTCCACCAGGCAAAGCTGCAGGGAGCCTCGAGCGGGACACAGCACAGCCAACAGGCGAGAGGCCTCCCGTCCATCCATGCGTGCCCACTTCTGCAGCCCCAGCCCAGGACAGGCGGTCCCCAAGCTAAGCCCCTCCCGGGCAGGCTCTCAATGCAGCCCTGCCACGTTCCAGGCACGCGGCCACATTTCGTGCACACAGTATTAACTCAGAAGGCAGGGCTGAGCCTTGCTGTCACTGGGGAGCTGGCTCAGCAGCGCCAAGAAACTGGTCGAGAGACTCCAGATCGGCCACCCAGTGTCCATCCTAGCCGGGGCTGCTCCCCCGTAACAGCCAGCAGAGCTCATTCACCAAGTCTCATTTCTCTCCCAAAATACAGGAATCAAGTCCCAGTCCATTACCAGTTCTTGATTTGATCAGCTTTGTGTCTCCTCCCTGCCCAGCTCTTCTATTATTTAAGCCTCCCAACAACCCCATGAAGGGAGCATGATTACTCCATTTTAAGGATGGAGAAACTGAGGGTCAGAGAGGCCCTACTGCAGAGTCTAACTTACAGGAATATTATGTCTAATGTGCACTCACTTCACACAATCTGTTTTCAATCCTAGAAGATTCTTCAGGGTGTGCAGAAAAGCCGGGAATAAATGCAGACAGACATGCCGCAAACCAAACGGGGGAAGGAATCTTTCTGGGAAATCCGAAGAAACACATGTTATCTTTTCCCACTTCTTGAGGGGCTCCCCAGAAGCCACTTTCACTGAATTACTTGTTTCCATGACTACACCATTCCTCAGCGAGGTTTACAGGTTTAGCACATTCCCAATTAAAGCCGTTCCTGCTCTGGGGAGAAGGCTGATGTAATAGGCTCAGCAGTGCCAGGAGGCTCCCACATGACAGCACCAGAAGCACAGGAGCCGCTCACAGACGCCACTCCTGTGCCGAACCTCACAAGTTCAACTGAACCACGAGGACGCATCTGGACGACCAGGGAGAGGTGCGACATTTCACAGGTTTGGACTCACTGCACCCCTCACCAACAGACCTCAGACAAACTGGGTGACTCCCTCTCGGCACAAAGGCTCCCACGAGGTCAGCACATCCACCCGACAGCATTCCTGACGGCTCTAAAAGGAGACTGGTGTGTGTGGATGTGGATAAAAGAGAATCATGGGCTTCCCTGGTGGCACAGTGGTAAAGAATCCACCTGTCAATGCACGGGACACAGGTTCAAGGCCTGGTCCGGGAAGATCCCACATGCTGCGGAGCAACTAAGCCCGTGCGCCACAACTACTGAGCCTGCGCTCTAGAGCCCGTGAGCCACAACTACTGAGCCCACATGCTACAACTACTGAGCCCACGCACCTAGAGCCCGTGCTCCACAACAAGAGAAGCCACCGCAGTGAGAAGCCCGCACACCGCGACAAAGAGTAGCCCCCGCTCGCCGCCAACTAGAGAAAGCCCGTGTGCAGCAACAAAGACCCAACGCAGCCAAAAATAAATAAATTAAATACATAAATAAAAAGAAAATCGTGCCACAGCTGCACCAACAGCAGACGGAGAGGGGGAGGCCACAAGGCCAACTGCAGAGGCAAAGGTAACGATGCTGAGGGGCCTGACCCAGGAGGAGGAACACTTGAGACGGCAGGGAAGTACCATCCGGGGCCTGGAAGGAAGCCCCTTTCCCAGCTTCTCCTCCGCGGTTCCCTGCCAACAATCACCCCAACAGCATCTACGCTTGCGGAACCTCTACGCCTTTGCTCCCTCTGGTGGGACTTTTCTTCCACATCCCAGGGCCCTTGGCCAACACTACAGCCCTGACGCACAGCCACCAAGCTTCTGTATCTGAGTGACGGAGACTCCCAGCTATGCCACCTTCCTCTTTCCCACAGGGCCCTAGATGGAGAAGACTCTCCCCCGAAACCCAGCTCCTCAGCACTTCAGCCCACCGACGCGACCTCTATCAACCCAGGTTGGCGCGTCCCCTCCGCCACGGCCTCATGGCAGACGGCGTCCAGGTCCTTCCACCGTCATCTTGTTTGCGTCAAGCGCAGCCCCGATGGCTCGCAATTTGTTGTCTCACTGACTCACAGCCAGTTTGGCCAAGCTCTTCTGATGGGTCTAATCAGTCAGTGACCCTGTTAAACGCCAAGAATGTAAGCAGTGCCCCAAAAGGCTGGGCCCGAACACACGCCTATTGAAGTCATTCTTGGCGACTTTGCTGCCTGCTCCCCAGTCACAGCTGCTGGGACCTCTCGTCCCCTCGCTCTACACACGCTCCCTGGGCAGGCGCGTCCCAGCCAAGCCTTCCAGGTGCTGACAAGTCGCTGACCGCTCTGCCCCGACTGCCCTCGTGCTCTGAGGAGACAGCTCACCTCTGCTCAGGCTCCAGGCCCAAGGCACCTGTGCACCAACACTCACTCGTGACTTATATATTCATTCCAGCTGCCCTGGTGCTCAAAGACCAACAAGTGGAAGGAGTCGCCTAAGGATTAAGACAAGTCTACGGGATAAACATCTGAACTGAGAATAATGATGCGATAGATAAATTTTTAAATGAACGAGAAAAAGGCAGGCGACATTCTACTTTCATCAGTACAGTCCTAGATTCAACCCACAAATTCCCGAAACTTCAGGAAATTAAGAGTCCACCACCACACGAGGCACTCAAGCTTCAGTGTAACTGCTTCCCGAACCTCACACAGAAGGAGAAATACTGAGAAACCAGCTTTCCACAAACACAGATCTGTTATCAAATACACGCTTCCTTTCCTTTCTGAAGAATACTCAGAACTTTGCCTCCGAAAGGCTCGGCAGAAACCCAGAGTGCCAAGCCCCTTGGCGGGCTGCCCCGTGGGGGCCGACTCACCTTCACGTGACCCAGGTCCCCAGGCCGGCTGCCCTCAGCTGGGTTCACGGGCTTGCTCTCCACCCGGGGCCTCACGACCTGGCGGAAGGGGCTGCACAGCGGAAAGCCACTCACACTGATGCTGTCTGAAAGATGAGAATAAAATTGTAAGTGAGAAGTTAACCGGATTTTTTTTTTTAATGTAGGAGATTTTATTCAAAAATTGCTAATATCTGGAGTAATGCTCCCGTGTGTGCTCACTACTCTGCCTCGTGTTAACTACAACCGCCTGGTGAACCTCCCGGGAACGTAGAGTCACACCTACCACAGGTCAAAGTCGAGGACGTACCACTTCTGAAAAACGCCAGGTGCCTACCATCTGTCAGGAGGCACAGCCGCAGCACCACATCACCTGCACCCGCCCCCAGCTTCCTGTGCTCAGACAGCGCCAAGCCGCCTTTACCTTCCAGCCCTTGTACCAGCTGCTCCCTCAGCCTCCGTTCACGCGGTGGTTTCACCGTGCCACTTGAACTTAGTCTAAAAGCCCATTCGTCTTCCAATTTCAGGAGGCCACTACTGTGTCCAGGACCGTATGTAAACCTCTGTAGAGCACTCCCTGCCACCTGTTCTTTTTCTTACCTGGTGATCTCACCTGTCAGTCTAATCCAGGGCTCCTCCTAAGTCCTTTATCTCACATCCCACATCCAATCCAAAAGGAGCTCTTGTTAGCTCTCAGAGTATTTCCAGAAATGGCTTTCAAGGCCACCAGCCTGGTCTGGTCGCCATCAGCCCCTCCAGGACTAAGAACAAGGCCTCCTGGCTGCCCCCACACACACATGCCGCTCTGGCTCGTTTCCCTCCACAGAAATGTAAATCAGGTCACGCCCCTCCCAGGATGCCTCCTGTTACTCAAGGGCCCTTTGCACAGCACAACGGCTGCATGAGGTTGAAGAAAAATGCATTTTCAGACTGTAAAAACTGCTGACAACCGTGTAAGTAAGCATCTTCTGCACCCCAAAAGAAACTGACTCAATTATCAACTAGAACCACTTCTAAATTAGACGGAGGTGCCCACCAATTATGAAGAAACATTTGTTAGGAACATCGCCATGAAAAGTTAATTTTATTTATTTGTTTATTTATTTTTGGCTGTGTTGGGTCTTCGTTGCTGCGCGCGGGCTTTCTCTAGTTGCCTCGAGCGGGGGCTACTCTTCATTGCGGTGCGCGGGCTTCTCATTGCGGTGGCTTCTCTTGTTGTGGAGCATGGGCTCTAGGCGTGCGGGCTTCAGTAGTTGTGGCACACGGGCTCTAGAGCGCAGGCTCAGTAGCTGTGGCGCACGGGCTTAGCTGTTCCGCGGCATGTGGGATCTTCCCGGACCCGGGCTCGAACCCGTATCTCCTGCATTGGCAGGCGGATTCTTATCTACTGCACCACCAGGGAAGTCCCAAAAGCTAATTTTTAAATGACTTGCATTAAGCAGAGAAAATGCAAACCCAAAATACAATTCCAGATGGTGGCTAGAGGACAGTTTATGCATCCCTCAGAATCCCAACAGAAAGTCAACCGAGCAGCAGACAGCCACACCAAAACTCAGTTACAAGTAATGCAGGCGCCCACGCATCATCGAACAGGCAAGCAGGGGAGTACAAACCCCCAACAGCCCCACGAGCGAATGCACTTCAGGAGCTCCTACTTCTGACAACAGCAGGTAGACAATTCAGACCAACCCAGCCGCTGAGAACAACTCGAGAACGCAGACAACGCACCGGAGGGCTAACAAGGCAGGAGGAACTCCAGGACCACGATCCGGCAGAAGAAGGAGATGCAGGGACACAGGCCTGCCATTCAACTTCCCCAGAGGTGCCTGCAGCTTCCTGAAGAACTGACCAAGAGGCTGAGAATCTGAGCAGAGCCTTTCACACTCAGGTGGGAAAGCAGTGACATTCTGTGTCCCCTAAAAAGAGTGGATGGTAAGCCCTAGAGGCTTTGGGTGGGACCCGAAAGGACGACACACTAAGTGAAGGATAGACTGGAAATAAAGCGGCCGCCCAGGGACCGGCGCCCAACTGTGAATCAGGTGAGTACCTGCAACCGGATTGAGGCAATTCTCCTGCCTAAACACATTCCCTGTCGCCCCTACTCTGTCCTGTGTCTTCTCACCGTTGTGCACCTCTGACAACCACCTCTGTGGATCCTAATATCCCCAATTCTTCACCATGCAGCCACCCTTCCTCCGAGTCCGGGCACCTCGTCTACACTGAGACCCGCGATCACTACAGCTGGCCCCGTATCCAGGAAGACAGGCTGCGAGGCAGGGCCGTGGTGGGGACTCAGACGGGTCAGGGAATATTAAGTGTTTGTCACAAGACCTGGTACCTGGCAAACATTCGGCAAAAACAGCTATTGTTATTATAGCAACCTATATGCACGTCCCAGATTCCTTCCATGACTATCAACTCATTGAGGGCAGAATTCTTATCAATGTCACCCTCATACACCCCCCACAGTAGCTGGCACAGGCTCTAGCAAATCATAAACCCACAGTAAACGTTAAGTAAATGAATAAATCACAGGGTCAGATTTGGTAGTTTACACGCCACAGTCAACGAAAATTCCATCACCCCAAAGTCACGTTCAATAATCAACTCAATTCACTCACGGTTAACTGAACTTTCATCATGTGTCTCTGTGCAAAGACCCATTTGCAAAAGTCGTCCAAAGCTGTGAGATTTGAATGGGTTTTTCTCTCCCTTTTCTCATTCTCCCAGCATCATGGGCATAATCTGTAAAACCTCTCCACTACACCACAGTACCTGCTGTGAGGGAACTAGTATTATGAACACAGACATTTGCAAAACACAAACTCCACACTCTTCAGCTAGAAACTAGGTCACGTGGAGCCTGCAAGTGAGCCCCAGGGTCACCCCTGCTGAGTTAAGGCAGGTGCCCAACGGATTTTAAGCGCCACCTCTCGTTCCCCCGCGTACTTCACTCTTCCCTAGAGAAAGTTTCCATCATTAGCATATTATGCAAATGCTGCTAGCTCCCAAAGGCCTGAGGTCCTTTTGTGCCTTGGAAATACTGATCCTGTTTTACACTTGTAACAGTGCTCAAGGCCTCCTTTCTGCAGGGGTCCAGAGGCTCCGGGCTGTAGTGGGAAATGTCCTGAGCAGCGGCTTGGTCTGTCCTCCTTCCTTGCGGAACAGCTCCTGCCCCACCCCAGGTTGTTCTGGCGGGATCAGGGGTGGCTCTAATCCAGCCGTGGTGAGAGATGGAAATGTCCCATCAACGGTGGTTGATCCACAGGACGAACAGGAGACCCCAGAAGGGTCTCGCTGAGTCTTTCTGAGATTTGATCTGTGAAGGGTGGAGCAGGCGGGGTGGATCTTCCTTTGAATCATATGTTCTCAAGATAGAGGTTTGGGTCTTCCTGCAGCCAGCCTCCCACCACACTGCAAGAGTGAGTGAGTCACACAACCCTGTGAGCTCAGTTTTCTTGACTCTAAAATGGGGACCAGCTCAAGGGAATCAGTGAAAAGTACAAATCTGCAGTGTCTTGGAACTGGAGGGACCTAGGATTGTGGGCACTTACCAAAAAAGGCTAAAAACTACATCTGAAATTTGCCTCCTTTTCTGACATCGACTTCAAAGCCTCAAAGAAACCTCAGAAACCTGTAATCTTCAAGCTCAGGGAAAAAATATATATTAAAACAGCTACTCTCCGGCTTCTTTATAGATTAAAGAATTCTGCCCCCTAATCCAATTGAGAATGGAAAAGACAAGCTATGTATAAATTATAAATGGGGACAGAAGATCAGCAGCTCTGTCCCCATGGGAGACAGAGGGGTGGGAGGGAGAAGCCAGCCTTGGGAAGGCCGGAAGCTGCATAAGGACAGGGCTGGAGAGGAGGAGGCCGCCGCACAGGGCGGCGAGAGGCTGGACGGAGCCAGTGGAGCAAGCAGGGAAGAGGCCGCTCCCAGCTGGGCGGATGGAGGGCAGCAAATTCTGTTCAACCATTTCGGCCAATTTTCCTGCCAACACAGGCTACCACAAATAGAACAGAGAACAGATTGGGATGACAAGCAATAGGAAGACAAGACCAAAAAAGTTACAAACAGACGAAGGCAGCCTCGTAGGAAGACCGCAGAGTTGAGTGGATTTAGGAGGACAGAGGGTATTTAAGAATGGGACGAGCCTGGTAGATCATCATGAATCAAAGGGAGCTTTTAGAGAGAATTTCACAGTTGCTGTTTACAGTGCTCAATTTTTCTATTAAGAGCATCTCTGTGGGCAATTCAGAAATACAATTTTATATGCTAAAATAGGACGTGTCTCTCGAAGTCAGCTTCATCACAGCCACAGTGACAACTGGTAGAAATGACAGCTGAAAGTGGGATGTGTGTGGTGGGAAGAAAAAGCACAGTCGCAATAAAAATACTGCAACTAAGAAGGGCTGGAGGCTGCGTGTTCACTGCGGGCTCAGCACAGCACTGGGCGCTTAGGACACGTCATGTAGCTGCTCGTCACGCCCTGCCAGGCGGGCACGATTTTATCCGTTCTATAGATGAGGAAGCCGAGGTCCCGAGAAGGTAAGTAACCTGGTAGTTCATCAGAGGCACAGCCAGAACTAGAAGTCAGTACTGTCGGATTTGTGATGACCCAGCAAAGCTGGCACAAACAACATGCTTCAGCCCTGACGTGAGCTCATGAAACCTCCCCACCCAGGCTGCTCTGCAGTGCACCATCCCACGAAGCCCACCACGAGGCCCCTCACAATGGTTTAGCCTCTGTCTCCGGTGAGGGGGCCGCTCCAGAAATGTGTCCATTTTTGTGCACTTTCAAAAGAGACACAAATGCTGAAGGCTGAATACACACTTTTCTCACTGGTGACAGGTATATGAAATAAACCAAACTGGAATAAAATGCATTTACAAAGGCCAAAGGAGACAACCATCTCCCAGTGGGAGTCGGTCAGGGTATGGTGCTCCAGGTAGAATATATTTTGAAGATGTTTTTTCAATTATTCATAAAGTCCCTGGGTGCCAAAGAGCCCATCTGGTTATCATAACATATCCTCAAGAAAACCAAAGAAGTAGAAGCATTTGGCTCAGAAATTAGACAATACTCATCCTCAATTTCCATAGAGAAAGTGGTGTGTTTATTCATTCAGAAACTTTGGGATATGCTTAGGAAGAAAAAATAATTCATGTAGAAACAGTGGCCTTCATATACCATTCAAATGGAAACAGTCCTCCCTCCATCCCCCTGGCCTTCCCTCCTGCTAAAGTAGGGGGAAGCAGCACCCCTCCTGCGGGGCCCAATCGGTGCCTCACTGCTCTCGCCCCACGAACGGCCTCCCGGGATGTCTGCAGCCTCTCCCTCCTCCGCGCATTCTCATTCCAGGCACCCTCACCCAGTACCAGGGCTTCTCACTTTAACATCGTTACAGAGACACAATTAGCATATCATAACCTGCAGATGTTTAAACTGTACAACTGGAGGAGTTCTGACATTCCTAAAACAAGCAACACAATTGAGACGGTGAACACATCCACCTACTGCCAGGTTCCCCGTGCACCCTCGCACATCCTCACCGCCACCCTCCTGGCCAGATACCCACTGCTGGCACCAGACATGAGGGTGCGTTTTCCAGAAGTTAACACATTATACATATTGTACATTAATCTACGCTCCTCTGTCAGGCTTCTTTCACTCAGCATCCTTATCTCGGAATCATCCTGAGTTACTGTGCATATCAACAGTTCAGTCCTTTCTATCACTCAATAGTATTCCAGTGAGTGGATATAACACAATTTGCTTTTCCACTCACCTACTGATGAACACGTAGGTTGTTTCTGGTTATTACAAAAATAAAGCTGCTCTGAACATCTGTGTACAAGTCCTTGTATGGACATATGCTGTCAGTTCTCCTGGTTCAATATCCAGGAATAAGTTGGCTGGGTCATATGCTAAGTGTATATTTGATTTTCCAAGAAAGTTATTAATGAGTTGTTAATATGCTTGCAAACAATAAAAAGGAATTCAAAGGAATAAATAAGGAAGATGAGCCTATGAAAAACTGAGCAGGCACTTTAAGAACAAATATCACCTCTTTGGGGGTTTTCTGGTTGTTTTTTGTTTTGTTTGGCAGCATCACATGGCTTGGGGGATCTTAGTTCCCCGACCAGGGACTGAACCTGGGCCACGGCAGTGAAAGAGCTGAGTGCTAACCACTGGACCGCCAGGGATAATTTAAACACTCCTTAAAGAGCCAAACAGAAAATTAGGCAAAAAGAAAAAGTTAGTGAATTGGAAAAAAGAGGAGTGGAAATCATCTCGAATGTGGCACATGGAGAAAGATGAGGAATGTGAAAGAACATTAGAGGCCATGGAAGAGTGAGCGGCTACGCAGGTGAACAGGAGTTAGGGAAGCAGGTGAGAGTAAACTGGGGAAAGCTGGTATCTGAAGAGAGACAGACTGAACATTTTTCATAATGGAAAAATGTGAATCCGCAAATTCAAAAAGCGCAAAAAAGCTCAACGGGACCAATAAAAGGAAACGCAAACCTAGAAATGACACAGTAAACCTGCAGAATACCGAAAAATAAGAAAAAGTTATTTTTGAAAACATACAGGGGATTGACATATATACACTAATATGTATAAAATAGATAACTAATAAGAACCTGCTGTATAAAAAAATAAATAAAATTCAAAAATTCTAAAAAAAAAACCATACAGGGACATGTCCACACAAAAACGTGTACACAGATTCTCATAACAGCATTAATCATAGCAGCCAGAATGGAAACAATTCAAAGATCCGTCAACTGATGAACCGATAAACAAAAACCGTCTGTCCATACAATAGACTATTACTCATCCTCAAAAAGGAATGAGGGGCTGACACAGGTTGCAACACCAATGACCCCTGAAACATCATGCTAAGCGGAAGAAGCCCGACACAGAAGGCCACAGATTGTATGATCCCATTTATTTGAAATGTCCAGAATAGGTAAATCCACAGAGACAGAAAGCAGATTTCTAGTGACCAGGGGAGGGGAGGATGGTGAATGGCTCCTAATGGGTTTGGGGTTTCTTTTTGGGATGATAAAGATGTTTTGATTTTGGTTGATTGCACAACTCTGAATATACTAAAAGTTACTAAATTGTACACTTTAAATGGGTGAATTTATGGTATGTGAATTGTATCAATTTTTTTAAATTAAAGGATATAAACACTTGGGGGGGGGAGAAAAATGGAGATTGTATCCAAAGGAACAATAATTACACCAAGAGCTAACTTCAACAGCAATGGAAGCCATTAGACAGTATGAATTCATCTTCAAAGTATTTAAGAAAATTTAACTGCTAATCTAGAAATATGTACACAGCAGAACTTCCTATTCTTAGAAATAACTGGTGACATAAAGACATTTCAGAACAAAAGCTGAGCAAACTTACCACCAACACATCCTCACTAAAGGAACTCAACAAGAAAAGGAACCCTCATACACTGTTGGTGGGAGTGTAAATTGGTGCAATCACTATGGAAAACAGTACAAGGTTCCTAAAAATATAGCTACCATATGATCCAGCAATTCCACTCTCCTGGGTATATATCCAGAAGACACGAAAAGACTAATTCAAAAAGATACATGCACCCCGATGTTCTTAAGCAGCGCTACTCACAACAGCCAAGACATGGAAGCAACCCAAGTGCCCATCAACAGACAAATGGATAAAGAAGATGTGGTGCATACACACAATGGAATATTACTCAGTCATGAAGAAGAATGAAATTCTGCCATGAAGCCTATACTATGAACGAGGCAGCATCACACAGACAAAGTGTTGTGAAGCTGCAGCCCTAAAATCTGAGAGTAGGATCTCCTTCTGGTGTCCCAGGTGAGAGAAGAAACAAAGGTCTAGTTCCACAACGCTGTGCGCACAAGGCACACTTTCCCACAGTAACGTCCAGCTGTCACCTCCAAGGCTAAGTGTGAAATCCATACTTTTTCACAGCAGACAAGGTGTTCAACACGCTACAGGAGCCAGTGTCCAGCGAGATCTTGTTTGGGAGCCTGTTACTGATGATCACCTTTGCCGAAAAGCGACACCATTTGAGTCACTGGCCACACAGGAAGCCAACTACAGTGGACTTTTAAACCATCTGACGGTCCTCTTAGCTTCAGGACATTACTGAGTTTCTCCCCCTCTAAAGATGGGTAAGAAAAAAAGAAACAAGTAAAACCGAAGCAGGTGACACTTGGCCAAAGGATCTCAGGGACCCCTGGCGACAGAGCCCTGAAATGGGAGCCCGAAAGTGGCACTTTCTTTTCTTTGGAAATCGTCAAAGGAAGCGAAGGATTAAGGTACTTGAGGACGCACTGTAGGGCACAGGGAATATCAATATCCTGTGATAAACCATGATGGAAAAGAACATGAACAAGACAGATATATATATGTATAGTATGTATAACTGAATCACCTTGCTGTACAGCAGAAATTAACAAGTCAACTATACTTCAATAAAAAATTTTTTAACAAAAGAAATGTGAGGACATGTGTTCAAATCCCAGATGTGCTCCCTTTGTCTGTCCAGAACCGATGTGCTTAAAGGAGCACTGGACGTGGAGACAAAAGCCTGGCCCTGCCCCCCGCCCACCCCCAGCCTTGGGAAAGACTGATCACTGATCAACAGGAAAGGTCCCAGTAGCGCTGATCAATGCTGCTCTCACGTTTCCACTCTGGATCTTACACATCTTTTATATCTTGTTTACATGTAGTATTCCATCTCTACTTAAAGAGAAACACAAATAAATGAACATCAATTCTCCAAAGAAAGCCACAGAAATAGCTCAATGAGCATATGTTATTTTAGGATAAAATCAGGAAAACAAAACCAGAGGACTGCCGATTTGAAACTGGAAATAGGATGCCTTTTCCACAAGATAACACAGGGAGAGCGATGGTCCCAGGCCAAGTAATGACACATGCTTGTTCTTTTAGAAACAAGAAATTCAAAGTACAGTCTGAATGTCTGAGCCCTCTTCACAGCTGTCCTCAAGCACTGCACATCCCTAAAAGACTGGGAAAGTCATTATTTCTTCATTAAAGAGTCAGCCAAATCACAGAAATCACAGAGCTGACAGTTTCAAGTCAGAACACTAATTTTAGGAATTATCTAAAGAAAAAGTTCAAGCCAGCATCATCCCCCAAAACCTTTCCTCTCCAACAAATTCGTCGTTGATACTTATGGGGCAAACTCTCTTAAGGAATAACTGTTAGAATCTCCCTCCCTCCCTCTCTCTCCCTCTCCCCCCTCCTCTCTCTCTCTCTCTCACACAGACACACACACACACACACATTTTTCAAAAACTAAGTTACCGGAACTTGCTTTCTGCCACAGTTTTTACACATGCATGAAAAACAAATTTCCCCACCCCTCCCTCTTTCATCCTCCAAGGTCCCGCTCTTTCTGTAAATTTTACCTCCATCATCACCTGCAAAGACAAGCCTTCCCCCACTCCCTGTGATACAGTCATAGTATCATGTACCTCTCCTACCTAGCACTTAGCAAAGCTGTACTTTTTCATTTATTTGTGAAAAAATTCATTTCACTTATTTTATCAATTATTAAATTGCCCATCTCTCCCACTAGACTTGCGTGGTCTAACAGAGTGGCCGCAAGATAGTGCGCCTTTAAAGTAATTAAAATCAAATAATACTCGATCTTTAGATGCACCATCCACATCACAAGTGATCAAAGCCACATGTGACCCACGGTCACCCTACTGGACGGCTCAGAACAGGAACTGCCCTATCACAGAGTTCTGATGGACAGCACTGCACTGGACACTAAGCTCCTTGAGGGCAGGGACTGCGTCTCATTTTACTCAGGACAATCCCAAGAGAAGTACAGTACAGACACACCTCGTTTTACTGTACTTCGCAGATACTGCACTTTTTACAAATTGAAGGTTTGTGGCAGCCCTGTGTGAAGCAAGTCTATCGGCGCCATTTTTCTAACAGCATTTGCTCACTTGGTGTCTCTGTCTCACATTTCAGTAATTCTCACAGTATTTCAGAATTTTTGATTATTATATTTGTTATGGTGATCTGTGATCAGTGATATTTGATGTCACTATTGTAGTTGTTTGGGCATTTTTTAGCGATGAAGTATTTTTAATTAAGGTATGTGCATTGCTTTTTTCAGACATAATGCTATTGCACACTTAATATACTACAGTATAGTGTAAACAACTTTTATAAGCACTGGGAAACACAAAATCATGACTCGATTTACTGCAATATTCACTTTATTGTGGTTGTGTGGAACTGAACCCACAGTATCTCTGAGGTATGCCTGTACCTGGAATAAAGTAGACCGTCCATAAGTATCTGTGAAGGGGGTGTGGGGGGAAGTACACACCGTAATTGCTAACTCTACCACACCACACACCGCATGGTAAAACCCAGAAGAAAGAAATTATTTAAGTCCTGTTACCTGATTAAAACAGAATACTAGTAATTAGTTACACTTCCATAACTTAAAATTGTATGACATAACTTCAAATATTCTATAATATCTACTCCCATTCAAATACTTACAAGTACCTAATATACACACACAAAATTAGCCCAAAAACTATAGACTAAAACAGGTAACTAAAATGGTTTTACAGGTGAATTCTACCAAACGTTTAAAAAATTAACGCCAATCCTTCTCAAACTCTTCCAGAAATTAAGGAAGAGGGAACAGTCCCAAGCTCATTTTCCCAGGTTAGCATTACCCCAGTACCAAAGCCAGACAAGGAAACTACAAGAAAACTACACATCAATATCCCTGATGAATACAGATGCAAAAATCCCCAACAAAGTAACAGCACATCAAATTCAACAATACACTGAGAGCATCATATACCAGGATCAAGTGGGATTTACCCCTGGGATGCAAGAATGGCTCAACATACACAAATCAATAAATGTGATACACACATATGAACAGAATAAAGGATAAAAATGATATGGTCATCTCGATAGGTGCAGAAAAAGCATTTGACAAAATGCAAAATCTTTTCATGATAAAAACCCTCAACTAATTGGGTGTTGAAGGAACATACCTCAACATAATAATGGCTATATATGACAAGCCCACAGCTAACATACTCAATTGGTGAAAGGCTGAAAATTTTCCTCTAAGATCAGGAACAAGACAAGGGTGCCCACTCTTACCACTGTTCAACATAGTACTGAAAATCCTAGCCAGAGCAATCAAGCAAGAAAAAGATATTAAAAGGTATCCAAATCAGAGAGGAAGAAGTAAATTATCTTTATTTGCAGATTATATGATCTTATACAGAATCCTAGACTCAACCAAAAACTGTAAGATCTAATCAATAAATTCAGTAAAGTTTCAGGATATAACATTAACATACAGAAATCAGTTGCTTTCCTACACACCAACAACAAAATATCTGAAACAATAAAGAAAGCAATCCCATTACAATAGCATCAAAAACATAAGATAGTTAGGAATTTAATCAAGGAAATGAAAGAACTGAACACTAAACTACAAGACTTTGATGAAAGACATTGAAGAAGACACAAAAATGGAGAGGTATCTTGTATTTGTGGATCAGAAGAATATTGTTAAAATGTCCATATTACCCAAAGCCATCTATAGATTCAATGCAATCCCTATGAAAATTCCAATGGCGTTTTTCACAGAAATAGTGAAAGCAATTCTGACATTTGTATGGACTCACAAAGACCCCAATAGCCAAAGCAATCCTAAGCCAAAAGGACAAAGCTGGAGGTATCATACTGAATACTTCCAGATATCAAATTATACTACAAAGCCACAGTAATCAAAATAGTATACAGTAATCAAAACAGCATAAAAATAGACACACAGACCAATGGAAAATAGAGAGCCCATAAATAAACCGCTGCATATGCGGTCAACTAATCTTTGACAAGAGAGCCAAGAATATTCAATGGGGAAAGGCAGCCTCTTAAATAAATGGTGCTGGGAAAACTAGATAACCACATGCAGAAAAATAAATCTGGACCCCTATCGTAAATCACTCACAAAAATTAACTCAGAAGATTAAAGCCTTAAACATAGGACCTGAAACTGAGAAACTCCTGGAAGAAAACATAGGAGAAAAGCTCCTTGACACTGGTCTTGGCAACAGTTTTTTGGATCTGACACCAAAAGCATGAGCAACAGAAACAAAAATACAAGTGGGGCTATATCAAACTGAAATGATTCTGCACAGCCAAAGAAACAATCAGGAGTATGAAAAGCCAACCTACAGAATGGGAGCAAATATTTGTAAATCATCTATTTGATAAGGGATTAATATCAAAATGTATAAAGAATTCATACAACTCAATAAAAAAAATCTGATTTCAAAACAGGCATAGGAACCGAGTAAGATACTTTTCCAAAGATGACATACAAATGGCCAAAAGCTACATGAAAAGGTGCTCAACCATCACTAATCATCAGGGAAATGCAAACCAAAACCACAATGAGATAACATCTCACATACTTTAGAATGGCTGTTCTCAAAAAGACAAGAGATAAGTGTAGGCAACATGAGGAGACAAAGGAAAAAGTGCACCCTTGTGCACTGTTGATGGGGATGTAAATTGGTGCAGTCACTGTGGAAGCAGTGTGGAGATTCCTCAAAAAAAAAAAATAGAACTACCATATCATTCAGCAATCCCACTTCTGAGTACATATCCAAAGGAAATGAAAAAAGGATCTCAAAGAGGTATCTGCACTCCATATTTTTACAGCATTATTCACAATAGCCAAGATGAGGAAACAACCTAAGCATATCTCTACAGATGAACAGACACAGAAGATGTGATATATATTCATATACATACAATGGAATATAATTCCATGAGAAAGAAGAAAATCCTACCATTTGCAACAACATGGATGGACCCTGAGGGCATTATGCTAAGTGAAATAAGTCAGAGAAAGATAAATACTGTATGATATCACTTATATGTGGAATCTAAAAAAGATATACCTGTAGAAACAGAGAGAGAATGGTGGTTACCAGGGGCCGAGAGGCAGGCAAAATGGGGAGATGTTGGTCACAGTGTACAAACTTGCAGTTAGAAGATGAGCATGTTCTGGGGACCTAGTGCACAACATTGTGATTATAGCTAACAACACTGTATTATATATTTGAAAGTTGCTAAGAGAGTAGATCTTAAGTGTTTTCACCACAAAAAAGCAACAGTAATTAAGTGATGTGATGGTGGTCTTAGCTAAGGTGATAATCATTTTGCAATATACAAATGTATCAAATAAACACAATGTACACCTTAAACTTATACAATGTTCTAGGTCAATTTATCTCAATAAAGCTGCAAAACAGATAACTAACGGTGCTGCACACCTTTCATCTCTTACTGTTTGGATATACACTTTTGTGAGGGGTCTGTTAAAATATTTTCATTTTTTACTGGGCAACATCATTAGTTATCTGGGAAAAGCCAATTAGAACACAATGAGGTTACACATGAACAAGAACAGCTAAAATTTAAAGACTGACCCTACCGATCAGTGGTAACGATCTGGAACACCAGAGGACTGGTGTGCCTGCAGATGGTGTGTGTAAATCAAAATAAGCAGGTTGAAAACCTGGATGACTGTAGAGCTATCAAAGCTCAACATACACCACATAACCTATGATCCAGTAAAGCCACTTCTGGGCACACACCCAACGAAAATGTGGGCTGATGTCCACCAAATACTTGTACAAGAAAGTTTATTATTCATAATAGCCAAAAAGCAGAAACAACCCAAATGTCCATCACGAGTAGATTGGATAAACTGTGGTATTTTCACACGGTGGACTATCCCCCACCAATAAAAAGGAACAAACACATGCAACACACAACAACGTGCATGAATCTCAGGTATAATGCTGAGTGGGAAAAAAGACACACAGGACTTCTGATCTCCAGAACTGTAAGAGAATACATTTGTGCTGTTTAAAGCAAAAAAAAAAAAAAAAAAAAAAAGACACAAAAGAGCATATACTGTATTTATTTCTTCTATATGAAAGACAAGAACAGGCAAAACTAATCTATGATGATCAATGTCATAATTACTTACCTTGATGCAGGGTCATCAAAAGTGAGAGGACAGGAGAGGACTGGTGGGGTGCTGGAAAAATCACCCCCATCTGGGTCTGGGTGGTGGGTGCAAGGGTGAATATGAATATACAAAGAAATTCGGAGGCGGAGTCAAGACAGCAGTGCAGGAAGATGCGGAGATAGCGTCTCCCCACAACTAGGGCACCTGTCGGGCACTGGTAGGGGACTGTGACGCCCAAGGAGACAGGAGGAACCCCAAAGTGAACCGGTAGGATGTAGGGGGACTGGGGGGGGGAGGAGAAGTGGAGGCCAGACAGGATCGGCACCCCTGAGGCCAGGGAGATCAGGAGAGGCAGGCGGGAGGGACTCTCCAGGAAGAGCGGGAGAGGAGCGGAGGGTGATTGCCCCGCCCACTCGGGCACAGGGCACCTGCTGGGCTCCCAGGTGAGGTCCCCTGCCCTCTAAGACCAGGGGTGGGGGGCACGCCTGGACCCCTTCTGTTCCCTGATCCTAAGCCCCACCCCCATAGCCCCCAGGGCCTTTCCAGCCTTGTTAGGAAAGGGTCATCAACAGGGAGAGGACAGAAGAAGAATGGTGGGGTGCTGGAAAAATCACCCCCATCTGGGTCTGGGTGGTGGGTGCAAGGGTGAATATGCATATACAAATAAATTCGGAGGTGGAGTGGAATGGTCCTGAGCATTAGCCCCGCCCACCGCCCAAACATCACCCTTGCTTAGGCCCCGTCTTCCACCGCCAAGGACTCCTGCCCTCCCTACCCCCGCTTTTTTTTTTCTTTTCCCTCCTCCTCTTTTATACTATTATGGTACTTATGTACCTTCTGGTTGTTGATTCATCTATATTTTTATTTTCTTCCTAACATATTTGTTAGTCTCCTAGTCTAATTTTATTTTTTACTTTGTTATTGTTTTTTGTTTTTTGTTTTTTTTTGCTTTTTTTGCCGCCCCAGGCAGCTTGTGGGATCTTGCTTCACAAACCCAGGGTCAGGCTGAAGCTCCTGCATGTCCGAACCACTGGACCAACAGAGAACCTCAGGCTGCAGGGAATATTCATGGAGTGACGTCGCACGGAATTCCTCATCTCAGCACTAAGACCCTCTTCTACCCACCAAAACCCAGCTCTACCCAATAGCCTACAACTCCAGGGTTGGAAGCCTCAGGCCAAACAACCAGTAAGACAGGAACAGACTCCCACTCATTAAAAAAAAAAGAAAAAGAGAGAGACAGCAAAAAATTCTCTCACAGATGAAGGAGTAAGATAAAAACCTAGAAGTCCAAATAAATGAAGAGGAAATAGGCAATTTACCTGAAAAAGAATTCAGAGTAATTATAGTAAAGATGATCCAGAATCTCGGAAATAGAATGGAGGCACGGATTGAGAAAATACAAGAAATGTTAACAAAGATCTAGAAGAACTAAAGAACAAACAAACAGAGATGAACAACACAATAACTGAAATGAAAAATACACTATAAGGAATCAATAACAGAATAACTGAGGCAGAAGAACGAATAAGTGAGCTGGAAGACAAAATGGTGGAAAGGAGCAGAATAAAGAAAAAAGAATGAAAAGAATTGAGGACAGTCTCAGAGACCTCGGGAACAACATTAAATGCAACAACATTAGAATTATAGGGGTCCCAGAAGAAGAAGAGAAAAAGAAAGGGTCTGAGAAAATATTTGAAGAGACTATACTCGAAAACTTCCCTAACATGGGAAAGGAAATAGTCACCCAAGTCCAGGAAGCACAGAGAGTCCCATACAGGATAAACCCTAGGAAAAACACATCAAGACACATATTAATCAAACTAACAAAAATTAAGTTCAAAGAAAACATATTAAAAGCAGCAAGGGAAAAACAAGAAATAACACACAAAGGAATCCCCATAAGGTTATCAGCTGATTTCTCGGCAGAAACTCTGCAGGCCAGAAGAGAGTGGCAGAATATACTTAAAGTAATGAAAGAGAAAAGCATACAACCAAGATTACTCTACCCAGCAAGGGTCTCATTCAGATTCAGTGAAGTCAAAAGCTTTTCAGACAAGCAAAAGCTAAGAGAATTCAGCACCACCATACCAGCTTTACAACAAATGCTGAAGAAACTTCTCTAAGAGGCAAACACAAGAGAAGAAAAAGACCCACAAAAACAAACCCAAGGGCTTCCCTGGTGGAGCAGTGGTTGGGGATCCACCTGCCAATGCAGAGGACGCGGGTTCGTGCCCCGGTCTGGGAGGATCCCGCATGCTGCGGAGCGGCTGGGCCCGTGAGCCATGGCCGCTGGGCCTGCACGTCCGGAGCCTGTGCTCCACCATGGGAGAGGCCACAACAGTGAGAGGCCCACATACCACAAAAAAAAAAAAAAAAACCAAAACAATTAAGAAAATGGTAACAGGAACATACATATTGGTAATAACCTTGAATGAAAACGGATTAAATGCCCCAACCAAAAAGACACAGACAGACTGGCTGAATGGATACAAAAACAAGACCCATATATATACTGTCTACAAGAGACCCACTTCAGACCTAGGGACATTTACAGACTGCAAGTGAAGGGATGGAAAAAGATACTGCATGCAAGTGGAAATCAAAAGAAAGCTGGAGTAGCAATCCTCGTATCAGATAAAATAGACTTTAAAATAAACACTGTTACAAGAGATAAGGAGGGATACTACATAATGATCAAAGGATCAATCTAAGAAGAAGATATGACAATTATAAATGTTTATGGACCCAACATAGGAGCACCTCAATACATAAGGCAAATGCTAACAACCATGAAAGGAGAAATCAACAGTTAACACAATAATAGTGGGGACTTTAACACCCCACTTACACCAATGGACAGATTATCCAAACAGAAAATAAATAAGGAAACACCAGCTTTAAATGACACAATAGACCAGATAGATCTAATTGATATTTATAGAACATTCCATCCAAAAGTGGCAGAATACACTTTCTTCTCCAGTGTGCACAGAACATTCTACAGGATAGATCACATCTTAGGTCACAAATCAAGCCTCAGAAAATTTAAGAAAACCGAAATCGTATCAAGCATCTTTTCTGACCACAGCACTATGAGACTGGAAATCAATTACAGGAAAAAAAAACTGTAGAAAACACAAATACATGGAGGCTAAACAGTGTGCTACTAAATAACCAAGAGATCAATGAAGAAATCAAAGAAGAAATTAAAATATACATAGAAACAAATAACAATGAAAACACAACAACCCAAAACCTATGGCACGCAGCAAAAGCAGTTCTAAGAGGGAAGTTTATAGCAGTACAATCTCACCTCAAGAAACAAGAAAAATCTCAAATAAACAGTCTAGCCCCACACTTAAAACAACTAGAGAAAGAAGAACAAAGAAAACCCAAAGTCAGTAGAAGGAAAGAAATCATAAAGATCAGAGCAGAAATAAATGAAATAGAAATGAAGAGAACAATAGCAAAGATCAATAAAACGAAAAGCTGGTTCTTTGAGAAGATAAACGAAATTGATAAACCCTTAGCCAGACTCATCAAGAAAAAAAGGGAGAGGACACAAATCAATAAAATTAGAAATGAAAAAAGGAGAAATCACAACTGACACTGCGGAAATACAAAAGATTTTAAGAGACTACTACAAAACAACTATATGCCAATATAATGAACAACCATGAAGAAATGGACAAAATTTTGGAAAGGTACAATTTTCCAAGACTGAACCAGGAAGAATTAGAAAACATAAACATACCTACCACAAGCAATGAAATTGAAACCATAATTAAAAATCTTCCAGCAAACAGAAGTCCAGGACCAGATGGCTTCACAGGTGAATTCTACCAAACATTTAGAGAAGAGCTAACACCTATCCTTCTCAAACTCTTCCAAAATATAGCAGAGGGAGGAACACTCCCAAATTCATTCTATGAGGCCACCATCACCCTGATACCAAAACCAGAAAAAGATACCACAAAAAAAGAAAGTTACAGACCAATATCACTGATGAACACAGATGCAAAAATCCTGAACAAAACAGTAGCAAACAGAACCCAAGAGCACATTAAGAGGATCATACACCATGATCAAGTGGGATTTATCCCAGGGATGCAAGGATTCTTCAATATATGCAAATCAATCAATGTGATACACCACATTAACAAATTAAGGAATAAAAACCTTATGATCATCTCAATAGATGCAGAAAAATCTTTTGACAAAATTCAACACCTATTTATGATAAAAACTCTCCAGAAAATGGGGATAGAGGGAACCTACCTCAACATAATAAAGGCCATATATGACAAACCCACAGCAAGTATCATACTCAATGGTGAAAAACTGAAAGCATTTCCACTAAGATCAGGAAGAAGACAAGGATGTCCACTCTCACCACTCTTAGTCAACATAGTTTTGGAAGTCCCAGCCACAGCAATCAGAGAAGAGAAATAAATAAAAGGAATACAAATTGGAAAAGAATAAGTAACACTGTACTGTTTGCTGATAACATGATACTATACACAGAAAATCCTAAATATGCCACCAGAAAACTACCAGAGCTAATCAATGAATTTTGTAAGGCTGCAGGATACAAAATTAATGCACAAAAATCTCTGGCATTCCTATACACCAACAGCGAAAAATCAGAAAGAGAAATTAAGGAAACACTCCCATTTACCATTGAAACAAAAAGAATAAAATACCTAGGAATAAACCTGCCTAAGGAGGCAAAAGACCTGTACTTAGAAAACTAAAACAGTAATGAAAGAAATCAAAGATGACATAAAGAGATGGTGAAATACACCATGTTCTTGGATTGGAAGAATCAACATTGTGAAAATGACTCTACTACCCAAAGCAATCTACAGATTCAGTGCAATCCCTATCAAACTACCAATGGCATTTTTCACAGAATTAGAACAAAAAATCTTACAATTTGTATGGAAACAAAGAAGACCCCAAATAGCGAAAGCAATCTTGAGAAAGAAAAACGGAGTTGGAGAAATCAGGCTCCCTGACTTCAACGGTACAGGATAGAAAGCCCAGAGATAAACCCACACACATATGGGAACCTAATTTACGACAAAGGAGGCAAGAACATACAATGGAGAAAAGACAGCCTCTTCAATAAGTGGTGCTGGGAAAACTGGAAGCTGCATGTAAAAGAATGAAATTAGAACACTTCCTAACACCATACACAAAAATAAACTCCAAATGGATTAAAGACTTAAATGTAAGAACAGACACTATAAAACTTTTAGACAAAAACATAGGAAAAACACTCTTTGACATAAACCACAGCAAGATCTTTTTTGACCCACCTCTTAGGGTAACAGAAATAAAAACAAAAAATAAACAAATGGGATTTAATTAAACTTAAAAGCTTTTACACAGCAAAGGAAACCATAAACAAGACAAAAAGACAACCCTCAGAATGGGAGAAACTATTTGCAAATGAAACAACAAAGGATGAATCTCGAAAACATACAAACAGCTCATGGGGCTCAATATCAAAAAACAAAGAAACAATCCAGTTAAAAAGTGGGCAGAAGACCTAAATAGATATTTCACCAAGGAAGACATACAGACGGCCAAGAGGCACATGAAAAGATGCTCAACATCACTAATTATTAGAGAAATGCAAATCAAAACTACCATGCGGTATCACCTTACACCAGTCAGAATGGCCATCATGAAAAAATCTAGAAACAATAAATGCTGGAAAGAGTGTGCTGAAAAGGGAACCCTGCTACACTGTTGGTAGGAATGTAAATTGATACAACCACTACGGAAAACAGTATGGAGGTTACTTAAAAAACTAAAAATAGAACTACCATACGATCCAGCAATCCCACTACTGGGCATATACCCTGAGAAAACCATAATTCAAAAAGAGACATATACCAAAATGTTCACTGCAGCTCTATTTACAATAGCCAGGACATGGAACCAACCTAAATGTCCACTGACAGATGAATGGATAAAGAAGATGTGGCACATATATACAGTGGAATATTAGTCAGCCATAAAAAGAAACAAAATTGAATTATTTATAGTGAGGTGGATGGACCTAGAGTCTGTCATACAGAGTGAAGTAAGTCTAAAAGAGAAAAACAAATACCGTTCGCTAACACATATATATGGGATCTAAAGAAAAAAAATGGTACTGATAAACCTAGTTGCAGGGCAGGAATAAAGAGGTAGACATAGAAAATGGACTTAAGAACATGGGTTGGGAGGGCGAGGCTGGGGCAAAGTGAGAGTAGCATCAACATATATACGCTACCGAATGTAAAATAGTTGGCTGGTGGGAAGCAGCAGCACAGCACAGCACAGGGAGACCAGCTCGGTGCTTTGCAATGACCCAGAGGGGTGGGGTAGGGAGGAGGGGAGGGAGGCTCAAGAGGGAGGGCATATGGGGACATGTGTAGGCATATGGCTGATTCACTTTGTTGTCCAACAGAAACTAACACAGTATTGTGAAGCAATTATACTCCAATAAAGATCTGTTAAATAAATAAAAATAAATTCACCAAGCTGTACATGACTGTGCTCATGACTGCATGTAAGTTATACTTCCATTGAAAAGGACTCAAAAATACCATTTATAATAAACATACCTAAGAATAACTCTAGAAGAATACTATAAGACCATCACAGAAAAATTAGAAAATGTTATTGAAAGACATGAAAGAAGACAAATATATGAAGAGGCAATATTCATAGTTATGAATACTAAGTCTCATGAAAGTATCCATCTTCTCCCAAATTGACCCACAGGTTCAATGCAGTCCCAGTCGATATTCTAACAGGCTACCATGAGGAACATGACAAACTGATTCTAAAATTTAAGACCAAAGGACAGAAAATATCCAAACAGCTCCTGAACAGTCATCTAAAGGGTGATGCAATATCCCACCAGATTGCAAAGCTTCTCAGAGGAAACAGAAAATAAGCAGCCATTGTGTCTGCCTGAAGAAGGCCAGGAGATTCCGAGAATACGTTTTTTAGGGAGAAAAACAGTCTATGTCAGTGGTTCCCACACTCCAGTGCTTATAGGAACCACTTGGGACACTTTAGGACACCCTGACACCCAGGTCACACCCCATGCCTATGAAATCACAAGGTCTAGGGTGGAAGCCAGGCAGAGCTTTGAAAGATCCCCAGCTGATGCCAATGTGCAGCAGAGTTTGAATCTATCGGCCTACACTCAAAGGCAAGAGGCCTAAGAGGGCGTATGGCAAGTCAGAAATACAAGTCATTCAGTATTTCTGGAATACAAACCAAATGAGGGAGAAGAGACAGGTGGGCAAGCAGGCCACACAGGCGGGCCAGGGCAAGACCACAAAAGCCAGACTTGAGGCTTTATCTGAGGGCGATGGAAAGCCCTTGGAAGGTGCACGGCAGAAGAAGGACATAACAGATTCTGCTCTGGAGAGAGGCCTGCAGGGAAAATATGGAAGATGGCGAAGAGGGCGCAAAATGAGCTGCTGGGAGACCAGTCAGAAGGCTCCCAGCATATGGTCCGGATGAGAAATGATCAGGGCTTTAAGCCGAGCAGTGATGGTGGATGTGTAGAGACTTAGAAAACAAAATTGATAAGACTTGGTGCAATCGCGAGCATGAGCTCGAAGTATACCAGCCTGCGGCGATCCACAGAAATCAGCCCTTTCTCTCTGCAGCGGGAAAACCTTCTTAAATCACCTCAACTGAACACCTACCTAATTTGTTTCCCAGTGAGTCACCACCAGCTTGACTGGAAAGGCAGTGATGCGACCAGTGAGATCAATGATCCAGAAGACCTCAGCCCTGGTTGCCTGCAATAGGATCACCTGTTGCTGATGAATGACAAACACCTGGATTTTCATTCGCTCCTGGTGGCTTGGCAAGTTATTTTCCAACCTGAATTTAAATCAGAGCTGAGTCAACCATCCCACCTGCAGACTAACAGGGACCACGGGATCAGCGCCCCTCCACAGGTTATTAGATGGCCGGGCAAGAACTCAGCTTTCTGTCTCACTCAGATATGCTCCCGAGAGCCCCAGGAAGCAGAAGCAGCCTGACCTTTCCCTCAGCTGAGCCACCGTGCTGTGAAATTACGGTCTGTGAGTCAGAAGGCTGGGGGGTGATGCAGGCTAAATATAACGAGGGGCAGGCTGGCAGGTGCACCATTAACCTTTCCTTCAGAACAAAAGCAGATAACCCACTGCACACAAGAGCAGTGTGCAGTCTGACAAACGGCCGACACGGTCCAAAAGTGACTGGAGGGCTGATTTAAAATAAAGGATGTGGGCTTCTGATCACCGCTTAGAAATGCTGAGATTTGAGAAAAGCACTGCTTCCATCCTTAAGAAAAAAGCTGAATAAACTGGAAATTAACTTTTCCTGAACTGATCAGAGAAGTGAAGTCACAGGGGAAACTAACCTGAAATCTGTGGACAGGCACCTACAGGGAGAAGTAGGACCCCAGCACACGTGCCTATGTGGGTTCTGAAAGCCAGGCAAAAGGTTCAGCTAGACGCTGTTAATGAACTGCTAAACGTCTGGCACCGGCTATGAGAGCAGGAAGTCTCCCTGGGGGCTGCTGTCCGCGCCACGCAGGCTTCTCCCCCAGGAAAAGGATCCTGAGGGCTCCTCTTGGGGCCGGTTGGGAGGGGACCAGAGCCACTGCCCCACACCAGCCCCTCCCCTCTCCCTATGGGGTCCAAGCCTTCTTCATCTGCAGGGGAAGAGCACAGACTGCAGCACGAGGACAGGGATGGAAGCCCCCCACAGCTGGGGGAGGGGAACGGCGGCCACCAAGCAAACCTCCCCCCAGCTTCACCTGCCGCTTTTTCCCCAGAACCGAGAGCCTTCGGAGCACACGGTCGGATCCGCGGACCAGGAGTACAGAGAAGAGGTCTGGCCAGGGGGTGGGGTGCGGGAGACAGTCACTGACTCCACGTGGAAGATGAGAAAGTTGTGAGAGAGCGAACTTAGAAGGAAAGAAGACGAGGATCTCGGCTGGAGCCCTGAGCAATTCCACTCTGTAATGGTCAAGAGGGAAAGGAGGAAGCAGCAAATGGAACTGACCAAGAGCTGCCATGAGGAAGAAGGAAAAGCAAGGTGAGGAGGGAGGAGCCGCCTCCAGGCTGGGAGCTGGAATTAAAAGACAAAGATGGGGACTTCCCTGGCGGTCCAGTGGTTAAGACTCCGCACTTCCAGTGCAGGGCGTCTAGGTTCAATCCCCGGCTGGGGAACTAAAATCCCACCTGCCACACAGCGCGGCCAAAAAAAAAAAAAAAGACAAAGATGTCCCTGGCCCTGCCCTCAGGATGGGGGTGCTATAGTGAGAAAGACCAAAAATGCAGACAGTTTCAGCAGCTAGGAGCTGGTACAGCCGAGGGGAACCACAGAGCTGGGGGTACAGAGCCCAAACTCGGAGGTCACCATCCAGCCACTTCTCAGGGTTAGGGAGAGAACCTCAGCACCTCCATCACATGCCCAAACACGGGGGCCACTCAGTACAGCTTTGTCTCCTTCCAGCCTCCATACTCTGTAGCCTCAGAAAAAAACCCAAGTTTCAAGAAAATCTTCTTTAAAATCACATGTTTATGAAAGCCTCAGGCATGTAGGAATTATAAAGAAAAAGAGAAATCTTCTGACATTAAGATTCCAAGCACCTTTGTCTTTGGTTTCTGGGTAATTCAGGATGAGTCACTGTTCCTTAAAAAGTAAGACGGAGTTTCCCAAAAATTAGTATTTCCTTTTGAAGAGAGCGGCAGACCGGGGCAAAGACACTCAGCGATGCCCTGGTTTCAGGCACAGTCATCGGGGAGAGAGACAAGGTAGGAAAGGGAACACAGAAGATTCCACAGCGACGACTCTCACATAAAACCAATCCCAGGCCACAATGATAAGCCGAAGCATCTCTTATCATCAAATTATGAAGAAGTAAACCATAACGAAATGCCAATTGTAAACATGGCTTTTTTTAACCCAAATCTCCAACTCTGGACAAAGAAACTGAAATGATTCGAACTTCCCACAGACAGAGTTTGTCTTTAGCTTAACAAACAAGAGACATTTCAGGCAAGAAGCATTTCCGTGGGGAGCAGAACAAATTCCAATAGCTCACCAAATGCTGGACCAGCTCCTAAATCCTGTGCTACAAACACCGGAGGCCTCCAGCGACAGCTGCGGGGAAGAGCGGGAAGGACGCCCTCCAGGTAGAGACGCAGCGGCCGGTCTTCTGAATCCCTTCCTCTCCTGCCCACCTGGCTCTCTCTTGCTCAAGACCTGCGTGCCTCACCCTTGAACCCTCACACCTGTCACCTATCGCACCAGGTGAATCTCGGGCTACCCCTCCAATCTGCCTACCCACCTTCTCCCAACATTCTCCATCACATCAACCTTTTTTCAAAAATCTTTCAGGGACTCTCCAGTATCTTCCAATGAAGTCTGAGTTACTCCCCTGGAGTTTCAGGCCTTCCACAGCTGCCTGAACCTACGATTCTAACCAGGCTGCCCTCCTTCTCCTGAATACCCAACCCCACCGCCTCCATCCCTGCCCACTGCGTTCAGCTCACGCCGCAGCCAGGCGCTGTTCGAGGACCCCGCAGCCAGCAGCCACACCTGGCTGTCCCCACCCAGACGGCTCTCCCCTCCCTGAACTCAGGGTCAGGACCACTCAATCTGTCTTCACAACATTCCTTTCATCCCCTCAACTCCATAAATATTTACTAGGATCTTCTCTGAGCCAGGCCCTGTGCTGGGTATTGGGAGTAGAGAGACGTGACGTGAAACTGTGACAGCATTCAGAGGTGTCGAGGGGACACACGGGCCATGAGCGAGCACGAGGGAGGGGCCGTGAGGAAGTGATAAAGAGAGGAAGTGATAAGGTGGGGATCGGCAGGCCACGAAGGATGGACAGACACTGCCAGCGGAGAGCAACAGCGTCGCAGGCCCAAAACACTGTTGCAGAATGGCTGTGAGAGGTGGCAGCGTCCCACAGCTAGAAACCATCCCCACCATCCATCTCCAGGGCTTCATCCCTTTTATTCTCTTGTCATTTACTCGTTGAAGAAACCACGTTGTTTGCAGAGTTAACCGCAGTCTGAAATGGAGTAGCTTCACGGGTTTCTCTGTCGGCAGGATTCCTGTGAGCTGGCAATGAGAGCTGGAGTGTTGATCAGACTCAGATGTGATGCGGGGCAACACTAACTCACGGGAGGTGTGTGTTCTCCCGTCAGGAAGGACATAATGCCTGCCTGTCTCTTGTTTTGCTGGGTAGATGCTCATGGTCTCAACCCATAATCTATTAGGAACTGCAAAGTGGAGGGTTTCTAATTCTATCGTCCCTTCTCAAGCGTTAGCAGGCATACTTCCATAAAGAGAAGCTGTCCTCACCAGCTCTTAGGTTGTCCAACCGCACATCTACATGGAAGGCAGAATGCTCACTACCTATCATCTTTAAAATAATGAATTGGTTCCCCATCACTCGCCAAAGGTTGGCAATTCTTTCTAACGGCACTAAGCACCCAAGGCTGAAACGCAGGTATCGCCCCTGCTGGTGCTCAGACCGCCAGCGGCAGCCTCTTCACGTTGGGTCCTCCTAACACAGCTTTAGTAAATCCACTCTGACAGCTTCCCTGCTGTAGGTTTCACAGGATGTTCCCAGATCACCTCACTACAGACAGTTCCTGCTCCAGACCTGCAAGTGGCCACTTCTCCAAAAAGCCCTGGTTTCTTTCAACACCATGATGTGGGCGCTAGGAATGCTCACTGCTGCTGGGTTTCCAGGCCTTGGAGTAGATAGATAGACAGATAGATCTTTAAATATCCCATAATTTCTTACTGATATCTTTTATTTAAATTCCAAACTACAAGGTTTTTACTTCATCTCTATCATCTTACATCAGTTATCTCTTCCAAATGAGAACCCTTGTTCAGGACCAGATTCAGATGCTAGAATTAGATTATCACAGAATTGATCATTTACTTAATTCCACATTCACACACAGTTTCAGCATACCAACACTATCTCTGCCACAACAATCACTGAAAACAGTTTAAAATCGCTTTTGCAGAGAGTGGCATCATCATCGTGGCAGAATAAGAGTTTTCTGCCATCTTCTCCCCCAAAGAACGCCAATTTGGACCATCACCCACACACGAGAGGGCCTCGGTGGAGGTCCAGGGGTCCAACAGAGAAGGCCCAGCACACAAAACTCTGAGACTGGACACACTGAAGAGGGTCGGGGACACCGCCTGACTCTACCCACGTCACCCTCCCCGAAGGCGGCAGCTCAGTGCCCAGAGAGACAGAGTCAGCCCAGGGCTCCTCCCAGGGGGCGGTGCACGTGGGAGCGAGGACCGTACTTCCTCAGCTGTGCGGGACGAGTACCGAGACACCCGATTCTCTCTTGCCCCAGCCAGGATCCTGAGGTCCCAAAAATGTCTTCAGGGTCTTTTTTTAATCCGGGATACGATTAAGGATTGCACATAGCATTTGACTGTTAGATCTCTTCCATGTCCTCTAATCCAGAATAGTCCTCCCACCTGTCTTTACAAAATGGAATCATCTACTTTATAGAGTTGTTGGGAAGGTTAAATAGAAATAATGCAAATAAAGTCGCTGGTCCAGACCTGATATGCAGCATCTGACAATGCTCAACAAATATTAATTCTCTTCCATCTGTCTACAGCCCACACTGGATCCAGTGTCCTGCTTTGCATGACAGCTACATTTATTTCTGTAAGGTTTTTAAATGGCATCTGGTTTCAGTAACCATAGTTAATGTGAGTCCCTGCCTAAAAAGCCAATCGGGTCCACAGGGGTCCCCGGCTGGAGGTTCTGAAACTGTCAGACCAAGTGCCACCCGTGGGGCATCTCCCAGTTGCAAGAGGCCACAAATGAGCCTCTGCCACTGAGTGTACAGCTGTCTCCAAATAAGGGCTAAACCACAGGCTCCAGGTTGCTCAGACTGAACTACACGGAGCAATGCATTCATTATCCACCGACCAGACTCTGCAGAAGTCCTTTGTGGGCCTTGGTGTCCAACTTTTTCTTTCCTCTACAGAGCTTGCCCGGGTGTGGACATTAAGATTCTGTGTCTCAATCTCTACGATTTGCTACGTAAATGACCAGCCGGAGTGTCTATTAACCATATCAATAGAGAGGGTGTCTCACTTAGAATACTGTATTTGCCAGACCACTAGATACATTAATGCAAATTTATGTAAAAGTCTATTACTTTAACACACTATAAAAAAGTATATTCTGGGACTTCCCTGGCAGTCCAGTGGTTAGAACTTCGCCTTCCAATGCAGGCGGGTTCGATCCCTGGACCCCTGGTTGGGGAGCTAGGATCTCACATGCCTCGTGGCCAAAGAGCCGAAACATAGAACAAAAGCAATATTGTAACAAATTGAGTAAAGACTTTAAAAAATGGTCCACATCAAAAACAAAAACAAAAACTCTAGAAAAAAAGTATATTCTGATTCTGTTCTACTATAAATGCCATAAACTATGACACTGTATTACAAAAATAAAAACACATGTATCAGTACAAAAATAAATGAAGAGGGCGTCTAATTTTTATTTATTTATTTATTTTATTTTTGGCTGCATTGGGTCTTCGTTGCTGCAGGCAGGCTTTCTCTAGTTGCAGCGAGCGGGGGCTACTTTTCGTTGCGGTGCGTGGGCTTCTCATTGCGGTGGCTCCTCCTGTTGTGGAGCACGGGCTCTAGGTGCGTGGGCTCAGTAGTTGTAGCATGTGGGCTCAGTAGTTGTGGCTCACGGGCTCTAGAGCGCAGGCTCAGTAGCTGTGGCGCATGGGCTTAGTTGCTCTGCGGCATGTGGGATCTTCCTGAACCACGGCTCGTATCCGTGTCCCTTAATTGGCAGGCAGATTCTTAACCACTGCACCACCAGGGAAGCCCAAGAGGGCATCTAATTAATTATAACCATGCTCTACTGCACACCTGTGCTATATCTAACTGACAGGAACCTAGGCCAGCCTTACATTTACAAACCACTTGGTAAACCTACTTCGAGCTCTCTTTGGTTTTATTTTAAAAGAGAGAAGAAGGTATTTTCAGACTATAAATCCCAAGTTGCAATTTTACTTTCAGCACAGAGGGCAGAGACAACCCTCCAGAGCTCTGTAACTAAAGGCAGAAACATAACAAAGTATGTCCACGTTGCACACATAGACTCAAGGAGCCACCAAAACAAAAGCAGCTTCAGCCTCCACCGGGAGGCCTTCCATCTTCTCCCTCTCAGGAGCAGCCTGCCCCAAACGTCAGCAGCACAAGTAACGATCAGCTTTCCTTCACGTCTCACGTCCAGATGGTCTCAGCTAGGCATCCACTTGCCCAGACATACCCCCGGGATAACAACTCATCAAGCATTCCCTGGACAGGTGTCAGGCACCACTGACTCTGCTCAACTCCCTTCCTGGGAAAAAAAAAGTCAGAAACTCTGTCTGTAACCCTCTGTCTACTTATAGAAAGATGCAGTCCAGTGGTACAAAGCCATTTAGAGACAGAAAAGAATATCCATTTCATCTGATACTTTTTGAGTTCTGGTATAATGTTAAATCCACGTGATATTTTCCATTTCTAGTGTGTCCAACAGTAAACTTATTTTCCTACCTGCATTAATAATATAAAAGAAAAATTTAATGGTTATTTAAACACTCCAGAGAGTACAGGAGAAGAAATTTCATGGAGCGTGCTATGGACTTAGAGTAGGTGTCCCCCCAGAATCCCTGTGTTGAAGCCCTAACCCCAATGTGACAGCACTAGGAGGTGGGGCCTTTGGGAGGTCATTAGGGTCAGACGAGGTCAGGAGGGAGGAGCCTCCACACCGAGGGGGGAGGGCAAGAGGAGCTCATCCACTCCCCTCCCTCCAGGTACACCGTCTAGGTAATGTGAATACAGGACCTCCCGAGTAAGACAGATGAGGTCCTTCTCCCTGTGAAACTTCTAAGGTAAAGGACGGAGGCAGCAGGACAGGAAAAACCAAACAAGACACTTCCAGGGAACAGGAGCTGTCCATAATGTGGGGGGACCCGACAAGAATGACAGTGGGCAGGGCGTGCTGGCCCAGCCGACGCGGTCCGGGTAGCCTCTCCACCAGGGAGACAACTGAAATGAGATCTGAATAATCAGGTCTGCGTCCACACGTATGTCCACCTAGTCTCTGGAGGTGAATCCCACTGCATCACTGGCCAGAGATCTCCGGGCCTCGGTACCTGCTGCTCCTTGAAAGATCTGTGGAGCACAGGCTTTTTTCTTCTTCTAGGATACTCCCCAGTTCAGGCCCAAGTCACACACCAGCTCTGAGAGGCCCTCCCTGCAGGACCCTACTGACAAAGTGAGCTGCATCTCAGTTACACCCGAGTCTCAGGGTGTTCCAATCACATATTTATTTTTCTGGCTGACCCTCTGGGCAACAACAGGCCACAGAGTAGTTACGAGGACAGACTCTGGAGTCAGGCTGCCTGGCTTCACAACCCAGCTTTGCCACTTCCTAGCTGTGTGACCTTGGAAAAACTGCACAACCTCTCTATGCCTTACTGTCCCTATTTGTAAAACAGAGCTATTAATAACACCTATTTCATAGGGCTGCTGTGAGGGTTCAGCAAGTTGATCTATGCACACCTCTTAAATGTTAGCTGCTGTTATTACTACTGCCCAGGGGACAGACCTTGACTCACTCATCTCTGTTTTCCAAGAGCCCGGTCAAGTGCTTGTCTCTAATAAGAGGTGGTTAAATGTCTTGTAATGTCATAAATCTGTGATGGGGGTGGGGGGGGATATAACTAGCACTTGTTGACCCCTTACCATGTTCCAGGTGAAGGGCAAATCCTCACAACAACTGTAGAAATGGGTATTACTGTCATCTTATCAGATTAAGGCACAAAGAAGTCAAAGTCACATAGTTGCTAAGTTCTAGTAACAGAATCCGTTGACCATCTCCAATAACACCCTTTGACTGAATGTGGCCCCCCAAATTCATATGGTGAAGCCCTAACCTCCACTGTGACTATAATTGAAGACAGGGCCCGTGAGGAGGTAACAAAAGTTAAATGAGGCCACAGGGTGGGGCCTTAGTCTGATAAAACTGGCGTCCTTCTAAGAAGGGGAAGAGACACCAGGCTCGCTCTGCCGCGTGAGGACACAGTGAGAAGGCAGCTGTGTGCAAGCCAGGAAAGGGCCCTCACCAGAACCTGGCCATGCTGGCACCTTGATCTCAGACTTCCAGCCTCCACAACTATGAGAAAAGAAGTTTGTAATTGTAGCCATACTGTCTGTGGTATTCTCTTGTGGCAGCCTGAGCTAACTAACACACCCCACGATGACTCCCAATGAAAGTATGAATGCATGCTGTATCATCGGACATAATTAATCTATGGAATCTTACCCCTAATCAGCTAGTCCTAATGTTATAACAAAAATAAATTCTCATTTTTCTCCACACTCCATTTCCTTATAGAAATCATTAGACTTTGAAGGAGAACTTCATAATCACAGCTAATTAGATGTCTAAGGGATCACAGCAGTTATGCTTGAAGAAAAATGCAGTAATTCCTACATTCCACTCATTTAGGATGACCTCCTGGCAAATGAGCACAAAATAGTAAAGAGTGTGAATTAAGAAATCGTTCAACTGAAAAGTACTTTTATCACTTTCCCTGTGCACAGTAACTCACTCATTAAGTACGTGCCCAGGAGAAGTCTCAAGCCGCTAGAGCTAATGAACGACAAGCACGTTACCGAGAGAGCAGCGGGGCTCGAGGCAAGGTGATCGCTACCATGTGACTGGGGACCGCGACGTGCTGATCAAAACTGGGGAGGAACTTACCGTCACTGAGGTCTTGGAGGAGATTCTCTTGGCAAGAGAAATCCAGCTTCACTTTGATGCTGACGGTGAAAGTGGCCACCTTTCCAGGTTGCAAGGGAAACTGGGCAAGGGTTTCTTCTAGTTTCCAGCTCAGGAAGTCACCATATAATTTTTCTACAATGACAGTAATAAAGGTGATAATGAGGATGCAACTGAGGCAGCAGGAGACTTAACTATCCCGGGAGAAAATTCGGATGCACCTTCAGAAGCAAAGAAAGATGCAAACCATTTAAAATGTGATGGATCTGGGCTTCTCTGATGGTGCGGTGGTTGAGAGTCCGCCTGCCGGTGCAGGGGACACGGGTTCATGCCCCGGTCCAGGAGGATCCTACATGCCACGGAGCAGCTGGGCCCGTGAGCCATGGCCGCTGAGCCTGTGCTCCGCAACGGGAGAGGCCCGCATACCGCAAAAAAAAAAAAAGAAAAAAAAGTGATGGATCAAAGTACCAGAGAATTCCAGAATCACAGCTGTTCCAAGGCCTGTTTCTATGAGCACTGCCCCCATGAAGCAGCTTTCTCTCCCCAACAAGAGCCGTGCACTCTTGTTCTCATGAACAGAGTCAGAGCTCAACCAGTACTTTCTATGTTCTATCGCCTTAAAGAGAAACAGATCCACGTTTAGTGGGAGAGAGACACTCTTCAGGAAACAGGAACACCAAATCAGAAAGGGCCTTTTGGGGGGCAGGGGGGCATCCTTAGCTCTGCGGAGTCAGACGGCCTTGGGTTTGACGCCTTTTTGACTCTGACCACCTAGAGCTGGATGGGGAGTGATGACTCGTCCATGTCAACATTTCTTTGTGTATGAAGTAGGGGTGACAACTCCTACATCACACGGCTGTTCTACAGATTAAACTAAGTGGTGTCTGTAAAGCACTGT
Source organism: Stenella coeruleoalba (assembly GCF_951394435.1). Lineage (NCBI taxonomy): Eukaryota > Metazoa > Chordata > Mammalia > Artiodactyla > Delphinidae > Stenella > Stenella coeruleoalba. The sequence goes on along the minus strand of NC_137163.1, from coordinate 3,241,279 downwards.
ATACACTAAAGCTGAAATGTGCTGAGAGGAGGAAGGCGCCCAGGAAGGAGACGGGGTGGGGGTGGGGGGCACCGGTTGTGTCAACTGGAAGCAGCTGTGGCACCTGTGTGGCTCCCCCTCCTGCCAGACGATCCCTGCTTCATTACAGACCGGGAGGAACGGGTGTTTAAGGCCTAGGATCAAGTCCAATATTACCACTGCCTTGACATGTGGTGAAACCAGGAAGGCCTGGAACAACCTCACTGCAAGTTCTCCTCCTGACTCTGCTCCCGGGGATACGGTCCCCTGACAAACAACCCTCCTATCCTGGGGACCAGACGAAGCTCCCGCTTAGCCCTGAGGGCGGGTTTCAGTTCCCTGCCAGCCAAGCACAGCCCCCTGTGGGAACCAGGGGACACCCCACCTTGTTGACAATACAAAGCCTGCCTCCCTGCAGCCTCTGGTTTCCCTCTGTTCCCTGCATGGCGGGCTGTGATCCCATCCATCCAGCATCCGGCACTACGTGTGTGTCCATCCTCCTGGCCCTGGGGCGGGAATCCCTCCACACCAGCGAGGTGACCGGGAGGCCTTCCCGCTGTACTTCTCAGTCCCCTAATCCGCCTCGCTAATCCCCCCTCCTGCTGTCCCTCAGTCCCAGACAGGGGAGCAACCTGCTGCTGTTCCCGCCTCTGGGTTACCTTACCACCTCCCTTTAAACAAACCGACTCTCTGTGCTCAATCCCCTCCGTCGGAACAAGGCCACGGACACCTAGAGAGAGTAACTTGCCCATGGTCCAAAACTAGGGAAAAGTGCCAGAGTTCTAGATCCAAATGATTCTAGAGCCATGACATTCACTTCCTGCATGAAGGCCCATCAAGGTGGGGTTAGAAAATAAAGTCACCCTCTTGGGACCCAGAAATCAACATTGCAAGAGTCCAGTGGAAGACAGGGAGCTTGATCGAGGTCCATATTGAAGAAGAAAGACCTGTGAGGTTTGCTAACTGCAAGAACACGAGGCCAAACTGTGCTACAAACGCAAAGTAAGTTCATGTCTTCCTGTCCAGGGTGTGCTCCCTCCAGAACTGGCTGAGTCCCACTCAGAACACGTCTAATAGAGCACACTTATCCTCAGGGTATCCTTCAATAGGAACAGATCAGGGGAGGCGTCCTTGAGAGGTGTTTAGAAACCACATCACATTCATTTATTTACTTAGTTATTCATTGAACACCAGACACTTTCCACATGTGAGTGATCTCACTTAATCCTCACAATAACCCAGCGGAGTTGTGGTCATTTATTCCCCTTGGAAACCAAGGAAGTGCACGTCCTTGCTGGAGGTCATCCAGCTGGGAAGTAGAGGACCTGGCATGCAATAGGTGCTCAATTAAGTGTCCGGTGCACAGTGGCATCACCAATTCCACTAGTTTACAGGGTGTTCAGATTTTTTAGTAGACTGATATTACTACATTATTTCAGAATGATCTAAACACAGAGGGGCAGCTGGGAAAAGGGTGATGGGACTGCTGAGAGTGCTGGTTCCTGGGAGGTAAGATTTCAGGACAACGTGAACGATTAATCACTGCAGGCCAGGACACTTGGGCACCTGACAGCAAGCACAGATCCAGGGAAAACCTCCGGGAGAGACTGCTAATCAGACCAGACCTGAAGATGAGGAGAGGCCAGGCAGGTTAAAGAGCAGTGGGACCCGTGGGGTTGACTCTGGACTCGGCGTGCATGTGTCTACACACCCTCCTGTGCATGTGGCGCATTTAATGGACATTACACTCCAAACTCCTCACATACACGCTCTTATCACCCTCCTCCTATAGCATGAATACTGTACGGAACACACAGATTCCAGATGCTTGCTGGCGATGATTCTGAGTATGTGGCGGGAGCCTCGTCTGATTAAGTTTTACAAACCGACCTGACCTCTAGTCCTGCTGGATATGTTACTCTCCGGGTAGTTTGCCAGCATCCGACTCCACAACGGAAGTTACTGCCTTCCCTCCCAAAGCACTAATGGTACCAAAATCCTCTCGATGACCCAGTAACTCACATTCTATAAGTATGTGTGAACCAGGTTAATACATTCTTTGTCTTTATTTTTCAATCCCACAGACTAACTTGGGATAGAAGGGTATATGACATACCAGGCGACATGAAGCCAGGGCAGAAAACCGTTCGGGCCCTGCTTGCTGGAAGCCCCAGGACTATAGCAGTGCGTGCTAACTTCTTTAAACAGCCTCTCCATCTGCCACAGCAGCTCTGGCCAACCTTTCTATGAAATGGCAATACCGGCCAAGATACTGAGGCCCCGCAAAGGCCCCCCCCCCAAAGCTTCTATTGGGCCACTTCTGAAACCCAGGCGCCAAGACCCGGGCTCTCATTCAGTTCTGTTCCCATGGACGGGCAGAAACTAGGTGAGGGCTCTCAGCGCATCTCCTGCTGCACCATCATACGTGGGTCCTGACAGGACTGAAATGCCTTGGGAAGAACAGTCCGGGTTCACCCCTGCCTTTCCTCCTCCCCTTCCCCACGTTCACCCGCTGTGCCCCTACTACCACCCACACGTGCTGCCTCTTCTGCCGGGAGTGCCTGGCCCACCAGCCCCATGCGACGCTGCCACCTCCTCCCAGCTCTCCTCTGCTTCTGTCCTCACCCAAACGTGCAGGCGGGGTGTGGCATGAACGCTGCAGGAGACATTGAAGAAACTGAGTCTTTTTTCCCCAAGACACTTGTACACTTTGACCGTGCTAAGAAGGAAAAAAAACGCTTTTTTACGAGATTTATTTTTTAAGTTTTGCCCTGTATTGCCACAAAGTGTTTGTGTGTGTGAGGTTTTTTTAAGAATTACATAAAAATGCCATAACACAAGCAACTCGAAAAAAGACTAGAAAACTTGGCAGGGAGGGTAACTCTTACTGTTAACTCCTTCATGGGCCTTCACCGGGCTCCTTAGCGAGCCCCTTGGGTCCTGACAGTCAATCAGCTAACAGGTTCCCCTGGGTGGCCAGGGACAGAGGAGTCAGCAAGCTCCCCACTGTCAGAGCTGCCCACGGCCTCCCAGGCTGCTTCTCACCATCTCACCTCTTCTGCTTTCGTTTGCTGTGGGATGAGCAGGGTTTAATGCCAGAACACCCTTGCTCATCTGGGGATCGTTAAATTTCACCACTCCAGGAAAAAGTTGAGAGCAAAGAGAAAGCTAAGATGGCTTCTGAACAGCTCAAGGAGAGATGAACCCAGGAAACGCGGACCCAGGCACCTGCCTGCCTCAGGCGCAGCGGGAGTTTGTGTATTTCAAGTCGGCCCCGCCCACGCCGAGTGCTGGCTTCCCAGCCCCACAGACACTCCCCCTGTGCAGCTATCACGAAGCAGAAGCAGCAGCTCATTTCCCCACTTAAAGGGAAGGGAACTTAGCAAGTACCCATCACCCACCACGTGCCAGGCACTGTGCTGGGCACCCCAGAGGCACTACCAGTCCTTCTGGAATCACCAGATGAGAGCAGGGCTGGGCCAGGGGTGCCCAGGCTGCAACGCTAACCCACAAGCACTGAGCGGCCTGCTCAGGGCAGCCACGCAGGGGTCACTAACAGCAAGGGGCTGGGAGCCAAACCCATCCGACTCCAAAACCCATCTCTCAAGTCACCGGCTGAAGAGAGGCCGTGCTACCACCTGCCCTGACAGAGGGAACAGCAGAGCAACAGGAAAGGGTCAAGGGCGGCACGCAAGCCGCGTGGAACCGCGCTGGCTGCTCCCGCTACGTGCGCAGGCAAACGGCACAGCTCAAGAAGAGACCTGAAAAATGCCACCCAACCCCCGCCCCCAGCCCCAGAAAAGGCCAGTAGCTAAATAAGGTTCAAAGCCCTGCGTTCAGTAACCCACTGCCTCCAAGCTTAGGGTATACTCAGAAAGGGCGCTAGCTGCACTGCTTATTTCTGTGTTAAGTTCCGTGGCTTAAGAGTGACACATTCAGACAACAGGCAAGTCCACCCATGGGGAACAGCTTATTCACCTTCTGCAGCCAAACCACTAAGGTATTTAGAGGAATTCACAGCGCACGGACTCTCCTCCAGCTGCAGCAGGACAGAAAACCGAATAGCTTCATTGTCGGATTTAATATGTTTTTACGCCTCAAAAGTGGGCCTTTCTGGTTCTTTCCTTCATTACTGTGCTACAAAATGGAAAGTCCAGAGGGGTTTTTCAAAATCCTATATAATGATAAGCTATCAGGAATAACAAGATACACATAAACCAAGAGAGTAGCATATGTCACTAATTTTCCCCCCTGTGGAATTCGGTTTCGGAAATAATAGTCATCATTTTAATGCTAGAGTTTAGTTTCAGGCAGTCAAGTCATACTGGTTATGTGACACTGACACTACCAGAGGAGTCATTACTGCTGCTGACCTTCAACATCTGAGGACCTTTCATGTATGCTTCTAATTGCAGAGACTTTGCCACAATGCTGATGAGAGCAGGAAGCAGCAGGGAACGGCACCTCAGTCAAAACACTTATGAGCTGTTCATTATACCCACATGGAGCCGTTGCTTTTTGTCAAAAAATTAAGCGGGAAGTATAAAGAAATTAAGGGATGTGTATATGTATTTATGTACACAGGTATGTGTATATTTGTGTTTGTACACACACTCACGGGTATCTCAGAAGATTTGTTGAAAAGCAAATACAATAAATTCATGTCAATTTGGGCTTAATTATAATAAAATTTATGATTACTTAAGTAAAGGCAGAAGTTTGGCTCTGTGACAACCTAAAAATAGAGACGTGCTCACAAACAGACTGCAATCAGAATCACTCCATGACATGGGCGGGTGATCCCTGTCCTGATGGGGTGGATTGTAAATACTCAGCTCCAGGTCAGGAGCTTGTGATGGGGGAACACACGTGCCCCACAAGTGCCCAGATGGCAGTTCAGACCCCTGAGAGGCCCACAAAGGTCTGTGTGTCTCTGAAGTGTCCCTGATCCCTACCATATACTGCAAATGCAAAAGGATTATTTTTCTTTTTTTTTAACATCTTTATTGGAATATAATTGCTTTACAATGGTGTGTTAATTTCTGCTGTATAACAAAGTGAATCAGCTATACGTATACATATATCCCCATATCTCCTCCCTCTTATGTCTCCCTCCCACCCTCCCTACCCCATTCCTCTAGGTGGTCACAAAGCACCGAGCTGATCTCCCTGTGCTATGCGGCTGCTTCCCACTAGCTATCTATTTTACATTCGGTAGTATATATATGTCCATGCCATTCTCTCACTTCCCCAGCTTCCCCTTCCCCCTCCCCAGGTCCTCAAATCCATTCTCTACATCTGCATCTCTATTCCTGTCCTGCCCCTAGGTTCTTCAGAACCTTTTTTTTTTATTATTATTCCACATATATGTGTTAGCATACGGTATTTGTTTTTCTTTTTCTGACTTACTTCACTCCGTGAGTCTGTAAGAACAGGGATTAGAACAAGACAGGAAAGCAAGGAAGATGGAGGAGAAAAACACAACAGGGAGACAGCCTCATCCACCAGAGGGCAGACAGCAGAAGCAAGAAGAACTACAATCCTGCAGCCTGTGGAACAAAAACCACATTCACAGAAAGATAGACAAGATGAAAAGGCAGAGGGCTATGTACCAGATGAAGGAACAAGATAAAACCCCAGAAAAACAACCAAACAAAGTGGAGATAGGCAACCTTCCAGAAAAAGAATTCAGAATGATAGTGAAGATGATCCAGGACCTCGGAAAAAGAATGGAGGCAAAGATCGAGAAGATGCAAGAAATGTTTAACAAAGACCTAGAAGAACTGAAGAACAAACAAACAGAGACGAACAATACAATTACTGAAATTAAAAATACACTAGAAGGAAATCAATAGCAGAATAACTGAGGCAAAAGAACGGATAAGTGACCTGGAAGACAGAATGGTGGAATTCACTGCTATGAATGAAAAGAAATGAAGACAGCTTAAGAGACCTCTGGGACAACATTAAACGTAACAACATTCGCATTATAGGGGTCCCAGAAGGAGAAGAGAGAGAGAAAGGACCCGAGAAAATATTTGAAGAAATTATCGTTGAAAACTTCCCTAACATGGGAAAGGAAATAGCCACCCAAGTCCAGGAAGCACACAGAGTCCCATACAGGATGAACCCAAGGAGAAACACGCTGAGACACACAGTAATCAAACTGGCAAAAATTAAAGACAAAGAAAAATTATTGAAAGCAGAAAGGGAAAAACAACAAATAACATACAAGGGAACTCCCATAAGGTTAACAGCTGATTGATTTCTCAGCAGAAACTCTACAAGCCAGAAGGGAGTGGCATGACATATTTAAAGTGATGAAATGGAAGAACCTACAACCAAGATTACTCTACCCAGCAAGGATCTCATTCAGATTCGATGGAGAAATCAAAAGTTTTACAGACAAGCAAAAGCTAAGAGAATTCAGCACCACCAAACCAGCTCTACGACAAAAGCTAAAGGAACTCTCTAAGTGGGAAACACAAGAGAAGAAAAGGACCTACGAAAACAAACCCAAAACAATTAAGAAAATGGTCATAGGAACATACATATCAGTAATTACCTTAAACGTGAATGGATTAAATGCTCCAACCAAAAGACACAGTTTTGCTGAATGGATACAAAAACAAGAGCCATATATATGCTGTCTACAAGAGACCCACTTCACACCTAGGGACACATACAGACTGGAAGTGAGGGGATGGAAAAAGATATTCCACGCAAATGGAAATCAAAAGAAAGCTGGAGTAGCAATACTCGTATCAGATAAAATAGACTTTAAAATAAAGAATGTTACAAGAGACAAGGAAGGACACTACATAATGATCAAGGGATCAATCCAAGAAGAAGATATAACAATTATAAATATATATGCTCCCAACATGGAGCACCTCAATACATAAGGCAACTGCTAACAGCTATAAAAGAGGAAATCGACAGTAACACAATAATAGTGGGGGACTTTGACACCTCACTTACACCAATGGACAGATCATCCAAAATGAAAATAAATAAGGAAACAGAAGCTTTAAATGACACAATAGACCAGATAGATCTAATTGATATTTATAGGACATTCCATCCAAAAACAGCAGATTACACTTTCTTCTCAAGTGTGCACAGAACATTCTCCAGGATAGATCACATCTTGGGTCACAAATCAAGCCTCAGTAAATTTAAGAAAATTGAAATCATATCAAGCATCTTTTCTGACCACAACGCTATGAGATTAGAAATGAATTACAGGGAAAAAAACGTAAAAAACACAAACACATGGTGGCTAAACAATATGTTACTAAATAACCAAGAGATCACTGAAGAAATCAAAGAGGAAATCAGAAAATACCTAGAGACAAATGACAATGAAAACACGACAATCCAAAACCAATGGGATGCAGCAAAAGCAGTTCTAAGAGGGAAGTTTATAGCAATACAAGCCTACCTCAAGAAACAAGTTTTAAGTAAACAATCTAACCTTACACCTAAAGGAACTAGAGAAAGAAGAATAAAAAAAATCCAAAGTTAGCAGAAGGAAAGAAATCATAAAGATCAGAGAAGAAATAAATGAAATAGAAACAAAGAAAACAATAGCAAAGATCAATAAAACGAAAAGCTGGTTCTTTGACAAGATAAACAAAATTGATAAACCATTAGCCAGACTCATCAAGAGGGAGAGGATTCAAATCAATAAAATTAGAAATGAAAAAGAAGTTAAAACAGACACCGCAGAAATACAAAGCATCCTAAGAGACTACTACAAGCAACTCTATGCCAATAAAATGGACAACCTGGAAGAAATGGACAAATTCTTAGAAAGGTATAACCTTCCAAGACTGAACCAGGATGAAACAGAAAATATGAACAGATGGATCACAAGTAATGAAATTGAAACTGTGATTAAAAATCTTCCAACAGGGTCTTCCCTGGTGGCGCAGTGTTTGAGAGTCCGCCTGCTGATGCAGGGGACATGGGTTCGTGTCCCAGTCTGGGAAGATCCCACATGCCGCGGAGCGGCTGGGCCCATGAGCCACGGCCGCTGAGCCTGCGCGTCCGGAGCCTGTGATCCGCAACGGGAGAGGCCACAGCAGTGAGAGGCCCGCGTACCGCAAAAAAAAAAAAAATCTTCCAACAAACAAAAGTCCAGGACCCGATGGCTTCACAGGTGAACTCTATCAAACATTTAGAGAAGAGCTAACCCCCATCTTTCTCAAACCCTTCCAAAAAACTGCAGAGGAAGGAACAGTCCCAAACTCATTGTATGAGGCCACCATCACCCTGATACCAAAACCAGAAAAAGATGCTACAAAAAAAGAAAATTACAGACCAATATCACTGATGAATATAGACGCAAAAATCCTCAACAAAATACTAGCAAACAGAATCCAACAACACATTAAAAGGATCATACACCATGATCAAGTGGGATTTATCCCAGGGATGCAAGGATTCTTCAATATATGCAAATCAATCAATGTGATATACCATATTAACAAACTGAAGAATAAAAACCATATGATCATCTCAACAGATGCAGAAAAAGCTTTTGACAAAATTCAACACCAATTTATGATAAAAACTCTCCAGAAAGTGGGCATAGAGGGAACCTACCTCAACATAATAAAGGCCATATATGACAAACCCACAGCAAACATCATTTAAAAAAAAAAAAAAAAACACAACAGGAAACTTTTCTTTATCTGAAGAAAAGGGGGTCAATCAGAGGGGAGTGAGGGCATGACCAGAGACCTGCAAGGGCCCCTGACAGGTGGCAGGAAGAGGAGGGGAAGACGTGGGGCTCACAGGCAGGCCTCCCACGCGGCCAAGGCCCCGTGCACGCAGACCACCTGCAGGCAGAACACACCGAGCGCAGTCAGCACCCTCGGAGCAGGCAAGACGTGGGCACTTCATGCTCAGGGTCGTCCTTAGCGCTCCTGTGTCCTGCATTAACACGCCAGCCGCGCAACAACCTGTGTGGTGGGAACTCTCGCCGGGTTCACTCAGCACCTCCTCTGTGACAAGCAGTGTTCTTAGTTCCCGGGCCCCGGCGCTGCAGCAGTGAGGTAAACAGACCACCCCTACCCCAGAAAGGCCTCTTACAGGTGTCGTTTTTACCTAATGAGAAAAAACTACCTGAAATACCACTCAGCTGGCACGTGGTGAGTGCTAGAAAGTAAAAGTTATTATTACTGCTGAGACATAAAATAACCCCAACAGCGCTACAAAGAAAATAACACGGACCCCGGAGGAGGCAGCGTTTAATTCCCTGTGGAAGAGCTTCACAAGGAGCTCACTCGTGTTCCCGGTTTAAGACATTTTCCCGTCTTCACATTCATAGTACATCATTTATTGATACTGACAGCTTTTTGGTACTGTAGAATATAAGTGACAGGAATTATTCCCTTTGTATATTTTGGAAGCATATGGTTTATTTTCATTACTTTAATTCCACATGTAAATGTATGGCAGCTCGGGATGAGAATTAAAAAAGAATGACAGCTTTAATTTTTCACTTGCAAACGTGTTGTTTTGAATGGCCAGCCCGTGCTATACATGATGGAACCAGCTGTGATCCCAGATACGTCATTTAACCTCTTCGGCCTTCACCTTCCCTATCCATAGACTGAGGGTAATAATACTTGACCCCCTGCCCTCGAAGAGGCTAAACTGAGAGCTGGGCGAGAAGGTGACTGCTGACAGTGTTGGAAGGACCCAGCCCCGGAGGCTTCTCCAGGGATTCTGCCTGGTTCCCATGAGCGTTTCCAACCTCCCACATCGCTGCCAGTAAACGATGAGCGAGGGCTGACCAGGTAAATACGGAGAGTGGCCACCTCTCAGGTTGGGCATGGATTGGCTGGAAAGGGCCATGAGAGGATTTTCTGAGGTGATGAGAATGGTCTGTGATATATCTTGATAAGAGTTTGGGTGAGACACACGTACTTGTCAAAACTTATCAAATGGTAACTTAAGGTTTGTGTATTTCACCCCATATACATTTTACCAAAGAAAAGTAAACAAACTTGAAGTCTAATTAATGATATGCACGCTAAAGTATTAATGGTAAAATGCACAGAAATCTGCAACTTACTTTGAACGACGCAAAAAAAACAAGATGGATCAATGGATGGATAGGAGGCTGGATAGCCAAACAGTATAGAACCTAGACGGTGGGTTTGCAGTGTTCGCTGTAAAATTCTCTCCGCTTTTCTGTATGTTTGAATATTTTTATAATGAAAGGTTCGAGAGGGAGGGAATGGCTGATACAAAGAATAAGTTCCGTAAGAGTTCAAAAGCGTAAGAACACCAAAGGTAGGGGAACGCACTTGCTGCCTTTGAGAGACTCACACCTGGTTGGAGGGAGACCAGACCACAAGCAATGACAACTCGGAATGAAAGGGGCTCCTCAGAAGTCACCCGGGCCTCTGAGACGACAAAGGGGGGCCCCAGTCACCCAGACTAGGAAGGCTTCCCAGAGTGACCATGAAGCAGAAACCCCAGGATACGTTAACTGCAGAAGAGGAGGCAAAGGCAGGAACAGAAGTTAGCAAGTCGGCTCCTAGTGAGAGGAGATGGTTTATCCTCAAGTTTAGAGAGACAGCACGAACGTCCAGGAAACTGAAACTAGCTCCTAACGGTCAACGTGATGAGAGTTTAAGGGGAGAGGTGGCTGAGGCTGAAGCTTGGGGCAGAGGCCCAGGATACGGGGCCTGGGGCGCAGGGACAGCAGGGGTTTCCAAAGGAGAACCCTGAGGAGCTGTGCTTCGGAAAGAAGCAGCAAGTTTGTAATGAATAATGGACACGTGGTTACCATTTGGGTTTATTTGAGAAAAGGAAGAGATATTTTCCAGTTGCTAAGCTGTGAAGGCAAGGTAAATCACAGGAGATGTGAAAAATTTTACCATTATGTACTCTGCAATTTTCTGTCATTCAATGTTCGCTTGTTCAAACATCAACCAACCCCTTTAACCACTTAATTGACTTCAGAATACCAGATGAAGGTATTTCATGTCAGGGAGGCATTTTCTACCTAATCCATATGTGTTTGCTCCTGAAAACAGGAGAGAAAGGGAAGAAAGGATGTGATTAAGGTAGGATCATCAAAATTCCCCAAAGACTCAGAGACACAAACGCAATGACCATAAAAGAAAAGAATGATTAGGTGAACCATACTAAAATGAAGAACTTGTGTTTATCCAAGGACATGGCTGAGAGAGTGTAAAGGCAGCGGGTAGAGTAGGAGGGGATATTCACACCACACAGTTCCAGCAAAGAACTTACACTCAGGATCAAAGACACCCTGCAAGTCAGGAGAGAGGGGCAGACAGACAGCGAGAGAGACAGACACACAGACAGAGAGAAACAGAGACAGAGAGAAGGCAGAACACCCACCGGGAAAAAAGGACAAAGCGCTGGTACGACAAAGGACCTGAGTATCCAAAACCACGTGAAAGGTGTTCAGCTTCGCTGGTCATCAGGGAAATACAAATTAAACCCTGGTGTTAGAGCATTACACCCCACCTCCCTACCGTGGATAAAATGACTACGATGCCACAGGGCAGAGGGGACTTGGGGCAGCCGTCACTCTCACACGATGACTGTGTAAATGGACTTTGGAAAAGTAGTTCTGAAGCCGAATGCCTGTGGCCCCATGGCCCAGCATCCGATCCTGGAGACCCTCACGGAGATGGCAGCCTCGGCCCACCAGTGCCAGGAGCCCCGGGACAGCAGCGTCCTCAGCAGCGCCCAGGTGCGCCCAAGCTCCCACTGGATGCCGGGCTCACCTCGCTCCTATGTCAAAGGCATGTAAACACCCTGAAATCCCACCAGCTTGCTCTCCCTGTTTTGTCTTTGTCTTTGGTCTCCCCAGACAGTATAATTTCTCTACCTTTATTAAATGACCTGATTTTACTTCCACTTACTATTCTCGATGCCCTCCCCGCAACACACACACACAATATATCCCCCCTTTGATCAGTACCATTCACTAACCACGAGCAGACCAGGTCCTCTGCCGCAAGCTGCCTCACTTAATTCTTAGAACAACTTTTCATGGTAAGGACCACCTCCCCTGCTTACCCAGGAGGAAGCTGAGGCATGTGAAGGACAAAGAGCAAGTAACCAGTGAAGCCAAAGTTTAACACAGGTCTTATGACACCCAAGCTACGTGTGCCTTAGAACTAGGAAACAGAATCTGTCTTTAAGAGGGAGTGCACAGGCTCTAAGTGTTGAACCCACAGAAAACACTGGGCTGGCTGGATGGATCCTAGATGGTAATGCTTCTGAACCTGCAAATGCTTCTCTTCATTCATTCATTCCAGGATACGCTTCCCGAGATCTGATCGTTGTTAAGAGCACAGGGGATACGAAGGTGCATCCTGTGCTCCATTCTCTTCCTTTGCGCGCTCTTCACGCGTGATTAGGACAAAAATTTCACAGTGGTGTCAAATTAAAAGTGCAAGAGGGCTTCCCTGGTGGCACAGTGGTTGAGAGTCCGCCTGCCGATGCAGGGGACGTGGGTTCGTGCCCTGGTCCGGGAAGATCCCACATGCCGCGGAGCGGCTGGGCCCGTGAGCCTGCGCGTCCGGAGCCTGTGCTCCGCAACGGGAGAGGCCACAACAGTGAGAAGCCCGCGTACCAAAAAAAAAAAAAAACTGGAAGAAATTTTTAGGCTTTCTGAACGCTGTTATCTAATGTGTCTCTTCTGCAAATAAAAAAGATAAACATTTCTGGGTCAAACCTACTTAAATTCCCTACCTTTGGTGGTGAGAATTTTTGAGGTGACTTCCAGTTTCTCCAGTGGTTCCATCCCAATATTTTCCAGTTTCACAACAAGGTGCTGAGTTTCTCCGTTGTAAAGCTGGACTGACACGTTAGTGGATATTTCATCACCAGAGGAAGGTTGCAGTGAATGTGCAGACCTAAAATAATAGTAATAATTATAATAAATTTTAGAAACACAGAAAAAAACAAAGGAAACCAATGGCATTTTAGAATTATTCACATCACCACACTTAAACATTTCAGAAACAGGGACTAGGGAGGCTTGGCTTTAACATGGAATCAGCACCCAGCGTCCAGGAACTCAAGGGCAAATTGCCACGTGATAAGCGCTGTCTACATGCAGACGCGCCCTGGGTCACTGACCTGTCATCCACGTGATCGCTCTCACTGGGCCTTACTTTCTCAAGCGTGTGTGAAGCAAAAAAAATTCTTCATGATTGGATTATGGTGAGGACAAAAGTGAAACAATGAATTAATTCAAATGATCCGTGAGCATGCTGCACTCTTTGAAAATTTTTTTTAAATCTCATGCTCAGAAATGGCCTGGGAAAATCCACTGATTTAAGAAGAAAACTTAAATGAACCATTCCAAATGATAACGTGGGAAGTGGAAGAAAATGAAGAAAAATGAAAAGTACATACAACAGCCTCCACATCACAGGTAAAATCGACAAGCAACGCCGGCAACTCCTGACGGGACCCAGGGCAGCTGGCGGGTCCTCGGCACTGGTCAGCTGGGGCCCTGGACCAGAGGCCTCGAGCCTCGCCTGACACTCCCTTGAGGCTCCGGCACTACAGCCCTGGTCTGAAGCTCCAGCCTGAGTCCTACTGACTGTCACTCAATCCACAACGCTCATTACCCTGGTGTCTCCTTCCCAACCCACAGGCAGCAAACCCACTTCCGGGCAAGGAGGGACCAGTGACCACAGGGAAAAGGCTCTAGAGGCACAGTGGGGATGAAAGCCAGCCAACAACGAGGCAGGTGCGTGTGCAGGAGGTGGGGTTAAAAAGCGCATCCAAACCACATTTTCCGAAAATAACAGCGTAAAGAATCAACGTGAATCCCTTTGCATTTTATACCTGACAGTTGTTCATGAGTCAAGAAATAAACTTTCTCTGTCAAGAAAGGAAGAGTGACTCCCGTCCTCACTATAAATGACTTCTTCCCACAGTTTAGCAGGCAGTCCTTCTCTCCTTCTCAAGTGAAAGCTGCTTGTAGTCAATTTGAATTTGCAGAGAAGGTGTTTAGGAAAACTAAAACACAGCCTGCACAAATCACTCTGCCTCTCAAGCAAAGAGGATGCCAGCCCCTCTGGTACGGTGGGAAAAGAAGGAGGGAGAAAGCAGAGAACCATGCAGCCTGGCCGCAGGCCTGGCCCAGACACAGGCGCTGAGTGTCCCAAAGCACAGCGTCCCACCCATCAGAGCCCTGAGCTGGGATGAGACGAGGCTGGCACTGAGAAGGGGCCCATCAAGTAAGTGACTGAGCTGTTGAAACATTTCAGAAAATACCAAGATACACTTTATAAAAACAGCCCAAAGGATAAACATTAAAGCATTTTTCATATGAGCAAAAATTGAGACAATCCCAAGTTCCAAAAGCAAAGAGACAAATGGTGATGAGATGCTGAGATAGCTTTATGATGTATTTTTTTAAGCAATTAAAATAGAAATGTTTAGCTAATGTTATACGTTTATGCAAGAAGTAATCTATGATAGTATATAAAATGTAGTATGATCTCAACTATTCAAACATTTTTTTTCATGGATAAACAGTGGAAGGAAACACCAGAAAGCATTAATAGTAATTCACTCTGAGGTTTCCCTTTCTTCTTTATGCTTTCTTATAATGCTAAAGGAAAAAAAAAAAAAAGACTATTTTTTAGAAGATAAGACTTTTTCTTAAGTTCTCTAAAACCTCAACTGTTTCTCACCAAAATTACAATTCCAAAGCCTAATTTCACATTTTGTTCTGATCTTGGTAAGAAACACTTCAACTATATTCCAGTTTGCTGCAAGCAGAGCACACTGCCTACTGGTTAACTCGAAGAAACCCTTCGCCTCTATTCTGGTCGTAACGATCACAGGTTAGGTCAGACTCTTGGGGCCCCTGCAGAAGGTGTACCGAACAGCACTCCTAGGTGCCCCTCTTGTCAGCAAGCAGACCCAGGGCTGCGCGTGCTCTACCTGGGCAGAGACGTGCTGATCTGCAGTCTGGGCAGAGCAGGGATGACTTCCACCGTGGAGCCGCTGGTCTTTATTCCCGGGAGATTGTCCAGCAAACAGTCGCTGAAGACACCAAAGACCGTGGTGTGGTAACCTGGGGACAAAACGCAAAGCTTCACCACCTGAAAAGGCTTCATGAGACACCCACGCCTCAAGGCAGCCCCGGGGTGACAGGAACGCAGGGTCCCTTTCCGACCAGAGTTGAGATTTAGGCCCCGTCGCCTGCCAGGCTCACCCACAGCTCCCACGCTCAACCCCAAGACCCTCAGTTTCCTTGAGCAGAGGTGCGAACAGAACCTGCGTGCCCACTTCACAAGGCTGGCTGCGTCCAAGCGACAGTGTATAAACTATAGATCTCACAGAGCTTAATAATTAGTGTCTCATCCCTTTACCAAGTTGCTTTTCAAATTTATCCATCTCTAAAATGAAAATGATAGTTTGTATTCCTTTCCAGGACATAATGTAACTTAATAAGTATTTGAAAAAATGATTCGAAATCTTCTGTTGAGAGACGAAAGTTCAAGAGTCAGTTACTGTTTTTATAGCTGTCACGTGATACGGCAGATCTGCTCGATGTGTACAAGTACTACACTGTAAGATTAGCAAAATTTCCATGGAAAAAAAGCCCTCCATGGCTTAGATAAGCACTTGAAACTGTTTAAGCAAAGCTTTAAAATGGCTTTTGAAATTCTGAGATAATTATTATAAACAACATTCACTGTGTAACAAAATCAAATAATACTCGATGGCTAAATGCCTAGGGTGACAATTTTTCTGCGTTCATACTAAGTGGCTACATACCCAACAAGAAGCAAGCTGGCACCTGTACAGCCTCACCAATGCTCCCCTTTACCTCCCACCAGTTCCAACTGGCCCCTCAACGTAAAATAACTCCAATTCACGGCACCCGCATTTCCTTTTTTTTAAGTATGTTCCTTCTAAGCCCCCTTTAAATTAACTTGCGAACCTTTTCCTCCCCAGAAACCCACAGCTGGCACAATGCCCTGTCATACTGTTCTTTCTATGAAACCTGAGAGGATGTGGCTTTGTCTACGAGGCAACCTTTGTTTGCAGTTTCTTAATTAAAATCAATCATTTTCCTTTTCTCACCCACTGCTGAAGGTGACTGCAAATAAACTGAAAATCTGATGACAATCCTGTGTCTTATGTCCAGTGATACTTCACACATAAGGCTCCCCAAACAACGGACACCAACTAGTCTGTCCCAGCGACCTCTTGTCACCGAGGCTTCACTACTCATCCGTGGACGTATTGGTCCTCGGCTGTGTGTCACTCTGAGTCAAGCCTTTCGGTCCTGGCTACTTCCTCTCTCATCTGTCTCCTCTGCTCTATTCCCAGCCACAGCTGGGGTCTGATGTCTGACATCTTCTCCCTGGGCTACGGCTGGAGCTTCCTAGTTGGTCTCCTTTCTCCAGTCCTGCCCGCCTGCAGCCCGTTCTCCAATGCAGCAGCCTGGAGCAGCTCTGAACCGCCTGTCAGACCATATCTCTCCTCTCTTCAAATAACGCAGCAGCCCACACTGCCCTCAGCAAGACTTATGAGGTCCTCTGGGTCGGCCTTCTCTCTGCCTTCCCAGCCTCATCACTACACCCCTCTGCCTTAGACCAGTTAATTCTGAGCCCCCCTCCAGCTCCCTCTGCACCCTGTTCTCTCGTACCACCAGGTAGGTAAGAGCCTGGACCAGATGTTCTTCCTGCCTGGATCCCCCTTACTCTCCATCCCACTCGTTCGGATAACCCCTAGTTCGCCTTCAAACCTCAGGGTCACTCGTCAGGAGAAGTCCTTCTCCGCCCACCTCCCGTTCTGGGTCACCCCTCCCCCACTGCCCACAAGCCAGGGCTCTGCCCATCTCAGCACTGCCTGCAACACACCCTCACCTAGGATGCTGTTGCCTCTTTGCTCGAGAGAGAGAGCACCTTTCCCAGTGAATGTTTGTTCTTTCAGCCACCAAATAGCTAAGAGCTACTAGTAACGTGCCAGGTGTGAGGATACAGCCAGGCTGGCAAGGAAAAGGCCAACAAGCCACCGTGATCAGCGACGTGAAGGAGGGGCCTGAGCCAGCGGAGGGGAGCTGAGGACGATCTCCAGGGGGAAAGGAAGGCTGGGCTAGGCACTGGAGAGGGCCCGAGCCAGTGGAGGGGAGCTGAGGACGATCTCCACAGGGAAAGGAAGGCTGGGCTAGGCACTGGAGAGGGCCCGAGCCAGCGGAGGGGAGCTGAGGACGATCTCCAGGGGGAAGGGAAGGCTGCGCTAGGCACTGGAGAAGCACCAGGGTCACAAGTCTGGAGGCACACCAACAGAAGGAAAGCATGGCGTGTTTCCAGGACAGGAGTCGTATGAGCCGGCAGAGATGAGCAGTGCCCAATCACACAGGGCTCCACAGCCCTGGTAAGGCGTGGAGCCCTGATGGAAAGCGCATGGTGAAGGTGCTAAGACTTCCAGTCCAGAGATGACATGACCACACTTGCCCTGTGGAAAGGTCACGTGGCTGTAATACGGAAAGAGTGAGGGCAGAAACACCAGTCCTGATGCTTCTGTGACAAACTCTAGCAGAGGGTCCTGTTCTGTCAGACCAGAGCGGCTGTGGAGGTGGAGAGGGTGCGGATGACACGGTCAGTGTGGTAGGGGGCAGGAGGAGGAGACAGGAGAAGGGAAGGATGACTCCCAGTGCCCGGGCAGGGCAACGGACCAGACGGCAACGCCCTCGCTGGGACAGGACCACGGCAGGAGGGGAGCTTGGGGGATGAGGTGACGGGCTCCGGCTGGGACATGCTGTATGTGACGTGCCCACGAGACAGCCAAGAAGATGGGTGGGAAGCGGCTGGATGTGCAGGTCCAGGAAAGGGGTCTGGACAGGAGACGTGGCCCTGGGAATCAGCAGCATGGAGATGGGACCTGAAGCCAGGAAAGTAGATGACTCTGATGGGGCTGCCGAGAGACAGCAGGTGGAGAAAGGAAGGGAGGAGAGAGGAAGGGCGGGAGGGGGTGGGGGGGGAGGAGAGGCAAGGGGAAGCAGGAGGGAGGGAGGGAAGGACAGAGCTGGGTGCAGATTGAAGGGTCGGGCTGAAGAAGTGTCTGCAGAAGACACTGCCCCAGATGACAGGCAGGAGAGGCAGCAGAGATGCGAGGGTGACCAGGCGAGCGCACCCAGGAAGGAGGCGGGCAGCGGTGCCCAAGGTTGCTGAGCAGTGGAGCTGGACAAAATCTGAAATGTAGGCACCGGATTTAGCCGGAAAAATACTGCCAGTGGCCTCAGCGACAGCAGTTTTTGTGAGGTGACGGCTGGATGTGCAGGATGCGGTGGGTTAGAGAACCAGCACAGAGGTGGAAGAGTGGATTCAGCATGTCCAGACAGCTCTCTGAAGAGGTCTGCTCGGAAGGAGAGACAGCAGATGAAGCCACAGAGAGAGGAAATCGTGGGCTCAGGGGGCGGGGGGGCAGGGGGTTTTAACTGCAGTGGGAGAACCTTGGAGCGTGTTTGCAGGCTCCGGGGAAGACAGACAGGAGCGCGGGGGGTGCCCTCCACATCCCGCACGCTCTACATGGTTCGTGGCGTGTCCCAAAGCACCGCCATCCATCCGTGACCTGTTAATGGGCGAAGACCGGAATGCCGGGAAGCACAGGAGCCAGCAGCCCCCGAACCTGCTTACCATTCACAGCAATCGTCCCCGTCGTCTGCGGGACCCCAACAAGCGTCACTGGGTAAAGACCAGACTCAGCCGGGAGGGAGAGCGCCGCGGGGAGAGATTCAAACTCAACTCCACTCGTGAGCAGCCCCTGGAGCAGGTGACAGAGGACGGCAGTGAGCACGGCCCTAACCCAATCCCAAAGCCACCGCTCTTGGTCGGTCCCGATCGGCCCCCAAGCATCGTGCCTTGCCCACAGGAGAGCCCCGGGACTCTCAGAAGGAAAAGGCTCATTAGTGGCTCTTATAAAAGTCCACAGGGAATTGTAGAGATGTCCTCAAAGTGCGATGAACACAAAACAATCTCAAAGTGGACAGCACTGTGGGTGCTTGATCAACAATTCCATCTTTAATATTAGCCCCGCTTGATGTATTTTTAATATTTGTTCTGCTTTCTTGTTTTACCAAATTGGAATGTAAATGAAAAGAAAAAATAAAATATTTTATTTAGAAACAAAATGAAAAACATGAAGTGTGGAAATAGATCATCAGTTAATATCCTTCCACCAGTGCATCTGTGAATTACCAGTTCATCTCACTAAGCCCCCGGCCGTATGCTTGACGGCGAACGAGACGGGCTCCCTGGCCTCCAGGAGCTGCCCCATGATTGCAGGACCTCTCCGCGCTCAGGACCTTCTCCTCAACACTGTAACAGAGGCCCCATCCAGCACAACAGCCAAGAGAAGAAAGAAACGGCATGAAAACAATTATTCACACACACAAAAACTGTGGAACCTACGAGGAAAACTGAACTAACAAGGGCACTTAGCCAAGTAACAAAGTCAGTATTAAAAAAGCAAAAGTATTTCTATAATCTAGCACTAAACAAAACATATTAGAAAATAAAATATTACAAATACCATTAACAAGAGACCAAAACATCCCTTATCTTGGAATAAGTCTAATGAGTGGCCTGTGAGATTCCCGCGCTGAGATCTACAGAAGATGGCTGAGACACATTAAAGAAGACCTAAATGCAGGAGGGGTCCTGGATTCTTCCCAGGGGGCTTGTTTTCTGCAGTGCTATGGTCGAAGCAATCCTGAACCTCTTTTAGGTCTATCCCAGGAGCAAGCAGCTGAGAAGCGTGCTAATGTTGCTGTGCGCCCAGGTTCTCCCACTGGAGGGAAGGACGCTGATGTAGAAGGCAGGAAGGCGAGAAGGACCCTACGGAGACGGACTAGAATTGGAGGGATGTGTGAAGTCAGACGTGCGAAGTCTGTATCTGTACTGCGTATATGCATGTCTAAGGGCACATGTATATGTATGTACACACACGGGCAGGTGTATGCATGTAGGTACGTGTGTAAGCACGTGTCTATGTGTGCATGCATGCAGACTTTTCCTAACCCTGTCTACAGAAAGTACCCAGAAGCAAAGGCTCTCCAATAACAATGAGCACACCTGCGCCCAGAGTCTGAGCAAAAGCATGAAATGATCTAACCGTGTGTGAAACAGATGTAGTGGCCAAGAATGGAAGCAGAGAAACCAATTAGATGGCTATTGTCTCCAGGCAAAATATATTGGCATTTGATTTCTTTTTAAAATAGCTAAAGCAAATACGGCCAACTGTGAGCATTTGCTAAATGTGAATGGTGGATGTACAAGGGCTTATTATTCCCTGTAACATTTCATATGCTTGAAATATTCCATAATTTAATTTTTAAACTCTGAACATGATTTGTGGGCTATCTCCTAGTAGTAACTTATTTTATTCTTTGTTCTTCCTCATTTTTTATAAAAAGCACATATTACTTTTCAGCCAGATGTAAATGAAAGCTTCTTTTTAAGACTAAAAATATGTATAAGAAAGAATAGCAAGCATATGATACTTTAAGCACTTTGGGGGAAATTCTCTAAACAACTATTATTCCTGGTTTAGGCCAAGAGACAGAAAGTCACTAAAGGGCCTGACCAAGAGCTAAACCCTAAGGTTGGCACATTCTTGTGCAACCGGAGGAGGAGGGAACACTCATCCTTACAGGTCATTCTTGGAGTGACCTCAGGGTGGTAAGCTTAATATTCAGCTGAATTTCTAAGAGCTCCAACAGATTTGGGAAAACCATGTCTCACGCTGGAGGCCTAAACATCATCTTCAATAACTCCCAGTCTGCCTCTGAGCTCCCACTCACCCTGTGTCCTCAGTGGGGCCTCCCCTAACTCTCCACGCAGCTCCTGCAGCCCCTCATGCACCCCACCACGGCTCTGACCAAGGTCACGGCAGAGGCCAGGCCTGACGCGTGGCACGGGCCCTCAGCAGGACACCTGTACGGACAGCCCACCTCCCACCCTGAAAATGAGTCATAAAACCCCAAAGGAAGGCATCGCCCAGCTCAGCACCATCCTTCACACAATGCCGAAAATTTACAAAGTGGTTCTATACAATAGTAAGCATAGAGAAGACTTGAGGACTGGAATCCACCCGATGGCGGAGGGCTCCGCTCTGGAAACACTAGGTCTAGCTTGGTGAGCCGTATGAATCTCCTTCCCGCTCACTGCAGAATTAGGGGAGCAGTTCCAATGGACAGCGCTGCAAAAGGTGAGCCTCTAACGCCGTACACAAACACAGAAACAGAACATCAGATTTCAAACCCAAGGGAAACTTCGCATTAGCAGTGTAGCCGTTTATTCTCTTACGAATAAAGAGCTCGCTCTTCCCTTAGGCCTTGATCATCTTATCATCTTGTAGCAGTGCAGTAACAGTGATATTGAGTGGTGGGCTCAATACAGGGTTTGTAACCTTGCTAATCTCATGTAAATTTCAATATAATTATTTCAAATCTTATATGCAATCAACTAAGCTCTGTGTATGTTCAAATCCGAGATATCTCTGTTCATTGACTCACACGTCTCACTGCATACCATGCACTAAAGACATGGGAATGTCAAGATGTAGTCTTCACTCACAAGAAGATTATAATCTTTGGCAAAACAAATATTAAAAATAGACATAGGGCTTCCCTGGTGGCGCAGTGGCTGAGAGTCCGCCTGCCGATGCAGGGGACACGGATTCATGCTCCGGTCCGGGAAGATCCCACATGCTGCGGAGCGGCTGGGCCCGTGAGCCATGGCCGCTGAGCCTGCGCGTCCAGAGCCTGTGCTCCGCAACGGGAGAGGCCACAACAGTGAAAAAAACAGACATAGATTGTAGGCAGTATGCCTGAAATATTAAGTAAAAAACTTATTTTAATGGTAAGTTGATGTCTAGCCCAAAAGGGTCAAATGATTCATGATACATACCATGTTTTCAACTCGGAGTTCAAACGGCATTGGGTTATATACCATCAGCTGAACTTCACACACATCTCCTTGAACCCACTGGAAATCTAGAAATACATACACACAGAAGAGTCCACGTTTTAGCTGGTGTTTCTGCACGTTTCACATGGTTTCAGATTACTCCCTGGCAATTTATTTTTCCACTGAAGCAGTGGGCACTGCGATCATCCTGAGATACACAGTTTAAAGCTATTTTACTGCTACCTTTCTGCAATGCAAAGCACATCATCCCTGCCACTTGGATGCCTTGTGACTGATGCTTCCCTCCCTCAGTGCCAAGCGCAGCTGCACGAAACTGGAATCAATCCAGACAGCACTATTCTTGGTGTAGAGCCATACGTCACACAGACCTTTGCGGGCCCAGAGGCTGTTACTTAGGAAGGTGGCACTGTAGTCAATTTTAAGTGGCACATAGCGTGGTTTCCCTTTCCCCTCCCTAAGTTTGTGAGAGAAGACAGTGGCTTCTCCTCCCTGTCCACTCCCAGGTCAGCTGCAGTCCAACATCTACGGGAGGCAGAATTCTGAGATAACCCCCGAGACTCCCGGCCCCTGGTGTACATGCTGTGTCATCCTCTACCCCTGAGTGTGGAGATGACGATAGGCTATGTTATATAACAAAGGGGAAGGGGGCTTCCATATGTGATGAAGGCTCCCAAGCAGTAGGCTTTGACTTAATCAATGGGAGATTATCCTAGGAGAGCCTGGCCTACTCAGGTGAGCCCTTGGAAGGGAACATACCCATCCTGAATGAAAAGATTCAAAGCATGAGAGGATGCACGGAGGAGGCCATGTGGCCAGGACCCAAGAACGGCTGCTATGAGCTGAAAGTGGTCCAGCTGACAGCCAGCAAGAGAACAGAGACGTCAGTCCTACAACCACAAGGAATGGATGAAGAACCTGAGGGAGACTGGAAACAGATCCTTCCCAGTTGAGCCTC
The DNA here is from genome assembly GCF_951394435.1 of Stenella coeruleoalba. Lineage (NCBI taxonomy): Eukaryota > Metazoa > Chordata > Mammalia > Artiodactyla > Delphinidae > Stenella > Stenella coeruleoalba. The sequence goes on along the minus strand of NC_137163.1, from coordinate 3,218,335 downwards.
CAGATGAGAACACAGCCCCACCTGACACCTGGATTTCAGCCTGCAAGACTCTGAGCAGAGGACCTAGCTAACACATGCTGGACTCATGACAGTAACAGTGAGAAAATAAACTTGTGTTCTTTAAGCCACTAAATTGGTGGTCATCTGTTACACACAAAAGAAAAGTAATACGGTCCCCATCCCCACTCCACTGCCCTCTCCTCCCCTTAAGAGTCTCCATTAGGCAAACTGGAAGGGGCTTCAGAACCAAGTAACACGTGTTGGGCAGGAGGTACTGTCCAGCCCTTGGAAGGCTGTCTCTTACTCTTCATAATGACCTGGTGAGGTAGATATTACAATCCCACTGTTACAAGGCAGGTACTCAAGGTCCAAAGAGTTAATAAACGTGCTGGGAATCAGACAGCCAGCAAGTGGGGCAGCAGGGATTCAAGCCCAGGTCTTTGAACTCAGAGAAGTATCTAGACTGGACAGTGGTGGTTAAAGGGTTTTTTCTACAGTAGACACTAAGATTTACTGATTAGAATTCTTCAGCTTTCACAGGCTTTCATAAAGACACCATTTTCCCCAAACACTTCACCCCAGGTCCCCTGCACAGAGACTAAGACAGGTTGCACCAAACCTATGGCATCCTGAAATTGCATGCAGTGAAGAAGGAGCCCACCAGGTGAGTTAGTTTTCAAAATGCTTGCACAAGCAGGTACCCATTTGAGCCTCTTGACAATACAGTGAAGCAGTCAGCAGAGCACGTATCACCCCCATTCACCAACAAGGAACACTGAACCGTCCACCATCGATGGCCCTAATGAATGAGGCAGCCGAGTCCAATCTCCGTGTGCCTGGCCCCAAAGCCTCTGCTGCTCCCAGGCTGCTGCTCTCCCCCCGTTGGCTCCAGGAACCCACCTCTCTTCACCCAGCCTCAGGCTGAGAACCTCTGCGGGAGGGAGGGGTCACAGAAGGCCTTCTGCAGAGACACGGTGCTTCCACCCCCATCTTCAGCGGCATCACTGAGCCCATCACTGCCTCAGCGGCCAGCACCCCAGCCCTTCCTCACTGCCAATGAAAATGTCATTTGTTTTAACAGCTTGCTATGCCTGATAACGAAGGAACTGTTTGTCTTCTCTACCACGGTCAAATAACCATCATTTCAAAATTCATTTTCCTGGGGTTCTGAAAGGAACCGTTTATACTTGCACAGTCCTAGTCACTAAAGGTAAACCTAAGATAAATCCCTGATTACAGGAATAGTTATTTGTCTGAGAGGAGATCATCTCCTTCCTAAGCCTTAGTGTGTCAAAGCACACGGTGGGGGCTTCCCTGGTGGCGCAGTGGTTGCGAGTCCGCCTGCCGATGCAGGGGACACAGATTCATGCCCCGGTCCAGGAAGATCCCACATGCCGCGGAGCGGCTGGGCCCATGAGCCATGGCTGCTGAGCCTGTGCGTCCGGAGCCTATGCTCCGCAACGGGAGAGGCCAAAGCAGTGAGAGGTCCGCATATTGCAAAAAAAAAACCAAAAAACAAAAAGAAGCACACGGTGGGGCCCCTTCCTCGATATTTTGTCCCAGAAACCACAGGAAGGAACAGCATCGAAGGCTATGAAACACCCTCTGTATCGGGCCCTCTGCACACTGTATTGCACAGCCCCCATGTGTGTTCTTAGCCGTGGACAAACAACATCTTTCGGTGGCTTTTGTTGACAAGCTCCTCTCTTTCCACCACACTGGCTGGACCCATCTGGAGGGTGACGCTCCTGATTCCTCACGGCGTCCCCAGCACCTTGGACAGTGCACACAGCGCTGCTCACAGCCTTCTGAGAAAGGCTGCTGGATGCTTCAGAACATTATCTCACTTGACCCTCAGAAGAATCCTCCTCGTGAGCTTCTGGCGCCCGGTCTCTGTAGACGGCACAACTGCAGTCCAGGGAGGCCCGGCGGCAGCCCAAGGCCATCTGACAGCTCCGGCCTGGCCAGGCCACCAAGCCTCCTCCGGGGCAGCTGTCGAGTCGGGCGAGAAGCCCAGCTCCACCACCACGTCCTGGCACAAATTAGGCTCAGGACATGTACAGCCATCACCTCGGCGTGGAGTCTAACTCGGACGACAGAGATGCTAGCAACACACGGATGGAAAGACTGATAAATTATTCCAAGATAGCGTGGAAAATGGTCGTCTCAGGAACTGCCTCAAGGGTTTCTTCTTCTCTAATATTCTGTGCCCCTTGCTGTGATAACTCCCCCAATTATAAGGTTCATTTATAGAGATTGGGATTCTAGGTTAAAGACGTGCGATTCTTCAAACCTCCAGGCAGGTTCTCGCTGATGAGTCTGTTGCTAAAAAGATATTAGAAGCCACAGAATATAAATTACATGTTCGTACCCATGGGTCTTCAACAAACAACATGCATCTTGGCTGAAGTTTCTGTTATCTCCCCAGAAGTCTTGCATCATCCACTGGATTTGTCCTCAGCCCAGATGAACAGGTGCTTCTTTCTCACTGTTATGAGGAGCCGTATTTAAAGGAAAAGGTCCCTGGGTTTTGAGTCACAAACCATGGACATAGCCTGAGCTCTGTCCTTACTAGCTACCTGACCTAGGGCAGGAATTTACAATCACTCGGTTGTAATGTTCTCATCTGTAAGTTGGGAACACAACACTTGCAGCATCACACGGTCATGAGAATCGCTGGATAAGGTGGAAGCCCTCTGCAGCAGATGCAGGGTGTTCTTTTCATAAAAGGAAGCCTCAGCAGTTTCTGAAGATCAGAGAGGAAGAAAATCAAGAGGAAAGGCCAGCTGCATGGGCAGTGACCCTGCAGCCACACTGTGCCAGGCTCGGGGCCACATTCTGCTTAACGCTGTCCCTGTCTCCAATTTCCTCATAATTTTTGAACAAGGGGGCCCCACAAATCATGCAGCTGGTCCTGGGAAGGAGTCTCACTCTTCCAGTCCCCCAAATCGTCTCTGGAAGTTTCTCTAAACAAAATGGGTGAAAGTTTCCTAAAATGTCCTTTAGGGGAGAAAGCTTATCATCAACCCTAACAAGATCCAAAAAGACCAGCCAGAGACTCCTAGGAGGTCCAAGAGACAAGCCTCATTAACTCTGTAATGACAGGTCCAGGTCCACCCAGGGGAAAAGGGGCCCAGAAAGTGACCTGCCCACCATCAAGAAACAGTGAGACTCGGACTGGAACAAGCCCCAGCCCCCCACACCTCCAAAGAGATCAAAGGAGGCACCCGCACTGGCAGACGCGCACTGCTCGCCAACATGCGCTGGAGCAGCCTGGGACCCGGCCTCCCTGCTCAACCACGATGTCCCCCCGGCTCCCCTGCTCCCAGACTCCCCAGCATGCTCTCCAGAGCAGAGAAACAGTAGGGAGGCTGCGGCTGTCTTTCAAAATCGACAGACTGAAATGAGAATGTCAAAGCAGGTCAGTGCTTTGTGACCACCTAGAGGGGTGGGATAGGGAGTGTGGGAGGGAGGGAGACGCAAGAGGGAAGAGATATGGGAACATATGTATATGTATAACTGATTCACTTTGCTATAAAGCAGAAACTAACGCACCATTGTAAAGCAATTATACTCCAATAAAGATGTAAAAAACAAAAAAAGACTTGCCTTCACACAACAGAGTGCCTGCGGGGGGCGGGCCTGCCCCCCTGACAACCAGGAAACAGTTGCAGCTGGTCACTCGTTCTTTTTCACGGACATTTACTGCTCGCCCTTTGCTGGACCATGGAGAGGGGGCCACAGCCCCTGCCACTGCCACCACCGCAGCCCAGGCTGCCACAGCTGTGGTCACCCTGCACCACCACCACCGCCACCACCCAGGGGACCCCCAGGAGTGGAATGGCCCCTGCCCTCCTGCACCTTCACCCCCACCGGGGAGACCCTCATGGCAGCCGGCTGGCAGGGAAGTCAGGGAAACGTTCAGCCCAAGCAGCACAGGGGGAATGGCGGGTAGGGGTCAGAGGACTAAGAGGCAGTACCTGACCTCCGATATACATCTGTGTACACTGATTTGTTTCACCCTTACAATGCCTGATAAGTGATAGGGGCAGCCACGCCTACGTGATGGATGTGAGAACAAAAGAGCAAAATCATTTCCCAGGATGCAAATGGAAAACGTTCAAACAACATCTGTCGTTTTAAATATATTTAGTTACTACCTGTCACTTGCCTCTAACTTCTACGTACACCTCACGACAGCAAGGACCACGCCTGCACTTCTCACCGTTAGAACCCACAGGCTGGGCTGCCACATGCCTCACACGCAGGGAAACTCGGGGAGTTCACGGATGGATGAGAGAAGGAACCAATGAACCAGTGAAGGACTGAACCAAGAGACACGCACGCGCGCACGCACATCGAGGCTGTAGCGTGCTATATGCTTAGGGCTTCTGCTTTCAGAAATGTACCAGAATTTACAATCAGATGCTATTTTTTAAGGGCATCACCCCATATTTCTTCCTTTATTTTCTTGTTTTAACTAGAGCCCTCCGAGCCACACCTTAGAAGCCCACCTGCTCGTCTGGGCCAGCTCTGCTTCCTGAGCCCCCGGGAGGCCTTCCTAAGTCTCAGCTCGTCCCATACATATGATCTCCCCAAACTCAACAGGTGAGTCCCAGGTGCTGCTGGCGGCGGACCTAGTTTCAGAGCGCTAGGATATTCAACTTCCCGGGTATTACACTGCCTTGCTGTCGAAGCTGACCTGGAGGATGCGGGAGGTGGGCAGCTGTGTGTTATCACTGACTGAGGCCCATGCCAGGCGTGCTGCACACATTAGGGAAAGCTGGAGGGCCCTGGTTAGAACAGCACACTTGATCTGAAAAATTGGGAGTTTCTCATTTCTCTGAGTTTGCTTCTTCATCTGCAAAAGGGAGGTAAAAATTACTTCCTCCAAAACTACTAGGAAAACTAACTGAGCTAAAATGTGACAGCATTATACAAAGCACAACTTGAATCAAAGGAGTGGTTGAGCGTCGCCAGAGAGCACGGGGGCGCTTTAGCACTCCTGCCCTCACCACGCCCTCGTCTTAGGGAACAGCTTAGAAACACTCAGTTTTCAAGGTGTGCAGGGGTTTAATACTTGTGAGTGAGCATCACCAGAGAGCACGGGGGCGCTTTAGCACTCCTGCCCTCACCACGCCCTCGTCTTAGGGAACAGCTTAGAAACACTCAGTTTTCAAGGTGTGCAGGGGTTTAATACTTGTGAGTGAGGTTTCTTATGAGATCTTCATAGACTCCAAGAAACTCTCCTGCTGGCGTGAGTGTAAGGAATCTCCACCGAGGCTATGGGCTGTGCGTCGTGCCTGGCCTTGAGCTCCACGGTACGGGGCAAAGGCTCTGCTGTGCAGTTACCCATCCTGAAGCTCAGCTTCCTTGTCTGTAAAATGGGGTCACACCATCCACCCCACTCCTTCATTCACTCCACACTGTTCTAGCAGGGGGAGACGGGGAGGACAGGAACATAAACAGAGGGACGCATCTAGGTGCTGTGAAGGGCAACCGGCAGTGAGGGGAGAGTGGGGAGAAGTGGCCCATGAGGTGCGGGTCAGAGGCAGCCTCTCTGAGCGGGGCCCGCAGAGTGAGCGAGGTGGGCAGGGGGTGAGCTCTAGGCAGAGGCGCAGCGAGCCCTGAGACTGGAACGAGACAGCACGTCCAAAGAACAGAAAGCAGCCGTGTGGCTGGAGCCGAGGGCCACGAGTGGAAAGGTGGGAGGTGAGCGGGAAAGGCAGAAAGAGCGTGGCTGGCGCCGTCAGGAGAGCCCGCCGCCCGGCTACGGGGCGTGACAGGACACGTGCATCCTGGGAAGAAGGGCCTCATGAGGTCAGGACGCCTTCGCCTACATCAGGGCTAAGAAGTTAAAGGAGGAAAAAGGACAGAAGGAGAAGCGAGCGCTGACTTGCAAAAGCTTCGCACGACTTCTACCGAAACCCCAACCAGTGACGGGCCTCTCAGTCCTTTAACTCTGTTACTGCGACTTGCAGGCACCACGATCTCAAAATGCGAGGGGCCCGAGGAGGGGAAAGCTGGCCAGGAATGAGGCCTGCAGCACGGCCAGGCTTTGGGAAGGACACGGAGGGAGCCCTGGGGTCCGCGGTGAGGAAGGAGAGGTGTGGCCGTGGGCTGGGACATGGCCGGGGAGCCGAGCACACAGAAGGGCACACTGGAGATTCTCAGGAACGCGTGTTCCGCTCCCGGTCAACCCCGAGACCATCTCATCTCCCCTTGCTGAGTCACCAGGCATCTCGGAAGTGGCGATCGTTAGTGCGCTACAAAACAAGCGCTGTCAGCGTTCAAAGGGGAAAATGCTACGAGGTCCTTATGCCCCAGTCAGTCCTGAACATAAGTCAACCTTTAATCTCCTTTGATGACTCCGAAGTTACTCCAGGCCTTGGGAAATCACCCTAATCTCCTAGTACCTCTCTTCTGTAGTTTACATAAGTCTCAGATAACAGAGGTCTTCTGGTTTCTAGAACTCCCACAAAAACTGCCTTTTACGAAATAGATATCAAAAAGTCAGGTCTATAGGCAATGGCCTGGCCAAGGCAGCAAACTGAATAAACCTGGATGAGGGCATATGCACACGCACACGGATGAACTGCAGTCAAGTCTCAAGCTTTAAAATCTAGACGAGCCACCAGGAGCTGGGCAGCAGAGCACAGCCAGCAAGCCAGCATGGGCGGCCTACCTATTTTCCTGTTCCGCTCCTCCCCACGGTTGTGTGCGATGATCGGTGAGTAGATGAAGGGGCTCTTGGTCGACACGCTCTGGCCCAGCAAGCTTTTCATTTTCTGTGGCCGGAGGCTGGCAGGAAGGTTCAACAGTTTCACATGCCTGTGGTTCCAAAGGGAACAAAAATACTTCAGCTGCCTGTTCGCTTGGGTTCAGCGTAAATACGACCAGGTATCAGATGTTAGAACGACAGTAAATCAAGCAGCAGATAAACTGAGGGGAGGAAAAGTACTCAATTTCACAGAACAAAGCGGAAGAAGGCTGCACACAACCGCTCCAGACCATCCCAGGGAGAGAAGACGTCCACGCCGGGCAGCAGCCACGCCCCTGGGCCACTGCACTGCGGCCAGAGAGGCCGCTGGAAACTGGTGACAGCAGGAGACAGTACACCCTTCAACCCCAGCACCTGTGACCTCCCTTGGGAGCAGCTGGGCAAGACAGGGCTCAGGGTCTGGAAAGCCCTGAGGCCTGAGGCTGAAGGGACAGGGTTGGGGAAGGGCTGGAAGGTGGGCGGGACCCTTACTGCTCCTCCCTCCCCATCTGCAGCCCCTTTGCAGGAGGTAAGGCCGGAGGGTGGCGAGGGGAAACAGCGCACGTCCCTCAAGGGAGACAAACCACTTGAAGCGGTGCGCTGGCCTCCAGCTCTCTCCCTTCCTCTGTAAGGCCGCAGGTGGACGTGGCGTGGATCACTGAGTAACCTCAGGGAGGCCAGCCACCCTGGAGAACTCACTGCCCAAATGGTATCAGACTCTGTGTGAGTGGGACTTAAATCTGGGTTGCAGTGAGGGCTAATTTTTCTGAGATTTTAGGGATAATTTCTCTGCCACAGCACAGGCTAACCTATAACTGACTATATCTACATCTATATCTATATCTATATCTATATCTATATCTATCTATCTATCTATATATATATATATATATATACCCTATAGAGACCCCTCACGGAATCCACAAAATCACGCCTTTCTCAGCTGAAGGACTCCCAGCCATCTAGGGCAACCCTACCCGGCACACAGGCAACCCCAACTCACTCAACCGTCACTGACAGCTCCCCGAGCCCGGCCCCGGGAGAGTGAGGGTCACGCGCGTGACTCCCACCTACGCCCACAACGATGCAAGGAAGCAGACGGTGCTTGCACACCAAAGCCCTTCAACAAGGGTTGTATCTTGCACACCTTCTCTGACTCTTCTTGTCGTTGCAGACCCCCCCGGCATGCTCTTCTCGTGCGGGATCAGAATCACTTTGTTTTCTATTTGTTGCAGTTCAGTTGTGAGCTTTCCAAGGACAGGGGTACCCAGGGCCCCATTTGCCTCTCCAGTACTGGTGCAATACTTCAATGCAGAGCTCTCGATAAATGTTGCCTGAATAAACTCCCAAAAGCTGGATTTCAACCTCAGCTTCCAAATCTTCCAAAACCGTATATTTAAGGCTAAGCAGTTTATCCCTAACAGTTGCAAATCCCAGCCCTTTGTGCACATTCAAAAAATACCAGCTGCGCTGCACTGGGACGAGGGTGGGCCAGCCTTCACACTGGCCGAGATGCCACGTCTGATGTGCATCTAACACCCACCACATCCAACCCAGGGGGATTCGCCTGCTCCTGAGAAGCAGCTTCAACAGACACAGACCTGACTGCAGTCTGAAGGACCTACCAGCTGGGCAACGGGCACAGATGGCTTCATCTCCCTGGACCTCAACCCTCTCACTTATGAAATAGGAAAAATAATCGGCACCTGATAATGCTCTGCAGAAGGAGGACACCTCCTTTCCCCGGTTCCATGTTTCCATGAGGAGGGACATCCTTAGGGTCGTGGTCCTAACCTCGCTCCTGCCCACCCTCACTCCTCCCAAGGGAGGTGGTGAATTTGGAAGGAGAACCAGCGTGTGCACCTCTCAGGCCCTGCCGAGAGCACGTATTCAGTCCTGCTCTCTGCACGGACGGAACAGAGCCTGTCTCACGAAAAAGCACACCGTCACCCGGCTCTGCCAGAGGCTGGGGCACAGGTGGACAGCCCTGAGCCACTGCCATCCACCTGAGACAGACGCTTCTTTCTGCTGATTCCAAACTCAGGCAGAGAAGGGGAGTGGTCTGAAGCAGAAACCTTCGTACCTTCGCAGGGTACTTTGAGGACTGAGTTAACATGCGTCAAGCACCTGTAATAGTGCCTGTCACCTAGCAGGTGCACAAAAGCCTTTCTCTTTCCTCCCTAAAACAACACTCGTTTACAGGCACAGAGAGCCAAGTCCCTGCGCAAAGGTCACAACACCGCACCGGGACAAAGAAGCGAAGTGTTGGTCCCAGTGATGTTAGAGCAGCCTGGGAACCTTAGACCAGCACCGCCCACTCGAGCCTTTAAGTTTACTCATCTGTAAAATGATACCATTTTCTTGCAACACAAATAGCATTCTACTCTGTGCCACCGTCGCCACCTAAAAATGAGATGTCATCTGTGATTCTAGGAATCATGTACACAAGCACAGAAATTCCAGATCACATAAAAGCTTACTAAAATATGCAGAGGAATTCTGAGGGCGTGGTCAGCCAGAAAAGTAACCCGACAAGCAGTCATGGCATTCATTTATAACTCAAAATCTAGCATCAAATGTCTGTTTATAAAATGTACCCAGAAAAACAATCATTCAAGGCACCTGACCTAGAGGAAATATAATTCATTTAGCATAAATTTCTGTGGAACTAATAATATTATATCTGGTTTATGAAGCTGCCAACAGTAAAGCAGAATTCCAGGGATGAAGTGTCCAAACCAAGGATTATTTTTAGGGATTCCACTTGGAAACAGTTGACATTTTAAAATCTGACTTCTCAGTATACCGTGGCTAATTAGGACCATGCAAAGCAGTGGTGGAACACTAATTAGGAAAGTGATATAAAACATATTGGTGGGAAGAATGACACAGGAAAAAACAGCTCACTTTTTCTTTCTTGGTTTTTAATTCCTCAAGCTTATTCACAGGGGAGACATATCTAAGAACCTCCCGGGGCTTCCCTGGTGGCGCAGTGGTTAAGAATCCACCTGCCAACACAGGGGACACGGGTTCGAGCCCTGGTCCGGGAAGATCCCACATGCCGTGGAGCAACTAAGCCCATGCGCCACAACTACTGAGCCTGTGCTCTAGAGCCCGCGAGCCACAACTACTGAGCCCACGCGCCACAACTACTGAAGCCCGCGTGCCTAGAGCCCACGCTCTGCAACAAGAGAAGCCACCGCAATGAGAAGCCCACACACCACAACAAAGAGTAGCCCCTGCTCGCCACAACTAGAGAAAGCCCACGTGCAGTGACGAAGACCCAATGCAGCCAAAAACAAATAAAATAAAATAAAATAAATAAATTTATTAAAAAAAAAAAAGAACCTCCTGGATATCTCTGTACAGATGGGCAATGGCCAAAACTGGCCACACCTTCCACATTTGGAACAACGTGAGGTCATCCACTGTCTCAAGTCCGGGCATGACGGAGACAGCTGGAGAGGACCCACTACGCCAGCCAGGGCAGTGGTGCAAGGCTTCCCGCTCGGACTCCCCATTGACACCACACATTTCTCATTTTCTTCGAGAAGCTCAGGTTTGAGGAATTTGTAAGGGGGTTATGGGCCTGGCGATTACATCAAGTGAGACAGAAGATTCAGGACGTGGCTGTGAACCTGGTGAGATCACGGAGCCGCATCCTGATGGGCATCCGGGAGGCTGGCCTTGCCCTGCTTCACAAACCAAGAAAAACTGCCCTGATAGCGTGGCCTCTAAGCCCCTTTTTGAATAAACACCTGAAATCCTTCCTCAAATACAATTAACTTAAAAGCTGGAGTTTTAAAAGTACCAAGGCCACTCAAAACGACTCCAAGCTCATCCTGACTGGAGGGTTTCGATCCTTATCAATTAAAGCAGCCTCATCCACCCTGGCTCTCTGCCAGGCTGAAGCTCAAGGTCAGCTCATCAAAGAAACAATCAGTTCATCCCCACCCCACCCCCGTCTCACCCCAAATTAAAGACCCACTGGTTTCCTGTAAATGGCATCTAAACTCTACCCCAATTTCTTCTTTAATAATTCACAACTTGTAGCGTGTGAACAATCTACAGGATTATTAGTGGCTTTTGCGTACATTATTGTTTTTGTGAATTCTGTAAGGAGTAACATGAACTTCCCTCTGCTTTAACTCTGGACAGTAGTAACGGATATGGGTTTGGCAGTCTCCTGGCACATGGGATCTTGGCATGTTGACCATCACTGAGTCCCTGGCCCTTAGCATTGAGCCAAGCACATCTTAGGCACTCTATAAATATCTGATTAGTTGAATTTCAGAACAGAATTAAAACAGGGATCTATATTGGCCCTTTTTTAAATTAAATTGCACACAACTTTTGGGTGAACCCAGTTCATGCTCCCATGCTACACAGAACAAGTAAATATTTTCCTATAAATTGATGAAATGCCTTTATTGTCAAAAACAAGGAAAGTCCTCACCAGAAAAAAAAGGCTCCACTCATCTCTTCCAAAACCAGAAGTATAAATATGAGGCACCACTAACATTAAATTAGCTCATGTCTAACAATTCTATTCAGCAAGTCTGATCATTTACTCATGAATATGGACATTTTTCAGGAGCTTCGGTCTTCAAAGCCCTTCCTATAGCTACAGGGGGTGTCTTGCAATGACTGACTTGAATTTTTGTTTTGAATTAAACTGACTTAAACATTAAGTCCATGTTTTCCAGGCATAGGTCCTTGAAACATTTGGTTAGAACATTAAAATAGTCCCAGACTAGTTTTCTAAGAAAAAACATTGGCCGGGTCCATGGGTACTGTGTCAGCCCTCTCCAGAGAGAGACGAGGAACACTGATTGTGTGACAGAGCAACAATCCCACACGCAGTGTGAACACAACCATTCCACACAAAGTCACCTACCCTGCTCCAGGTCCTGACTGAACACCAGTAATATGGGTCTGCCACCCTCAGTCAGCATCACAGAGCACCTACCATCACCCTTTTTTTTCTCCTGAGAATATAACTTTGAATTCGCTGCTGCCTGACTCTTGCCAAAAGCTGACTTACGAGAAATCACCTTCATGAAGGAGTGCTTGATGTATAAACAGTCCGTCCATTACACTACGTATGGCTGGGACAGTCCAGACTGCTGTATTAGACTGCTCGTCTTAGCTCAGGCTGCTCTAACAGAATACCATCGTCCAGGCATCTTAAACAACAATACTCATCTCTCACAGTCTGGAGGCTGAAGTCTGAGACCAGTGTGCCGGCATGATCGGGTTCTGCTGAGGGCCCTCTCCCTGGCTCACAGACATGGTCACTGCATCCTCATGTGGAGAAGAGAAAGAGCTCTGGTCCCTTCATCTCCTTATAAGGGCACTAATCCCATCATGGGGGCCCCATCCTCGTGACCCCATCTAAACCTAATCAGCCCCCAAAGGCCTCACCTCCAAATATCATCCCACTGGGGTCAGGTCATTGGCAGATGAATTTTGGGGGGACACAGTCCACAGCAGAGCTGCATGTTTGGACCACACTGCTCTGTCCTCTGGGAGAGCTGGGTGTACCCAACCCCCTCTGGCATCAAGCCTGTAGTTTGCACTGAGGAATGTCACGAACAAAACAACCATGAGAACCTGCTTCAGATTTTTGTAGGGATATTTTTGAGGACATTATTCAATATGTTCCCTTTAAGAGAACCCACAAGAGGGGTTTCCACAAGCCTCCTTACTGTGAAGAGGTGTATTTCTCCAGTGTGACTGGTTTGTGTCTGCTTATGAGACAGAGAGTTTTGTAACCAATCACATTTGCCCCTATACCCATTGTTAGTTAATTATTGACATATGATTAACAGAATCATGCTTTTCCCCCATCTCCAGCCATTATGTAGGACCCTTACTTACCTTTCACTCTGGTGACTTTATTTTTAACATAACATTTCTATGAGCTGCCTCAAATGTTTTATGAAAACACGGCAAAATGTGTACCTGCATCACAATTACTTGAAACCATTCTGGGGCGAGCCCAGTTCATGCTAGACTAAGATCTGAAGGGCAAGCTTATTTGTTGATGAGAATAGATGGGAAAGAAGCTTCCTTCCCCTTTCTCTCCCGCCCCAGCAATTCAGCCCTGAGTCCATTACAGAGGGCAAAGCCAGGTACGCATCTGAGCAGGCGACAGGGCAGAGGGCATGCTGGCCGGAGTGGGGCAAGAGGGGCCTGGGGGGCTGGGGCAGCAGCACAGCCTGGCCATCAGAGCTCCCCATGGGGAGGGAGGTCAACCTGATAACCACTGGTAACCAGCAGGGGAACTGACCAAATGAGTAACCATACTGAGGCTAATGGGAGACAGGTTTCCCCCAGTCTGAGAAGGGAGTTACAGATTTCAGAAAAGTAGAAGGATCCCCTAAGATGTTGGGTAGAACTGGAGGTATCAGTATGAACTCACGGTTTCCAATACACAGAAATAGATGCAGAAATAACCATGGACATGAACATGCAGTGAGTAACGTATGTATATAAATAGATATTGCCTAGTTCTATCCACTGCGAGCAGCAACACCCCAATGGTAAGGAGCACACACAGCACCCAGATCTTAACTTAAATTCCATTCTCCACTGAAAGGACCAGGGCTCTTGGAAGAAATGGCTAACGCAGGGCTGGGAGCAGGGACTCAGATCTGAGTCCACAACCCCAACAGAGGCAGTGGAGAGCAAAGGGCATTTGTGGAGGCTCCTGAAAGAAAGAAGCTTCGTCTTTCCCCCACAGGTGTTGCCCCTCTCTTCTCCCGGACACTGCAGGATGAGGAGCTGCGGCTGCCCCCATGATGCCACCCGGGGCCTGAGACTAAAGCCTCACTGCAGAGGGCACAGCTGAGAGGGGAGAGAAGACAGGTTCTGATGAGGTGGCCTGAAGCCTGGCCCCAGCCCTGCCCGAATCCCTCTCCTGGACTTTGTAGGTGTGTGTGCCATAAATTCCCTTTTGCCTAAGATAGTCTGGGTCAAGTATTCTGCCAACTGCTATGCAAAGAACTCTGATGGGTAGACCTGTTCATTCACCCAACACACATGAGCACCCAAGGGCTACAAAGACAAAGAAAGCCCTCTTCAGGTAGCCCTCAGTCAAAAAGAACAAAGATGTATCGTATAATCAAGTTCTGTAAATGAAACAGAAGAAAGACATAAGAGATACTGCTGGCTGGCTAACCCAGCACCATTTCTAACCCCCTTCTCCTTATCCCACCTACAGTACAGAGACTGGGAGAGTTAAACATGTATTTCCTCAGCCTCTCTTACAACTAGCGGTGCCACGAGATGCACTCCTGGTCAAGGAGACTGGGGCAGAAGCCTACTATGAATCCGTCCAGATCATTTTTGCTTTCCTAGTAAACAAAAGATAGGTTCCCTGGCCCTGCCCCTTCTTCCTTCATCCTGTCTTGGATGTTGATGTGTTATCTGGAGCTGCAGCAGCTATTTGGTCATCAGGAGGTAAAGAAGGAGTTGCAGAGAGGCCACCTGTCTCCAAGTTCTTAATAAATAAGAAAAATCACCTCTTATTTGTGATCCACTGCTAGGTTTTCTACTCTTTGCACTGAAATAATTGGTAATTTATACAGAAGGTGTAATTATTTCTATCTGGGTGGCTCTAGAAAAAGGCTTTCTGGAGGAGATAATCCTTGAACTAAATCTTGAAAGATGCCTGAATGTCACCAGGCAGAGCAAGGGAGGGAAAGGCGCTGCAAGCAGAAGGTGGAGCCTGAGCAGAGGAATGAAACCCCCTGCACATTCTGCCTACTCAGTGATTCCAGAAGGGCGTGCAGGGCTGGGCGTCCAGGAGGGGGCTCACAGTCAGTCTGGAGACAGAGCAGGCCGCAGATGGTCTTGTAAGCCACTCAAAGCAAGCGAGGTGCAGGCGCCCCCCCGGGCCCGTGCGCAGGGGTGAACAGTCTAGGAAAGTGGGCCCTACCGGATGCGGGTAAGTGCGAGCGCCACAAGGCCTGGTTGGCCTCCACTGCACAGAGGGCCACGTCTCGGCCATGGAACCGGGCAGACATGGGTTTGCGGGGCTCTGCTGGCAGACAAGCACGTGACCATGGCAGTTCTCCGATGGCCCTGGCCTGATTCTCTGGTCTATAAAACACACTTCACAGGCGATGGCTGCGACTTAACGAGATGACAGACCAGATACACAGCCAACCCAAACCAGGAACTCTTCTAAAGATCTGCATCCCTGATCAGACCAAAGACAGACGCTGGGAGCGAAGCTCACCTTCCGCACCCCGGCCAGCCTGTCCTACCTGACGATGGGAAGTTTGGTGAAGGGCACCGGGGGCAGTGTGAGGCCATCGGGGAGGGTGATGAGCTCCATGGTTCCGGGACACTTGGAGGTATAGTTCTCCAGGCTTTGCGTCACATCCTTTTTTTCTGATGAGAAAATAAAAACAAAATAAAGGTTAATTAAACCAAAGAAAAGGGGGAGTGGGGGGGGGTTGTTTTGCTCTATTTTATTTTTTTGAGCAAAAATAAAATTCTTAACCCAAATACTTAACAGTCCAGTGAGTCCAGTCTTCTGAGAGAAATAAAGGGGCAGTGACCAAAAGAGACAAAAAGAAAATAGCAGCTTTATTCAATTTACTTAAATAATCACTAGCAGCTGCTCCATTTAAGGGCCTGTGGATAAAAAGGAAATTAAGTCACCATCTTCTAGGAGATTTCATTTTCTAAGATAATAAATCCTTATCAAATTCCAAGAAGGTCAATGGGCAGGCAGGACTGGAGAATATTTTATTACTTAATAAATATTTTTCCAGCAATTACTAGGTACCAAGCAAAATGCCAGGCCCTGTCCCCAAGGAGTGTACAGTCCATCTGTATAACAGATATTTAAGCAAATAATTACAAACCAGTATTTTTATGTAAAAGTAGAGATTTGTGAGATAAGGCTGGTTTTCTCCACCCCATCCCTGTCCCTTTCACTAGGAGGGAGGAGAAGAGGATGCAGGTAATAGTGAATAATGTTTGCTTATCACCCATGATGCACCCTAGACATGTGCTCACGGGCTCTGTAATACTCCGGAGCTCAAGGGCGCTTCCAGCTGGAAAACTCGAAGTAACTCGGAAAGGCAGGCATCACTGTGCCCATTTTGCAAACGAGAAAACCGAGCCCAACTGAAGTTAAAGTCGTGTCAAAAATCCCGTGTTTGGCCCTCAGCCTGTGATCTCCACACTCCCACACTGTTTGGAAGAATTAAGGAGTCAGGGATCGGGGGTTCACTCCTGGCCTGTTTCCTGTCACTGCTGGCAGGGAGGGTGGAGGACCTGGAGAGAAGAGGGACAGAGCGGCACAGCCATGGGGGCGAGACTCTGGGCCATGAAGTTAGACCAGGTTCCAGTACATGGCTTGGTCTTTCCCCATCTGTGGTGTGACCACCTGATGGGAAACCTTAACCTCCCATCTAAAGAATTTCTAAGGGTGAATTAAAAACAGTGGCTGGTGGACATGAGACTGAGCTCAGAGGAACGATGGCACTGTCACCACTGTCATACCGGTGCCTGCAGGGACCGAGGACGTCACAGAGAGTGGTGCAGGCTGCGCGGTGAGGCTGCTGGCTCCACTGACCGGCGACCATACAAAACAAGATCCAGGCAGAGAATGACTAGATCTCAGGCACATACATTAATGGGTTAACTGTGCCACAGGGCTTTTCTGTGTCTAAGCATCATTCCTTAGAGAACAGGGGGGCAGAAAAGCAACCAGAATTAATCTAGATACGACACAGTAATGTTAATTTGCAGCATGAACAAAATTCTTTAAATAATCAAATCATCTTCAATTTACAGGTGACAAATCTCCCAAGGGGCTCCCGCTGATAACATATAAGTGACCTAATTTGCCTAATGTTGGGTAGAGCACTCGTGGTTTAGGTACCTTACTATAAGGCTGAATTATGCCCTCCCAGTAAACCCTGCTGAAATGAAGAAAGGAATGAACCTATTAATGATGCCCGGTGCCACCTGCAAAGTTACCCAAGAAGGAACAGGACCCGGGGTGTTCTGCTCAGCTGGCTGCACAGAACAGGACGGACACGCGGGGACGCACTGCAGGATCTCCTTCTGGGAATCTCCCGTGTCTGTACTTTAGCCTCTTCTTCTGGGCACTGTTCCCTGGAAGACTTTCCCATGTGGGGCATAAGACTGGCTGTGGAAGCCAGGTGAAGCGGTCAACGCCCCATATGCAGTTAGTCCCCTCGGTTTCAACAGGGCCCTGCTCTCCAGCTGTGCCTGTGACCCCAGCACATATGCTTTCTTTTCACTCCGTCAGGCGAAATACTAATCTTCTGCGGAGACGGCAGAGGGACAGCCACCTGCTTCCGGAGCAGAGAAGGAGATCTGGGGACACAATCAACTCATGAGATGCTTTACAGCTAATTCTCCCACCGTCACGGCCCTCGTCACATCACCCCCAGAGCACCGCTGCCTTCTGGGGCCTCTTCCCTGCCTTCCCACTACCTGACAACTTTAGTTGGGGTTTAGTGGGGTTTCCAGGGTTAAATGCTTATGTTCAATTGTCAGTGTGGTCCATCCGTTAGAAAGTTCTCATCAACCTTCCTCCTGACGGATCTGAGCACCTGCTGTATGTTGTTGCCCAGATCTATTTTTATCAAGGATTCTAAAGTGGTAATTTTTTAATTCTCTAATTAAAAAGGATTTTCCCTCATCAACCGTTTGGTGATCCTGAAACAGACGACACAGAAAGGAGGGCTGACAAATGAGTCTGTCCCTTCATTTACTGGAGAGAGAACTGGTGTCCCTACCACCTCCAAAGATGACCAGTAAGTCATATATGACTCAGTATCACTATGCACTGGTGGATTTTTATATATTTGGTATTTCAGTTGGCTTCCATCACATTCTTTTTTGATGTTCAAACTGTCCCATGTTCGGCAGCCCTTGCAGGTTGGTTCCTATGTCTTTAGAGAAGGCCCAAGATTGTCAACAGCTTGCTATCTTTCTAGCTCATTTCCAGCCTCAGGTCTAGAATCTATTTTCCAAGGAGCGCAGGATCCTTTCAGTGTTTAGAGATCAGAATCTGGAGGCTGGGTGCTCAACGCCACCAGATTCTCCTTGTCTCTCTAGGTCTTGACAAAACACAGGTCCACTTACCAAATTTTTTAAGTGGTGAGACTGTGATTTTTTCTTTAAATTTTGTTTAAGTTCTGACAGCTAAAAATCAAGGTCATTGGACTACAAGTTCCTTAAAGGGAAAGCATCTTGTCACCTTTTTTGGTTTTCCCCTAATTTGTCAAGAGTATTTAGATGACAAAAGGTGTTAAAGAGCTATGTGTTAGTCGGCTGGCCTCATTTATCCAAAGAGGTAGAACAGAATCAATCTGTGGGCAAGAGTAAAATAAAATAATAAAATGAGAGAAACAGCCATTGATTCACCAACAGAAGCCAGGCTGTGCAGGCTGACCACCTCCTCACCTTTTCTTTGTGCACCTTACCGCGGTGGGAACCACAAAGGAGCTCTGGGTGCTACGTGTCGATACTAAGGACCGTGGCCCCCACCGAGGTGATTCTTCTCCAGGTATTTTCTACTTCAACAAGCAGCTGAAATAATCATGTGATGCATTCCACCACTCACTACTACTCGTATCACTTTTTCTTCACTCACCAAGTTACTGTTTTCCTTCCTCTTCGTTTAACCTTACCTGACTTTACTCATTCAAGCCCTCATCCACTCAACTTTCATCAAACACCTACGAAGCGCCCACAGCATTGAGCACCAGGGACACAGAAGCACGACAGGCTCTACTTTTGGGGTGTCCCAAGTTGAAAGAGCACACAACGTCAAAAGAGGACATTACGGCTCCTTATCAGTGACTTTACAGAGGCAGGATCAAAGTCTGGGAGAAGAGCACACGAGACATGTAATTTGGCCAAAGAAGGTTTTATAGAAGAGGCAACATCTGGTCTTTGCCAAGGGTCCTGGGACTCAGAGCAAAAACAATGAGTGCGTTATTTGGACGTTTTGCTATGTTTTAAGGAAAATATGACAAAAATACGGACAGAGGATGAACAAAGACATATCATTATAAGCTGTACATACACAAGAGAACTTGACGGAGAAGCTGTCTGAAGCACGTGCGAGAGGGAATCGGCTAAGGCTGGTAACGTCTGTGGACATCAAGGGCTGAATGGTGCGGCAGCACGGGGACCTGCATGGGAACGGCGACGGGACTGCCGCAGGCGAGGACGGTACAGGCTTTGCGGTACACTGACTGTCAAATCTTGATACTTCACACAGGTCTACAATGCGGGACCTTCTCTGGAACACAGGACTCCTCAGAGGCTTGTGACAGTTGCTGTAGAAATTTCACTACTAACAACAGATGATGAATACACAGTTGCTGGGCAGAAAAGGAGGCTTCGTGTCCAAGGGAAGAAATGTAGAAACACTCAGACAAAGAATGACAGACTAAGCTCAGGTCTGCTGCAGGCAGTTTTCACTTCTACAGCACGTCCACAGGGGCCAGCACTGTTCTTAGCACAAAGCGCTGCAGAAATACTTGCAGTCCTTACCCACAATTACGCATACTGGACGTTAGGGACATTAGGGATTGTGAAGATTATGATTCTCCACTCACAAATAGTGTATGTGATGCCATTTTACTAAGACATAAGTGAGCTTCAGGAAGAGGCAGTGATTAGCTCAAAGCTACAAAACTAGTAGTCTGGGAAGGTGGGGATCACCCTCAATCCGGGATCTCTGTAACACTACACCTGTTCATCCGACAGCACCTCACTGCCAGTGAAAAAGTTAATCTCCACTACAAACACCACTGTGACAACTTCCACTCCTGGAGTAGCTCACAGCAAACAACACTGCCACCAAGAACTAAAAGAGCCACAACAAAAGTATTACAGAAGAGGAGGGGCACTGGAGAGTTGTCAAGGCAACAAAGATTTGAGAGTCCAGAGGGAAGGGGCACTCATGAAGATGAACCCCCTTCCTGCATCCACTTTGTCCCTGGGAGCGTGTGTGGATTCTAGGCATGGAGAGAACCACCGCCAAGAGGCTGAGCAGCCAGGAGGGCCCGCGGCTTCCTCATGGGGCAGGGAGAGCAACCGCATGTCACCGAGCCAGCGGGCCCGGAGCCAGGTGCCCGGGAGGAGCCGGGTCCCCGGACTCGCTGCACGGGTTCCCCTGGGGCTTTTTCCAGTCAGCTCTGCAGGCCTGAAGGCTGCCAAATCCATCTGAAAGTGACTCAGAAGAGAGGGCAGGTTAAGTGGAAAGGGTGACACCAGATGGCCTTGCCACACCACGGGGACAGCTGCATGAGGTATAAAAGGGGCCTTTTCAAAATCCATCAGAAGGGGAACGTAAATGAACTAAATTCTGGAGAGCGGCAAGCCTTCCCAGGAGAGAAGACCCACAGCTGCTTTCGTCCCTGGCAGAGCAGTAGGAGGAAATGGGGAGTCAGACAAAGAGGAAGGGAAGGAGAAAAGAGCTGAACTGTTCACAAACTACTCCCAACTGCCCATGGTGGGGACAATGGATTCCAACTCACAGGAACCCAGCCACCAAGCAAGTCTACACACTCATCCTTTCCCTGGGCCTTCGCAGAGGGTGTAGCACACTGCAGGCTGGGGGCTGAGAGGAAGACCCCCTCCTGAGGTTCTCAGAACCTTCCCCAGATGTAAGGCAGCTGCCCGCAGAAATCTGGGCAAGCCAGAAGAGCTGAGAGGTGCACTGAGGCGCAACGCACTTTCTCCAAGTGAAAGCAGAGAGGTCTGCTGAGCCCGGGGCAGGAGAACGAGAGGGACCCCTTCCTCCAAGGCCAAGGCCATCAAAGGCCGGAGCAGGACAGAGAAGCTGAAAGAAATCCCTCCAAGGCACTAGGGACGTTCACTGCGTGCAAGAAAGTGGCCTACAGAAAGCTGGGGCAGGGCGGAGAGGAAGCACACAGAATGCAGAAAGCCAGACGTGGGACTGGAGACCAAAGAGAACCCCACTAAACCCACCAACCGTGCCGCCTGGCTTAGAGCAGAGAACGATGGCCTGTGGTGGGAAAGCTGGCAGCTGGCTGTAAAGCACAGGGGGACCCCCACAGTCTCCCCTGCACCCACAGCCCACGCCCCGTAAAAGGTCTAATCCTGACCCCACCCTCCAAACGCCATGAGCTATCAGCGAGCCACAGCAAAGCCTACCCCCAGCTCAGCTACACATCAGACTGGCAAGGATCTGACAGTGAAGCCAACACAAGAGGCAGCGCCTTTCTCTAAGGGTCAGTATTATTCACCTCACTCTCCACTGTTCTTTAATACACCAAGTACAAAAAGGGAAGTAGTATAATATTACCTGAAGGTAGACTGTGGTCAGAGATGCACACTGTAATCTCTAGAGCAAGTAAGAAAAAAATAGAGATGTGGCTTTAAAGTCAATAGAGAAGACAAAATAGAACACAGAAAATATTTTATTCTCCTAAATAAAGGCAGAAAAGGAGAAAGAGAAGGGCTTGGAGTGACAGGTGGAGGACAGGGTCATTGACCAAGATGCAAACCCAGGATAAGAGAAAAGTCAGGGGTCCTCTGATCTGAAGACAGTGGTTTAGACATGTCGAATGTGAAGCATGCAGGTACTACCCAGAAGGATGAAAAGACCCAAAAAGCTGTTGGACGATGATTAGGAAAGTAGACTCAGAACAAGACGGAATCCCAAGCACCACAAAAATCAGCAAAGATAACATTTCCCAGGTGAAGTGTAAAGGTGACAGGAGAAAAACAGAGGGTCTGAGGACAACGCCCTGGGGAACACAGAGGTTAAGCGCAGTGAGAAAAGAACTAGTAAATGGGTTTGAAAAGAAACAATCCTAGAAGCTCAGGATGAGACTCAAGAAGCCCAAAGATGAGTTTTTCTGGAAAGAAGAGAAATGGAGGTGAAAGGGATAGAAAGGTCAATTAGGATGAGACTAAAAACCCATCGCCACATGTGGGAGTTACATGCTCATCTGCTACCTTCAAAAGAAACTAGTGGGTGCAGGAACCCAACAGCAGCAAATTAAGAATCAGGCGGGAAGTGAGTAGGCGATGGCTGGTCCCCTGGGCAGTGAGTTAAAGCACCGACAGGCAGCAGCATAAAAGCCAGGTATGTGTCCAAGGGGGCTTCCCCTGCATTGTCCCACTCAACAGTACCACTTACCCAGTAAGCAACATGCTACCCCTAGCCCTACTGTAGGGATAAGAACACTTAGGAGCCAAGATCCCAGACCTCTCTTTTTTTTTAATGTTTTAATGAATTATTAAAGAATTATCATTTCTTTCTGTGATAGTGGTGTTGGTTTTTGGGGGCTCTGTTATTTATTTATTTACTTATTTAGCTGTGCTGGGTCTTAGTTGCTGTGTGTGGGATCTAGTTCCCTGACCAGGGATCGAACCCAGGCCCCCTGCATTGGGAGCAGAGTCTTAACTACTGGACCACCAGGGAAGTCCCCCAGATCTCTTTTCTGAGGTCACATTGCCAGTGAGCAGGCTGAGATTTCAAGTCCGGGGTCCTCACACCTAGTTCTCTTTCCACCATTCAGAGTGACTTCCTTGGGCATCACTGTGCCCATTTTACAGATAGGGAATTTGAGGCTTGGAATGGTCACGTGAGCTCTCCTGGGGTCATGCCAGTAATAAGTGGCTAAATTATATTCATACTCAGAGCTATGAGCTCAAACTTTTTGCTTTTTCCATTTCATTGCGCTGCCCACCCAGATTGCCTCAATATGTGAAAATACAGAAGAAAACACAGATATCTTGAAACGTCATATCCAGCAAGTTGAGCACCTGACAAGCAAGAAAAATCAACCTGGCTTTTCTTCACTCTGCAAGTACATCCAGGCAGCATAACGGTCCAACTACAAAGGTTGAAAGAGTCACGTGCCACCACCACGAAGGTGAATGATCTTGCCAAACCAGCAGGTACAGAATAAGCCCTGTCATGCACCAAGAAAACAGGCCTCTCCGTAACAGGAGGCTGATTGAATCAGATAAACCTGCACTGAGCCACAGTAACTGCTTCCCATCAGTGTTGCTTTATGCTTGTTTTTCACTTAATTTACATAGTGACAGGTCGGAGGCCCGGAGAAGCAATCATTCAAGTAGACAAGGAGACTAAATATTTTCCCTTGTTCTTTTCAAGTATATAAACACGCTCTACCAAAACGAAAGGCAATGATGTTAAGCCATCATCTTTTACTTAACCATCTATTTAAAATGCTACCTAGAAAAATTTTAAATATCTCTAGAGATCTCAATATAACTCCCAGAAGGGAAAATGATCTTAAGAATAGACACTTAATAAATAATTAGAAAGAATCTGCACATCCAATTATGAAGTAATGGTTGGATAAGCCATGGTGCAGAAACATAATGCAAATTTATGCAATCATTAAAAACGGCATTTATAAAGAGTGCAGTGATATGAAAAATGTCTTACAATACATGGAAAATCAGAATTCAAGATAATATTTTTGAAATAAATGAAATTTCAAAAATCAATCCAATTTGTTTTAAATAGAAAATGAAACAAAAGAAATACATTAAAACGTTAACAGTGTGTGTGTTTGCCCATGTAGGATTATACACAATTTTTTCCTTTCTGCTTATACATTTCAAGACTTCTAAAAGGAACATACATTATATGTATAATAACAATTATTCCAAAACTACTCAAAATTGAGTTTTCAGGAAGTTTTCTAAAGAAATACCAGGGCTTATTTATCAACATTACACAGGAGTGAAGAAAGTAGCACCCTACAACATCAATCAGGAGCTTTTGAGGTTCCCCAATCTGACAGAGGTGTCTACTGTAGGGACATGTACAGCCCTTCCCAGCCCCACAGCTGCCCTTGGCAATGCTTAGAAACCAGAGCAGCAGCAGCGGCCAACATTTAACGAGGACTTACTACACGCCAGGCACTGTGCGCAGCACCCTCCACGTCTTATCTCATTAAATCATCCGAAAACCTAAAGGAGGAGGTGCCCCTGCTCTCCCTGTTTTACAGGTTAGCAAACTGAAGCTTAGAAAGGTTTTATTCTAGCTCAGTGTGCCTTCCACTTCCACCAGGCTCTCATTTGTAATCAGTTGCCAGGCTCGGCCAGCACCCTTTCTTCTAAAACTATTTCGTATTTCAGTCAACATTCCTTTAACAAATATCGAGTATCTGCCCTATAAAAGGAAAAGCCCAGCCTTAAAGCACTCAGCAGGATCCCCACATCTTCAAGGACAACAAGATCTCCTAACTCCTCAGCCTCCTTCTACAACTGGTGGGGTCTCAACAAATACATACTAAGAAATAATTTAGGAAAGGTAGTGTTAAGTTAATTCAGTTCCGCATTTATTGACCATCTTCTTGGTAAAAGCATTGTCCCAAATGACAAAAGATGAAAGGTGTATAAGTAAGACATAGTCTGATCCCCAAGGAGCCTGCAATCTAGTGAGGGAACCAGATGGCGAAATTGATCTCAGGACATAATGTAATGGTGCTTAATTGAGAACTAAGCAAGGTAATGAGGAGGTGAAGAGGAAAGAATTATTACCCTCTTAATAACATGGGAAACAGGAAAAGTACAAGGAGAGAGCAAGCTACCATAGAACAGCATGAAAAAACATATGATATTACAAGTCCCAATATATATGAAATACAGATTATGTAGATAGAGAAAGTATGAAATTAGGCTAAAAAGATGGTTTGAATCAAATCTGAGCATCCTTGAGATGGAGCTGAGAATTTACTAGACGGAGGACAGTCAGTCACTGCAAGTTTCTTAAGGGGCAGAAGGATGTGATTTAGTTTGTGCTTCAGGGAGATAATTCTGGTTCCAGTGTGAAGAATGGATCAAAAGAGCAAAGGAAGGAATAGGACATGATGTTAGGAGTCTACTGCACCAATCCAAGAAATAGGTGTTGAAAATCTAGCTTTTATATACAGAATGGATAAATAAAAAGGTCCTACTGTAGAGCACAGAGAACTACATTCAATATCCTATGATAAACTACAACAGAAAAGAATATTAAAAAAAGAATGCATATATATATGTATAACTGAATCCCTTTGCTGCACAGCAGAAATTAACACAACACTGTATATCAACTATACTTCAACTTTAAAAAATATTGATTAAAAAACACAGTACAGGAATTTCCTGTCCTTACTTCAACTGCCCACATTGTCTTCAAGCTTGCGGGATCTTGGTTCCCAGGCCAGAGGTCGGGCCCAAGCTCCTGTGGTGGGAGCTCCAAGTCCAAACCGCTGGACTAACAGGGAAACTCAGACCCCAGGGAATATCAACTGGAGTGAGGCCTCCCAGAGGACCTCATCTCAGCACCAAGACCCAGCTCTATCCAAATGCCTGCAAACTCCAGTACTGGACGTCTCAGGCAAAAAAAAACAGTACAACAGGAATACAGCACCACCCATCCGAAAAAAAAAAAAAAAAAAAAAAGAAACGACAAAAAAATATATTACAAAGGAGCAAGAAAAAACCTACAAGACCAAATAAATGAAGATGAAATAGGCAACCTACCTGAAAAAGAATTCACAGTAATGATAGTGAAGATGATCCAAAATCTCGGAAAAAGAATGGAGAAAATACAAGAAACATTTAACAAGGATCTAGAACTAAAGAGCAAACAAACAATGATGAACAACACAATTACTGAAATCAAAAATACTCTAGAAGGAATCAATAACAGAATAAATGAGGCAGAAGAACAGATAAGTGAGCTGGAAGATAAAATGGTGGAAATAACGGCCAGAGAGCAGAATAAAGAAAAAAGGATGAAAAGAATTGAGGACAGTCTCAGAGACCTCTGAGACAACATTAAATGCACCAACATTCGAATTATAGGAGTCCCAGAAGAAGAAGAGAAAAAGAAAGGGTCTGAGAAAATATTTGAAGAGATTACAGTCGAAAACTTCCGTAGCATGAGAAAAGAAATAGTCAAGTCCAGGAAGCACAGCGAGTACCATACAGGATAAACACAACGAGAAACACGCCAAAACACATATTAATCAAACTATCAAAAATTAAACAAAAAAAAGTAATTAAAAGAAGCAAGGGAAAAGCAACAAATAACATACAACAGAATACACATAAGGTTAACAGCTGATTTTTCAGCAGAAACTCTGCAAGCCAGAAAGGAGTGAAAGGACATATTTAAAGTGATGAAAGGGAAAAATCTACAACCAAGGTTACTCTACCCAGCAAGGATCTCATTCAGATTCGACGGAGAAATTAAAACCTTTACAGACAAACAAAAGCTAAGAGAACTCAGCACCACCAAACCAGCTTTACAACAAATGCTAAAGGAACTTCTCTAGGCTGGAAACACAAGGGAACGAAAAGACCCACAATAACAAACCCAAAACAATTAAGAAACTGGTAATGGGAACATACATATCAATAACTACCTTACAAGTAAATGGATTAAATGCTCCAACCAAAAGACATACACTGGGTGAATGGATACAAAAACAAGACCCATATATATGCTGTCTACAAGAGACCCACTTCAGACCTAGGGACACATACAGACTGAAAGTGAGGGAATGGAAAAAGATATTCCATGCAAATGGAAATCAAAAGAAACCTGGGGTAGCAATCCTCATCAGACAAAATATACTTTAAAATAAATACTATTAGAAGAGACAAAGAAGAACACTACATAATGATCAAGGGATCGATCCAAGAAGAAGATATAACAATTGTAAATATTTATGCACCCAACATAGGAGCACCTCAATACATAAGGCAAATACTAACAGCCATAAAAGGGGAAAGCAACAGTGACACAATCATAGTAGGAGACTTCAACACCCCACTTTCACCAATGGACAGATCATCCAAACTGAAAATATATAAGGAAACACAAGCTTTAAATGACACATTAAACAAGATGGACTTAATTGATATGTATAGGACATCCCATGCAAAAACAGCAGGTTACACTTTCTCCTCAAGTGCTCATGGAACATTCTCCAGGATAGACCATATCTTGGGTCATAAATCAAGCCTTGGTAAATTTAAGAAAATTGAAATCGTATCAAGTATCTTTTCTGACCACAAGTCTATGAGATTAGATATCAATTACAGGAAAAAAAACTGTAAAAAAATACAAACACATGGAGGTTAAACAATACACTACTAAGTAACCAGGAGATCACTGAAGACATCAAAGAGGAAATCAAAAAATACCTACAAACAAATGACAATGAAAACATGACGACCCAAAACCTGTGGGATGCAGCAAAAACAGTTCTAAGAGGGAAGTTTATAGCCATATAATCCTACTTCAAGAAACAAGAAACATATCAAATAAACAACCTAACCTTATACCTAAAGCAATTAGAGAAAGAAGAACAAAAAGAACCCAAAGTTAGCAGAAGGAAAGAAATCATAAAGATCAGATCAGAAATAAATGAAAAAGAAATGAAGGAAACAATAGCAAACATCAATAAAACTAAAAGCTGGTTCTTAGAGAAGATAAACAAAATTGATAAACCATTAGCCAGACTCATCAAGGAAAAAGGGAGAAGACTCAAATCAACAGAATTAGAAATGAAAAAGGAGAAGTAACAACTGACACTGCAGAAATACGAAGGCTCATGAGAGATTACTACAAGCAACTATATGCCAATAAAATGGACAACCTGGAAGAAATGGACACATTCTTAGAAAAGCACAACCTTCCAAGACTGAACCAAGACGAAACAGAAAATATAAACAGACCAATCACAAACACTGAAATTGAAACTGTGATTAAAAATCTTCTAACAAACAAAAGCCCAGGACCAGACGGCTTCACAGGTGAATTCTATCAAACATTTAGAGAAGAGCTAATACCTATCCTTCTAAAACCATTCCAAAATATAGCATAGAGAGGAACATGCCCAAGCTCATTCTATGAAGCCACCATCACCCTGATACCAAAACCAAAGATGTCACAAAAAAAGAAAACTACAGGCCAATATTACTGACGAACATAGATGCAAAACTCCTCCACAAAATACTAGCAAACAGAATCCAACAGCAATTTAAAAGGATCATACACCATGATCAAGTGGGGTTTATCCCAGGAATGCAAGGATTCTTCAATATACACAAATCAATCAATGTGATACACCATGTTAACAACTGAAGGACAAAAACCATATGGTCATCTCAATAGATGCAGAGAAAGCTTTCGACAAAATTCAACACCCATTTATGATAAAAACTCTCCTGAAAGTAGGCATAGAGAGAACTTACCTCAACTTAATAGAGGCCATATATGACAAACCCACAGCCAACATCGTTCTCAATGGTGAAAAACTGAAACCATTTTCTCTGAGATCAGGAACAAGACAAGGTTGCCCACTCTCACCACTATTATTCAACATAGTTCTGGAAGTTTTAGCCACAGCAATCAGAGAAGAAAAAGAAAGAAAAGGAATCCAAATCGGAAAAGAAGAAGTAAAGCTGTCACTGTTTGCAGATGACATGATACTATACCTAGGGAATCCTAAAGATGCCACCAGAAAACTGCTACAGCTAATCAATGAATTTGGTAGAGTACCAGGATACAAAAATAACGCACAGAAATCGCTTGCATTCCTATACACTAATGATGAATAATCTGAAAGAGAAGTTAAGGAAACACTCCCATTTACCATTACAACAAAAAGAATAAAATACCTAGGAATAAACCTACCTAAAGAGACAAAAGACCTGTATGCAGAAAACTATAAGACACTGATGAAAGAAATTAAAGATGATACAAACAGATGGAGAGATATACCATGTTCTTGGATTGGAAGAATCAACATTGTGGAAATGACTATACTACCCAAAGCAATCTACAGATTCAGTGCAATCCCTATCAAACTACCAATGGCATTTCTCACAGAACTAGAACAGAAAATTGCACAATTTGTACAGAAACACAAAAGACCCCATATAGCCAAAGCAATCTTGAGAAAGAAAACGGGAGCTGGAGGAATCAGGCTCCTGGACTTCAGACTATACTACAAAGCTACAGTAATCAAAACAGTATGGTACTGGCACAAAAACAGAAATATAGATCAATGGAACAAGATAGAAAGCCCAGAGATAAGTTCACGCACGTATGGTCACCTTATCTTTGATAAAGTAGGCAAAAATATACAATGGAGAAAAGATAGCCTCTTCAGTAAGTGGTGCTGGGAAAACTAGAAAGCTACATGTAAAAGAATGAAATTAGAACACTCCCTAACACCATACAAAAAAATAAACTCAAAATGGATTAAAGACCTAAATGGAAGGCCAGACACTATAAAACTCTTAGCGGAAAACATAGGCAGAACACTGTATGACATAAATCACAGCAAGATCCTTTTTGACCCACCTTCTAGAGAAATGGAAATAAAAACAAAAGTAAACAAATGGGACCTAATGAAACTTAAAAGCTTTTGCACAGCAAAGGAAACCATAAAGAAGATGAAAAGACAATCCTCAGAATGGGAGAAAATATTTGCAAAAGAAGCAACTGACAAAGGATTAATCTCCAAAATATACAAGCAGCTCATGCAGCTCAATATCAAAAAAACAAACAACCCCATCCAAAAATGGGCAGAAGACCTAAATAGACATTCCTCCAAAGAAGATATACAGATTGCCAACAAACACATGAAAGGATGCTCAACATCACTAATCATTAGAGAAATGCAAATCAAAACTACAATGAGGTAGCACCTCACACCACTCAGAATGGCCATTATCAAAAAATCTACAAACAATAAATGCTGGAGAGGGTGTGGAGAAAAGGGAACCCTCTTGCACTGTTGATGGGAATGTAAATTGATACAGCCACTATGGAGAACAGTATAGAGGTTCCTTAAAAAACTAAAGATGGAACTACCATATGGCCCAGCAATCCCACTACTGGGCATATACCCTGAGAAAACCATAATTCAAAAGGAGTCATGTACCACAATGTTCACTGCAGCTCTATTTACCATTGCCAGGACATGGAAGCAAGCTAAATGTCCATTGACAGATGAATGGATAAAGAAGATGTGGCACATATATACAATGGAATATTACTCAGCCATAAAAAGAAACGAAATTGAGTTATTTGTAGTGAGGTGGATAGACCTAGAGTGTGTCATACAGAGTGAGGTAAGTCAGAAAGAGAAAAACAAATACTGTATGCTAACACCTATGTATGGAATCTAAAAAAAAAAAAAAGGTTCTGATGAACCTAAGGGCAGGACAGGAATAAAGACGTAGACGTAGAGAATCGACTTGAAGACACGGGGAGGGGGAAGGGTAAGCTGGGACGAAGTGAGACAGTGTCATTGACATATATACACTACCAAATGTAAAACAGATAGCTAGTGGGAAGTAGCCGCATAGCACAGGGAGATCAGCTCTGTGCTTTGTGACCACCTAGAACGGTGGGATAAGGAGGGTGGGAGGGAGACGCAAGAGGGAGGGGATATGGGGATATATGTATATGTATAGCTGATTCACTTTCTTATAAAGCAGAAACTAACACACCATTGTAAAGCAATTATACTCCAATAAAGATGTTAAAAAAAAAAAAAAAGCAGACTTGTGTAAATAAATACTATTTTAGAAAAGGACCCATTCAGAATGAGTCTGAATCAACTCAGTTTATCCCAGTATATCTTGCAAATCTTAGACCATTGAGGGAATTACTGAAATCAGCTTGGAAAAGTGAGCTGTTTTCAAGGAGATAAAGGTTGTAAAATTTCTATTAATTAAATTTTTATTTAAGATACTTCTGTAGCCTTTGGCATGAATCGAATGATTTTCTCCTTAAAATCTAACCTACTCAACCACCTAGAGGGGTGGGATACGGAGGGTGAGAGGGAGACCCAAGAGGGAGGGGATATGGGGATATATGTATGTATACGTATAGCTGATTCACTTTGTGATACAGCAGAAACTAACACACCATTGTAAAGCAATTATACTTTAATAAAGATGTTAAAAAAAAAAATCTAACCTACTCACTAGGCAGCATTTTTGCCTTTATGGCCATTATTCTGTCTGAGGCTTATTTTATTTTTATGTGAAAACTTTTCTGCAATTAAAACTATTTTTCTAAAAACAACACAAAAAACAAAAAACAGTACAGGCCAAACAATAAGAGATGTAAAAGAAATAAACAAATGGACATTAGAAATTAAAAAGAAGGAAGGAAGGGAGGGAGGGAGGGAGGGAGGAAGGAAGAAAGGAGGGAAGGAGGGAGGGAAGGAGGGAAGGAAGGAAGGAAGGAAGGAGGGAGGGAAGTCTGAACCAGGACAGTGATGGCGGAAGGGGGAGGAGGAATCCCATGGGAGAAAAGCTCAAGCATTAGAACGGATACGGAATACACCCAAGCAAGTCACAGGATATAGGAGGAGGAGGACAATTGGAGGATGCCTCCAAAAGCTTCAAGCCTCCAAGGGTAAGAAAACAGTAACACCCTCAAGGGAAAGAATTAATTCAACTGAGGGCCCTAGGCCATTCAAAGGACACATCCAGCCTTCACTTAGAAATTGAAGCTCAGAAGTCAGGACCGGATGTGTAACTGTGTGAAATCAAAAATAGCAAATTTTTATTTGAATACAAGTACATACTGATACAACAAGAGCTTAACTCTTAAATCCCCACCACAAATCTTCACAGAAGTTTTTTAAATGTACACCCTCATTGATGCACTTTGTAATTTCTAGTTTTTAATAACCTTGTTTTTCATAACTCAAATAATTACCTTTGGGGTAACATTAATTTCATAATTTTTTAAGCCAAAGTTTCTTTTCCAGCTGCTCTGGTTTCTTCCCCAAGGAGAAGTATGTGCATGAAATAAATGCACTCCCATATCACAGCATTTAAACTAAAAAAAAAAAAACCTTTTTGATCTTATGACATACCAGTCACAAGTTACAGCCCAACAAAAGACTTCCTTTTACAGATACTCCTAACGCTGGCAGCTGCAGCTGCAGGGCAGTGAGGCTCCTGGCCCCAGGCTCCTCTGGCTCCCCGCTGTCTGCTCTGCAGCACACGACAGCTGATGTGGAACTGCAGGCAGAGAATGGGAACGCGACAACAAGGAGCACCGGCAGTGTTTGGAAAATGCATCACTTCTCGGATTTCCTGCCCTCCCTCGGCTCCAGGACGCAGTGAAGCGAGAGTGTGAGGGTCCATCCCATCAGGATGAAACGCCCAGGAGAGCACCTTTCCCAGGCCAAGGCTCAATCTACTCTGACACTGACAGTGGCAAATTTCTAATGCATTTTCTTTGGGCTGAGCAGCAAAGTAATGAGCTGGCGATAAAATGAAGGAGAAACTGAATAAATTAAATCTAACATTTTCTATCTCATCCAATCTTTGTCTTTCAAATAAATGACAACTGTATCTAAGTTGGTAGATAACACTGGTACAGAGGCAAACCAGAAGTGTGATGTCTGATGTCCCAATGCAACCTTTGGCGGGTCTGGCTCCTTGTCACAGTGCAGGGCAGCAAGATCAACCGTCAATGCGTGCACTCAGGCAACAGAAGGTGATCGAGGCCAGCGGCGGACAAGAGCATGGACTCCAGAGCCAGATGGCCAGGGTCCAAGTCCCAGCTCCTCCAAATACCACATAGCAGACCTTAGGCATTCTAGCTAATTTCCTTATGCATCAATCGTCTCACTGTAAAATAAGCCTAAGAACAGTAGCTACCCGTTTGGGGCAACTGTGAGGATTAGGGCAGTTCACCCCTGTAAGGGCACAGAGTACAGAAAGTGCACGCCCACGACTATCACACACTCTCAGGACCCAGAAACCCTTGTTAAGGCAAAGCCCGGTCATGTGTCTGCACCTTGAAGGTGCTGAAACTGAGGAAAGATACAAGAGGCAGACACTCTAAAAAAACAAATACTGGCTGGGCAAGTGAGAAAATGAATTAATCTAGCTTTGGAAGTCTGGGATCGCGACATATGAGCACCAGCTCAGATGCGAAGATGAGGACTGTTCCATCTGGAAAGCAGAACTGAGAACTCAGACTGGGGATCAGGCCATCAGAGATGTGGGAACACATAAGAGAGGAGGGCGCGTGGACTGGAGCCTCACACACCTGCATCTGAACCTCCCTCTGCCCCACCTCCCGCTGGACAGGTTTGTGCCCGTGACACCTGCCTTCCCCACCACCACCACCCTGCACCTGGGCCTGCTTCCTCAGCAGCACAGGGGCTGCTTGGGTCCCAGGAGGGGCTGTGAGCACGAGGCACATGGTCATCAGCCAACATGCAGGGCGCTGCTGGTGATGCTGTTAACTTGTCTCGCTAGAGTCTAAAACATCAGAACAAAGGGGGCTTGAGGTAAGCAATAAGGAAGGAGTCAACACTAACTGCCTTCCTGTAATGCCAGGTGCTCTGCTGGGTATGGAGCGTGGCTCGTTCCATCATTGAATCACCCCCACTTTAGAGATGAACAAACTCAGTCTCAGAGCAGGTGAGGAGCTGTTTCTGCTCGTGCCCCCCCCTCTGCTGCCACGCCGGTCCCATCCCGTCTTCTCTCTGCGAGTGGGAGAGCCCAGCCACAGCCGAGCATCCCTCCCCCACGCAGCTTTCGGCATCTTAAGTTTCCCGACCAGGGACTGAACCCGGGCCACGGCAGTGAAAGCGCCAAGTCCTAACCACTGGACCGCCAGGGAATTCCCTCTGTGTAGTTGTTTTATTTCCTCCAAATCCATCTACAGCCACATCAAACACCACCCTTCTCCCCACACCCACAGAGCTGTCCCTTCTCCCACTGTTGGGGTTATTCATGCAGACAGCAGAACCTTGACATCAGGAGAAACAGGCCCCTGGACCTCTACCTTCCCTAGTGCCACTAAAATTACCCCGCTATGTGCATAAAACATGACTGATACGTCAAGAGAGCTGTGGAATGGACACAGGGACAATTAGAGAGGAACACAGACTCGCCGATGTGCAGGGGCCACAGTCGGCCAGGGTCGGCTGTCAGCCACGTGAGCCCAGGTGGGCACCAACCATCCAACAGCCCGGCCTCGGCACAGCTTCAAGTTGCCTACGTAACACAGACCCCGGGGATGCTCACAGGCAGAAAAAGCCAAGGAGCCGGGGGCTGGTGCTCTGTCCCCTGGCGTCAGTATTCTGTGGGCTGCATCCAGGGTCTCCTCCCTGAAAGCTGGGGGCTATCTGTAGAGGTCATCACCCAGAGAAGAGCTAAACCCTGCACGTCCTACCAAGGGTCTCTGCATTCATTTTGCTAAGGAATATGCCATTTCTTCCACTAAAATAGTTCTCTGCCACTGAGAGGCTGCTTGATAAATATTAATGTGAATTTATCTCAATCTCTTTTTAAAAATGAGATCCAGAAAAGCCTGAACTGGTGCCTTCTTTTTCTCTCTCAGATCAGTGAAGCAGGATACCAGCAGGACGTGACGGCTGCACGGGCCGCACAGCTTGATTCCGTCCACGTGCGACACATGTAAATGAAGCTAACAAATGCGGAGCACAGGTCACAAGGGACACTGGGGAGGTCTGCAAGTGACTCATTTCAAAGGAGCCCAGTCCATTTAAACCCCATCGCCGATTCTAAAAGAGAAGTAAGGGTGTAGCAGCCTGTAAGCTATTTGACCTTCTTGTGGGTCATAAAAATCAGTTTAGTCTCTCTCTCTCTCTCTCTCTCTCTCTCTTACACCTCTTCCTCTTCCTCTTCTTCTTTCTCTTTCTCTTCCTCTGCTACGTGAGGACACAACAAGAAAGCAACCATCTGCAAGCCAAGAAGAGGGCTCTCACCAGAGCCCAACCACGCTGGCACCTTGACCCCAGACTTCCAGCCTCTAGAACTTGCTTAGAACTTTATGGCATTTATGATATTGTCAATGGAAAATATGTCTAAAGTTATCACTGGACAAAGAAGACAAAAACAGCTCTGCCATTTAAAGTTTATAGAAAAATACGCGGGCCTCTCACTGCCGTGGCCTCTCCCGTTGAGGAGCGCAGGCTCCGGGCGCGCAGGCCCAGCGGCCATGGCTCACAGGCCCAGCCGCTCCGCGGTACGTGGGATCTTCCCAGACCAGGGCACGAACCCGCGTCCCCTGCATCGGCAGGCGGACTCTCAACCACTGCGCCACCAGGGAAGCCCTGAATGTGGATCTTGATGTTTGAATATGTTTTAAGCTTGCACGATGTCTATACTAACAATGTATGGGTTGCTTGATAAGTAAATTTTTTTTTTAAAAAAATCAGTTTAGTGGGTAGCGAGCAGCATCCCACAGGACGGGACAGGACAGGACGGGACGGGGTGGGGTGGGGTGGGGTGGGATGGGATGGATCATACTCCACGTTACGGGCTAAACTGTGTCTCCCCACCCCCCACACTTATATTGTTGAAGTCCTAATACCCAGTACCTCAGAAGACGACTACATCTGGAGAGACGGCCTTTAAGGAAGTAGTTAAGGTCAAATGAGCTCATAGGCGTGGACCTAATCCAATATGACCGGTGTCCTTATAAGAAAAGGAGATTAGGACACAGCAACACACACACAGAGGGACGACCGCGTGAAGACACAGGGAGAAGGTGGTCATCTGCCAGCCAAGGAGAGGCCTCAGGAAGAACCAGCCCTGCCGACACCTTGATCTTAGACTTCCAGCCTCCAGGACTGGGAGACAATAAATGTCTGTTGTTGAGGCCCCCAGGCTGTGGTATTTTTGTTACGGTGGCCCAAGCTGACCGATAGGGGACACCACACACAGTGAGAATGGGTGTCGTTTCATGAAACGTGTGTTTTTTCACACGCAGTGTACTTCCTACTGTGGGCCATGATCAAGAAGTTTGAGGGCCACTGCTGTAAGGGCTCCAGGTCAGCTGTCCTCTCCGGTGCTCAGCAAGTTACTGGAGCACATCTTCAACTCCTCACTTGACATGACAGAAAGTATTAATAGAGTCAAAATTCTCCATCAGTTCTGAGATGCAATACCTAACACAGAGCTAATTTGATAAATGAATGTACACGTATGAGTGGCCAGCCGGTCTCACTGCTTCATTTTTTACCAAAGAGGAAAGTGAAGGCCAGGGATCAGAGAAGGGATTGGCCCGAGGTCACACCTGGGAAACCCGACCACCCCCCCACCCCCACTCCTCGTGCTGATTCCTATCCGGAAATCTACGCCAAACCCACGGTCCTGGTCCAGGTAGTGTGCACACCCTTTCCCAGTTGCTTCAAATTTCAGACTCAATACTTCCATGTGAAAACCGTACTGCTCCATTTTGGCTTGAATTTAATACTCAGAAATTCCTCTTCTCTTACTCTGACATATTCCAGATACAGAGAAACCTATATTTTAATCATTCTAGTCATCCTTAGCAATAAATAAGTACCTGCCAAGATAACCATTTTTTAGAGGAAATTGGTCAGATTAGAGTCAGACACAGCCAAAAGGTTCCCCCCATCTGTTCCCACCTAACTATGAAAATCCTGCAGAGAAACTCTCTTTTTATAACTTTAACAGGTTACTCTGCTGCTGAAACTTCTGATAACATCCACCAAAAGCTCTTTAAGCTGGAAAGAACTGTATAGCATTATGGGGAGAAACACTGACTTTTCAAGTGGGTGAAGTAAGGGAAGATGCTAATTTTATCGAGCTTCTACTATTGCAGGCAGGATGCCAAGTGACTGCTACACGTTATTTCTGATAATCCTCCAGACACTATCAGACATTATCTTCTTAATCTTACAGTTGAAAGCAGGCTTAGTAACGTAAGTAAATTCTCAAAGGCTACATTTAATCAGTAGAGGACACAGGAGGCAAACCCAGGTCTGCCTCAATCCAAGGATCGTAACCCATACGTTTCTCTGCACTGTTCTCCTTGCTGGAACAACGTTGTACTGTCTCCATCCTACACACAGAGCAGCCCAGGCCAGGGACACCGGCATCTTGTCCAAGGCCATTCAACTACCCCATGAATGATACACATACCATCAAAATAGAAAACTGTACGGTTCTCCAGTTTAAGACCCGCATGTGTTGAAACGCTTCGGAAGTCAGAAACAAATCAGTATGGACAATAAGAATTACAATGTGTTGAGCATGTATTACGCTTCCGGCTCTTTCCATACAGCGCCTCAACCCCCGACACCAGCACAGCAAGGCAGACGTAATCCTCACCTTCCTGATGAGGAAATAATGCAGAGAAAACAAGCAATTCGATTGAACAAGCACGTACTGAGCCCCTATGAGCCAGACTTTATGCTAGGCTGGGGTTTGGGGGGGTAAAAGAAAAGTCTCAATTCCAGCTGTCCAGCCTTCACACATAGATTGCTAGAGATAAATATCTGCTTTGGGAAGATCACTTTATAGTCTGTGTGGAAGAGAGATGAGAAAGGACGACCTGGGAGACAAGGTGCGTCCTTAGAATGTGTCACCATATCCTGCACCAGAAATGGCAGCCTGCCCGAGAGAGTGGCAGGCTGGCACTC
Organism: Stenella coeruleoalba; assembly: GCF_951394435.1. Lineage (NCBI taxonomy): Eukaryota > Metazoa > Chordata > Mammalia > Artiodactyla > Delphinidae > Stenella > Stenella coeruleoalba. The sequence goes on along the minus strand of NC_137163.1, from coordinate 3,181,090 downwards.
CGTGCAGCAGATGGTGGGCAAGTGAGCAGCAAAGCAGGCCCCACGCCACTGCTGAAAAGCGTGCACCATCTAGACCACGGTGTCCCACAAGACTAAATCCTTCGAGAAGGCGCGGAGTGCCCCTTTTGATACCACCCCAGGATGCTCCACTTTGGCTCACCTACGACTTGGCAAATTAGTATTTTCCCATAACTAGTAAATGCAGTTAATATACTGGGGATTTTGACATACTGATAGTTTTTCTTCACCTCATTATTTTACGTGTGTGGTTGCTCTACTGAGAATGCATTTTATTAGCAGGTACTTATTATGTTGCCCTACACAGCATTTATCTCGTCAACACACAACTTAAAGGAAGTCAAAAGCTTCCCTTCATTTCTGCTGGGTTTTTGTTCAACCTCTTCTATTTCTGAACAAACAAAAGGGACTGTATAAATTGCGACAGAGACAAATGACAGCTCTTTACTGAAGAGCTCCCACCAGGACTCTGCAAGGTAACAATTCATGTGCTCAGACCGCCTCCTCCTCCACCCAGGTGAAAAATGGAACATATTAACTCAAAACTCCAGAAGAAACAACGTATACCACCTGGGGATAAAATGCAATGGGGAAAGAGCATGTCTGGAATGGAAAGCAAGAAGCAGAATAATACATATGCCTTCACAATATAAAAACTATGGCCTTGGGCTTCCCTGGTGGTGCAGTGGTTGGAGAGTCCGCCTGCCGATGCAGGGGACACGGGTTCGTGCCCCAGTCCGGGAAGATCCCACATGCCACGGAGCAGCTGGGCCCGTGAGAAATGGCCGCTGAGCCTGAGCGTCCGGAGCCTGTGCTCCGCAATGGGAGAGGCCACAACAGTGAGAGGCCCGCGTACAGCAAAAAAAAAAAAAAAAAAAAAAAAACTATGGCCTTCATCTTTGGGCAGGATTCATGCTGCAGCTCTTTATGCTTTGCTATGAAGCCAAAGGACAAAAGTTCAAATCTAGGCCTGTATGTTCTTCATAGCGGGAACAAGACACAACACACAGGGCTTTAAACCCAAACCCTGCATATTTTCAAGTTGGTCCATATTGTAGGAGACTTTCAATTTTTATAGCCATGTTATTTTACCCATGATGTCTGATACCAAAATCTAGTAAAATAATGCATTCTTATTTTCAATGCCATTTTACAATTTACTGAAATTCAAAAAAATGTGAAGAACAGATATTTTAAAACCCAGGATTATAAAAGATGGCCAGAAAAGTAATTTTAATTCACAATAGTCTAGAACTACGGTAAGTGAAAGTGCAGGGCGGTGGGGCACGCGAAGGAGGTGTGTCCATCTGTCCAGTCCGTCCTGCGCCCGACGCTGTGCCGCCCTGTGTCACCACCTCAACGCCCTCATAGGTGGCTGTCGGGCTGATACACAGGGCATCAGCACCCTCAGATTCCACGTCAGCCTCAGGGTCCTTCTTTCCAATAAAAACGTGACAGCACATCTCTAACTAAATGTGACATAACTTGTATCGCTTTACGTGAGCTTTCACATGAATAACTGTAGAATCCATAAGAAATCTCACTGGCCCACAACTCACGGATCTGCTACCCACGAGCAGGGGCACTAAAGAAGGCAGGAACCCCTCTGAGCGCAGCCAGGGCCGCAGCGGTGACTCTATGCATTTTACTCCAAACCCAGTGAATGGTGGCTACAGAGGGGAAGAAGGGAGGCTGCTTTCCAGAAAGAGGCAAAGACCCTGAAATGGCCCCAGTGAAAAACTCCCCACCAACAACTTGTTCTTATCAAAGCCCGTTTCTCAGCCCACGGAGCACACCTCCTGCACTGGCCTCCTCAGGTCCTTGTGAAATGCAAGTTCTTGGGTCCAGGACGGGGCTCTGGAACTGGGCCTGTAAATTCTGAGTTAACTGTGGGCTGAGCGTTACTTGCTTTCAAAATGTATTTCCCCCAGGGCTAAGCCTTATTTGAACCAAAGAACCAAATCCACACCCAGCTGAGTGATGGGGGCGGGGGTGGTTTCAGGCTGCCCCTCTAAGCGCAGAGGTGGGGAGAAGGGGCTGGATGGGGATGTTTGGGAGGTAAAACCCGGAGGACTGCCTGAGGAGGACTTAGATATGGGGTCTGATGGGGGGAAAGGGGATGGAGACTGACTTCACCGTCTGTGGTCTGAGCAGCTGGACGGAGAGTGGTACCACGTGCTGAGACGGGGCAGGGAAGGATGCGTAGGCAGTCAGGCGTTCCGGTCTGGAGCTCCGTGTAAGAAATAAATACAAGAGCCATGTGTGCAGAGAGTTCTTGGAGACGTGGGCCTGTGAGTTCACCAGGAGGAAACAGACGGAGAAGATAAGGATGGTGTTGACTGGACCCTCAAAGTGGATGATGAAGCCACCAGGACACAGACAGTGGCGGCGCTGCAGGACAGGGTGAGCCAGGAGCGGGGAGAAGTGACCAGAGCGCGTCAGTGGCCACAGCCAAAGGAGAAGCACACCTGCTGTGAGGAGCTGGGGGTTCCAAGGAGGACTGCCTGGAAGTAGCAATAGGGAAGGACTTCTCTGCCACCTCTAGGCCCCAAGGCACTTGGGGTGCAGCAGGAGAAAACAGCAGCATCTTGAGGGGTGGCCGGGGAAGCAGCACCTAGGGGAATGAGCTGGCCCCTCCCACTGTGGCTCCGGGGGAGCACCCCCGGCATCCTGAGCAGGACGGCGCTTTCTGTGCTTTATTCACCTGCGTTAGACCTGCAGTTAGCGGCCTCGTTCCTTCTTGCGAAACACAAATGACAGCCCTTGGTCCAGGTTCTACCAGAAACATTCCCACACATTTGCAAACTCTGTGGTAAAGAGTCACTACCTTAGTACAAGGTTAATGGAACATTCAGGGGAAAAAAGAGGCTGAGATGAAACAGGGGCCTTTGCTATGACAGACCATGAGTTCCTGAGGTCACAGCGGAAGGTCATGAGAGCAGGAAGGGATGGGAAACGAGCCCTGATTGGAAGTACAGACGCCAACAGAGAGGAGTCTGAAGGTGATGGGCGACCTGCAGGCCTGGACCTCGGATAAGGTCGAGATGCAGAGGCTGAGTGATGAAGGGTGCTCTGGGAGACGAAGTAGGTAGCAGCTGAAGCCCAGGGGCACTGGGCACACCTGGCGGAGGCGCAGACTCAAAGGGACAACCCAAAGGGACTCGAAGGGGCTGGGAGTGTAAAGGAAACAAAAGCAGCAAGTGATAATCCCGGCATTTGAACCCAGGGTCTCCCCCCCTCCAAAAATGATGCTCAGAGATAAAACGTAGATGGTAGCGAACATAAATTTACCATTCTACTTAAGGAACCCCCCAAACCTAAAAATCCCTGCAGGTTGTTTTAGGTGAGGGTTAGGGATTGGGGTGGAAGGTAACAAGCTTTGGCTTCTTCCATTTTAGCTGGTTTCTGAGTCCAAAATACCCGACCCAGCTTCTCCAGTTCCTCCCGAAACCCCTCCATCCTCTGTCCCTCCTTCTTTCCTTCCCCTAGATGAAGAAGGAGGTGACGTGTGACAACCGTGCAGATAAGCCTCCCTTTACCCCGCCCACAGGACTGGCACCAAGGGCCTCCTCACCCCACCCAGTCTCTCTTGTTGGCTGCATCTCCCGCCATCCCTTAGCCCCACGTTTTGCAGGCATCCTGTTACACTAAACACTGCTCGGCCAAAAGAGGCCGGGAGCATTCGTAACTCCTCGCACCTCGCTCCCGCCAGCACAGCTGCCGCAATGCCCCGCCCCACAGCCTTGCCGCCGCTGTCCCTCGGCCTCCAGCTCAACCCAAAAGTCACCTCTGGTACTGCATGGACCCAGCATCGTGTCCAAGTCACGGAGATGATCAATAAACACTTCCAGAAAGGAGATAAGGAGAGCTCCCCAATGCCGTCGTTTACCCCTCCCCTGTCCTTCATCGTCTGCACAGTATTCCTAGAACCCTTAAAATACACCTTCAGGAGCCTTACGGGTCTACTGCAATTGCACTCACAACTCAAAAACCTATCTACTTCACATGTAAAAACCAAAATTTTTAAAGGAATTGGCAATCCTATTTTTTCTTATTCTCTTCACAGTACAATCCACTCTCGTTCAAAAAGCATCACGTAATCTCAGATGAACAGTTTTCAAAGAGAGAAGGAAGAAGCGGGGGAGGAAACGGAGGAATTATTCCTGTCTAGCCCATCTAAATGTATAACTACGGGCTCATCAAAGAGAAATCAAAACAAAAAGTTGTTCCCGGTACTAAAACAAGAAGTAAAATGTCAACTATGATAGCAAGGAAAGCAAAAGTAAAATAGGAATGCTTTTTCTCAATGGGAACTCATCTCCCGCTTCCTGAGAGGGGACGTGCACTTCAAACCACGAAGTCAAATCTTCACCAGTGTGTGCGTTTAGCTAAGCTGAATCCACACTTCCCAGAAGCCCCTTCCCTGCATACTCTGAGCCAGCGTGCATGGGGACCTGGAAGGCACAGGCACGCCCACCGACACTGCTGGGGTGGGGGGTGGAGGCAGCATCCCTCCCCCAGCTCCTCTAGCCCCCCCAGGCCCTCTGCTTCAGCTTCTCCAGCTCCTGGGCCAGGTGGCCGCTCCTCCAGGGGCTCCCATCATCGAAGCTGGGGGCTGGGAGGTGCTGAGAAACCAGCACGGTTCCTGTCCATCCCCGTGGGGTGGGGTCCAGCTCAGCCTCACAAGTTCCTGCTCGTCTGTGCTTACTTCCCACCCACCTCCCCTTCCCAACCGCCTCTCCGACTGCCTGCCTGAGGGCTTCAGGATCCGGCAGCGTACACAGAAGCAACTGCTCCACATACCGTGCAGCGAGCTCCCACACTGCGTACAGTCAAACCCCGGTCATACAGCACGCGTGCATGTATGTACCTGTGTGCGTAATGACAGAGAACCTCTCCCTGATGCAGGCTGCTCAGTGCCCTACTTCTGACTAGGCCCTGTCCTCGCCCCGCCTTGTCCAGCTGTAGCAAGGATCCCACTTAATTAGGTGAGCGAGAGTCCCCCCACCCTTGATATCCGATCACCCTCAATATCTGATCAAGTTCCTCACACCACCCCACCCCACCCCCCGACGTCTAAGTCCTTGGCTTGCCTTCAGCGAGAATCCTGTTAGGCCAACTGCGCCAGAATCCCCCAGCCCGACGTCCCTCTGAGTAATTTTCTGTCCACTCCCCACTCCCTTTGCTGTTGGCTCTGAATCCCCACTTGTCCTTGTATTCGGAGGGAGCCCAGTCTCTCTCCCCTACTGCAACAGAGCTGACCCTACTGCAACTGTCTGGAACAGTCTTCCTTGCCATGTTAACAAGTGTCGGGACAATTTCTCTTTAATGGTACGTGTGTACTACGTATGCACGCGTGCGTTCAGAACCCTAACTGAACTGCAGTTTTCACAGCTTTGTCATTGTTTTCAAAGCGGTAATTCTTCCTTTTCCATAAACAAGGTCCTCTGTGCACCAAAGGCTGCCTGGAAGCTGTTTCCAAGCTCAGCGAGTGTTTTTCCCTCTGATGAAATACACACATATCACCATCCCACTGCCAGGGGGCAGCAGCACTGCGCCGGAACGCATTTGCCATCAGCAGCTCGAACGCCGCGTGGAAGCAGGCAGTCATTTGGCAGTTAAACGAAAACGTCTCTGTCAAGAGGGGTCAGGGCAAGTGGCTCCCCTTCCCCCATATTAGGAGCTGAGAGGCTAAGGGTCCAGGCTCGTTCTGCCACTGGCTGTGGGGCTGGGACGGGCCACTTCACCAGGCAGGACCTCCGTGTTCACCCCTGCAACGGGCCTCACGCGGCTGTGGCCTTCCGCAGCCGGGCAGCCCGGGAACGCAGGGGTGCCGGGGAGGAACGCCAGGACGCCGTCCTCCGGGCATCCATTCCCACTTTACGGATGAGACGCGTTACCTGACAGGCACTGCCACGCCCGAAGCAGCAGAAGACCCAGGTCTGGACTGAGCCGCATCCCTCAGCCCAAGCACAGCGGCACCTTCTCTTTCATTCATGCAAGCCCTGCCCTAAACACTCCTTCCCTTCACCTCCCCCTCACCTGTGTCCCACACACCTGCTGAGTACCTGCTCACTCTCCAGGGCCCATCTCAAGCACCTGCTGCCTCCTGATGAGCGCTTCTTCAGCCCTCCCGGGGAGACTCCATCTCTTCCTTCTTCTGGGTTTTCCTTAACCCTAAATCCATGCAAGTAAATCATCTGGCCAGAGGTTCCGACAAGGAGTGACGGGTGGGTGAGCAGGAGGGATCAATCACCTCATAATTCCTATCAGCCATTCCACATCACTTTTAAAGTATGAACAAACACCATGGTAAAATGTTACTTAAATGCACCTTCAAAGCAAGTGTCCTAGCACTGCACTCCAACGTCCCCTCCAAAACCCCCCTCCCAGAGTACTTCCTGAGCGGTCACTGATCACTGCCACCATCACTCACTCATTCCACAAATATTTCCGGCACACCTACGACTATTTTAGATGCTACAAAGGTACAGTGAGGGGCTTCCCTGGTGGCGCAGTGGTTGAGAGTCCGCCTGCCGATGCAGGGGACACGGGTTCGTGCCCCGGTCCGGGAGGATCCCACGTGCCGCGGAGCGGCTGGGCCCGTGAGCCATGGCCGCTGAGCCTGTGCGTCCGGAGCCTGTGCTCCGCAACGGGAGAAGCCACAACAGTGAGAGGCCCGCGTACAGCAAAAAAAAAAAAAAGGTACAGTGATCCAAGCAGAGTCACTGCTTTCTTAGAAAGCACGTTCTAGTTAGGGAGGCCCTAGGGCTCTAGGGATTGGATTACGGTGTGCTTGCTGGGACGGAGAAGACCACACAAGGAAGAGTCCGCTCCACTCCTAGACTCTTCTCCACACGACCCAGTGTGGTCACCAGCAGTTCCTGGGGCTTCACGCTTCTCCCGGCAGAAAAGAGGAAACCCCTCTCTTCCCAGGCAGCTCGGCCCCTCGTCCCATAACTTAGTCTTGCTGTCCCTGAGGGGCCCGACTCTCTTAGAGGGGGATTTATCAAGAGAGGAAGTGGAGGGTCAGCCATAAAAACTGCCCGCCCTGAAGAAAAGTCGGGACATGACCAGAAGACGCTGTGAGGGCGGGGATGGGGAGGCCACCTGCACAAACCCACCCCAGAGCTGAAGGCGGGACGGCTGGCAAGAGTGTAGCCGACGTCCTGAGACAAGAAAACACCAAAAAGCAAAAATCCTGACATATTCAAGAAACCAAAGGATGGCCAATGTGGGTCAAATGTAGAGCGCTTCATACTCTGTTAAATTCACATATGTTGGTCTGAGCTAATCCTCTGTAATGTTAAATGTATTTCTCAGAGTTCCAGCAACAGTTTCAAGTTTCGTATTATGCTAAAGAGATCTATCATAAAATGTTTAAAACAGATTTTCCTGCTACTTTCAGCTTTAGTTCAAAAACAAGTGAAGCACTTTCAGGAGGTGTCTTAACTCTTTCAAACCCGCTGTACACCATCCAGGTATGTTACGGGCACAAGATACATTTCATAGTATGAGTATCTCTCATAGTAACTGACGGACTTTGGGCAAAGGACTTCATTAGCATCTCAAAGCGTGACAGACCTCAGCACAGTGGCCTGATGCTATCTGCCTCCCAAGAAATGAGAAACAAATGAGACAAGCTACAGGGAAACAGTCAGAAGACTGTAAAAGAGTCTCACATAAAAGAGATACAATTAGTAAACAGGAACACAGAACAAATATCCAAACTTGCAACTTACCCAGAAAATACAAATTAAAACAATAAGGCAACGTTTTCTACATACTGAATGAGCAGCACTGCTGCCAGAGGTATAATTAGAACAATCCTTTCAGAAGGCAATTTCCAATATGTCTCAACAGCAATAAAAGTGTTCAGAATGGCTGACCCAGTAATCCCTCTCCTGACAAAATCTCTCTCCTGCTCGAAAAGCCAAAGCGCTGAAGAGGCTCACCATAGCCTTCCCAGTAACAGTGAAAATAAACCAAAAAAAGAAAGAGTATTTATTATTAATGCATTCAACAGGATGTGAGTACTGAAGTGTGCCACTAACCAGCCACAGTGGCTTTAACTAGCCACTAATAGGGTTTCTTTTCAAAGTGATGCATGTTTTAAATTGACTGTGGTTAACAGGTGCACATATCTGTGAATACACTAAAAAACTGAAGGGCACATTTTAAACTGTGGTCTGCGAACTAAATCTCAATAAAGTTACTTTTAAAAAAGGAAAAGCATTTATTATTAATGCGTTCAGCCCTGTGTGGATGCCAGCACAAGCCACTAGGTGACAGGGACAAGAAAAACAGCAAGTCAGACAGACACCTTCAGAGAGCTTGCAGCCTGAGTGCGGAGCCTGTCAATTAATTGAGCGATCGAAATATAGTGGGTGAAAGTGCTCGATGGGTAAGCACATACTCCAGTGGGAATGTTCCAAAGGAACACAAGGTAGTCTTGAGGGACCAAGGAAGGCTTTGTAGAAAACAACAGAAGTGGTTATCTACACTGAGATCTGAAGGACGAACAAATGTTAGCCAAAAGAAGGAAGGAAAGTGGAAAGGAAGAAGGGATGAGGGAGAGGAAGAGAATGAGAAATCCAGGTGGACACGCCACACTTTCTTTATCCATCCATCAGTGAATGGACATTGATGGATGCCGCTTTCACTTTTTGGCTATTATGCGTGATGCCACTAGGAACACTCATGTGCAAGTTTTTATGTGGGTGTATGTCTTCAGACCTCTTGAGTATATACCTAGGAGTGGAACTGCAGGATCGTATTGCACTACTGTTGATCATCCACTTTCCTTCCCAAAATCCCAGACAACAGAATCACACAAATCACTGTATCTAACATTCCCCAAATAAACCAAACCCTCTTAATTCCACCAGAACTGGAGAAAGTCCTCCTACCTGAAGCTATTCCTTCTGCTCAGTCTTGTCTGGCAAACACCAATTTGTTCTTCAAGGTCAAGGTCACCTCCTTCATGGAACATTACCCAAACCATTCTTCCACCTCTGAAAAGAACTGTCAATTCCCCCATGATGCTCCCATATCCATCATTTACTATGGACTCCTCTATAGGCTTAACCGTGGCATCCTCCCCACACCCTATTCTTTTCATGTAAACAGTTGGTCCCAGCAGCCCCGCGAGTACGTGCCTCAGGATGGCCTGTACTCTGGATCCACTGGCAAAGAAGATGTTTAAAGGAGTTTTACTAGCTGAACTTGTGGGCATTTTTGGAGCATATTTTTTGTTTAAAAAGATGAACACAAGCCAAGGTTTCAGGCAAACAATGAGCAAGAAATTCCCCTTCATCTTGGAAGTTCATTACAAATCCACCGAACACTCTGGAATGTACAGAATCAGAGAGCAAGATCCAGAAAAGTGGCTGAACGGCAAAAATTAGGAATTTGCCCATTGATCAAGGTTTGCCCTATTTCATAGTATCAGGCAAGACTAAAATTCCAAAGTTGACATGGATGGATTTTAGAATATGTAAGGTTAAATGTAAATTCTCATTAAGTCAGAGGTTTTATTCTTTGGACTAACTGTGAAGAAATTGAAGGAAGGTTTGTTTATTATGTTATAAATGCAGTTTTGTTTATTACTCAAAATAAAGTAGTTCTCCTTTAAAAAAAAAATCTCCCCTATAATTCTGAATTGATAAATCTTTCAAAGTAGATAAAATAGTAAAACACCTATTTTTAATATTTATTACATTTCTTTTCCATTATAGTTTATTACAAGATATTGAGTATATAGTGCCCTGTGCTATACAGTGGGACATTGTTGTCTATCTAATTTATTCCCCTCTCCTTTCCCTTTTGGTAACCGTAGGTTAGTTTTCTATTGTCTATGAGTCTGTTTCTGTTTTGTAAACAAGTTCATTAATATTTATTACATTTTTAACTCACACATTTAAAATCCCATTATCTAAAAACATATTAACTAGAAATACTGCTTTTATCCATTGTCACTTTACCTGAAACAATATTTAAACCCTACATCAATGTCTCTGATACTACTAGAGCCACTTTGGAATAAAATTCGTCATAAAAAAAAACAAAAAACAATTGGCCCCAGAACCCATCTTGTGAGTTCCCGCGCACTGGCACACACCGGGCGGGGGGGACCTATGAGGAGGGGCAGGCAAGAACCCCCAGACTGTGCTGCCTCGCTCTGCAAACACCCAGACGGGTTCCCGTCCAAGGAGAAGGTTACTCCTCTCTTCCGTATTTCATTTCAATGCGGTGATATTTAGAAATGTTAGTTATCAACTCTGTGAATGGTACCATGAGCTCCCCAGGAGAAAGGTCACCCAATCAATTAAAATACTATCATTAAAATAATAACAAGCTGCCACACAATCTGTAATATCCTAGTTGTACAAATGAGAAAATGAAGGCCCAGGAAGAACTTAATTACTGATCTGAGGTTATGGTAATTAGAGGTTGGGGTGAGTGGAGGGAACCCTTGGTCCTCCTGACTTCAGTCCTCTTCTCAGAAGACTCCAATTAACCAAATACCATTACACACAGGTCCTTATGAGGCAGCGGTTTGTTCAACAGGGTCAAATATCCCAAGTTTCTCTCCTTCTAGACCCAGCGTCTTCGGATCACTAATTAATATGACCTTAAATAACCACCAAGTTCCTTCTCTCCTGGGGCTTCTGCAGGGAAGACAGGCCGACTAAACAGGCACCAGCTCTGTCGGTGCAACGTTAGAAGTGCGTGAGGGGAGAGACCGAACAGCAGGAGGACGACGGGTCCCCTGGGACTTGTGACAGGCAGCCTAGAGGAAGTGCAGACCCAGGGGAGATGGCTGACAAGGTGCAGGCAAGGGGTGAGGGCAAAGGCCCGCTGCGGGAAGAAGATGTGTATTTGCGAGAAAAAAGTCCAGGACGAGGCAGGTGAGGCAGGGGGAGGTGGAAGCAGCTCAAGGAAGGGATGTGCTCCCCTCCCTGGGAGCAGCTGCGTCAGCCCCTGGGTGTGTGATTACAGAGACCCAGCTCCTCTCCACACAGCGCGGCCATCCCAGTGCCAGAGGCCCCGCTGAGGCCTCACCCCCAAGGCTCTGGGCGGTGTCCTCTCCAGACAGTGCCCTCCACAGGGAGACAGGGACCTCGCCACGAGAACCTGTACGACCTTTCGGTGAGGGGGCAGAAGGCCGGCCTGCGGGATGATGCAGGACGGCTCCAGGGTCACCCCAGCCCGGAGCTCCCGGGGGCTGCCCAGGCCCCTGCAGATTCTGCCCCGAGGCCCAGCTTCCCTCTGCCCAACCAGACCTGCCTCCTTCTCTTCCCCTCAGTGGGTGTCGATCCCAAGAGCACTTCTAATAAACGCCCCGCACTTGCATCACATCCAAGAGTGCTTCCCAGGGGACCCACAGCACATGCTAACCCGGCGGGAGGGACAGGCAGACAGGGCGCTGGGACACAGGCAGCGGAGGGCTGATTTCCAAGGGCCTGTGCGGCACCCAGGCAGCAGGAGAACACCTGGGGCTCAGGGTGGGGGCTGGGCTGGAGATAAACGGATTGTGACTGAAACCCAAAAAACACGTGACACCCAGGAACTGTGTGAGAAGAGAAGGTGACGGAGGCAAGGACCTAGAAGAAAGTTGCCCTGATGTGTGGGCAAAGACATGCACGATCCCTCAGAAAGTCAAGACAGATGCTGCCCGCGAGGGGAGCAGTGACCAAAAGGGGCACAGAGGTGTTTGGGGTTCTGGTCTTGTGTCCGATCTGGGTGCTGGGTACCACGTGGTCACTTCATGAAAACTCACTGAGCAGTGTGCTTGTGAACCGTGCACTTCTGCATGTAAGTGTTACACTTTGACACTTACATTTTATAAAACGTAGGCAAAGGCAAGGGGAGCCCATGCCGGAGGCTGAGAGCAGCGAGAAGGGCCAGTAGTGTGTGTTGAGAGGGGCCCAGGGAGGTGAGGGCACGGAGGACATCACCCACCCGATCCTCGGCCGGTGTTGACGGGGGCCAGCACCAGGAGTGCACTCATTCATCTTTCCTGGGAGAAAACTGGAGTTTGAATCCACTCACCTTGATCTGACAAGAAATCCAGCATGGTCTGTAGCAGGAAGGACAAGTGCCTGACAGAGAGAGCAGGGTTCCCCATCCTCCGGGACGCGTAGACCAGCTCGTGAAGCAGACGCATCTGGACGGCAGCCCAGCCTCGGTGCGTGCCTGCGACAGAAGACACAGAGCATCAGAGCAGGGCTTCAGGGGCGCACTGGCAACAGGGCCGACACGTGAGCCCGCTGGAGCCATGTCTAATGTGTAAAAGTCGTGATTTCAAGATAACGCCTCAACCACCACGCTCAAAGCGCAACCAAAGCATTTCCCCTGTGTTTATCCTGGAGAAGCACACTCACATGATGCGCCTGTTCACATGGTTTTTTGGTTTTTTATGTTTTTAAAAAATGCTTTATATTATACGGGGTTGGCCAAAAAGTTCGTTCGGGTTTTTCCACAAGATGTTAGAGAAAAACCCAAACGAACTTTTTGGCCAACCCAATATTCTCTCTCTTCTGCAAAGACACAATTTTTAAAATAACCCACTTTGAAATACCTATAATAAGGTTATGACAAAATATTATGTTTTCAGTGGCATGTATTTGAATTACAGCATACTTCTTTTTTTTTCAAGAAAATACTATTTGATGAGCCTTCATTATCAACAACCAAGGCCATAAAATTAAAAAGCACAGCATTTCTCTGAAGTATAAGAACAGAAAAGCAGAAAGCTAAAGTAGAAAAAAGGTTACCAACAAAACTGTGGCTGCTCCCTCCAAAACAACTCAGCGTGTCTGAAATTAGAGGTGGAGGAAATCGGTTGCACAGCCATCGAAAAGTATTTTTTTAAGATCACAGGATTTTAGAGTTGTTTATTCCAAGTCCCTTTTGGCAACAGTTACTGCTTTTAAATATTTTCCACCTTAAAATTCTTCATGAAGATGTGGAAACAGGGCTCAAAAACAGTTACCACCCAGTGCTGTGTGCCCAGGGGCCCCGGGGGGTTGGTTGAAAGGTTGGGGGAAAGGATTTAAGACTCTGACCAAAGCATTCCTCCTCTCATAGGTCTACTGATGAGACCTCTCCCACTGCCTACCCTACAAGGCTGGCAAGTCCCTTTTGTGAATTTCCACTGAATCCTGCACAAATCTTGTCCCATAGGCGTTATCTGGCACATACAGTGAGGCACCTGTAAGCTTGTGTCTTTGTTTCTTCCATCAGTCCTTAATTTCCTTGGGAGCCAGGATGGTATCTTATTCACCAAATGTCCTTACTGCCTAGTAAGATGCCTAATACAGAGCTGGTCCTTAACAGGCTCGTGGGTCAAGTTGAAAGCATGATGAAAGAAAAAGCCCCTATTTTTCAGACATGCCTACTTAAGCATATAGGGTAAAATGACATGATTTCTGGGATTTGCTGTAAAATATTTCAACAAAGAACAAATAAAAGAAAAAGAAAGGTCTGAATAAAGCCAGATATGGCAAAATCTTATTAATTACTTCATCTGGGTGATGGGCTATTGTACTATTCTGTCTGATTTGTGTATATTTAAATTATTTCATAGTAATTTTTAAACTGTTAACTGAATAACAATTACTAATAATTATGAATTGAAATTCTTAGAGCTGACCAAACCTACCCACACACAAAAACCTTGATATCCTACCAGTTTTATCTTACAGAAATCTTTTCATACAATGACAGGAGAGGAAGGAATGACAAGTCCCTGCAGTATTTCCACGATGTCAAAAGACCAAAGGCCAAAACAAAATAAGAGATTCTGAAAAGGATGATAAGGCTGAAATCAACGTCATGACTAACCTAGCCCAGAATTCTAAATGACCTGACCTAACTAATCTCCACCCCACCATACCAACAATGCGGCACATATCACTCTGCAGATTTTTTTTTAATAGATAAGGATCCAGTTCCTACCACAGGCAATTACGGTAAGACTGAGTATAAATTTTCTTAACACCAAATAGTGTACAAATCATAACTTCTATGCGGTTCAAACTGCTCATCCTATAAAATCTGAATCTTTTTATTCTTAAGACAGATTTGCAGTATATGAGCTGGTGATAAAATTTTCAACACTCTTGTATTCAGAAAGTTCAGCAATGTGAGAGTGTATTACCTCAACGACTGCCTTCTACCAAACTTACGTGCCTTACCACTCTCTTTCATAAGAGTTCCTGGCGAAAATTTAATCTCTCATTCAGAAAAAGGCTAAGTAAAAGGTATGATAAAAAAATCTTCATATATAGGAACACAAGTAAGATTAAAGTGATGATAAGCAGCCCGTTACGCTAGCAAATATACACAGTGTATTTCTGTGCTCCTACCTCGACTTTCCATAACCAGCTAGGGAAAATGTTCACTTCCAGAAACAGAGAGAAATACATTTCAGGTCCTGAGAATACAGACAATTTCCCTTTTATTCACAGGTACGGGGATTTAGTAGAATTCCATTTAATTCTCTGAGAAATGTTGAAAGTAGTCCAGAGCAACAGTGGAGATGGGGTTTAAAGTAACTTTTATTTCTTGTTAAAAATACAGCCAGGGCTTCCCTGGTGGCGCAGTGGTTGAGAGTCCGCCTGCCGATGCAGGGGACACAGGTTCGTGCCCCGGTCCGGGAAGATCCCACATGCCGCGGAGCGGCTGGGCCCGTGAGCCATGGCCGCTGAGCCTGCGCGTCCGGAGCCTGTGCTCCGCAACGGGAGAGGCCACAACAGTGAGAGGCCCGCGTAAAAAAAAAAAAAAAAATACAGCCACCTGACATTTATCACTTTTACCTTATTTGATCTCTTACCTTATCTCCCCACCTCTTTCACAAAATGATGGTGAATGTCCCCTCCCAAAACAGAAGGCTAAGTAAAAAGTATCAAATCACATGGAGGTGTGCTTATTTGTTTCATTTTTCAAAAGAAACATGTTTCATCCATGTGATTTAAAAATTAAGATCAAGAAACAAACTCTGTTCAATAAATGGCAATGAGCACATGCCACGTAGCTGCTCATCAGGTGTGGACACACGTTACACGTATTTACAGGCACGCCTGCTGTGTGCCAGCAAGGGGGACACAGGGACAGGCAGGGTCTCTGCTCTCACGGGGCACACAGCCTGGTGGCGGCGGGGAGAAGTGCTAAATCATTGCCCCATTTTTTTAAGGTACTTACACATTATGGGAAATGCTGTTTAGAAAGAACAGGAGTACGTGAAAGAGAGAAATAAAAGGACTGCATTTAGGTGGAGAGCCGACGGGGGACCTCTAGAAGAGCTGACACTCAGCGGAGACCTGAAGGATGCCTGGGGTGCAGCGGTGAACGGCAGGGAAGAGCATTCCTGAGGAAGCAATAGCCGGCAGGAGACCCGGCAGTGGACACCTGGATGGCGTGTGCACAACTGGCCCAGCACGGAAAGAAAAGGCTAAGGCCAGCCCAGTGTAACTGCATAGAGCCCAGGAGGCTTGCATTTACTCTGGAGCCAGTCTGCAGTTATGTTCCAGGGATACAAAAGGGGTCACTGGAAAGCACCTGCGATCTCTCCAGAAGTCTGTCAGAAGCACACTAACAGGGATTCCGGTCCCAAGCACATGGAAACTCAATCCCCCTTCCCAGCTCTCTGCAGAGCAACAGTGTGACCGCTCGAAAAACCCCTTCCCAGACACTAACTCACCCCACGAAATCTGTCCCGAAGACGGCCTAACGGAGCCTGTACGCTCAACTGTCCCCTCCACAGGCCTGCAGGTCTCATCTCGTCTCTCACACCAGCAACTCTCAGCCTTTCAAATGTAAACCCCGAAAGCTTCTAGGGCGTGTCCAGCTATTTCGCCCTTAACTTCAACCACTGGTACCAGGGCCAAGGCAGGGGGCCATCCCACCAGCACGCACTCCTTCCCAATGGGGCCAGGCCTGAAGCACTGGCCCGCAGGGCACTTTATTCCAGCCTCCACGTGGCCTCAGAGGGACAGATGGAATTAGACCTCACCTGACAGTATCTGCTGAGCACTGTCCTAGCACATTCTGGGGACTGACTCACTCAGTCCTTATAACAACCTTCCCGTGACACAGTAAAAGTACCTCCCTGTACAGATGAGGGACAGAAGACTTGACGGGGGCCATGCAGCCAGTCGGTAATGGTGTCACCCTCTCACTAGCTGTTCGACCTGAGGAATAGCATTTAACCTCCCCAAGCCTCTATTCCCTCAAGTGCGGTACAGGGCCCACTGCACCCGCTCACCAAGCCGTGAGAAATGATGGTACACGTATGAAACCGTTCTCCCTGAGGCCACAAGCAGCGTAAGGCAAGTGCAAGTGCAAGGTGTGCTGGGAGAGAGACCGTGTGGAGCAGACGGGGCGCTCCATCACCTGACCCTCCAGCCCTGGGCCAGGACACAGCTGGGCCTGGGCAGCAGGCTCTGGGTTCCAGGCCTCGCCCACACCCAGGACAGCGTCCTCGTGCAGGCAACACTCTCAGGCACTGACCCTACCAGGCAAGGAAGCTGCTCTATATTTGTCACTTAAAATACTGGGAAATATAAGGACAACTTTTTAAAGAAATGAAGACATCCCTGACTTCAAAATGTACTGTAAAGCTACAAAAATCAAGACAGTGTGGTAACGGAAAAACAAACAAACAACACAGAATGGACACCACCAAGAATAAATCCTAACGTAAACCATGGATTCTGGGTGACGCTGTGTCAGTGCAGATTCATCCGTTGTAACAAATGCACCACCCTGGCGGGGATGTTGATGAGGAAGGAGGCTGGGGGGGGTGATGCGGGGGACGGGGGTATGTGGGAAATGGCTAAGCTCAATTTTGCTGTGAGCCTAAAACTGCTCTAATGAAGTCTACTTAAAAAATAATAGTAATGAGATCACACAGGGGAAAGTGTGGTGGTAGGAGGGACGTGATAAAATCCATTATCACATGATTTACATTTAGAAGAAGAATAAGCACCGTCCGAGCTCCTAGGTAAATGGGTGAACTGGTGAAACCACTTCCCGTGACTCGCGCGTGGACACACGTGGACACCCTGTCGCGCCAGTGCCACCGCGCGACACCCAGGGGCTCCTTTGCTGTTGTTCATCTTCCGCCATTAAGCGCTGAGTGGAGACGAGAAGGGAAGCCGCCAGCTGTGTCAGAAGAGCCTTTCAGCTCCCGGCACCTCCACCCTTAGAGCAGACCCCAGGCACGCAGCGCACCTCTGAGAGTGCTGTCCGGTTTGCACTCTCTGCCCTCTCCTCCAAGAAGCGGACGGCTGCTCACAACTAGACTGCAGAGCAGCTACAGAGCCCGGGAATTCAGACAGGGCCTCCCCGGAACGCGGCCGCTCACTCCGTGGAGACGAGCAAAGTAAACGCAGACCAGTGAGGCTCCGGGAGCCAAGCTCCCCCGCAAGCCCCGTGGTCTCTTCGCTGCTTTCCTCACTTGGCTGCGTCCCGGGAGAGCTCCCTGTGCAACACCAGACGCAAGGGCGACGGCAAGTGTGACCTGCATCCCGAATCCCTCACCCTGGCTCGGCCTGACCTTGGCGCCCCAAATCCAGCACCTCCCGAATCACGCGTCACACCTGTCCTCTCTTTCCCTTACTGTCCTCTGCCCTCCAGGGTCACCTGGACCTACAGCCTCCCTCTCAGGATCCCTGTCCTGACTCCATTAGCAATGAGAGCTCCCAGCAGAAACACCACCAAGTGAAGCCCACCCTCCCCTCTGGATCTCAGTTTCCTGTCTGTAAAGAGGGGGAAGGAGCTAGATCAGTCTTCTCAGAATCATGTGAGACTTTTCCAAACATATATGCTCGGGCCTCACTGCACAAACCCTCCCCCCCCCCGCCCCCCGCAAGAGGTGACAGGCTGGGAGCCCAGGGCAAACAGGTCACGCAGAAGGCCAGCCAAGGGATCCCATCTGCAGGGACGGGGCCCACCAGAAGGTTCTCATTTCTGGCTGTGAGTCCCTTTAGCCCTCAGGCTCCAAGATGACTTTCAGTTAAACACCACATGGTCTCGGTGTTTCAGAACACGAAGGACAGTCCTGTGACCACAGCTGGGGCAAGGCTGTCCAGAGAGTAGAATCAGCCCTTAGAGGCCAGTTAGAGGCCCACAAGAGATGCCAGGAAGAAATTAAAATGGTCTCTGGGAAGCACCTGACCGCCACTGCCCTGAGGTTCTTGGCTGCAGAAGAGAGACACTGGGGCTGAAATCACAGGCCGCCAGTATTAATTTACCCAGAACTCACAGTCCGCCCAAAAGCGCCAGTCGTGAAACAAGTGCTCAGCAAACCTTACATTCCATCCCATCTCTTGGGGGAACACAGAGGAAAAAGGAATTAGAGAAAGGAAGAGCAGATGACATGGCAGATGAAAACAATGTGTCGTGATTTCTGTTTGGGTGAGATGGTGAAAGATCTGGAAGAAACTGTCACTGAATGAGTTCAGACGTGGCTGAGTGTCCATGCATTTACCCTCAACATGTGGCACGGTGTCCAGCACAAAGCAAGAAGCAAGAAACGTTTGCTAATAGCAAGACCTCCTAGAGAGGGTCCCCAGTTCTACCCCTGACCCCTTGCACTTAATACCATCACCAACGGCTGGGACAGAAGACAGGGACAGAGTTCAGGTTCAAAATCACTCCATCAACAGTACGAGCCCCATCACCGATGCTATCCAGCAGAGACAAACGTCAAGCCCCTTGTTTAACTTTTTAAAAAGATCAACAGCAAGGGCACAGGATGAGGAAGACCAGGCAAGGTCATGTGACCAGGCTCTATTATGTGAGATGGCTTTAGAAAGGGAACGCTACGTAAACAGGAGAAGTATGCAGACCGCTCCTATCAGCACTGGGCCCACCAATCCTCCCCCTGTGGCTGCAGAGAGGCAGGACATGTAAAGCCCAAAGTCGACGCTGCCCCGCTCCTATCAACACCTCCTGAGCACGTGTGCTCACATGCCAAGCCCCCAGCGGCAGGTCTCTGGCTTCTACAGGAGGCGGGGGCTAATGAAGGGCTGTGTCCTGTCTCAGCTTCCCTCCACTCCTCAAAGGCCACCTGCCGTGCTGCTCACTCAGTCTCCCTCTGCTCTTCCAAACCCCAGGTCCCGCCTTTTAAATGATTTTGGAAAACACTCTGGAAAACATTTTTTAAGTAATTTGGGCCCCCCGAAGTGATTTCAGATATCGCTGTGCTCTGAGCCAGGGCTGTGGCAACCTACGGTCCGCACACCGAATCCGGCCCCACCCGCATCATAAGTAAAGATCTGTCGGCGGACATTTCATCCCTGGCTGTTCTCACACCTCAGCAGCAGAGCCGAGGAGCTGCAGCAGAGGCCGGAGGGCTCCCAGAGCCGGAAATGTTTACTCCCTGGCCCCTGGACAGAAAAAGTTTGCCAACTCCTTGCTCTACGCTAATCAGAATTCATCCTGAGCGTACAATTCTATCAAATGTTAAGTGATGCTTTGGGGAGAAGGTCAGAATGGGGAGAAGTCCAGACAGAGTAATTCATCAAGAACCACCTAGGCAACGGAGACAGAGGAGAGGAAGGCTCTGGAAGGACCCGAGAGCTCTCTGCAAATACCTGGAAGGTCGACACATGCTAGAACTGCTTGTTTGTACGCTGGAGGGCAGGAGTTGTCCTCTTCCCACTGCTCCACTCGCTCACCTCACACATCCCATGGCACCAGGCAAGAGCGCGACAAATCATTACTGAGGAGGTGGACACAAACGGAAAGCGGACACACCGTCCCCAGGAGGTAAGGCAAGCAGGAAGGGGATTCGTAATTCTTTCATGGAGAGACCCAGTAATCAGAACTACCCAACAGCAGAACAGACTCATCACTCGGACCATGGGCCCCTCAGGCCGGCACACATGACCACAGAAAACACGCGCCAGAGGACTGTCTTTGCCCTGGTGGGACAGGAACGTAGACGGCCCCTCAGTTCTCTCCCCGTCTAGCAGGCCAGGCCTGCTGGCTCTGGACGTGAGCTGGAGGAAAATGCTCTGCATGTCCTGCCTAAAACGGCCATCAACCATCTTTTTTCGCCTGCGAATCACCCTTTGGCTGACACTGGGCATCACACGTGTGTGCACTTGTTATGAGGCTCAGAGCTATGTTTAACACATGCTCCCCTGCACTAGCATTGCAGGGTAAGGATTCATCACCAAATGCACACCTGCACTTGTACACATATACCCCAGGACTTATGCTAGATTGGTTGATTTTTGCAAATTGGCTAAATCACATGAGGTAAGTAGGATTCATTAGGTATTTAAGATGTTTCAAGGAGGACACACGTCAGTGAGCTCAGGGGAGATTTCCAACCGGCACGCAGATTTAAGAATGCCAGCCCGCATGCAGAGCACCGCTACGTTCTGTTGTGATCTATCAAAAGTACCCAAGTGCAGGAGAGCTTAGTCACCTTTGCATGCCAGCAGCAGTCATCGTGTCCGACAGGCAGAGCAGGGCCCATTAATTGGACGCACCATTAATTGGACTGAAGCAACTTTCAGCTCTAGTACCTTTGCTGAAGTCTTGCGGATCCAGCGACAGACTGTAGCCAGGAAGCGTCTCGAGGAGGAGTTTGTAGCAGGCCCTCCAGCCAGGCTCTGAGATGCTTGGGGCCACGCACTGCATGGCAGCCACGCGCTTGAAGAAGGCGGATTTGCGGTGGAAGCCAATCAACTCGTAGAGCTCAGAGAGGATGCTGTACCGCTGGATCTTCTCCTCCTCGGAGAGCTGAAGCACACAGAGGAAAGTAAAAAGCATGTGAAAGAATCTTACAAGTGCAAAAGGAAACACAAAAAAGCTTTCTCATAAAACGGAGGCTCGATGAGACGTGAAGGAAAAGGGAAGCTGAGTTAGTGCACTGACAGGGCAGGATCCAGAGAAGCGCCGACATGGAAGCTCCAAGGCCCTCTCTGAGCCCCACCTCTCCAAGCTCACCCTGTCCTTTTGCTAAGAAGGCCCATATTCTCTGGAACAAAGGTATTTGCTACCTAGCACATAAGATGCAGAGAAGGGAAAGAGAAAGGGAAAGACACTGGAATCTGGGCAGGGATTTTCATCAAATACATTAACTTCTCAAAACACAAAATATATAGAACCAGGTAACCAGGTAACTAGACAAAGAACTGTTAATAATAACCACACCTAACTTGGACTTAAATTAAGACTTCATGGCTTACAAAAATTTTTCTTTCATCTACAACCTAACCGTATTTTCCCAACCACCCCATGATGTAGTAATAACAACTTCTGTTTAATCACGACTACAGGCCAGCAATGTAACTACTAGGTAACAGCTCAGAATTTTTAAAAGCCGTGTCTGTGATATAGTCTGTGTACACATTTATTTCCTTTTGGCTTCATTCTAAACGAGGATCTAAATCAATTTTTTAAACACAACAACAATAACAACAAAAAAACGAAAGCGAGGGTCAAAAATGGGGATTTAATACTTAAATGAAACAAGGGGCAGGCGAAGTCACAAAAATGCACGCCATGAGGCAAGGGTAATTAACAGAGGCCGACTATAGATTCAGCTCCAAGATCCCTGGCAGCTGAAGCAAAAAGTAGAAGATGATGAGCTACAGGAGCCATAACGCCTGTGGGATAAACATCTGTGTCAGCTGCTGGTACGTCCCATGCGGAAAATCCGAAACATCCTCCTCACCATCGAGCATCCTTCTCAGACCCCCCATGTGAAGTGCAACAAGCACATGCCCGCAGCCCGTGCCCCGGCCTCTGCCTTGCCCTTCCCGCCAGCCCTCTCCCTCTCATCACTGTACTGGGCTGCAAACCCAGGCCTGAAGCGCCAGATTACGGAGGCAGCCCCATACCTTGGCTTGGCGGGCAGCTCACCCAGCTGGGGCCCCCTGGATCTGCCCATTTTTCTGCTGCATTGGCTTCCCACCAAGAGAGATTCCTTCCTACGCTGGTCCCCACAAAACTCCTCTCTCCTAAATGCAAGGACGTCAAGCCATATTCCAGACTCCTGTTCGACCAGCAAGTTTTCAGTTCTCTCTCTCTTTTTCCTTCTCCAATAAAGAACTTGACTTTCCTCCCTCCCCATCCAACCGTTTTCTTTGTGAGAGCTCTGCGTTCCCCACACACCATCCTGAAAGGCGGGCACCCTGCCGGCTAGGACCGAGATGTCTCCGTCTAACCTGGGCTGCATCCTTACACTTTCCCCCTTCTATCTCAGAAAGCCTTTCCTGAATCTCCCATCCCTCTGATTCTGAGTTTAAATCGACAAAGTTCTGAGGTTACCATTATTATGTGCATATCTACCGGGCTTTTGCTAGGTTCCCTTAGCAACAAGCTTCATTAAGGAACTGCATCAGGAAGTTTAAAGAGGCTATTCTTATATCTGAGTGGAGTAGCCCGCAGGAAATGTAAATGGCTTTGAAGAGAAAATTAACCAGGGACAAAGAGGCCGCAGGTTCTAACCAACAGTGTGTCATGAGCCAAAACGTTATCAAATGGCTCAGTCATTCCTGAACATCAGATCTGCAGGAGGTGCCGGGTGCTGGGTTGAATATACATTGGTCCTAGAGCATGCTCCCACAGCTGGTAAAGTGCTGGGCTTTTCTCTATTTTCCAAACAATTCCTTACGACCTCTTTCTCTTATGGTCACTTACATTTCCTACTAATGAAGAAAATTAACTTCAGTCATCTGGGTTGTTTGCGGGGAAGCTACACGACGCAGTTCACAGAGCGCAGACTTCGGAGCCACGGTGAACTAGGTCTGAAGACCAGTGGTAGCATTTACAAGGTAATCACGGGCACGCAGCAAACACCCCAGCCTCGATTTCCTCACCTCTAAAACTGGGTTCAATAAAACCAGTGAGCACAGTTGCCGTGATGATTACGGCCGCAACCTATTTACCCCTAGGTAAGTGCCGGCAACAAGCTGGCTGCTTAATTAGTCGTAAGTATCATCAGCGGGTTTTAGTTTACCTGAGAACAGATGCTTTGCCGTTTTGTCTGTGGTAACAGAACGTATTTTACTGAGATTACCACCACCAGAGCAGCACTGACTAGAAACTTCCCCAGCTCTGCAGGGCAAGGCATGTTCTTTTCCTCTGCAGAGCTGATCACATTTTCTAGTCATTTGTTTTCACGTTTATCTATTTAGCACCTGTGTCCCCCTCCGGACATTTTGCTCAAGCAGCGCAGGACCCTGTCTGTTTGGCTGCATTGCTGAATGTTCTCGGGCTACAAGACAGTGGGCCCAGGGCCTAGCACCCGGCCTCCAGGACAGAACGTAGAGAGGGGAAAACCCAAACAAGCATGCTTTAACGAGGCCCCTGCACCGAAATTATGGTCTGACTTGGGACAAATTACTAAATCTTCTCTACCCTGAGGCTCCTCTTCTATCAACAGGAACGAACGCACTTAGCACACAGAGTTACAAAGGTAGAAAGAAATAACCAAATTCACAACCTAGTCAAGTGTCTGCTAGCGGTCCAACACACACGAGCTGCCTTTATTGCTCTGACACGTCACCGGTGGGGCTTTCTAAGTGCCAAGCAGTGTGTGAAGTGCTCTGCGTGTGTTATAATACTATTTATTGATACAACTTACAACAAATCCAGGAAGAAGTGAATATTATCATTCCCATTTTACAGATTCACAAACAGGCTAAGGGAGGTTACATTCCAGTCCAAGGTCACACGGAGGGGAAGTGACGGTTGAAACCTGAATCTGGGCTGCCAAGGTTCGCGTTCCTTCTCTCTCACTTCTACCTGACCTGTGAAATCTACGTGCCTGTGAAATCTATGTGTTCGACAGACGAATCTGCAGACAGCCAGCTGTTAAATGCAATGCGCGCAGCCGTTTGTCAGTGCTAATTACCATAAACTACTCTCGTAAACAACGAAAGACAAGACAGGTGATCCATGTTCCCGCTCACAAAGAGAAGTTCTGCCTTGAACGCTCCTGCAACGCACACAAACCCTTCCCAATACCACTAGATCCAAACGTATTCTTTTTCATTTTTTTACATTTGCACAGGGCTTCTTAAGGCAGAAGCCGCCTGCAATAATTCCATCTTGGTTCCTTTCAAAGTTTCCAGCTTAGCCAAAATCAGTCCCAGAACAGACACAACTCATCAGTTCTACAATGGAACACACTTGACCAAGAACCAAAACCTTGTCCTGGTTCAGAAAAACTATAGATCCCTCTTTGTTACTGTCATTATAAAATCCCACCAGTGTCTATTTGAATTATGGTTTTCTCAGAGTATATGCCCAGTAGTGGGATTGCTGGGTCATATGGTAATTCTATTTTTAGTTTTTTTGTTTGTTTGTTTTTTGCGGTACGCAGGCCTCTCACTGTTGTGGCCTCTCCCGTTGCAGAGCACAGGCTCTGGATGCGCAGGCTTAGCGGCCATGGCTCACGGGCCCAGCCGCTCCACGGCATGTGGGATCTTCCCGGACCGGGGCACAAACCCGTGTCCCCTGCATCGGCAGGCGGACTCTCAACCACTGCGCCACCAGGGAAGCCCTATTTTTAGTTTTTTAAGGAACTTCCATACTGTTAGTTTTTTAAGGAACTTAGTTTTTTAAGGAATTCTTAGTTATTTAAGGAACCTCCATACTGTTCTCCATAGTGGCTGTATCAATTTACATTCCCACCAACAGTGCAAGAGGGTTCCCTTTTCTCCACACCCTCTCCAGCATTTGTTGTTTGTAGATTTGCTGATTATGCCCATTCTAACCAGTGTGAGGTGATATCTCATTGTCGTTTTGATTTGCACTTCTCTAATGATGAGTGATGTTGAGCATCTTTTCATGTGCTTCTTGGCTATCTGTATGTCTTCTTTGGTGAAATGTCTATTTAGGTCTTCTGCCCATTTTGTGTGTGCGTGTGTGTGTGTGTGTGTGTGTGTGTTACGCGGGCCTCTCACTGTTGTGGCCTCTCCCGTTGCGGAGCACAGGCTCCGGACGCGCAGGCTCAGCGGCCATGGCTCACGGGCCCAGCCGCTCCACGGCATGTGGGATCCTCCCAGACCGGGGCATGAACCCGTGTCCCCTGCATCGGCAGGTGGACTCTCAACCACTGCGCCACCAGGGAAGCCCTGCTCATTTTTTGATTGGATTGTTTTTTCGATATTAAGCTCCATAAGCTGTTTGTATATTTTGGAGATTAATCCTTTATCCATTGTTTCATTTGCAAATATTTTCTCCCATTCTGAGGGCTGTCTTTTTGTCTTGTTTATGGTTTCCTTTGCTGTGGAAAAGCTTTTAAGTTTAATTAGGTCTAATTTGTTTATTTTTATTTTCATTACTCTAGGAGGTGGGTCAAAAAAGATTTTGCTGTGGTTTATGTCAAAGAGTGTTTTTCCTATGTTTTCCTCTAAGAGTTTTATAGTGTCCAGTCTTCAATCCATTTTGAGTTTATTTTTGTGTATGGTGTTAGGGAGTGTCCTAATTTCATTCTTTCACATGTAGCTTCCAGTTTTCCCAGCACCACTTACTGAAGAGGGAAGCAGCAGCACAGCACAGGGAGATCAGCTTGCTGCTTTGCGAGGACCTAGAGGGGTGGGATAGGGAGGGTGGGAGGGAGGCTCCAGAGGGAGGGGATATGGGGATATATGTATACATATGGCTGACTCACTTTGCTGTACAACAGAAACTGACACAGTGTTGTGGAGCAATTACACTCCAATAAAGATCTATTAAAGGGCTTCCCTGGTGGCGCAGTGGTTGAGAGAGTGCCTGCCGATGCAGGAGACGCGGGTTCGTGCCCCGGTCTGGGAAGATCCCACATGCCGCAGAGTGGCTGGGCCCGTGAGCCATGGCCGCTGAGCCTGCGTGTCCAGAGCCTGTGCTCCGCAACGGGAGAGGCCACAATAGTGAGAGGCTCACGTACCACAAAAAAAAAAGATCTATTAAAAAATAATAAAATTAAAAAAAAATTTTAATGTAAAAATTAAAAAAAAGAAAAATCCCACCAGAACTCATTCTGCTGTCTGCTCAGCTGGCAACCAGACACGGAGATGAGTCAACTCCAGCAGAAAATCGAGTTGAGGAGAACTCGAAAGGCCCACACCCGCTGCAGCAAGGCGGGCCCCTTACCCTCCGCATGGCTCTGCTGACCCCTAGTGTTCTACGAATACCAGGCCAACAGAGAAGGGGCTGTTCCCAACAGCTGCAAATTCCCACACATTAAATAAAAGCATCTGATCTTATAAAATACATTGTATATATACCCACCTGTGAAAACAGCTTCACCAAAAGCCCAAATGTTCAACATTAATTTGCAAAGCCAACTCCGGTCCGTAAGGGCGAGCAAGTCTTAGGACACTGAGTCTTCCAAGTCCCTCCCACACCCAACCCTCCACCAAACTGCCTGCAGTTCTTCAGCATGCTTTTAAATGCATCCCCCCGCCCCCCAGATGTCCCTCCACGCCCTCTGGCCTGAGTATAACAGCGGCTACTGGGTAACTGCAGGGCAACACTAGACAGGACTAGACACAGAGAATCTGAACTAAACTACTCCTGATCACCATGAGTTCGTTATTCCATCATTTTACAGATGAAAATATCGAGAGATATGGAGGATTATGCTCAAGGTCACGCAGCTAATAAGTGGCAAAGCGGGGTCTGCACACAGGCCCACGACTCTGCTCCTCACTCCAGCATGACGCCCCAGCTGGATCCCCATATCCACAGGGTTCTCTCGTGCCTGCCTGACAGGTCCACGTTTCTTTGCTTTGACTCACGACCTATAACAGGTCTGCCTTTTAAGCACCTTTTCCATCCACTGTCCCTCAGCAACAAAACAGCTCAGGCCACCAAACGACTTCCGGCTCCCCAAGCCCTCCGTGCTCGAGCCAGGTCACGCCTTCGCACCTGGTCCCTGCTCAGAGGCTCTTCAGCCCCTGTAGGTGGATTGTTTCTGCTCTCTGCAGGGAAACCCCTCTGGGGAGCCCTCCTCTCACCCTCAGCACAGTAGTCCCCGGGCCGCATCCCGAGCTGTCCCACTAGATCTGCATGTGCCCAGGGCTGCTCTTTGGACCAGCAGCCTAAGAGCCAGGGATTACGCCCTGGTCATCCCTGCAAACGTACTGCCCAGCTCAGAGCTCACACCCAGCAGGTCACCCGGAAATCGTGGTGAGTGATGGATCCAACCCAGATGTCTGTGCATTTGCCAGCACTGCTGACGGCTGGTTTCCACCCTTCGCTCAGTTTCCCATAAAACTGAAGCTTCACCGTCAAGTGGTGGGTTTTCACTTTTCCTGCCCATCTTTACCAGAAACGTCAAGGGAAACCAAAACACCTTTTCTCAACCCTTTCCTGATGACGCATTCCCATCCGTGACACCGCCGTGCTCAGCAGCTTTGAGTCCACGTAGTGTTTCCCTTACGCTAAATGGCTCCAAACGTTGTGGGATTTTTTTCTCTTTTTGGTTTGTTTGTACTCGGTTTATTCGCTTGATTCTGCTTTTGTCTCTCCCTTCAGTGTTAGGCTGGCAGCTGCCACTTCTCACTCCCTTCAGCTGCCCCCCTCCCAGTGTCCCGGGGGTGCAGTAACAACCTTCACAGAAGAGGAAACCAAGGCACGGAGAGGCTAACTTACCCAAGGGGCTAAGCCAGATTCAGCCCCAGCAGTGTGTGTTCCGAGTCCTGTGCATAACTCTTATGCTAGAATAGCTAACGTTTCATAGATTGTGGTTATAAACATACGAGGTATCAACACGTGTATGAGCAGCACACACATCAACGCTGAGACCCTC
Source organism: Stenella coeruleoalba (assembly GCF_951394435.1). Taxonomy (NCBI): domain Eukaryota; kingdom Metazoa; phylum Chordata; class Mammalia; order Artiodactyla; family Delphinidae; genus Stenella; species Stenella coeruleoalba. The sequence goes on along the minus strand of NC_137163.1, from coordinate 3,153,303 downwards.
ATTAACGCCACTGCTTTATTTCTATTTTAAAAATTAAGAACCTCTGGGCTTCCCTGCTGGCGCAGTGGTTGAGAGTCCGCCTGCCGATGCAGGGGACACGGGTTCGAGCCCTGGTCCAGGAAGATCCCACGTGCCGCAGAGCAAACTAAGCCTGTGCGCCACAACTACGGAGCCTGCGCTCTAGAGCCGGCATGCCACAACTACTGAAGCCCGCATGCCTAGAGCCCGTGCTCTGCAACAAGAGAAGCCACCGCAATGAGGAGCCCGCGCAACGCAATGAAGAGTAGCCCCTGCTCGCCACAACTAGAGAAAGCCCGCGTGCAGCAATGAAGACCCAACGCAGCCAAAAATAAATTAATTAAAAAAAAATTAAGAACCTCTGCAGTCAATATGGCAAAATGTTAATACGTTAAACCTAGATGATAGAGGCATGTGTGTCTTATTCTCTCTTATATGTTCAAAATACAAAATGATTGTAAAGTCTCTCTCCCCTCCCCTCCACCCACTACCCTCTCTCTCACCTGAGCCTCCCAGACCCACATATTTTACAGTCTTTTCATTATATCCACAACTGAATCCACCAGCGTTGCCCCCAAACTCCCTCTGCAGCTTTCCCTTCTCCGAGCACAGCATGACCATCATTTACCTAATTAATCAAGCCAGAAACCTGGGCGTTATTCTGTCTGCCCTCACATACATCATTAATCCCTTCCTTTTCACCCCCTAAACACGTCTTCGATCTGTTGGCTTTTTTCCATTGACCGTCCCACCACCACTCAGGTGAAGCCGCCTACACTGCCCACCTGGACTCCTCAAGAGCCTCCCACCTGGCCTCCCTCACCATGCTTACCCTACTCCACACAAAGGGGATCCCATCATTCCTGTGCTTTTAAGACCTTTCTTTTAAAAACCACTGTTCTTAGAATAAACTCCAAGTTCTTCACCTGGTGAATGTCTATCTTTGCCACGAAACTGTCAGCTTAATGAGAGAAGACTCTGCCTTCTCCACCTCTACGCCCCCTCCCGGCACAATGCCATGCTCAGTAAAGATCTGCTCGATTACAGTAACTGGTATTGTAACCCTAGTCCTGGGTCCTTAACCAAACTGCTTCACTTTTGAGTCCTGGTTGCCCTGGCCATAAAAATCCAAGGTAGATTAGAAAGATTGTAGACGTTTGGCTAGATTATTGATTTGGGGATTTTGCAGTAGCAACCTGCAACTAAATGTTCTAATGACTTTGTCTTATTAAAAACACATCCAGATTCAAGTAATATTTGTGGAATGCCTTAGGTGTAAAAGGAGCTGTACAAAGTACTTTCACACACTTCGTGTTTTATAACATGAACAACCCAGATAGGGTCACAAATGGAATAGCTTCACAAGTGACAAATGTCAGGTGATAAGGCATTAAGCTTGTCCAAGGTCGCAAAGCTGGTGAGAGCAAAGTCGTTTCTCCAATCAAAAAAAACTTTGAAAGAACAGAATTCTGAATTTTGAGGGTAAAAGACCATAATACAAAGAGGTAAAACAACTCCCTTAATCAAAGTTTCGAGTTCTGACTCCAGAGTTTTAACCGTGCCATACTGAATGCTAGCACAGCAAAATCAGATGGTCTTTTGGTGAATAAGCTCCAGGAAAACCGCGTTAATTCTTCCACTCATAGGAGGACACACACCCACCTGTCGAAGGTTGATGTAGACTGCATTCTGGAGAAATTCCGAAGCTTCCATGCTCCGCTTCTGAATGGCGAGGACACGGACGGCCTTGACACACGCTTCTAACTCAATCACCCCGGCGTTCTTATACTGCAGGGTCAAAAGAGAAGAGGAGAGGTGTTTGTGTCAGGTCGTGCAGGCGGTACCACAGGGACTCAGTGACACTGAGCAGCACGTCCCCACCCAAGGGGGGGACTTTGTGTTTGAGAAAGTCTATCCCTTAAGGGGGCAGAAGGGGTTGGTGGGATTGAGTGAACCTATAAAGGCCCATATAGATACGTTTGCGTTCATTCAAATAATACAGCCAACAGTCGCTGGATAGTCTACGAAATTTCAAAACGTTATCGATGGAAACCTTGCTATTCACTTCCACTTAATCTCCTGCTCGAAAACATTCTTAGACTCTCTCACACCTGCAGCTTTGATGCAGTAGTTGCCAATTCATGTTACTTTGTTACAAAAGTTCTAGCTCCTTGTATCACTGTATCTGTCCTCTCTTGGCACGTTTGATGTCTTTCTGCTTATCTCTCTGAGTTACCTGTTCCTGCTTCTCAGATCCTGAGAGGGAGGACAAATGAAGATACATGAACAGAAAAGGTACTGTGGGCTTCACACAGCCACTCAGTAATGATCCCGGCGAGAACTTCTCCAATCTCATCTTCACCTCTCAAGGTTCTGCACGAGGTGACATCCAGCCAGGAGAGCTGGTCTTGCCCACGTGAAAGCTGTGTGGCTCAGACGTGAGGACAGGCCCAGAAGCTGGCTCTGGAGCCCAGGCCCCCATGCTCTGTGCCTTCCTCTTTCCCGAGGCCCCAGCTCGAAGCCCTCCATGCTCCCTGTTCTTCTGCCCTTTTTATTTTTTTTTCCTAATTACCCTGAGCTGGAGTGGTTTTCATCTGATGTATCTGAAAAGACTTCCTGAAGCTGGGGAAGAGGCTTCTGAGGTAAATTCATGTATTCTGGTGCCTGAAGAGCGCCCGAGGCTGAGAGACCCCCCACCAACACTCACCGAGGCGTTAAATGTGCTGTGGAGTCAGCCACCCCCCAGCAAGTGTTTGCTGAGACCCCAAGGCCTGCCTGGCATAACCACTCATGAAAATGCAGTCTGCCCACTTATCAATTATTAAGAAGCAAAAATATCCAATTGCCCATGTTTCTTACTAAAATTATTTGTAAGGTGGGAAAAGAAATTACTGTGCCAGAAAGACCAGGTCTCCACTGTTTCCTCATTTCCAATATGTAACAGGCGCAGAATTTGTGATATAGTACATGTAATTTATCAAAGACAGCACAAAAAGAAACTATACTTACCTAACTACCAATACTGAAGTCAAAGTCTATCAATTTTATATACCATTTAACGACACAACACAAAGAATCTAACAGGGACTTGATTTCATTGAAATATAATTATTTCCTTTCCTTCAAAATTCTTAAAATAACTTCTACTGAAGCGAAAATAGAAGTCAACTCATTTTTTTCACATATTTTGGTTATAGTTAAATATTTTAAATATTACAATGAAATTTAAATTGCAATCATAAAAAACTGTTCATATATTAGTAGAAAGATATACAGAATCAATGGGAATCAGGAAAAGAATGGACATTTACTAAAAGTCTACTACATACCTAGTCTTTTACAAGCATTCTCCTGGAACATAAGCTCTCTGATACAGGCGCCCCCATTTTCACTGCTGAGTCCCTGGTAATCATCTACCAAGGCACCAGCATAGAACTATGCAATTAATATTTTAGAAATAAATCAGGGAATTATCTCATTCAATTCTAAAACAAACCCCTAAAATGAATACGGAACTTATTTACAGATAAAGAAAATAGGGTCCCAAAAAGTAAAGTTTCTTGCCCAAGGTCACAAAGCTAGTAATTGGTAAAGGCAGGATTTGAACTCAGGTCTGTCTGACTCCAAAACTAAGGTGGAAATCTCATTCCATTAGGAAGGGTCCAGCACCACAGACAACCCTCCTATCTTTGTTCAGATCTAGCCTTATATAGCCTTAGCATCCCATACATAGGGAACTCGAGGACAAACCATAACAGTAAGGATTTTATAGCCAGTAATTTCTTAGGTCTTATTTACAAAGTGTCAGCAGATCAGCAGAAAAGCTCTGTAAGAAGGTATTTCTAAGGATAAAACCAAAGAGAGAACCCATAAGGAAAAGATTTACTATATTAAAAACATTTTTGACCACAACCAAAATGAAAAACCTCATAAACAAAACAAAAGGCAAGCAACATCAGGAAAAAGATTTGCAATATATGTCAATGACAGAAAAGAAGCTAATATCCATGATTTACAAAGAGCTATCACAAAGCAATAAGAAATGCTCCCTAATTTAAATGTATGCAAAGGACAAAAACGGATAATTCATTTTAAAAATGCAATTGGCTAATACATGAACAATGTTCAATACCTCACTGGTCATCAAATGCAAACTAAAACAACGAAAAATTACTTTCGCTCATCATATTGGCAAATATTTTAAAAGGACAGTATCTGTTTGTGGGAGAACAAACTGTTATAAAGCTTTTTGGAGGACGATACAGCAATGTATATGTAAACTCTAAAAAATACATGCACACTTTTTGACTCAAGTCCACTTCTGGGAATTGTTTCCTTTTAAAAAAAAAAATCAGTCCAAAAAGATTTATCCATCACTGCATTTATCACAGCACTGTTTACAACGGTGGAAAGAAAAATTGAAGGAAAATAATATTCAGTAATAGAGAATTGGTTAAATGAGTAATTCTACATCTTTTCATTCCCTGTTGGAAAAGGAATTTGGAGAGTAACTTGAAAGTAACCTATGATAAATGTAAATGTCATATCCAGTGACTAAATTTCCAGAAATCTTAACTAAAGGAATACTCATACAAGAACAAAAGAATATATGTACAAGAATGTTCAAACATTTTTTTCTAAGAGTGAAAAAGTGAAGATTCAATAACGCAGAAAAACGCAAAATTTGCCAAATGAAAAATGTAGGTCTCCACACAGTAAAGAAGTACAGAATGCTCACCATTTTATGATACAGATGATATACATCGACAAGAAGAACAGAAAATAGATATTAAAAATGTTATCTCCAGGCTTCCCTGGTGGCGCAGTGGTTAAGAATCTGCCCACCAATGTAGGGGACATGGGTTCGAGCCCTGGTCCGGGAAGATCCCACATGCCACGGAGCAACTAAACCCATGTGCCACAACTACTGAGCCTACGCTCTAGAGCCTGCAAGCCACAACTACTGAGCCCGTGTGCCATAACCACTGAAGCCCACACGCCTGGAGCCTGTGCTCTGCAACAAGAGAAGCCACCACAATGAGAAGCCCACACACTGCAACGAAGAGTAGCCCCCACTTGCCGCAACCAGAGAAAGCCTGCACGCAGCAACGAAGACCCAACACAGACAAAAATAAATTAATTAATTAATTAATTAATTTTTTTAAAAAAATGTTATCTCTGAGGACTTCCCTGGCAGTCCCGTGGTTGAGACTCCGTGCTTCCACTGCAATGGGGGGACGCAGGTTCGATTCCTGGTCAGGGAATTAGGATCCCGCATGCCGTGCGGCATGGCCAAAAAATTTAAAAAGTTTTTAAATAAAAAATTTTTAAAAAAATTTTTAAACGTTATCCCTGAGTAGCAGGGCTATGATAGCCTCTTTTTCTCCTATTTTCAGACTTATTAAATTAAATATACATGATTTTTAATCAACAAAAACCATTTTTAGGCATATAGTATTACGCATTGGGGACTACTACATGAATACTTACAGAAACAAATACTTAGGAGATACTGCAGCAGCATTACACAATGTAAAACAGGGACTTCTGATTAAAACAACACCGTCACATAAAGGATCTACAGAGTACAATCACCTTGCTGTAATAGGAAATGGCCTCCTTGTATTTGTCAATTATGTCTTCAGGGCTAAGGCAGTTCTTAGCCCGCCCAATCTCAGCGCTGGTATCTGGATTGATGCCATTAGTGGTGAGGGCACCTGCAAACCGAGAGAAAGAAAAGAAATAATCTTTTGCTTTTTCCGTCTTGTTTCTTTGTTATTTTAAAAGAAGGGCACAAATAAGATAAAGCTTGAATATTCCCAACTGAAATTTAAATAATGAAATCATTTTTAAAGTCTTCACAGCTTATACACTCCCTATAATAGTCTTACCATCAAAGCATTGTATTAAATGTTAATTAACTCAGAATAAGTTTTCCTCCCTGTTGAAACTTTTTATTAAAGAACATGAAATGCATTATATAAAAGTAACATGTCTATAATAACTAGCTTAGTTGCCTTGACAGCAATGCAGTCAGTGTGCATTATCTCCCAGCACTAAGCTCTTCTCTTAACGCTACAAGAAACCAGACTGCACCCTCAAATGGAGATAAACTATGTGAAAGTATTTTCTGAACTATACAGCACAAAAACACATAGCTTACAAATACTGGCGTCCTTTCCGAGGCTGTCATTTTCTGTTTCTGGCCAACCCCTGTCAATAAGCAGAACCACCTAATCCCCAGCCATCAAACTCACAGGGGCAAGAGCTCTGGAGACATGTGCGTTTATAGAATGTAACCAACTACACATAGAACTCTGACAAGAAGAAGATGAAATACTCTTTGATTTCAGAGAACACTCAGAAAATACTCTCGTTAGCCTCATAGCAGGAAAAGCTGGGCTTCTCCTAAGCCACTTGTTTATTGCAGGGACACTGAGCAAATCCAACAAATTCTGTTCCCCTCATGTCTACTGGGAGACTCAGGCACACATGTGCTGTTATCTTGTAACTCACGGGGCAAAGGGTGTGTCTCACACGGCCCGCAACCTTCACGCAAGCTCATTGCCTCGCCTTGCTGTCTAAACTTGGTCCCATTTTCTCACCTGCTCTCTTGGTATTTTGTTATTCTGTATGCTGCCTCAAATGCTTTTTGGAACAGGACAGAAGAATGAGTGGATAGATAAATGGACAGATGGACAGGTGAAAGATGGGCAGACGGACAGAGAGACTCTAAGCAAAGAGGAACAAAGAACATTTCCTACGCAAAATCCTCTTCTAGTCAAGGAAGAAAGAACCATAACAGAGAACTGGGAAGAGACAGGTGGCTTAGGATTTTGTGTTTCTACAGATTTTGTGAAAATCACAGCAAGAGATAAGAGGGTAGAACTATAAATAATAAAAGAAAAGGGCATGCATGCCTGAATAAAATATTTACTTTCTAAAGAATAGATTCAAATCAGCAAGGCCCAATGACACAATCCTTGGGTCCTTACAGAACTGAGAAGTCCACTTCCAAGCCACAAGGCAACCCTTTGGAGCACTGAGAATCTACACTGGGTGGTCATAAGGCCATCAGAGCAAAAACTATGTTATTCTGCACTAACGAGGAATCAGAACCTACGTGGGGACATCCACGCGTGTCCTCATTTACAACCCATGGCAGCGTTACGCGGCGGGGGGGACTCCTAGTGAGCCCCGTTTCTGCAGGGGAGGAAACAGGTCCTAAATAGGGTGAGCATTCCTACTAGCTCTCCAGTAGTAGGAGCTGGACATACAGATATACAGAGCCGTTTACTCCAGAGCAGGATTTGAACCCAGGCCTGTATTTTTTTTTTTTTTTTTTTTTTTGCGGTACACAGGCCTCTCACTGCCGTGACCTCTCCCGTCACGGAGCACAGGCTCCAGACGCGCAGGCCCAGCGGCCATGGCTCACGGGCCCAGCCGCTCTGCGGCACGTGGGATCCTCCCAGACCGGGGTACGAACCCGCATCCCCCGCATCGGCAGGCGGACTCTCAACCACTGCGCCACCAGGGAAGCCCCGGGCCTGTATTTTTAACCACAGTACTATCCTGCTCTTTGTGTTTTTCATGTTTACAATACCTTTGTTTCTGGCATGAAATAATATTTAATAGATGATAGGTTATCTTGATTTATCTCATTAGCTCTAATAATTTGTCTTCATATTGTTGAATTTCACTCTTTTCCCTTGGGGAATGGAAGGGAAAGAGTGGGAATCAGAATGAGGTGGGCTCTTCATTCTTCCTATGGTACCTCACCTCATCCAAGAAGCCCCCAACCAGGGAGAAGGAACAAATTTTCCCTCCATATTTAAAAAAAAAAAAAGACACCACTGATAATGGGCGTTCCCTTAATGATTTACTTAATTCCAGTACAGAGGCCGGGGGGAAAAAGCGTATGCAGAAACCGGGAAGAATATAACCTGTAAGAAGGTAAAAAGAGCACAGCTCACGGGAGAGCTTAGTGGGTCAGACTGATTTAATTTCACTCAATAAAAGAATAACACGCTCTAAAAATACTGGTATGCAATGGATTTGATCTTTCTTGACACCTATAAAGTTTTGACAGTCCACATGTAACATTATTGTGAACCAGTGAAACAAGGAGTCTATAGACAGGAAAAATCAATGCCACAGGCAGGCTGAAACCCAGGCTAGAGGAAAGGAAAAGAAAGAGCATAGTTAAGAAGTGGGGAAAAGCTGGAAAAAAAAAATCATCACAAGGGCTCCCCAGTATCAGTCCAACAACAGTTTAATAATTCATTCAAGAGAAAGTTACTGAGTTCCTATTATGTGCAAGACAGTATAGGAGGCACAAGCCAGAAAGTCAACAAAAGTAAAATGAAGCAGAAATAAGAGGGAATGGGACTTCCCTGGTGGCCCAGTGGTTAGGAATCCGTCTGCCAATGCAGGGGGCACAGGTTCAAGCCCTGGTCTAGGAATATCCCACATGCCACGGAGCAACTAAGCCCGTGAGCCACAACTACTGAAGCCCGCGCACCTAAGAGCCCGTGCTCCACAACAGGAGAAGCCACTGCGATGAGAAGCCTCAGCTCGCCGCAACTTAGAGAAAGCCCGCACTCAGCAGGACCCAATGCAGCCAAAAATAAATTTAATTAATTAATTAATTTTAAAAAAATAAAAAAGAAATAAGAGGGAATAAAACAGAGACAAATGATGCAGGAGAAAGAACGGCAAAACCATAAAAAGAGGAGAATAACAAGGGTAGCCCCCACTCACTGCAACTAGACAAAGCCCTCAAGCAGCAATGAAGAGCCAACAAGGCCAAAAATAAATAAATAAATAAATAAAAATTTAATTAATATTAAAAAATAATAAAAGATAAATAGAATTGTAAAGTTAGAACATTGTTGAAAAGCTGTAAAAATACTCCAAAAAACAGATCAAAACATATATATGTAGGAAGGCTGCCCCCCGTCATATATAAATGCAAACTTATTTTTGTTCATTCATGGGCACTAAATTACTTTATCCAAAGCATAATATATATTTTTTTATTTTATTTATTTATTTATTTATTTTTGGCTGTGTTGGGTCTTCGTTTCTGTGCGTGGGCCTTCTCTAGTTGCGGCGAGCGGGGGACACTCTTCATCACGGTGCGCGGGCCTCTCACTGTCCCCGCCTCTCTTGTTGCGGAGCACAGGCTCCAGACGCGCAGGCTCAGTAGTTGTGGTTCACGGGCCTAGTTGCTCCACGGCATGTGGGATCTTCCCAGACCAGGGCTCGAACCTGTGTCCCCTGCATTGGCAGGCAGATTCTCAACCACTGCGCCACCAGGGAAGCCCCAAAGCACAATATTTTAATTAAAACAAATAATCAATATTACACTTCTCCTGTCAAATCTAGTTCATAAATTTACTCTGCTATGTAACCATAACGTGTCTAAGATGGAGCTAAAATTAATGAAAATAACTTTGTATGGTTTGTGGAACTCTTCTCAAAATTCCAGGCTTTTAAAATAAATCTGAGCAGTATTTCTATACTATCTTTTTTCTTGTGAAGCAACAGATACTGTTGTCAAAATTCTGTCAGTATAATGATTCATGAGCATCATGCTCTAACTAATCTGCCAGACAATAAGGCACTATCTTGACACTGTGACCAAACAAAATGAAATATAAGGAAGACAATGACCCTATTCTGGAAAATTTACAACCTATGTCAACACTGGGGTTTTTCTTTCATTGGTTAGCAAAATAAAATAAATCATATACTTTCTTAGAGCATTCGGTAGCCATGACTCTTCTTTTAGTGTAATGACCAGAAAAGAGTTAAGTATGACTTTTTTAGGTCAATTAGCAACAATCATCACTGGAAGGTAAGTAATGCGGTATTAACTGGTAGCAATGCTTCCGCCTACATTAGACCTAAAATAAAACTACACTGAGTTCTGAAAGTATTATAAAGGAAGAGATGAGGTCCCTAATGAGAAATCAAAGAAGTAAAGGCTTTTTAATTAACCATTCCTACAGAAAGGAATAGACTATGGTAGTTAAGAGAACAGACCTGGAGACAAATGTGTGGGTGTGAATTCCCACATCACCGCTAACTAGCTGTACCCATGACAAGTCAATGAACTTTTCTGCATCTCAGTTTCCTCATCTACAGACTGGGGATAACAACAGTACCTATCTCCTAGAACTGTTGTAAGAATTAAATTGCTTTTAAAATACCTCAGATCTTAGATATGACACCAAAAGCACAGGCAACAAAGAAAAGTTAGATAAAGTGGACTTCATCAAAACTTAAAACTTCTATGCTTCAAAGGACACCATCAACAAAGTGAAAAAACAACACACAGAATAGGAGAAAATTTTTGTAAACCATATATCTGATAAGGAACTTGTATCTAATATATAAAAAGAAATCTTACAACTCAACAATAAAAAGACAAATAACTCAATTAAAAATGGATAAAGGATCTAAAAAGACCTTTCAGTGATCCAGAAAGGATCTCATTCAGATTCGACGGAGAAATTAAACCCTTTACAGACAATCAAAAGTTAAGAGAATTCAGCACCACCAAACCAGCTTTACAATAAATGCTAAAGGAACTTCTCAAGGCAGGAAACACAAAAGAAGGAAAACACCTACAGTAACAAACCCGAAATAATTAAGAAAATGGTAAGAGGAACATACATATAGATAATTACCTTAAATGTAAATGGATTAAATGCTCCAACCAAAAGACATAGACTGGCTGAATGGATACAAAAACAAGACCAGTACATATGCTGTCTACAAGAGACCAACGTCAGACCTAGGGACACATACACACTGAAAGTGAGGGGATGGAAAAAGATATTCCATGCAACTGGAAATCAAAAGAAAGCTGGAGGGCTTCCCTGGTGGCGCAGTGGTTGAGAGTCCGCCTGCCAATGCAGGGGACACGAGTTCGTGCCCCGGTCCAGGAAGATCCCACATGCCGTGGAGCAGCTGGGCCCATGAGCCATGGCCGCTGAGCCTGCGCGTCCGGAGCCTGTGTTCTGCAACGGGAGAGGCCACAACAGTGAGAGGCCCACGTACCACAAAAAAAAAAAAAAAAAAAAGAAAGCTGGAGTAGCAATTCTCATATCAGACAAAACAGACTTTAAAAGAAAGACTATTACAAAAGAACACTGCATAATGATCAAGGGATCAATCCAAGAAGAAGATATAACAATTGTAAATATTTATGCACCCAACATAGGAGCACCTCAATACATAAGGCAAATGCTAACAGCCATAAAAGGGGAAAGCAACAGTAACACAACAGTAGGGGACTTTTAGCACCCCATTTTCACCAATGGACAGATCATCCAAAATGAAAATAAATAAGGAAACACAAGCTTTAAATGACACATTAAACAAGATAGACTTGGGCTTTCCTGGTGGCACAGTGGTTGAGAGTCCGCCTGCTGATACAGGGGACGCGGGTTCCTGCCCCGGTCCAGGAGGATCCCACATGCCACAGAGTGGCTGGGTGCGGGAGCCATGGCCGTTGGGCCTGCGCGTCCGGAGCCTATGCTCCGCAGCAGGAGAGGCCGCGGCAGTGAGAGGCCCGCATACCACAAAAAAAAAAAAAAAAAAACAAGATGGACTTAATTAATTCTTATAGGACATTCCATCCAAAAACAACAAAATACACTTTCTTCTCAAGTGCTCATGGAAACTCTCCAGGCTGGATTATATCTTGGGTCACAAATCAAGCCTTGGTAAATTTAAGAAAACTGAACTAGTATCAAGTATCTTTTCCAACCACAACACTATGACACTAGACATCAATTACAGGAAAAAAAATCTGTAAAAAATAAAAACACATGGAGGCTAAACAATACACTACTAAATAACCAAGAGATCACTGAAGAAATCAAAGAGGAAATCCAAAAATACCTAGAAACAAATGACAATGAAAACACGACGACCCAAAACCTATGGGATGCAGCAAAAGCAGTTCTAAGAGGGAAGTTTATAGCAATACAATCCTACCTCAGGAAACAAGAAACATCTCAAATAAACAAACTAACCTTACACCTAAAGCAATTACAGAAAGAAGAACAAAAAAACCCCAAAGTTAGCAGAAGGAAAGAAATCATAAAGATCAGATTAGAAATAAATGAAAAAGAAATGAAGGAAACAATAGCAAAGATCAATAAAACTAAAAGCTGGTTCTCTGAGTAGAAAAACAAAATTGATAAACCATTAGCCAGACTCATCAAGAAAAAAAGGGAGAAGACTCGAATCAACAGAATTAGAAATGAAAGAGGAGCAGTAACAACTGACACTGCAGAAATACAAAGGATCATGAGAGATTACTACAAGCAACTAAATGCCAATAAAATGGACAACCTGGAAGAAATGGACACATTCTTAGAAAAGCACAACCTTCCGAGACTGAACCAGGAAGAAATAGAAAATATAAACAGACCAATCACAAGCACTGAAATTGAAACTGTGATTAAAAATCTTCCAACAAGGGGCTTCCCTGGTGGCGCAGTGGTTGAGAGTCTGCCTGCCGATGCAGGGGACACGGGTTTGTGCCCCGGTCTGGGAAGATCCCACATGCTGCGGAGCAGCTAGGCCCATGAGCCATGGCTGCTGAGCCTGCGCATCCGGAGCCTGTGCTCCACTACAGTAGAAGCCACAACAGTAACAGGCCCACATACTGCAAAAAAAAGAAAGATCTTCCAAAAAAAAAGCCCAGGACCAGATGGCTTCACAGGTGAATTCTATCAAACATTTAGAGAAGAGCTAACACCTATCCTTCTCAAACTCTTACAAAATATAGCAGAGGGAGGAACACGCCCAAACCCATTCTATGAAGCCACCATCACCCTGATACCAAAACCAGACAAAGATGTCACAAAAAAAGAAAACTACAGGCCAATATCTCTGATGAACATAGATGCAAAACTCCTCAACAAAATACCAGGAAAGAGAATCCAACAGCACATTAAAAGGACATACGCCATGATCAAGTGGGGTTTATCCAAGGAATGCAAGGATTCTTCAATACATGCAAATCAAACAATGTGATACACCATATTAACAGACTGAAGGATAAAAACCATATCATCTCAATAGATGCAGAAAAAGCTTTTGACAAAATTCAACACCTATTTATGATAAAAACTCTCCAGAAAGTAGGCATAGAGGGAACCTACCTCCACATAATAGAGGCCATATATGACAAATCCACAGCCAACACCGTTTTCCATGGTGAAAAACTGAAACCATTTCCTCTAAGATCAGGAACAAGACAAGGTTGCCCACTCTCACCACTGTTATTCAACATAGTTTTGGAAGTTTTAGCCACAGCAATTAGAGAAGAAAAAGAAAGAAAAGGAATCCAAATCAGAAAAGAAGTAAAACTGTCAGTGTTTGCAGATGACATGATACTATACATAGAAAATCATAAAGATGCCACCAGAAAACTACTAGAGCTAATCAATGAATTTGGTATAGTAGTAGGATACAAAATTAATGCACAGAAATCATTTGCATTCCTATACACTAATGATGAAAAATCTGAAAGAGAAGTTAAGGAAACACTCCCATTTACCATTGCAACAAGAAGAATAAAATACCTAGGAATAAACCTACCTAAGGAGACAAAAGATCTACATGCAGAAAACTATAAGACACTGATGAAAGAAATTAAAGATGATACAAACAGATGGAGACATATACCATGTTCTTGGATTGGAAGAATCAACATTGTGAAAATGACTATACATCCCAAAGCAATCTACAGATTCACTGCAATCCCTATCAAACTACCAATGGCATTTCTCACAGAACTAGAACAGAAAATTGCACAATGTGTATGGAAACACAGAAGACCCCGAATAGCCAAAGCAATCTTGAGAAAGGAAAACAGAGCTGGAGGAATCAGGCTCCCAGACTTCAGACTATAGTACAAAGCTACATTAATCAAGACAGTATGTTACTGACACAGAAACAGAAATATAGATCAATGGAAAAGGATAGAAAGCCCAGAGATAAACCCACACACATATGGTCACCTTATCTTTGATAAAGGAAGCAAGAATATACAATGGAGAAAAGACAGCCTCTTCAATAAGTGGTGCTGGGAAAACTGGACAGCTACATGTAAAAGAATGAAATTCGAACATTCCCTAACACCATACACAAAAATAAATTCAAAATGGATTAAAGACCTAAGTGTAAGGTCAGACACTATAAAACTCTTAGAGGAAAACACAGGCAGAACACTCTATGACATAAATCACAGCAAGATCCTTTTTGGCCCACCTCCTAGAGAAATGGAAATAAAAACAAAAAATGGGACCTAATGAAACTTAAAAGCTTTTGCACAGCAAAGGAAACCATAAACAAAACGAAAAGACAATCCTCAGAATGGTGTAAATATTTGCAAATGAGGCAACTGACAAAGGATTAATCGCCAAAATATACAAGCAGCTCATGCAGCTCAATATCAAAAAAACAAACTACCCCATCCAAAAATGGGAAGAAGACCTAAATAGACATTTCTCCGAAGAAGATATACAGATTGTCAACAAACACATGAAAAGATGCTCAACATCACTAATCATTAGAGTAATGGGAATCAAAACTACAATTAGGTAGCACCTCACACCGGTCAGAATGGCCATCATCAAAAAATCTACAAACAATAAATGCTGGAGAGGGTGTGGAGAAAAGGGAACCCTCTTGCACTGTTGGTGGGAATGTTAATTGATAGGGCCACTATGGAGAAGAGTATGGAGGTTCCTTAAAGAACTAAAAATGGAACTACCTTATGACCCAGCATTCCCACTACTGGGCATATACCCTGAGAAAACCATAATTCAAAAAGAGTCATGTACCACAATGTTCATTGCAGCTCTATTTACAATAGCCAGGACATGGAAGCAAGCTAAGTGTCCATTGACAGATGAATGGATAAAGAACGTGTGGCACATATATACAATGGAATATTACTCAACCATAAAAAGAAATGAAATTGAGTTATCCGTAGTGAGGTGGATGGACCTAGAGTCTGTCATACAGAGTGAAGTAAGTCAGAAAGAGAAAAAGAAATACTGTATGCTAACACATATATATGGAATAAAAAAAAAAAAAAACAGAAAAAGGTTCTGAAGAACCTAGGGGCAGGACAGGAATAAAGACGCAGATGTAGAGAATGGACTTGAGGACACGGGGAGGGGGAAGGGTAAGCTGGGACAAAGTACGAGAGTGGCACTGACATATATACACTACCAAATGTAAGTGGGGAGCAGCTGTATAGCACAGGGAGATCAGCTCAGTGCTTTGTGTCCAACTAGAGGGGTTGGATAAGGAGGGTGGGAGGGAGACACAAGACGGAGTAGATATGGGGATATACGTATGCACTTAGCTGATTCCCTTTGTTATACAGAGGAAACTAACACACCATTGTAAAGCAATTATACTCCAATAAAGATATTTTTTAAAAAATGGATAAAGGATGTGAAAAGACATTTTTCAAGGAAATTGTACAAATGGCCTATAAGCACAGTGAAAAAGATGCTCAAGGACTTCCGTGGTGGTGCAGTGCTTAAGAATCTGCCTGGCAATGCAGGGGACACGGGTTCAAGCCCTGGTCCGGGAAGATTCCACATGCTGCAGAGCAACTAAGCCTGTGCACCACAGCTACTGAGCCTGCACTCTGGAGCCCCTGAGCCACAACTACTGAGGCTGTGTGCCACAACTACTGAAGCCCACACACCTAGAGCCCGTGCTCTGCAACAAGAGAAGCCACCACAATGAGAAGCTCGCTCACAGCAACAAAGAGTAGCCCCCTCTCGCCACAGCTAGAAAAAGCCTGCAGGCAGCAACGAAGACCCAACGCAGCCAGAAATAAATAAATAAATAAAATAATTTTTTAAAAAAGAAAAAGGGGGCTTCCCTGGTGGCGCAGTGGTTGAGAGTCCACCTGCCAATGCAGGGGACATGGGTTCGTGCCCCGGTCCGGGAAGATCTCACTTGCCACAGAGTGGCTGGGCCCGTGAGCCATGGCCACTGAGCCTGCACGTCCGGAGCCTGTGCTCCGCTACAGGAGAGGCCACAAGTGAGAGGCCCGTGTACCAGAAAAAAAGAAAAAGAAAAAAAAGAAAAAGATGCTCAATATCAATAGCTATAAGGGAAATCAAATCAAAACTACAAGGAGGCGGAGAAAACCATAATTTGAAAAGATACACACACCCCCATGTTCATTGCTGCAGTATTTACAATAGCCCGGACATGGAAGCAACCTAAATGTCCCTCAACAGAGAATGGATAAAGAAGAGATGGTACAGGGCTTCCCTGGTGGCGCAGTGGTTGAGAGTCCGCCTGCCGATGCAGGGGACACGGGTTCATGCCCTGGTCCGGGAAGATCCCACATGCCGTGGAGCGGCTGGGCCCGTGAGCCATGGCCGCTAAGCCTGCACGTCCAGAGCCTGTGCTCCGCAACGGGAGAGGCCACATCAGTGAGAGGCCCGCGTACCGCAAAAAAAAAAAGAGAGATGGTACATACAGACAATGGAATATTACTCAGCCGTAAAAAAAGATTGTAATAATGCCATTTGCAGCCACGTGGATGGATCTAGAGACTGTGATACTGAGTAAAGTCAGACACAGAAAGACAAATATCATATGATATTGCTTATATGTGGAATCTAAAAAAAGGGTACAAATGAACTTATTTACAAAACAGAAGTAGAGTCACAGATGTAGAAAACAAACTTATGGTTACCAGGGAATGTGGGGGGAGGGATAAATTGGGAGATTGGGATTGACATATACACACTACTATATATAAAATAGATAACTAAAAAGAACCTACTGTGTAGCACAGGGAACTATACTCAATACTCCGTAATGGCCTATATGGGAAAAGAATCTTAAAAAAAGAGTGGGTATATGCATATGTGTAACTGATTCACTTTGCTGTACACCCGAAACTAACACAACATTGTAAATCAACTATAATCCAATAAAAATTTTGAAAAACGAAAAAAAATATATATTATGGCAAACTTTTATGATATTTTAACATTAGTAAATATACACAAATACAAATAAAAATTCTATTTCCATTTTAAACGACAACAAAAAAAAACTACAAGGAGAAACCACTTCACCCTCACTGGAACAGCTATAATCAAAACGATGACAACACCCTGACCTGGGGCTCCAGGAGCCCCGAGGGCGGTTGCATGAGGCTGGCTGGGAGGGAAGACTTGGCCTGGCTTTGTCCCACTCCACTCTGAGCCTTCTCGTCGACTGGGTTTAGATGGCTCCCGCAAAGAAGGCTGGCAAGAAGAAGGGCCAGTCTGCCGTCAACGAGGTGACGACCAGAAAATACACTCTCAACGTTCACAAGAGCATCCCTGGAGTGGGTTTCAAGAAGCGTGCCCCTCGGGCACGCAAAGAAATCCGGAAATTTGCCATGAAGGAGATGGGAACTCCAGATGTGCGCGTCGACACCAGGCTCCACAAAGCTGTCTGCGCCAAAGGAATAAGGGATGCCCCGTATTGTATCCATGTGCAGCTGTCCAGAAACATAAGGAAGATGAAGATGCACCAGACAAGCTCTGTACGTTGGTTACCATGTACCTGCCACCATTATCAAAAACCTGAAGACAGTTAATGTGGATGAGAACTAACTGCTGATTGTTAAGCAAAGTTACAGAACTGCCAAAACAAAAGAAAAGTGAATAACAAGCATTGATGAGGACATAGAGAAACTGGAACTCGCATACACTGCTGCTGAGGAAGTAAAACAGCACAACCGCTTTGGAAAACAATCTGGCAGTTCCTCAAATAGTTAAACATTTAGTTACCGTATGACCCTGTAATTCTAATTCCTAGGCATATACATGAGAGAACTGAAAACATACGTCCACATAAAAACATATATGAATGTTAACAGCACCATTACTCATAACAGCCAAAAAGTAGAAACAACCCAAATGTCCATCAGCTGAAGAAGGAGTAAACAAAAAGTGGTCTATCCATATGGTGAAATATTATTCAGCAAAAACAAAACGTGAAGTACTGATCCGTGATACAACACGGACAAACCTTGAAAACATTATGCTAAGTGAAAGAAGTCGGTCATAAAAGACTACAAGCTGTATGACTCCATTTATACGAAATGCCCAGAACAGGCAAATCCAGAGACAGAAGAGTGGTTGCCTGGGGCTGGGGGAGGATGGGGGAAATGGGTGGTGACTGATAATCTGTACGGGGCTTCTTGCTGGGGTGATGAAAATGTCCGAGATTGATGGTGATACACAACTCTGGTCATAGAGTAAAAACCTCTGTATATTTTAATGGGTAAGTTGTATTAAAACTGTTAAGAAAAAAAAGCACCTCGGACCAGTGCCTTCACGTAGTAAGTGCAAATTGCTAATTTTCATTATAGGAAGAAGAAACTCCTGTCAACATTAAAATGGGAAAAGCAAATTTGTGTTAACTGAAATGGGACAAAAGATCACTTCACTTGAAACAGCTGTTGAATGTACATGCAACATTCAGAAATGACAAGAAACAACAGTGTGACACGAAGAAGCATTCTGTTTCAAATGCCCATCAAGGGCTCGGAAGCTGAGCTTCTAGAAGTGATTGGAGAAGCTCTTCCCGAGACGGTCAAACTCCTCCTTCTGGCCTTTGACATGGTTGTGGGGAAAGCAGGCAGCAAAAACTCTGAAACAGTTTCCCTCAAATAATTTATCCATTTAAAGTTCAAAAATAAAATGAAGGCGATACAATTTCGTGCTGGGTTTTCTGCAGAGCCGAACAATTTTGCCACCCCCGAGAGAACACTAGCAGAGCCTAAGGAGAGTCACAGCACACTGCTCCCAGGAGTCGTGAAGTGATTCCCCACCAACACGTGTGCCAGGGTTTAAAGGGCAGAGAAGAAGAGACTAACGTCTGAAAGGCAGATGAGACATTGGCAAGTGAAGAGAAGGCTGCGGCCAGTCCTGGGACAAGCCCTGTGAGCAGAGGCTAGAGGAGCTCCAGGTGAACTGGTTGGGGGCGGGGGGTGCGGGCGGACAGAATCTCAACTCTCTTCTTGCTCTCCCTCGGGGAAGAAGATAGAGTTTGCATGCTTCTCACTTGGAACCGTAATAGAGGGCGTCCTGGGATGCCAAACCCTGGCTCTGCGTCCTTTCCTGCCAGTCTCACCCTCTCCCTGAACAGAAGCCCCACAGAACCACCCTGACTTTACTCCCAGCACTCGAAACTCAATTTCAGCTCTATACACCCTTATTTTGAAAAGTTTCAGAAATAAAAAATATTGTATTCTTTTTTTAATCTCAACATATGACTGATTTTTCTGACAGCTCTAAGCTACTTCTACTTGGTAGAAGCACCTAATTCTCCTGCAAGGGAATCCCGTACTTTCCATCAGGCATAACTAGCCAGTCTGGGCTCGTTAACTTCTATTGCTCAAATACCAATACATCTAACACTGATTTCATCGTTCATCAGTTTTGGCTGGGAGGTGAGGGAGTATCATTCAGTTCCTCAGCCCGCCCTCAACTGCTTTCTCATCAGCAACTCAGGTCTCCTAAAAACAAAGCAAAACATTTGTTTTCCTTCCTCTAGGAAGGAAAACACTTTCCACAAGCTCCATCAGGAAACGTCAGCCTAGAGAAAGAATGCAACACAAATGTTAAAACAAAAATCTACAAACCTGAAGCAATTTCATTTCAAACTCAAGATACACAACGAGATGAAAGTAAATGTGCTGGTCACAAAGCACGTGTAAGCATGTGACCATCTGCTGTCCATCCTTCAAAGGAAGAGAGGGTTTTCATTTTTATTATTATTCTTTGTCATTGTCCGATTAAGGCAGAAAACAGTAGAGCTCATTACGAAATAATTAAGCACTGCAATAAAAGAGTTTTTTGCTGTATGAATTACAGAAGGCATTAAGAGGGGAAAGGAAAACCCACCTCTGTGAAAAATGCAGAATGTCTTTCCCTGTTAAGAACACACATACAAAATGCAACAGAGAATTCAAATTCACACTGAGAGGAGCATAAGCCACAGCATCAGAGCAGAGTCGTTACTATGAGTAAATTCAAAATTAACTGGACAGGCATGCTCAGTGCATTCAGAGAATTTTAAAAGCACACTGCAAATCATCCACTTAACCATGCTAGAGGAAGAATTTCCCTCTTCGACAAACAACATAAATCAATAGGGTGCCCCATGAAACAAGGAACAAACAACAATCAGGTTTGTAACAGTTCTGATTTAAAGTTACTTAAATCAGTATGTTCCAAAGATCGTAATCCGGAAATTTTAACCATTCATTCACACCACCATGAAACAAGCACTTAAAAAATAACCAAAAGAAACTAAGCACATAGATCATGTACCTGGATCAATGAGAACTTCTTGTGCCCCTGGAAGAAAGAACAGATTATGGTCTTTTATTTGAAAAACAAAACTACTTTTAAAGATAACTGCTAAATCACATTTCATAATTCACATAGCCTCAAAAAATATGAGACACTTGTATCTGATCAGAAAAGCAATTCTGAGTAACAGTATGTTACAATTCAGTGCCTTTATGCTTTAGAAGGAAAAAAAGAGAAGAAAACTATTTCTCATATCCTGCACAAACTGTAAAGTGCTTCCCTATCTCTCTCCCTTCCCACTTTCCAAGCTTATACTCCCTAACTCTTCTGAAACAAGTATGAGAATTTCTTATTCCCACAAATAAGCCAAGTGACAGAAGAATATCAATTTATTTGTATAAATATACGCCCACACCTTAGCCTGAAGAAGAAAGGTATCAGAAGGCTATATGGAACTTATTTCTCCTTCCTAAAATCACACGCGCGTGCACACACACACCCACACACACACATTCACACAGACACACATACACACTGATTTACTGGACATTTCACAAGCTAAGGATTTCCAACTTCTAGAAGGTAGCTCTGTAGTTGTTAGTTTACAACACAGAACAGTTAACTTCATTATTATCAAGAAGCTTTTGAAAGCCTTGATCATCTATTAAACCATCCAAATATCAACGAGACCCAATTAGCCTTCTCTATAGAATGTAATTTCCCATGATGGCAAAACATACCCTAAGAGGAACTGGGTTCAAGAGTCCTGCTTATCATTAGATATGATCTTTTTTTTTTTTTTTTTTTTTTTTTTTGCGGTACGCGGGCCTCTCACTGTTGTGGCCTCTCCCGTTGCAGAGCACAGGCTCCGGATGCGCAGGCTCAGCGGCCATGGCTCACGGGCCCAGCCGCTCCGCGGCATGTGGGATCTTCCCGGACCGGGGCATGAACCCACGTCCCCTGCATCGGCAGGCGGACTCTCAACCACTGCGCCACCTGGGAAGCCCAGCTATGATCATTTTTAAACATGTTAACAGGATTCAGAAAGGTATGTCCCAATAACATATATTCTTACTGAAATAGCATGTTTTCAATCGTCCATAGAGAATAGGTCCCATGATGCTACTTAAGAGCTACTCTGTGTACTGCAATCTCCATTTTTACATGCAGACTAAAACTCACTGCCATCTAGAAGCCACGATTACACTAAAGAACAGGTGCTTCCTACTGGATACTGACTACATGCCAAACACAATGCTTGACAACCATCATGTGTGATTGTCAGGGCAACCCTACGAGGTAGATGGGGATGAGAAAGCCTGCGGGGCGGATGCGGAGCCAGGGATGCGGCGCCATCACACACCCCACAACATGTCCACGACGAGTGCTGACGGATCTGCACTGAGGGGACACTGAGCTGTGTGGAACCTTGGGGGATGTGAGATTTCCAGATAGTGCTAGAAACATCCTGTTCAGTGAAAAACCTGGTCAAATATGTTATACTGTGCCATGTCCTTCGAATAGGGAACATGAATGAGACTTTGTCGATGCCTCAGAGTCATAATCACAATCATCAATTACTCGACCTCTTAGGGCGTCCAGGGATGAACCGGGCCCCATGCTAAGTACACTGAGATTGCAGAGCTTTTAAGGTTGTTTAATGAAGCTTGTAAAAATCTTTCTGTCTCAAGCCTCACACAGGCGGTCAACTATCACTTCTCACTGGTGTGGACGTATTAATACCACCTGAAACGATCCTTTTCTGCCTTTTAAGCTAATCCATCTAATCCAATCTTTTCGAACAGCAAAGAACAAGCTCAACCACAACAAATGGACAGCTTTTACCAAATGAACTTTAACGTCTAATTGGACTCCCTGGAAGCTCTTTCCTTTTATTAAACCCACTTCTAGGTACGCAACAGTCTACTGACCGGTCGACTTTGCTATCTGATTATCTGGCCTACTCAGAAGGCTTCTCACCTCATTGTGTGTGTGAGGGGGTGGGGAGATAATAATTGGTGCTGTCTGAAGAAATCACAGTGAGAAAAAGCAGCACCCTCCAGCCAGGTCTCCACAGACAGGAGTACCTCAATGTGCTCAGAAATGATATCATCAGCATCATCAGCCTCCAGTGGACTGATTTCACATTAACCAAATTCATAAGAGACTGGTGTAAGAAAGTCAGAGGCTGGGACTTCCCTTCCACGCTCCCAATACAGAGGGCACGGGTTCGATCCCTGGTCGGGGAACTAAGATCATGCATGCCGCAGGGTGTGACCAAAAGAAAAGAAAAAAGAAACAGAGGTTTAACTTATTAATTTAACAGGAGACATAAAATTATCGATCAGACTAAAATATCGGAGTTCAACAATCAGCATATTTTCTCTCCAACGACCCAATCTTGGGCAGGAGGCCACATGGCAAGCATGGACAGATGCAGAGCAAGAGGGATTTCCTAGATTAACTTGATGGACTAAATTTCTGTTACAGGGACAGACCTGCTGCCTAGACCACAATGAATGCTGGTCACGGTGCATGGACAGTGGCCGAGGCACAGCTGTGAACACTTGTGTAACTCTCCCTTTCCCACTCTTTCCAGGCCGACGAATGGACAGATGTACACAGAGATGCACAGACAGGCTGATACCTCTAAAAACCCAAAGCCCATCTCTGAGAGCCTGGAAGCCAGACTGCCAGGGTTTAAACACCAGCTCTGCCACTTACTAGCTCTGTGACCTTGGTCAAATTACTTACCCTCTCTGTGCCTCAATTTCCACATCTGTAAAGTTGGGAAAATAATCAAACCTACCTCACTTGGCTGTTGTGAGGCTCAAAGGATTAAATTAGTTTCTGCAAAGATCTTAGAAAAGTATGCAGCACATTTCAGGTGCCCAACAAATGTTAACTATGACGCATGCCCCGCCTGTCTCCCTTCTAATCAGCTTTAATGTTTCCTTGCTAGTTTAAGTCACAGAGGACATCCTGATTTCCCTATTTATAAACTCCTGAGGAGCACCCTTCTGTTCCACTCCACGACCTGTTCAAACTGAGGGAAGGGACGCTTCCTCTCCACTCCTCTGGGCCATGAGGAGGGCTTCTCCCTCAACACTCCTGACCCCTGGCCCACAGCTAGCCCTCCTCGCACAAATGGAGTGAGGAGTGGGCTCAGGGAGTCTGGGAGACAAGTGGGGCACGGGAAACCATTCTTCCCCCCCGGGTGCTGGCCACCCTCAGGAAGCACCCAGGATGCTCAGCATTGTGACATGACAGCCCTGAGCATGACGGGGACAGGTCCCCTCATAGGAAGGCCCACTGTGGCCCAGAACTGCCTGCGACTGCGTGAGTCTCTCTAGTTCCGGGATAGAGTATTAAGACACCCATTTCCCTGAAGCCCTAAAGTTCACGTAGAATGTGGCTTTACCAGTAACAAAGGAGACGTTTAGCTCCCGCTGCCTACTCTCTCGTCTCATCTCTCAGTTGGCTGGTGGAGAAAAGAAGAGTGTAATTACTGGGCCCACTTAAGCCCCAACATATACTAATTAGCCAAAAATTCTGTGGCTTAACGTTCAGGGTGACTGTATACCAGCCCTAATTCTGAGGCTGCTGCTAAATTATGAGTACAGGAAGTACTGAACCTCTTCAAATATTTTACTCATTTCTTAATTGGATCTTTTGTCATAAAACCAGCTTTTTCTATTTTAATTCCTTAGTAATTGCTAAAGACTATATAAAATGATGGCTTCATACAAAACAATAGCTAAGGGTTTGAGCACTTTTGAGATAACCACTGTGCTAAACACTTTACATAATTTCTGATTCTCACAAAGCAGATTCTACAAAGCAGATATTAGCGTCCCTATTTTACAGACAAGGGAAAAACTCAGAAAGAACTGACTCAAGTTCGCATGGCTAAGTGGTAGCATGTGCATTCAAAGCCAAGTCAAAAAACTACGCTCCTTCATACAGCAACCAAATCACCTCCCACTAATTAACGCACAGCAGTGGGTTCAATACTCAGGGAGTTCAATACGTTTTTCAGCTTTAAGGTGCTCCAGGGACCACTTCTATCTGTTTTATAAAATCATGGCTCACTGGTTTCTAATACTGGAAGAAAAGTACAATTTCACCATTGTTTGCACAGCAAGTCTGAAATTTTCACACTGAGATGACAGAATAAAAATAAGATATAACTAGAATAATTTGTCCAGGTATCCAGACATAATGGACATTGTGCTATCCTGAAGCACTAAACAAAGAAGTCAAATTAAAGGAACGTGGGCTAAGTCGTCTTCCACAAACAGGAAAATTAAGACTTTTAAAAGGTGCAACAGCGCCACCTATGGCCCAAAAGGCTGTCCAGGTTGCTGTAAAAGACACAACACATAAATTGCCTGTATAAGAAACAATCAGTAAGGTTTTTAAAAATAGGATGCTCAGAGCCTATAACTAAAAGCTTATCTAGCTCATAACTGAATTCTGCTTCAGGGAAGGGAGTGGTATTCAGTATGTAATCTGAAATTGTTAACACTCCTGAATATAAACAAAAGACATAGGCTCATGGAAACTAATCTTAGAAGAAGGAATCCAGTCCAGCCTCTTCATTTTACAGCCAGGGAGACTGAGACCCAGAATCCATCCTTCTAGCAATCAGCAGCAAAGCGCTCCTAGTCCTTTTGTTTTACACTAGCTAGCTGTACTAGCTCTATATTCATAAAAGTCATGTCTGCATGTTTCCAACATTAGATAATCTGTGTCTTGCAAAATACTTCCCAAAGAGCATTTAACTACAAATCATACAATTTTCTTGAAATACAAAACACTTATTTATATATTAAAATAAAGAGGGAGGGGATATGGCGATATATGTATACATATAGCTGATTCACTTTGTTATGCAGCAGAAACTAACACAACATTGTAAAGCAATTATACTCCGATAAAGATGTTAAAAAATAAAAAATTTTAAAATTTAAAAGTAATTTAAAAATAATAAATAAATAAAATAGCATGAGCTCCACTTTTTTTTTTTTTTTTTTTTGCAGTATGCAGGCCTCTCACTGTTGTGGCCTCTCCCGTTGCGGAGCACAGGCTCCAGACACGGAGGCTCAGCGGCCATGGCTCACAGGCCCAGCCACTCCGTGGCATGTGGGATCTTCCCGGACCGGGGCACAAACCCGCGTCCCCTGCATCGGCAGGTGGACTCAACCACTGCGCCACCAGGGAAGCCCTGAGCTCCACTTCTATTCCCTCTATAAAGGAAAAGTGACAGATGTCAAATCGTTTTGATTATTTACCTCCCCAGCAGCAGAAATACCTCAATCAAAAAAAAAGCAGCATTCTCTTAGCATCAACAAGGCAATTCCTTAAAAGAGAACATTCCGTCTTTATGTTGTAAGAGGACACATGACCCACCGCCATGATGATGCTCAGATCTGGATTGTGTAAACTGTCAACACGTCATTAAATGTACAGCTCTCTCGTCTCAAAAAACTCATATAACTGTGCCTTGACTTCTAACAGGCAGAATTGTTCTCAGAGCTTTCTGAGATGCTCTTCCCAGGTTTTATAAAATCCTCAAATTTGGCTTGAATAAAATTTTCCATTTTCTTTCTTAAAAAATAAATAAATAAAACCTATTAAGGGTACAGGAAAAAAATCAAAACTTTCTTCAATCACAAAAGAGATAAGCTTATTCTCTGCAAATAATCAATACTGATTTTTCTAAACATAAAGGCTGTGGTCAAATTCCTCGCAATTTAAAGGTTCTAGTGGATGATTACAAGCCAATATGAATTCTGAGTTGTAAAAATATACATTCTGTACAAACAATCTTCAAGTTCTTCAGCTGAAGACACTTTAGCTAGTCCCTATCTTACTAGGATGACACTCTCATCAAAACTTCATACTGCACTAAAAAAAGTAACCGAATCCTTATCGCTTTAAGTCATATTCATATATATCACATGTATATACACACTGAATATGCATCATAAATAAACCACCCTCTTCAGTATTCAGAGCTGATCCTTCTAAACTATCTGTCATTGTGACAGCAAATTTTTACTGAGAATCTCTTGGGTGCTTTGTGCAAGGTATCTAACTCAGTCAGACTAGGTAAATAACATTATTCAAATTTCACAAATGAGGAAATATATACTTAAACCATAAAAACCAACTTAACATATTCATCATAAGGAAAGAAAAGAGTAGCGATTTTTATTTTCTCTCAATTTTCACTGGCTTGATCTTTTCTTCCGTACTGAAGACTACACAAAAGCAGTTCAGCCTCTATAACTTTTTCTCTCGACAAGCCTCACTAGAGAAGAACAAGCGGTAAGTCATTAGCAATGGTTGGATCTTCAAAGCTCACTTCTCTTTTGCACTGTAATCATTTTTTATGGGTTTTTTTAGTGCTTCCAGAGTTAAAATAAAAAATACTAACTTTTTAGGTCATTAGCTGAGAATAAAACATTTGTGAAAATGTACAGTGTTAATCTATGCCCCTCTGTCTCGTATTCTCACTGATACCTCTTCTTTTATGGCCTCATCAGGTTGAGATCACTAAAATCAGTCACTTATGAACTCACAGGAGTTTGGGAAACCAGTCAACGGGAGGCTGATTAGAGGAGCAATTAAGGATGCCTACTGTACAGTCACCCCAGCCTGGCTCCAGCCCCGAGTCTGGCGCTGCCAGTTGCGTGATTTGGGGCAAGTTATCCCATCTCTTTAAACCTCAATCCCTCACCTGCAAGAAGGAGTTACTGATAACTACCCTCAAACACCTGCTCTGAGGTAAAACGTAAGGAAAGCATTTAGCACAGCCTGGCCTAGGGCAGATGCCAAATCATTCACAGCTATTTCAATAATTAGGGATGATAACGCTTACTATTAATAAATTAAGCTAGTCCAAAAAGTACCAATAACCATAAAGGAGAAACATTTGTAAGTCAACAAGCATTTCCTTTTGGATTGATTGCAGAATGTCCTATTGATTTTTTAATAAACCAAGTTTTGAATAACCTTGAATACTCTGAATACTAAGAAAGTGGAAGTTTTTTTTAAAAAATTTAAACAAAAGGAGAATTAAAGCAAAAAGACATAGGGAGTACAGAATTCTTTTTTGAAACTAAATTCAGTTTTAAGAGAGGGGAAAATCCCCTTTTTTCAGAGGAAATCTTGAAAACTATGTAAAGGGGATCTGAGATGTCTAGAGTCTTTTAACAGTACTCATGAATTCATATTACCAAGTCTTAAAACTACTTGACAATCAACAATAATAATACTGATAACAATAATGGCTGCTAACATTTATCCAGCACCGGCTGGGACTGTTGTAGGTCCTTTATATGTGTATCTCATGCAGCCTTCACAAGAACCCTCCAAGGTAAGTACAGTTATTATCTCCCCCACTTCACAAATAAGGAAATTGAGGCACAGAGAGATTAAACTTGCTCCAGGTCACATGGGCATTAAATGACATCCGTAGCCTGCTATTTTGCTGGTGAAAAAGGAACCTGAGATATAAATTCAAGGGAGAATGTTAAATAATCCGTTTGTCTGGTCTTCACCTCAAAGAGTAGATACCATAAATTCCTGATGTGAGATGAGGCTGCCACTGCAAACTGACTAATCTTGAAATTGATATCCAAGATGAAGCAACATACATACTCATGATAGCAAATCCGTTCATGGCTCGGGACCCTTTAATGCCTGAAAGGTGGTAAAATCATTTCCGATCTAAATGCCATCAGCGCTGCTCTTTCAGCTCTCATCCAAGCTTCACTGGATGTTCTTCTCCACAGACTGTCTTCAACAGTAAAAAGTTCTCAAGTGTTTCACACTACGCACAGCTAAATAAAGCCACTTCTCTACTGCAGACGGAGCCCTTCTTCAGGCCTAAAACTTGCTTTGCCTATCTTCAGCAAGGGCAGAAAGTGAAGCATCGCCCTACAAAGGCTCCAGAGTCTCACCAAGCCCATGAGTAGAACAGTCTCAACACTTTATAACTCTTCAAGTAGCAGGGAAAGAATAAAACAAAACCACCTTCAACAAAAGGCCCCCAGAGAGAGAGCAGACGTCCTTCTAAGGAGAAGATAAGCAGCTGTCACCTGTGTGTTGGATACTTTAGCACTTGGCCGCTGGCGCAAGGGCACAAGAGGACTTGAAATGCTGGAATCTCATAGCAGAGACAGCAGTTACAACAACACGCGATAAACACAGGTGGTGAGCACCGACGGGAGGCATCTCAAGTCAAAACTGAAGCCCAGGAAAGCAGGGAGCAGAGATATCCCAGTCTGAGGACTTTCTCTATCACTTCTCAGCCTGCTTTACTTTCCTCTCCAATAACTGAGACCCCACTAAAACCGTTAGGAACGGTCTGCTGAAGGAAGATAAAACATCTTCAAGGACCACCAGAGATTCATCTAAGCAGTTCTACAAAGAATGCACCCAGATTCAGACGGAGTGGCTACACTGACTGGCGCATAGAGGTGGTCTCTGCAGTCTTTGCTGGTGACGGGGATGGTATAATTCAGGGCAAAAAGACATTGAAGGCATTTCCGCATCCAATACACATCAACGGCCGTGGGCCTTCTCTTTGGGGGGAAAAAATCCGTAAAAATCTCATGGTTCAAAAAACACCTAGTAGTTTTGTGTATAGCCTTGATCTCTGCATTCTTTGCTATTATCTTTGTGACCATGCGGTATGACAACCACATCCTGAACATTTAAGGCAAATTCACTTATTAAGGGTCAAAAGGGTCAAGTTCATTCAACAAGCATTTGTGGTTCTGCTCCTCCAAAGATGCATTTTTACTCTTCACAGGTGCTAACAAACATGAGGAAATCAAACTTCACGCATTAAGAGAACTTCATCAACCAGAAAAAGAAGAAACAGCTCCCCGGGCCCTGAATTAGCTGTTAAAATTGACATCTGGGACTAACTTCACCAAACACACAGAAATTATGACAAGGGCCCAGACAGAGAACTTCAAAGACAGCCTACCATGAAATTTTATGCAACTGGTCCAGAAATCAACCCATCATTGTAATCCATTAATATCATTTGATAAGACTCAATAAGATCAATACATATTCAATAGAATCAGAAGACAATGTCTCATGTGCAGGATTTCTTTTTTTTTTTTTTTTTTTACGTGCAGGATTTCTGACTCAACGGATTTTATATTTTATTTAAATATTACTCAACCTTCACTCAGAGGGAACAGTAATAGATTACTCCTGCTTGCTTAAAGACTGTAACTGAGTCTAGGATGGAGGCAAGAGCAGAGCTTACCTGGTCGATGTCTGTTGGCTGCTTCAGCAGGAAGTGAGCTACCCTGGACCCTTCGAGCTCCAGTTTTACCACCAGTTCCACCAGGATAGTGATAGATGACAGAAGCTGAACATAACCCTTCAAGGGCAGCTGGGCATTAAAATAAAAGTTCAATTAATAAAGTTAGTGGCCCATCCTTAGCAAAAATTGCAGTGACTAAGAATGATCTGAACGGCTTGATGATGTGGAAATGCCAATTTTTCCACAAAACAGAGATCAAACCTACAGATCACTGGTTTTGTTACAAACAGGAACATGGCCCCTACTATGTTTTGCAGGCCCGTGTCAAAGCTGGCAGCGCAGAAAACTCTCACGACGCTCAACGTTTCTCTGAGGGGCTGAGCACATGTGAGCCGGGCTGTTCATTCATTCATTTAACCAACAGCTTAGTTCACACTGTGTGGCAGGCTCTGTGCCAGATGCTGACACTGCACACAGATGAAGCAGTGCCCTGGATCGAAAAGATTTTTAAAATCATACCACTGGAAGAAGGACCAGAATACCTATCCCCATCACTCACCCGGAATGCATCTATCCCATTTCGAGCAAACACCTAGCAGGCCTGTCTCCTTCTCAAAGGCAACCACACTGAGTTGCGGCAACTTTTCATTCTTCTATCACTGGCAGTTAAACCCTAAGAAACTTGGGCTATGCTACTCGCCTCACAAGTCGTGCTGCAGTGTTCATCTTTACCCAGTAGCTCAGTGGTTCTCAAACTTTTTGGTCTTAGAACTCCTTCACGCTGAAAAATCACTAAGGACCACAATAAAGAGCGCTTTTTTTGTGCAGGTTACATCTACAGATATTTACCATGCTCGAAAATAGAACTAGAAGAGGATTTAAATATTTATGTGTTCCTTCCTTTTAAAACAATAATAAGCCCATAACATGTTAACTTTTTTTTAATATCTTTATTGGAGTATAATTGCTTCACAATGTTGCATTAGTTTCTGCTGACTAACAAAGTGAATGGGCTATATGCATACGTATATCCCCATATCCCCTCCCTCTTGCGTCTCCCTCCCACCCTCCCTATCCCACCCCTCTAGGTGGTCACAAAGCACCTAGCTGATCTCCCTGTGCTATGCGGCTGCTTCCCACTAGCTGTCTATTTTACATTTGGTAGCGTATATATGTCAATGCTACTCTCTCACTTCGCCCCAGCTTACCCTTCCCCCTCTACGTGTCCTCAAGTCTACTCTCTACGTCTGAGCCTTTATCCTGTCCTGCCCCTAGGTTCATAAGAACCTTTTTTTTTTTTTAAGATTCCATATATATATTAACATATGGTATTTCTTTTTCTCTTTCTGACTTACTTCACTGTCTATGACAGACTCTAGGTTCCTCCACCTAACTACAAATAACTCAATTTCATTTCTTTCTATGGTTGACTAATATTCCATTGTATATATGTGCCACACCTGCTTTATCCATTCATCCGTCAATGGAGAGTTAGGTTGCTTCCATGTCCTGGCTATTGTAAATAGTGCTGTAATGAACACTGTGGTACATGACTCTTTTTGAATTATGGTTTTCTCAGGGTATATGCCCAGTAGTGGGATTGCTGGGTCATATGTAGTTCCATTTTTAGTTCTTTAAGGAACCTCCATACTGTTCTCCATAGTGGCTGCATCAATTTACATTCCCACCAACAGTGCAAGAGGGTTCCCTTTACTCCATACCCTCTCCAGCATTTATTTCTTGTAGATTTTTGATGATGGCCATTATGACCGGTGTGAGGTGATACCTCATTGTAGTTTTGATTCCTATTTCTCTAATGATTAGTGATGTTGAGCATGCTTTCATGTGTTTGTTGGCAATCTGTATATCTTCTTTGGAGAAATGTCTATTTAGGTCTTCTGCCCATTTTTGGATGGGGTAGTTTGTTTTTTTGATATTGAGCTGCATGAGTTGCTTGTATATTTTGGAGATTAATCCTTTGTCAGTTGCTTCATTTGTTAATTTTTTCTCCCATTCTGAGGATTGTCTTTTCATCTTCTTTATGGTTTCCTTTGCTGTGCAAAAGCTTTTAAGTTTCATTAGGTCCCATTTGTTTACTTTTGTTTTTATTTCCATTTCTCTAGGAGGTGGGCCAAAAAGGATCTTGCTGTGATTATGTCATAAAGTGTTCTATGTTTTCCTCTAAGAATTTCATAGTATCTGGCCTTACATTTAGGTCTTTAATCCATTTTGAGTTTATTTTTTGTGTATGGTGTTAGGGAGTGTTCTAATTTCATCCTTTTACATGTAGCTGTCCAATTCTCCCAGCACCACTTATTGAAGAGGCTGTCTTTTCTCCACTGTATATTCTTGCCTCCTTTATCAAAGATAAGGTGACCATATGTGTTGGGTTTACCTCTGGGCTTTCTATCCTGTTCCATTGATCTATATTTCTGTTTTTGTGCCAGTACCATACTGTCTTGATTAATGTAGCTTTGTAGTATAGTCTGAGGTCTGGGAGCCTGATTCCTCCAGCTCCGTTTCCCTTTCTCAAGATTGCTTTGGCTATTCGGGGTCTTTTGTGTTTCCATACAAATTGTGCAATTTTTTGTTCTAGTTCTGTGACAAATGCCATTGGTAGTTTGATAGGGATTGCAGTGAATCTGTAGATTGCTTTGGGATGTACAGTCATTTTCACAATGTTGATTCTTCCAATCCAAGAACATGGTATACCTCTCCATCTGTTTGTGTCATCTTTAATTTCTTTCATCAGTGTCTTATAGTTTTCTGCATGTAGATCTTTTGTCTCCTTCGGTAGGTTTATTCCTAGGTATTTTATTCTTCTTGTTGCAATGGTAAATGGGAGTGTTTCCTTAACTTCTCTTTCAGACTTTTCATCATTAGTGTGTAGGAATGCAAGTGATTTCTGTGCATTAATTTTGTATCCTACTACTCTACCAAATTCATTCATTAGCTCTAGTAGTTTTCTGGTAGCATCTTTAGGATTCTCTATGTATCGTATCATGTCATCTGCAAACAGTGACAGTTTTACTTCTTCTTTTCCAATTTGGATTCCTTTTCTTTCTTTTTCTTCTCTAATTGCTGTGGCTAAAACTTCCAAACTATGTTGAATAACAGTGGTGAGAGTGGGTAACCTTGCCTTGTTCCTGATCTTAGAGGAAATGGTTTCAGTTTTTCACCATTGACAACAATATTGGCTGTGGGTTTGTCATATACGGCCTCTATTATGTTGAGGTAGGTTCCCTCTATGCCTACTTTCTGGAGAGCTTTTATAATAAATTGGTGTTGAATTTTGTCAAAAGCTTTTTCTGCATCTACTGAGATGATCGTATGGTTTTTATCCTTCAATATGTTAATATGGTGTATCACATTGATTGATTTGCATGTATTGAGGAATCCTTGCATTCCTGGGATAAACCCCACTTGATCATGGTGTATGATCCTTTAATGTGCTGTTGGATTCTCTTTCCTGGTATTTTGTTGAGGAGTTTTGCATCTATGTTCATCAGAGATATTGGCCTGTAGTTTTTTTGTGTGTGACATCTCTGTCTGGTTTTGGTACCAGGGTGATGGTGGTCTCATAGAATGAGTTTGGACATGTTCCTCCCTTGGCTATATTTTGTAAGAGTTTGAGAAGGATAGGTGTTAGCTCTTCCCTAAATGTTTGATAGAATTAGCCTGTGAAGCCATCTGGTCCTGAGCTTTTGTTTGTTGGAAGATTTTTAATCACAGTTTCAATTTCAGTGTTTGTGATTGGTCTGTTTATACTTTGTTTCTTTTGGTTCAGTCTCAGAAGGTTGTGCTTTTCTAAGAATGTGTCCATTTCTTCCAGGTTGTCCATTTATTGGCGTATAGTTGCTTGTAGTAATCTCTCATGATCCTTTGTATTTCTGCAGTGTCAGTTGTTACTTCGCCTTTTTCATTTCTATTTCTGTTGATTTGAGTCTTCTCCCTTTTTTCCTTGATGAGTCTGGCTAATGGTTTATCAATTTTGTTTATCTTCTCTAAGAACCAGCTTTTAGTTTTATTGATGTTTGCTATTGTTTCCTTCATTCCTTTTTCATTTATTTCTAATCTGATTTTTATGATTTCTTTCCTTCTGCTAACTTTGGTTTTTTGTTCTTCTTTCTCTAATTCTATAGGTGTAAGGTTAGTTTGTTTGAGATTTTTCTTGTTTCCTGAGGTAGGACTGTATTGCTATAAACTTGCCTCTTAGAACTGCTTTTGCTGCATCCCATAGGTTTTGGGTCGTTGTGTTTTCATTGTCATTTGTTTCTAGGTACTTTTTGATTTCCTCTTTGATTTCTTCAGTGATCTATTGGTTATTTAGTAGCATATTATTTAGCCTCCATGTGTTTGTATTTTTTACAGTTTTTTCCTGTAATTGATATCTAGTCTCATAGCATTGTGGTTGGATAAGATACTTGATATGATTTCAATTTTCTTAAGTTTACCAAGGCTTGATTTATGACCCAAGATATGGTCTATCCTGGAGAATGTTCCATGAGCACTTGAGAAGAAAGTGTATTTTGCTGTTTTTGGATGGAATATCCTATAAATATCAATTAAGTCCATGTTGTTTAATGTGTCGTTTAAAGCTTGTGTTTCCTTATTTATTTTCATTTGGATGATCTGTCCATTGGTGAAAGTGGGGTGTTAAAGTTCCCTCCTATGATTGTGTTACTGTTGATTTCCCTATGGCTGTTAGCATTTGCCTTATGTATTGAGGTGCTCCTATGTTGGGTGAATAAATATTTACAATTGTTATATCTTCTTCGTGGATTGATCATTATGTAGTGTCCCTCTTTGTCTCCTGTAATAGTCTTTCTTTTAAAGTCTATTTTGTCTGATATGAGAACTGCTACTCCAGCTTTCTTTTGATTTCCATTTGCACAGAGTATCTTTTTCCATCCCCTCACTTTCAGTCTGTATGTGTCCCTAGGTCTGAAGTGAGTCTCTTGTAGACAGCATATGTATGGATCTTGTTTTTGTATCCATTCAGCCAGTCTATGTCTTTTGGTTGGAGCATTTAATCCATTTACATTTAAGGTAATTATCTATATGTATGTTCCTATTACCATTTTCTTAATTGTTTTGGGTTTGTTTTTGTAGGTCTTTTCCTTCTCTTGTGTTTCCTGCCTAGAGAAGTTCCTTTAGCATTTGTTGTAAAGCTGGTTTGGTGGTGCTGAGTTCTCTTAGCTTTTGCTTATCTGTAAAGGTTTTAATTTCTCTGTCATATATGAATGAGATCCTTGCTGGGCAGAGTTATCTTGGTTGTAGGTTTTTCCCTTTCATCACTTTGACTATGTCCTGCCACTCCCTTTTGGCTTTCAGAGTTTCTGCTGAAAAATCAGCTGTTAATGTTATGGGGATTCCCTTGTATGTTATTTGTTGCTTTTCCCTTGCTGCTTTTAATATTTTTTCTTTGTATTTAATTTTTGATAGTTTGATTAATACGTGTCTTGGCATGTTTCTCTTTGGGTTTATCCTGTATGGTACTCTCTGTGCTTCCTGGACTTGAATCACTATTTGCTTTCCCATGTTAGGGAAGTTTTCAACTATAATCTCTTCAAGTATTTTCTCAGACCCTTTCTTTTTCTCTTCTTCTTCTGGGACTCCTATAATTCGAATGTTGGTGCATTTAATGTCGTCCCAGAGGTCTCTGAGACTGTCCTCAATTCTTTTCATTCTTTTTTCTTTTTTCTGCTCCCTGGCAGTTATTTCCACCATTTTATCTTCCAGCTCACTTATCCGTTCTTCTGCCTCAGTTATTCTGCTATTGATTCCTTGTAGAGTATTTTTAATTTCAGTAATTGTGTTGTTCATCACTGTTTGTTTGCTCTTTAGTTCTTCTAGATTCTTGTTATTTGTTTCTTGTATTTTCTCCATTCTGCTCCAAGATTTTGGATCATCTTTACTATCATTAGTCTGAATTCTTTTTCAGGTAGCTTGCCTATTTCATCTTCATTTATTTGGTCTTGTAGGTTTTTACCTTGCTCCTTGGTCTGTAACATATTTTTTTGTCAATTCTTTTTTTTTTTTGATGGGTGGTGCTGTATTCCTGTCTTCCTGGTTGTTTGGCCTGAGACATCCAGCACGGGAGTTTGCAGGCAGTTGGACAGGGCCGGGTCCTGGTGCTGAGATGAGGACCTCCAGGAGGCCTCACTCCAATTGATATTTCCTAGGGTCTGAGGTTCTCTGTTAGCCCAGTGGTTTGGACTCGGAGCTCCCACCACATGAACTCGGGCCCAACCTCCAGCCTGGGAACCAAGATCCTGCAATTTTCGTGGCGCAATTAAAAAAAAAAAAAACAGAAAGAAAGAAAAAAAAGGAGCAGTACAATATCAAAGAATAAAAAACAAAATAAAATTAGAAAGATAAAAAACATATTAGGAAAAATAAAACTATAATTGAAACAACTGCAACAAGGTAAAATGAAACCACCCACAGAAAAAAGAAGAATAAAAGGGGGGGGGGAACAAGCCAAAAGGAGAGAAAAATAACAAAGTATAAAGAATAAAATAAAATTAGAAAAACAAAAGATTTATTTGGAAAAATAAAAATATAAAAGAATCAACAACAATGAATCAACAAGGTGAAACAGAACCCCAATCTAAAAGAGGAAAAAAAATAACTCTTGGCTCTGGGGGTGGCGTTTAGGTGGCGGTGGAACTTAGGCAGGGGCGGGGTTTAGGGTGGGGCGGGACCTAGGCGGGTTGGGGGTTGACGTTCAAGCGTGGGGCAGGGCCTCTGCTTAGGACCTGCCAGAAGGGGAGCGGCAGCACGTGGAAAGGAAGGTCTCTGGAGCTGGGGTTCCAGGAGTTTGGAGGTGGGGCCCTGAGTGAGGGTGTGTGGGTGGGGATTAGGCCCAGCACGGTCGGAGGGCGTCTCCGAGTGTAGAGGTGAGGCCCTGGGTGGAGGTGTAGGGGCGGGCCTTGGGCTCTGCGCCGCAGGAGGGAGGCTCCGAGGGCAGAGGATTAGGCCTGGGAGCCCAACAGGCTTCCGGATGCCTAGGTGAACAGGGTGAGCACTGGCCGCGTTCCTTTCCGTTCCTTCGTGCCCCTTCCCCACTGTCTCCCCAAAAGTCTCCCCCGTCCCCGCTGGACCCCTAACCGTGGATGGGTCCCGCTGGGTGTAGGAACTCCTCCCCTTCCCCAGCCGCCCCTCAGCAGTGCCGTCCCAGAGGTCTGGCCTTTACTTTTGCTTCCCCTTCCCTCCCTCCCACTCCCTCAGGACCCATGTGGCTGGAGGGGGCCTTGGTGGGCAGAGGATCAGGCCCGGGATCTCAGCAGGTTCCCAGGGGCCCAAGTGGGCAGGGGAAACCTGGCCACGCTCCCTTTTGATCCTCTGCCCTCCCAATGGTTCCCCAATTTCCCCCTTCGGGCGTGGGATCCCTTCCCCTCCCCCAGCCACCCCTCAGGGGCTCCAGTCCCATCCCACCTCCACTTTTCCTCCTCCTTCACTCCCCCCACACCCCACATCCTACCCAGTTGCTGGAGGTTCCTCCCATCCCCTTAGGTGTCCGTGGTCCCCCACCGGTGCCTGGTAGGTGCCCAATTTGTGAGGAGATGCAAATTCCACGTCCTCCTAGTATGTCATCTTGTCCATGTTAAATTTTTTAAGGGGTGTTTTTTTGTTTTTTTTTTTTGGCTGCGTTGGGTTTTCGTTGCTGTGTACAGGCTCTTCTCTAGTTGTGGCAAGCGGGGGCTACTCTTCATTGTGGTGCACAGCCTTCTCATTGCTGTGGCTTCTCTTGTTGCAGAGCACAGGCTCTAGGCACAAGGGCTTCATCAGTTGTGGCACGTGGGCTCAGTAGTTGTGGCTCGCGGGCCCTAGAACGCAGGTTCAGTAGTTGTGGTGCACGGGCTTAGTTGCTCCATGGCATGTGGGATCTTCCCGGACCAGGGCTCGAACCCGTGTTCCCTGCATTGGCAGGTGTATTCTCAATCACTGCGCCACCAGGGAAGTCCCGACCATGTTAAATTTTTATGAAAAACAACTACGTTTCAGAACAACAACAATATGCTGGAAGAGGGGCACTGTTTGCATTTTTACAATTTTACATGAAATTTCTTTCATGTCTGGCTCGAGACAAGTGTACTGGATTCCCACACCTGCTTCTGCCCTCAATCTGCTGTGATGTCACACGTCTTGGAGCCCCCCGGAAACCCCACTGTGCGTTTCTGAGGGACCAAGAGTGAAATTAGCTGGCAGCACCCGGCACCACCCACTCCACCCAGCCTTCACAGGAACCCGACCTGCCCATTATCACTGGGTGGGTCAGGTGCCCGGTGGCATTCTTCCCGGATAAGCACCTAACCTTCAGCTCTACTCCACCAGTCCACAGCAAGTCATTATAGACCTCTCCTTCAAGAAAACAAAGTAAAACTCCTATTCACCTTTCCCCTCCTACTTAATCCTTTATCTGTTTCTTGTTTCTTTCCATCTATTCCTTCTCTTTCTCACTTTTATCTCCCTTTCCTCTTTAAGAAGCCAAATTATGAAATTTAAGTCCATTTTAAGAATTTATATTTTGTGTGTCCTATAGGACGCTGTTGATCTTCCACTGAAGAACCTGGTTACTTCATTCTGACTTGTATTTGCCACAGTGGCTGACGGGCCCTCTGACTGAGCTGTCAACCTCTTCCGGGAAAGGACCCTGTTTCAGCCCTCACTCACGCCACATTTATTTAACACGCACTCACAGAACATCTACAATATACTAGATGATGGACACACACAGACCACGCCTCCCACTCCCACCTCCAGGACATAGCCCCTGAAGGAGAAAAACATGCAAACAGGCAGTTCCAGCACAGAGGGTAAACTCCACGCAGACAGGATTCTGTACAAGACCTGCGGGCACCCACTGCGTGGAGGGGTCAGAAGAGGCTGTCCTTTGAAGCAGGTTTTCTTGTTTTTAAAGTCTTTTTAATGGAGATATGATTCACATACCGCAAAACTCACCCACTTAAAAGTGTACGATTCGGGAGCTTTTGTATATTGACAGCTGTGCAACCCTTACCACTATCTAATTCCAGAACCTTTTCATCACCCCGAAGAAACCCCATGCCCATCAGCAGTCCCTCCCCATCCTCCCCTCTGCCCAGCCCCAGTAATCTGCTCTTTGCCTCTAGATTTGCCTATTCTGGACATTTCAGATAACCAGAATCATATTATATGTGGCCTTTTGTGTCTGATTCCTTTCACTTGACATGATGCTATCAGGGTTCGTCCATGTTGTAGTGGTATCAGTATCTCATTTGTTTTTATGTCTGAATAATGTTCCACTATATGGAGAAACATTTTGTTCATCCATTCATCATCTGACCTATGGATGAGGTTTTGAAGAATGAGTGTAAGAGGTGACTATCATGGGGAATGGCATTCTAAGCAGAGGGCAAGATGTGCTTTTCAAGAAAAAAAAAAAAACAGAGCAACAAGGCAATTCAGTGTGTTTTTGAGGAAAGTGCATGCTTGCTTCAGCAGGACTGCAGTGCAGGGCTGGGTGGGAAAGTGGCAGGAGATAAGGCGAGGCAGTTACCCCGGAAGACTCCCCACTGCAACCAGCTCAGCTGACGGCTTCCCCTCCCTCTCCATGTGTTTTTAGAGCCACTGTTTCTAGGTTTTCTCTTATTTCAAGTAGCAGTTGCTGTAATTACATATGTGATCATCTTCATCAGATAACCTTACCTCCAAGCCACAGAAAGTCATTCACTGCGCGAAGCAGGTCCACGGACATATGGTAATGGACCAGGGAGTCCTGCAGCATCCCGGCCTGCAGGCACAAATCCCCCACATGCTTCCGCATGCGCCCTTGGCACCGCTTCTTGTAATGTCTATAAAGTAAAATGCACAGAAATGTATCATTGCTAATGCCCGACTTCTGCCCCAAAAGCACACTGGCTAAGCACTTTGCAATTCCCTCGCTACAAAAAAAATGCTAAGAAGGCAACCTTAGGCTCCACAATTGAAAGCCAGCCACCATCATTGCCAGTTTATGAGCAAAGTTAT
This sequence comes from Stenella coeruleoalba, assembly GCF_951394435.1. Taxonomy (NCBI): domain Eukaryota; kingdom Metazoa; phylum Chordata; class Mammalia; order Artiodactyla; family Delphinidae; genus Stenella; species Stenella coeruleoalba. The sequence continues at coordinate 3,113,595 of NC_137163.1, read as the reverse complement.
TTTTTAAACCTAATAGGATACACGTATTTCACATGGATAATATTAGAGCAGCCTTTCTCTTTTCAAATTTTCCAATCACAACATTAGCACAAGAAAGTTTATGTTTCAGCTTTTTAAAAAAATCAATTATCTTCCACTTTCTTTACCTCAAACCTATTATTATTTTATAAAGAGAGCTATGCTGCGTATTATAAGCCAACTGTTTGGCTTTTGCAAACAAGACCTTTATCGTCACTATTTCAGAGCAAGCTTTAATGATACTCTGAGAGGTGGGGCCTGGGACCCTCGCTAACAGCTCTTTAAATATTGGCAAGGATGTGCTATTAAATACTGCAAAAGCTTCTAACTCTGCATCAACTCAGAAACCAAAGAAACTACACCAAAATCCTGCTTTATCATTTTTAAATATTCCTATTCTTTTGAATATTAAATTTCTTAAAAGATAAGATTTTTCAAGAAAAACAGCAGCTGTATTAAATTTCCTCCAACCAAGAAAGCAATCTTATCAAGAAAGAAAACCCCTATGCTAATCCAAAAGATGTGAAGTTTCTAGCTAAATGAATGCACAGATCTCAATACAAACTTAAATCCCATCAGATCTAACTCTGGAATGTAGCTTTTCTGTTCCAAATGTTCGCTGAACTAAGACCAGCACGTAACACAGAGAAGGAGAGAAGAGGAAAGTCGGCTTGTCCTCTATCTGTTTTCTTCCCAGCCACAAGGCACTGCTAGGATGGCCCCCGCCAACAAGCCCTCCCCGTAAGAAAATACTGCATCTAAGCTGCCCCGCCATCCCCAAGCACACCCTGCCATCTCTCCCCCACTGGTCACCTCAACAGTCCTCTAATGGTCTTCTAATGACCCGCCCACCCTGTACCACCCTCCCCTTCATCCCTGCTACACACACACACACACACACACACACACACACACACACACACACACACACTCTCTCTCTCTCTCTCTCTCTCTCTCACACACTGCCAGAGTGGCCTTCCCAAAGCACAAATCTGATTAGGTCACTCCCTCACTTCAAAGCCTTCAAAGTTTCCCCAGTACAGTTCTAGCCCCCCCGCACTGCCTCCTGCGTTCCCCAGCCTTACCACAGTACCAAGGCCCCCAGTGACCGCAGGGGCCACCTGACCCTTCGGTCTAGCTACTTCCCACCCACCTTAGGGCTCATTTCAACTCAGTTTCTCATCATGGAAGCCTTCCCTGCCTCCAACCTCTGCACCTGTGGGCCTCTCCCTCCCAAAGGTGGGCAGTGCTTGGCCTGCTTTCTTGCCGTGTCCTCCTGCTCTAACCAGAAAAGAATTCAGCGTCCAAATGCACATTTTCCTCCTCCATGACCACGACTGTGGACTTTTAATACGTGGCCCAGTTTACAAATACCACCATGATGTTGACTCAATAGATTTTGAATTAGACTTTTTTTCAGTAGACTCTACTCCTATCCTGTTAGACTAAAATTTGCTTTAAAGCATCCTGTCTTAACTCTCCAAAAAAAGTAAATTATTGCATCTTCGTATGAACTTACAAAGGTGCACATCTACTGTAGCAAAATATAGCCCAGAACATTTTCAAAAATAAAAAGTGCAACCACTGTGATCAGAAACAGTTGGTTTCGAAAATACAGGATTTTTACAAAAAGGAGGCAGCTAAATATGCTCATAGTTTTTCATATTAAGGTCACACGATTCAACAAAACAATATAAAATATTCGAAATTATATAAAAATAGAAGGAACCCTAATACTTGGGAGGAAATCTCCAAAATACCATACAAACAAAATTCTATCACAGATTTATATAAATTAAAGTATTTAACTCTCGAAGTACTGTATGTCCCAAGACTGGGTCATCTCAAGATTATGAGCAATTCTGTTCCAATCCTTTGAAAACACAGTAAGAAACAGATAAAGGAATTAAGTCAATTCGATTTGTAGTTAGCTAAACTACAAAATACTTTAAACTAAATATTTTAAGCCAATTTTGGAATTTAGAATATAAGCTTTCTCATCAAAATTCTTTTTCCAAAAAGACATGGATCCTTCTTTCACGGATCATTTGAAAATGGTAATGTCACGTTTTTTAAGTCTCTCTAAAAGTTCAGAGTTCTTATATATACATTATTAGAATAGTCACATTGTGTGACCATTGAATATGTTTATGGATAAGGAAAAAAAACATACGAGCAAACAGTATAACAAAGAAAAATACAACATGAAGCCACAGTGGCAAATAAATGTAACATTAACACAAAATGTAAATATTCAAAATATGCCATAATTTGTTGTAAATTTCAAAACTAATGGTGAATTTCAAAGCCATGAGCAATAGAACTTAGCCAAAAATGTGAATATGCTCTAAATACTTCAAAGAGTTATTTCAGTATTCTTACAAGTTATAACCACTGGGTTAAAGGAACTGGAAATAAGGATTGATACAAAAGTTAAAAACCCGATAACCCCTAAGTCATAATGACCTCAAATCAATCATACCTAAATCACAGGCAAAGACCTGCAGCCTCCCCAGATAAAGGGAAAGGCATCCTTTCTAGAAGCTGTGCAAAAACACCTAACACACAGCTGCAAGCACTGTCACAGAAGGCGTTCACACTGCACTTTACACTAAGGACAATTCAACTACAGATATACGCTGTATTATTCTCATGACTTATGATCAGATAAAAGAAGAAAATGTTTCATATGTGTGCAATTTGGGTACTATTTATGTGGCTTGTGGGAAAAAAGGGCTTGGTATATTCTAATCCAAAAACCAATTTACATGCAAAGAATGTATATATTCAAATCCAAAGGAAAACCAGAGCTGCTCAACAACAGTTTGCAATTAAAAGCCAAAGGAACTTGGATAAAGGTAATCTCTCTTTTTTTTTCTTTTTGGTATTATATAGTTTTAAAGGTATTTGCATAATTAAGTGATAGCTACAGCCCATGATTTTGCACTAGCATTTTATGGACTGAGGAAACCTAGATTACGTGCATCGTGCATAAACGCTGACAGGCGTCCCTTTGGTGGAGCTGAAGTTCCAAAGTAGACAACTTTATATTATAAGACAGCTCTGAATAGAAAATAAGAAATGCAATGTTCTGTACTCAATTTCAGATGGTATATGGGCCATTAACTGATTCTGCACCTTATCTTATGAAATCTTCCAATAAATCATCAATGTCGATTTCCTCCATCTGAACTGTTTTATGCTAACGTTGGATATTTAACCTTCACTCCATAGAGAAAGCCCAGGCCTACCCTGCAGCATAGTTACATTCTGCTGAGGAAAGCAGATCAAGGGAGGGCTGGACAGTTTCCATTACAAGTTCGGAAGTTTCTAAGTCTGATGTTGCACCTGTGCGTCATTTGCAAGCATGTCATCATTGGAGTGAAATGAAGACCTTCAACACGGGGATGTAAAGCACGCTGATGCTTCCTAACCATCAGACAAGTCTGAGCTTCATGACATAGACCTGCAGCACTTAAGTCAGAGACTTTTTCTGAAAGACTCCAAAACTGATCCACTTTACCATTCCAGATGTAACAGGGAGGTAGCAGAATTAGTAGTGAGAACACATCCTTGAAAGCCTGACGGGGCCATGCTTGAATCCTGCTACAGCATTTGCTAGCCCGGTGATGCTGGGCTAATGACTTAACCTCTCTGAGAAGGCTTCCCATCTGGAAAAGGGGGCTGCTACCACCCACCTCAGATGGCATCGATGTGGCATGAATGAAATATGTAGGTGGGGAGGCTGACTGGTGCCTGATACAGAGCTTTGCTAGTTTCCCTCCCCCACCCTTCTCCCCTTATAAACTTGCATATTCCCCCTAATAAGTATCAAGCCCCTGGGATAGACTGTCCTATTTTTTGTATCCACCAGTGTAGTGCCTTACCCTTAGAAGGATCAAAAAAGAGCTGCTTCCTGCATAGTAACTATCAATGTTCTTAAGAGATTTGGATTTTTTTAAGTCTATTTTGAGGGGAAAGACTATTCCAGAACTATCCAACAGTCCTTCCACACGTCAGCCCCTCCTCCCAATGCTCATCTCCTCCGCCCTCAGATCCCCTGTCTGATCTGCCTTGTGTCCGTGGGGAAGATAGTCCACTGGACCGCAGGGCTCCACACCACCCCAGGCCTTCCTCCCTCTCTCAAAGAAGACCCCATCTTCTCCCCACTCCCACGCCACTTCAACTCCAGCTTCTGAGTCTAGGGAGCCATGGGAAAGGCCCTGCACCCAGGGCACAGCCCAGCCATCACAGGATCCCACCCTATGTTTTCCAACCCAGATGGCCTCAACTTCTTGCACTTGCTACACTTACTTCTGTTTTGTCCCCCCGCCCCAGAATGAGATGGACTCTTGCAGGAAGTCTGGCCTATTTCGATGAAAGATGAAGGGTCCACATTTGGACCAGAGCATTAAAGGAGAAACAAGGCCTCCTGGCCAGCACGGTAGTGTGGCAAAACCCTTCCCCAGGGGTGAGATGAACCCGGGGGAAGAACGCGAGGTCCTAGGTCAGCCAAAGCATCTCCCTTCACAGCTGACCTTGGGCGATGGAGTTGCAAACTAATGACATGCCCATCAGTGGCAGACATTAGCCTCAACAAATAAAGAATCTTTCTTGCCAACGTGGGTTAAAAGTAAAGGTTGGTGCAGGTAGGGCCTATACATCTGCTAAGGTAAACCACAGACCTGGCTCTGAACGCTTATTGGCTAAAGCAGAGAGGAAGCCGTGGTCACTTAGAGAGGCCCTTGTGTCCACCAGATCCAAACGAACTAGCTATCTAGGAGAAGGACATATTTTTCTGATACCTAGAAAACCTGCCCTCAGAAAGGGGGCAAAAGACTGGCATGGATTTTAGACTAGCCTCTGCCCCTTTATGACGAAAAGTTGCTCAGACAAAGTAAAGTAAATGGCATGGTCAAGGTGAAAGCAAAAGTAAATCTGGTGTCTGCTCCTCCAGCAGCGTCCCTCCACGGCCAGCAGACCCCCAAGCCGGTCACCTCTTCACCGGTGACCACTGGCCAGTAAGCACCACCATGCACATCGCCAGCGACAGCCAAGAACCGCAGGCCTAATGCGTTCATTTAAAAGCCAGAATCAAGCAAGGTGCGGCAGACTTTGACTTCCAAGTTAAAATATCCCGTGAAAACCCTTCGGCCGGCAGCCGCTTAAATCAATTAGCAACTCACTTCCTCAAAACAAACAAACAAAAATTAATAAGGGCTCATTTGTCACCAAATATAAGGAAGACCAAACAGGTTCCCCAAAGCAAGTGTTTGAATAGCTATCAAACATCAGTGGGTTATGTGCTAAAAAAAGCGAAAATTCGAAAAAATTAGAAAATAAAATGATGACCAGGATAATACATGGATCAAAGCAGCAGTTAAGTTTTTGTTTTTTAAAGCGATGCAGGCGGTAAGAAGGCAGCACAGAGGGAAATCTAGCTATTTTCAATGTAACGTGTTCACAGCCTACCTTTTCAGACCCAATAACATACTCACAGGGCGGTATGAGAGAAAAAGAACAAAGGAAAAGAAAAGAAAGAGGAACAAGCAAAAATTAGAAACACACCAGAACAAAAATAACTTTGACAGCATGGTCAAGAATTGACGTGGGCTTTGATGAGGCCAGGGGCACACGTGGACGTTCAGTAAAGCCCACCCACACCTACGCCCCTGGGAAGGCTGGGGCCTCAGGTTGGCAGCACCTGCCGTGGAGCCTGTCAGCGCCTCCAACCAAACCTCCACCTACATCTAGACGTTTCCTTTCGAGCCACAAAATGCAATCTCACTTCAGGTTGGACACTTTTGATCACCCCTACCAAGAGCCGCAGGAGAGTTAGGCTCTGTCCCTGCACCTAACTGTTGTTTTAAAAATTAGATAACTGAGACTAGTGAAAGCAACAAGGGATGAACAGTGACTGGAGTAGAATGTGTTTGAGTTGAGGTCACTGGCATCATTATCTCACTGAAGTGCACATGATGGCTGAGTGTTTACGGTACCGCGAGAACAGAATGGACCCACCAGGAGGGAGGTTTCATTCACTCTGCATAAACCCTTGGCAATAGGGTAAGCCACCATGCACCGAGCACAGTATCCTGAAACTAGCTATTCCTGCCCAATTGCGAGCACAGATTTCAAAAGGCAAAAACAAACTGGCATTCCCTGGTGGGTCTGCAACCTCAAAGCCAAGAAGCTGATGAGCAGAAATGTCACCAGTGCCTCGTCTGGCAAGGATAAGGCACTGGCCACGGGGTCAGGGCAGGGTTCCTGGCTTCAGCCACTCACCCACCAGTCTGTCCAGGGAGGGGCAGGCAGTCCCTGCCGATGCCGCAGGCACTGTGATGCTGTGTGCCCGTGAGGCCCCACCTTGTGAGGGATGATCACCACGGCATCCACCCCACCTGACGCCCGGGGCTCAGCAGGAGGCAACAGGTGCAGTGAGGAGCTGGCCGGGAGCGGGCCTGGTGCTGGCAGCTCTGCCCCTCCGCGGTGCCTGGGCTCCTAACCCTTGCCACCTCGGCTCCAAGGGGAGAAGGGGAGTGCTGGCATGTAGATCACAGGGTCACGCGAAAACTAAGTACGGATCGTGGGTACGACATGCCTTGCCCTTTCCTTAGACCACGCAGACGTGTCCGGGTGAGGAAATGAAGATTCCTCCAGACCCTGCCAGGCACCACCTGCAGGAGTGGCTCGGGGACTCTGTGCCTCTCACTCGTAGGGCTGCCTGGACTTTTTCCCTCAATTCTGTGACATCTTCTCCTCTAACTTATCGACAACCAGAAAGTCGGGTCTGACCTTAGGTAAGTTCAGGAAACCCTGAGCACCTGCTCTGCAGCGGGCACTGCGGCACCCACACCATGTCCCCCATCCTCACCTGGGAGACCATCGTGCGACCTGTACAGAGCGGGGAGGACAGACTCAGGGCCCAGGGCCCAAGGCCAGGAATGACACAGCTACCCGCGCTCTCCCCAGCAAAGGGGACCACGTCTCGGCAAAGGCGTGTGTCTCGTCCTCTCCTGCGGGAGGGACACCGCACTGGCCACACAGGGAAACTGAGCAGAGGGCAGAAAGGGGAAGCAGACGGCCCAGCAGAGCTCGTCTGCAATTCTGGTGACTTAATCACAGGGACAAAGTGAGGACTGAACTTTCCCTGCTCTGTCTGACACTCCCTGAGACACAGAAACCATGAACACACCTTCCTCTGCGTGGAGCGCTCTTTCGGAAGCCCCCACGGCATTTCTGATACCCTAAGCATAAGCGGGGGCTGCGGCGCTGCCGTGGCGTGGCCCTCTGGCAGGAGGAGGACCTGAGCCCTGCAGGCGCCCGGGGACTGGGAGGCAGGAGGCACGGCCCGACCCCCAGCTCAGCTAGCACCTCACTGGGCCGCCTCTCCGCGTTCAGCACCTCATCTGCACATTGACGGGATGAGGCTGAATAACAGTCTTCACACTGTGCCGGAGGGCAGCGCCGTCCAACAGGAAGACAGTGTGAGGCACGTAACTAAAGTCTCCTAGTTTGCACATTTTAAACAGTGAGAACCAAACACTCGCAGCAGATTTGAATAACGTGTTTTATTTAATCTAACACATGTAAAGTGTTATTTCAACATGTAATCAATAAAAAAGAAATACTGAGATAGTTTACATTCTTTTCCCTAGACTAGGTCTCAGCATCTGACGTGCATTTTACCTACAGCACGTCCCGGCTCAGACCAGCCTCCTCCACAGTCTCAGTGACAGTGGCTACCCTACTGGACAGCGCTCCAGGGGGGCCCACCGGGCTCCCAGCTGAAAAGGGGCAGTAAGTGTCCACACGAACCCTAAAAGGATTTCCCTGAACCAAAGGCTGTCCCATTTTTAAGTCTGAAAGCCAGTGGACTGCACCCTTTTCCCCCGCTCCCTTGCTTCTACGCTCCCGCTTGCTTCTCCCTTTCTGGAGGTCGGGAAGCAGCCCACGCTGAGGAGCCTGGGCTCCAGGGAGACTTACCTACTATCCGTGTCCAGTCCCACGAAGTCCTTCTTCTCAAATGGGACGCAGAGGAGCGGGATCTTGTCCCCGGACTTGTCCGTGGCCCTGTCCAGACGCTTGGACTCAAGCACAATGAACAGCGACTCGATGAAGTCCTCGATCCTCTTCTCCACCGTCCCGCAGTCCTCATAGCCGGGGTAGAAGGCCACGTCGGTGCGCGGCTGCTCGGCTATCTCCCCCTGCAGCCCGAAGACGAAGAGCCGCGAGTCGTACAGCGTGGAGCCGTAGATCTCCTTCTGCACGTGGAACTTCTCGAAAGTCTGCGGCCAGTCCTTGGCCGAGAAGCAGTCTGTGATGGTGATGAGGCCCACGACCTTGCGGTGGGTCTGGAAGTCGCCCCACTCGTTGTTCTCGGGCGGGTAGTGGTGCCGATAGCGGATATAGAGCACGCGCTGCGAGTCGCGCACGCTGATCTGGCTCACGGACGAGATCCTCTTGTAGATCTTGAAGAAGTTCTCCTCCGAGACGATCCCCACGGGCTGGACCACCACGAGGAGAGTCTGGTGGTCCTCAGCACACTGCATGTAGTCAGGGACACTCATGGTGAAGACCCTGCCCAGAGAGAAAAAGAGGCTTTGAGGCGCACCGGGTTTTGCAGGCTGCCGGCGCACTCGGGGATGCGGTGATGCTGGCGATGCTGGCGTCCACCAGCTGGAAGGCAGGGTAAGCCCCAAGCAAAGCTGTGGGGAACAGTTTGTCCTCGGAGTTCTGCATATGGCTATCACAGCTCTTATCACAATCCCCTGCTCTTGGACCAGGCTTGGAGCTCCTGCAGAAAAGGGGCCATCTCTTGTTTTCTGTTTCCAACTCCTGGCCAGGAGCCAGGCACTGATGTGGAGTCAGTGCTCAGAAAGCTGAATAAATGACTGAACAACGGAAGGAACTGCTTCCCCAGCCCCTCAGCAGAACAGAATGAAAAGAACCACAGTGGAATCAGATGGTCTGGACTTGAACTCCAGTCCACTTGAGCTCCTGAACTGAAAAATAATGGCGATAATAAAGCTTGCTTGCTAAGAAGACATCTGGATTGAGGAAGGCTGCACATGCGAAGTGCCAGGCATACTGCCTGACGTAGAAGGAGGGGCTCTACACAGTTACTATCCCTCCTTTACGAACTGTGCTTCCTCGGGAGAGTTTTAATAACCTCTCTGAGTGAATTTTGTGAGATATAAAAAGAAAGCAACATCAACACTACTCCGATAAAAAATTAAAAAGAAAGAAAGAAAGAAAACAACATTACCTGATTCTCAGTACTGTTGAAGAATTCAATTAGATAACCCATAGGAAAGCATCTGGCCCGTAGGAGTTAATAAATGTTTGCTGAATGAATGAACAAACAAGCAAATGAATGCTGCCCCCTTCCACAGACCATCATAATGGCACTGCCCAGAAATGTGAAGCCCACGTTCCACCCCTGACTCTACACTAACAACGTCAGTGACCTGGGGCAGGCCTGTGTGCTTCTTTAAACCCCAGTTTTATCATGAATTAAAATGTGGATAATAACACAAACCTCAAAGGGTTAGTGAGTCAATATTCTGGTTTTAATATGGTACCATAACTTTGCAAGTACCATTAAGGGAAACTGGGCAAAGGGTCCATAAGTTCTCTCAATATTATCCCTTACAACTGCATGGGAATCTACATTACATCTCAAAATAAAAGGTCTAATTTTTTTGAAGGCTATTGAGATTAAATGAGCTCATTGTATCAAATAAGGAATACACCATACAAGTAGGGAAACACCTAGCCCGTGAGATACACTCAGTAAATCTTTCCACTGACCTCAGTGGTCTCTCCTACTTCAGAGTACAGGGGTGGGTACTCACGGCCAGAGGCCGCTGTACTGTGCAGCTAACAGAGCTAATGGCCCCCACTTGCAAGAGCCCCTTCCATGGCCCTATATCTAATTTTGTATTTGTAATTGTGTTTTCTTTTTCTTGACTAGGAACACCAAATTGCATAGCCTTCGGTTCACCAGAACCTGACTACAGAGATCATGACAGCAGCCCTCCCAGATGAAACAATAAAAATAAAAGGCCATTTCCACTAGACCTCTGAGTAAGTCCAATGGCAGGGATTTCATCCTGGGCTGAGAGGAAGAGGACTGGGGAGGGAGGTGGGAGCAATTTGGGGCACGCAGATCCTGGGGCCACCTACCCCATGCTGGACTTCAGAGTCAACCCTCACCCTCCAGAGCTTCACAACACACCTGGACAGAGCAGCAGGAAAAAGATTTTTTTTTTTTTTTTTTTTTTTTTTTAAGAAAACTCTGACCCGCTAACTGGTCTTGTTTCTACCCAGGACACAAAAAGCTTATGTGTATATTATCTCATGAAAACCTCTAAATAATATCACCCCAACTTTACACATGAAGAAACTGAGGGAAAGAGAAGTCGGTCACATTGTGCAAGATCACAGAGAGGCCACATCAGCTGCAGTATCGAAAGGCAGGCGCTCCCGCACCCCCCACCCCAGCCCCTGCCCCGGCACTCACACTGCAAAGTGTGGTACACTGGCCCCCGGCCCCTCCCTGCAATAATTCCCTGCAGAGTCTTTTCTGCACCTCCTGGAAAGAACCAAAAGCACATCAACTTTCAACAAGAGCGATGTCACCCCTTGGGGGACGTATCAAAATCTTAAGCATTGGGGTGGGTGGGGAGGGAGATTTGAGAGTTTTCTGTTTCTAAAAGGTGGCAAAGATATTGAAAAACCCTTATCTAGTCTAAGCCTTCACTGTGCAGAGAAGAAGACGGAGGCCCAGAGTAGATGAGGAAAGGCCCTTATAAACAAATTTTGCTTCAGTGCAGCACCGAGCAAGCCCTGGACACTGCTGAATGGGTGCAGGATCTGTAAGGCCCAGGAGAACAAGTGTTAGAAAAAAGAAAGAGAAATATCGTACAAGGTCCTCTCTCTACAATACCGTACAATCACGTTTCATCAAGTTTTTCCATATTTGTGCATCCAAAATTAAGGTGGGCTAAATCAAGGTATAATAAGTCATAGAAATCAGGAAGTTTGAACCGTAATGGAAATTCCAACCTTTACTGTGTCTTTTCCCAATTCAAGCATGTGCTCAGTGGGCACTCCCTGCACCTGGCCCAGAGTTCTCCCAGACACAGATCTTTATTAACATGTCACACATCACACACAGGCCCACCAGAAGAAAAACACCTACAGATAAGATGGAACCAATGAAAGTGAAAGCGGCCAACCAGCATGTATCATTCGCAAAAAGGATGCTGCTCCCATCAGCAGTAGGCGGCGGAGAACTCACTGCAAGCACCACGTGCATCGGGTTGGCTCCAGCACTGGCTGTCACTCTTTGTGACCATAAGTGAGTCACGTAGCTTCACTGAGGTTAGTTTTCTCTTTTGTGCAAGGCTATGGTTGAAACTAATGATATATAAAACCTCATCATTCACATCCCCAACATCTAGTGAGGACTTCCCACGTGCCAGGCTCTGTAGAGAGGAAAAGATAGGGTTCCAGATATATCCATGGGTAGAAAAAGTTTATATCATAAAGATGTTCATTCTCCCCATTTTGATATATAGATTCAACACAATTCTGATTAGAATTAATATCAGATTTTTCATGGAATGTAACAAGTTAGTTTATGGTCAATAGCCAAGAAACTCCTGAGGAACGACCAATGGGGAAGGGCATTTGTCCCACCAGACATAACTGCTAATGGAACATAGGGTTTCTTCGTGGGGTGATGAAATGTTCTAAAATTGATTGTGGTGAGGGTTGTACAGCTCTGTGAATACATTAAAAACCACTGAACTGTATATTTAAATGGTTGAACTGTATAGCATGTGAATTATATTTCAGTAAATCTGTAGGGAAAAAAAAACACCTCTAGTCAGCACAGTATTGGCACAGGGATAGAGAGAAAAATGGAAATGTCATCAAGCCCAGAACCAGACCCACACATGCATGGCAATTTGCAATACAGCGGAGGCGCCACTCTAGGACCGCAGGAAAGGACAGACCGTCCAACAGCAGCACTGGCACAATGGGTAATCCATGAGTAAGGAAAAGATGCACAAGCCAATCAGAAAAGGGACAGACAGACATCTTGGAAGAGGAAACTCAAGTAGCCAAGACGTGTACAGTAAGATGCTGCACCTCAATGGCGATCAGGAGACAGCAAATTAAAACCACAGGAATAGACCATTTCATACCCACCAGATTGACCAAAAAAAAAAAAATTATTGTGGTAACATATACATAGCACAGAACTTACCTTTTTAAATGCAGAGTTCTATGGCATTAAGTACACTTACACTGCTGTGCAACCATCTCCAGAACTTTTTCACCTTCACCACTGAAGCTCTGTCCCCATGAAACACTAACTGCCCATGCCCCCACCCCTGGCACGCCCCCATCGACTTTCTGTCTCTAAGAATCTGACCACGCTAGACACGTCACATAAGTGGAATCATATGCTATTTGTCCTTTTGTGCTGGCTTATTTCACTTAGCAGAATGTCTTCAAGGTTCGTCCATGTTGTAGCATGTATCAGAATCTCCTTCTTGTTTAATGCTGAATAATATTTCATTGTATATATATATATATATATATATATATATATATACCACATTTTATTTATTCATTCATTGAAGGTCATTTGGGTTGTTCCTAGCTTTGGCTACTATGAATAATACTATTATGAACATGGGTATAAAGATAAAATGTTTTAAGTATAAAAACACCACGTGTCTGCAAAGATGCAGACCAAAGGTACCTCTCCTGTTGGACAGGTGGCACGTATTCTGGCATGTGGCTGGCAGGTGCACAGAAGCAAGAGCTGAAGAGAACGCAAATGTCCACCGTCAGGAGAATGGGTAACTAAACTGTGGTCGTTTAACACAATGAAATACTTTAGGACAGTGAAAATGAATGACCTAGAGAGACATTGCGGGAACAAAGATGAATCTCAAGAACATGATGGGCAAATAAAGCCAGTTGTGGATTGATACAAGCAGCACCATTCCATTCATGTAAAGTTCAAAAACAGGCAACACTTACACAGTATCTTGTTTACACATATGGCAGAATTATAAAGAAAAAGTAAATTTGGATAGTGGTTACCTGGGTGGCAAAGAGGAATGCAGTTCGAAAGGGAAGCAGTGGGCTTCAGAAGCAGTAGTTATGTTCTGTCTCTTAAGCTAGATGGTAGATCCAGCGGTGCTTGTTTTGCCATTCTTTAAACTGTACATACATGTTAAACATTTAACATAAGAGTTAAAAAAGGAAGAAGGGGGACTTCCCTGGCGGTTAAGACTTCACCTTCCAATGCAGGGGGTGCGGGTTCCATCCCTGGTCAGGGAGCTATGATCCCACATGCCTGGCAGCCAAGGAACCAAAACATAACACAGAAGCAATATTGTAACAAATTCAATAAAGACTTTAAAAGTGCTCCACATTGGGCTTCCCTGGTGGCGCAGTGGTTGAGAGTCCGCCTGCCGATGCAGGGGACATGGGTTCGTGCCCCGGTCCAGAAAGATCCCACATGCCGCGGAGCGGCTGGGCCCATGAGCCATGGCCACTGGGCCTGGGCGTCCGGAGCCTGTGCTCTGCAACGGGAGAAGCCACAGCAGGGAGAGGCCTGCGTACCACAAAAAAAAAAAAAAAAAAAAAAAGGAAGAAGGTCGAACTTCAAAATTACGGTGCATTTTTCAGCAGGTTGGCTAGTTTCAGGGCCTGGCCCCCACCCTTCTCATCTATCAGGAGATTACGCTACTGCCCCTGCCAACACCCCTCTTCTATAAGCAAAAAAGTTGATGCACAAAAAAGGCAAGTGTGTTACAGGTGCACAGGTGGCCTGTGGGTCTGACACAGGTTGAGGACAGGAGGTGTTCAATTTCTCTACTCTGAAGTAAAATGAGAAAAATATGAACAATGTATATTAAGCTTCCCATAAAACTAAAGTAAGTTTAGTAAGTGCTTTATAAATATTAACTACTATTGTTATCATTTATTTTTAGGTTATGAACTGTCTCGTCTTTTGCTGTTAAAAGTCTTTTTTTTTTTTTTTTTTTAATTGACTGCACCCCACGGCTTGTAGGATCTTAGTTCCCTGACCAGGGACCGAACCCGGGCCACCGCAGTGAAAGCACAGAGTCCTAACCACTGGACTGCCAGGGAATTCCCAAACATTCTTGCTTTTATAAAACAATGGCGGGGCGGGGGAGATGGCGCTTGTTCTTCCATTATTCTATCTGGGCAAAAATAAAAATTGACAAGCCTATGATTGGCCCTCCAGCTTTTTAGCACTTACCAATCTATGAAATCTAAACAATGAAGTCACCCTGGACTAAAAGACCCCTCTGGGTCCCTTCCAGTTCCAACTAGGCCCTGAAAAGCAGACCAGCAATCAACTCCATGCCACAGCTCAGTAAACCTTACAACCTCAGGCAAGGGTTTTTCCCTGAGGCAGCTCAGTATTAGCAAACTTCTTGTTCACTTTTGCCCCAGATTCAAAATATGCAAGTACCACGGGGGGCAATTTGTCTCATATATAAGGTAGGAAAAGGGCTGCACTGGGCACTTTACAACTTATCATAGTTAGACTTCACAACAATCCTAAGAAACAAGCATTCCCATTTTCAACCTTACAGATGAGGAACCAGGCTCAGTCAGCTGCTCAAGGTCTCCTAATCTGTAAGGGGTAAACTGGAGCCAGGTTCCAGAGTCCATGCTTTTCCACTACTTTCTTCAAGGGAGAAAGAATCTGATGAAATAAGCCCTGGCACTGAGCCACCTCTGGTGTCTGAGACTAATCTAATACAAAGATTAAAACATCAAGAATATATTTCTTCAACTTGGTAGTTCCTCAAAAAGTTAAACATAGAGTTACCATATAAACAGCCATTCTACTCCTAGGTATATACCAAAGAGATTTGAAAATACGTGTCCACACAAAAACTAGTATGCGAACATTCATAGCAGTATTATTCCTAAGAGCCAAAAAGTGGAAACAACGCAAGTGTCCATCACCTGATAAATGCATAAACAAAACGTGATCTATCCATAACAATAGAATATTACTTAGCCATAAAAAGGAACAAAGTACTGACCCTACTACAACATGGGTGGACCTTGAAAACGTTATGCTAAGTGAAAGAAGCCAGGCACAAAAGGCCACATACTGTATGATTCCATTTACATGAAGTGCCCCAAATATGCAACTCCTTAGAGACAGAAAGTAGATCTGTGGCTCCCCGGGCTGCAGGAGGGGAGACTGCCAACGGGTATGGAATTTCTTTTTGAAGTGAGGAAAATGTTCTGGAGTAATAATGGTTGCACAACTGTGAATATACTAAAAACCACTGAAATGTACAATTTAAACGGGTGGACTTCATCGTATGTGAACATTATCTCAATAACGCTGTTATTTGATAAAATATTTCTTGACAACTATTTTTCCCTCTATACTATTGGTCTGTCCCACAGTTTAAGAAAAACAAAACAAAAAACCTTGCCAGGACATCTTTAGGACTGCAATATGCCTGGTTCTCCAATATCATGCCTCTAGTGCTGCTATTTCGTGTTAAGGAATACTATCTGGGCTGGACTAGGAAACGACAATTAACTACGTTTTAAAAATCGCCAGTCGCGTTTAAACTGGGGCGGGGAGAGGATGGAGGATGTCACAGCCTCATACCCTCAACTCATCTTTAACTAAACCGAGCCCTGCTTTCAACACTGTAATCACTCTCTCTATAAAAACACGTGAAATCCATAAGAAACCCATCCGAACACCAGAAAACTCCGTGTTAAAGGGCATTCACGTGGGGCAAATGAGCCGGGGGAGGAGACCAAGGCAGGCACTGTGCTCTCTCTTCCCGAGACTTGGCCGGGAGAAGCCGGACTTTGCAATTCGAGGAGCTCATCCCCGGGAATCAGCGCCTGCCGCCGCCGAGCGGGATCTGAGACACTTTGAAACCAAAAGAGGAGGAGGAGAAGGAAAAAGGAGAAGAGGGCCTCCCGGGACCGCGGGGTGGGGAAGGCGGCCGGGGGCGCGGGCTGCAGCGCCGCCCGGAGGCCGGCCCCAGCCGGGTCCCGAGACCCGCTGGCCCGGGGTCAAAGGGCCGAGCAGAGGGAGGCCGGGCGGAGGGGGCCCGCGGGCGGAAGAGGGGAAGGGGACGACAGCCGAGAGCTAAGGAGAGCCAGGGCCGGGCCCGAGAGGCGGCAGGTGCGGGCCGGGCCCTCGGCAGGTGCGGACGCGGCCGTGGACAGGTGTGGCCGGGCTCCGGTCAGGGTAACGGGGCTGGGGCAAGTGGCCCGAGCAGGTGTGGGCAGAGGCGAGCCCCTCGGCGGGACACACGCTGGCTGGCGCCCTCGAGCGCCGTGACACACGGACAGCCCTCCCGCAGCCGACCCGACACCCTGCCTGCCCGGGAGCCCCCCACCTTGCACTTACACAGCCGGACCCCCGGGCCCGGAGCCAACGGCCTGGCGGGCGGCAGGGCCGAGTAGCCTCTTCGGACGCTACCCCGGCTCAGAGCGGGAGCTTCCGACCGGCGGCTGAGCCGGCACCGCCCCTGCGCATGCGCAGGGCCCGTCCCGGGCCGGGGATCCGCTCCCGGTTTTGGAAGAGACGCCGGGGAAGCGAGGGAAGGAGGAGGGGGAAGAGAGGAGTGATGAAAAGTGGAGGGAGCTAGGTGGTCGCAGGGAGGGACAGGGAGGAGGAAGGAGACGGAGGGACCCAGAGGGAGAAAAGGGGAAGGAGAGCCGCTGAGAAGGAAAGAAAAGCTTTGGCTCCTGGGGCCGCGCACCCCGAAGGAGATGCCACTCCTGCCTCCGCGCGCCTTTCCAAGCCCTCAAGGCGCGCAGCTCAAATTTCACCTCCGTGGTGCAGCCCTCCAGCCCAGGCCTTTGCAAAACCACTACGGGATCACACTCCTTGCCCTCGCGCCGAGCCGGGCTTCGTGTCGCGCAGCCGCAGGCGTTGTCGCCAGTGCTCTGAACTACCTTGGGGAGAGTATAAGTTCCCCTTTTACAGGCTGAGAAACTGAGGCCGCCTGTCTCCAGGGCATGCCTTATGTGCAAGGCCACAGGGGCTGGGCGGGGCCGGGAAGTAGAAGGTCAGAGCCTGAGCCCCAAGCAGACTGCCCGAGGGCTGGTGCTTGGTCCCCATTCCTCCTTGGAAACCCACTCCTGACTCTGGGGGTCCCGTCTAGGGCTCCGAATAGGCCCCCTGGTGTGGGACAGCTGTCCTTAGTTCCAGAGCCCAGCTTGCTAGGTAGGGGCAGAAGGAGTTATCCAGGTTAAAAATAAAGAAATAAAACTTAAAAAGGAATTCACATACATAGGTTGGAATGTGCATAGCATGTTTGAAAAATACACAAGTAATTGTCAACAGTGGCATCTCCAGAGAGGGTTGAGAGAACAGAGGATGAGGGAGACCTTCTTTCCCTTGTGTATTTTTGTGTTCTGTTTTAATTTTTTTACCATATGCATGTTATTTCTCTCTAAATAAGAAAAAAAAAGTGTAATGGTGGACAGGAATAGTTCGGCCAATACAGCAGCCATGGAAAAAACTGAGCCATCACTTTTACTTTACTCCAGCATTTATTGACTCTCTGCTCTGTGACCAGTGGTGTTTTATGACTTTACTATTTATATATTTTTTATAAAATAATAATACGCTATCCCTCATACCTGCCCTGGGCCAGTGGAAAAGCAAATGAGTTTTTATTGAATTGTTTTCCAAAGGTAGGAATGAATTACAAACAGAACACATCTTCAGGGCAAAACAGGTGGAACGGATTTCCAGCACACAAGACAGCCAGGAAGGATTTTCAACACAGGTGCCCAGAGGCTAAGAGAGAACGCTTCCAGGACCCTACAAAAAGCCGCCCAAGGTGGCTTCTCCATGGCGCTGAGAGTACAGGTTGACAATTACAGAACACAGAAAACAGACATTAAAAGAGGCCACCCTTTATGGAGGTCTAAGTGCCAGGAATAGAGCTCCCTGTTTAGCACACGATGTCTTCATAAGATCGATACAAGGTAGCTATTCTTAGCGCTGAGGTCCAGAAAGAACACTCCACTTGGCACACAAGTGCCTGGTGCTATTTAGGATTCAAATCCCAGGCTGTCTGACTGTGTCGCCTGCGCTCTTTCCATAGTCCTTCTTTGTTCTCATTCTCTCTATAAATGGATAAGAGAAGCAATTTGGAAAGCAAGATTGAAAGCTGGCAAAAGGAAACATTGTTATTTTTGTACAATGTTTCTGTTTACAATGTACTCACATTAATTTATTTTATTGTCCCAGCAAATCTGTGGGGGAGGGAGGGAGGAGACTACTCTGCATTCTGACCAATGAGAAAACTGAGGCTCAGAGAATGTGAAGGCTAGCCACAGCCCCCCAGCCATCAGAGGGAGGTGTCCAGACTTGTCCCAGGTATATCTTGCTTCTGGATTTATGTTGCTTACATAGTTTTAACGTTTCCTGAGCATCTCCTCTGAATGCTGAGAATTCAACGAATATACCAAACCTGCTCTCAAGGAGTTTT
Source organism: Stenella coeruleoalba (assembly GCF_951394435.1). Lineage (NCBI taxonomy): Eukaryota > Metazoa > Chordata > Mammalia > Artiodactyla > Delphinidae > Stenella > Stenella coeruleoalba. The sequence goes on along the minus strand of NC_137163.1, from coordinate 3,095,017 downwards.
AGACACTTAAAGTTGGATTGGAAGGAACATCTAAAATCATCAAGTCCAACCTCACACCCACACCAGAACCCCTCTATAAAAAATCCTAACAGAGGTGGAAAGTTTCATACAATGATACAGAGCCCTGTTAGAAAGTTCTCTCATAAGGCAAATCTACTTCCCTGAAACATCCAATCATGCATGCAATCTCAAAGATGAAGACCAATGCCCAAAGAGGCTTGGTGGGGCTGGGAATTACCGCTGAAACCAGTCAAAAGTGCAGGTCAGAGCATAAACTCCATTACTCACTAACTATATAACTTAAATATCTTCACACATAAAATGGGAATAATCACTTCATAAGGTCACTCTCAGGATTAATAAAAGCAAGTATGAGAAACCACTTTGAGACAGAGTGGGATAGATCTAAGTTCCGTTTCAATTCTTTCAAGTGCTACTTGTATGGCCTTGGGATAGGGTGATCATATATCCTGATTTGCCTCGGACAATCCCAGTTTATGCCTGTTGTCCTGGCTAAAAGTGTTCTGGTTGGGTCATATGATCACCCCACTTTGGGCAAAGCCCATCACCTCTTAGGATTTCTGATCCACCAACAGTATTATAAAGGTTTCCTTACTCCTTTCCATGTTGTAGGGCTCTCTTCCACCATGCAGTCCACTTGGATATTTCTCCATAGGGCCATGTCTCACGCGGTCTTTCTAGTGCCCAAGCCAATAGGGAACAGATTTGCTTATTTATCACCATGAAGAGCCAGCCACTTGAGCAGGGCTTTCACATCTATTCCCTCAAAATAACAAAATCCTGGTAGCTACCATTTACCCAGCAGGTAAAGTACAATGTGCTTGGTACAAATTTCTCATATAATCTCACAATGGCCCTATAAGGTAGGTTGTTCTAATGGAGGGGACTAAGCAGTAACACTCCTTTTTTCTCTTCCTGAGTGTGGAGCAATTGAGAAATAAGACAAAAGAATCAGACAATGGATATTTACAAGTCAATTTTATTAACAATATGTCAGTTGAAGAGGGTGCTTTAGATCTGGAGCCAAAAGTTTGGTTTAGGTTTACTAAATCCTTCACCTTAGAATTAGCCAGCCTTGAGAACCCTCCTACATTGGTGGGAATGTAAGATGGTATAGCCACTGTGGAAAACAGTATGAGGGTTCCTCAGAAAACTAAAAATAGAATTACCATATGATCTAGCAATCCCACTCCTGAGCATATATCCACACAAAACTATAATTCAAAAAGAGGGCTTCCCTAGTAGTGCAGTGGTTAAGATTACGCCTGCCGATGCAGGGGACATGGGTTCAAGCCCTGGTCCGGGAAGATCCCACATGCCACGGAGCAACTAAGCCCTTGCGCCACTGTAGTGGAATAACTGAGGACATGGAAAGGAGACATGACCCATGAGCCGCATCCCCACCCCAGCAAACTGGGGGCTGGCGAATAAGCCGGAACTGCAAACAGTCCTGATTGCTTTAGCGCCCCACCCCACCCCCGGCAAACCGAGGCCCTGCGAATAAGCATTGAGTGCTTTGGGCACTGATCCATGAGATGTCCTCAGTATAATCAGAATGGTGGGAACGCAAGGCAATGTCCTTGTGCTACTTCAGTATAATCAGAATAATGGAAACACAAGGCAATGTCCTTGTGCTGCTTTTGCGCTCAAGGACGAAGCACGGCATGTCTTCAAGAAAGCATATGTTGCTGCTTTGGCATTTTTGGAATGTTAAGAAAACAAGTCTTAAAATGTAAACATAGATAATGCTTAAATAAAAGCTACCACAGCGGGACAGACGGCGCTGTTTTGCCCGAGCGAGCGGCAGCCCTCTACTGCTGTGTTTCGGCACAATTCATCTCGTGTGATGAGCTTACTTTCGGCCCTGTCATAAGAAAACTGCAACACGCCACAACTACTAAGCCTTTGCTCTAGAGTCCGTGAGCCACAACTACGGAGCCTGCGTGCCACAACTACTGAAGTCCACGCGCCTAGAGCCCATGCTCCGCAATAAGAGAAGCCACTGCAATGAGAAGCCCGCGCACCGCAACGAAGAGTAGCCCCTGCTCACTGCAACTAGAAAAAGCCCCCGCACAGCAACGAAGACCCAATGCAGCCAAAAATAAATTAATTAAAAAAAAAAGATACACACACCCCTATGCTCATAACAGCACTATTCACAATAGCCAAGACATGGAAACAACCTAAATGTCCATCAACAGGTGAATGGATAAAGAAGATGTGGTACATACATACAATGGAATATTACTCAGCCACAGAAAAGAATGAAATAACATGACTTGCAGCAACATGGATGCAACTAGAGATGATCATACTAAGTGAAGTCAGAAAGACAAATACCATATCACTTATAAGTGGAATCTAAAACGTGACACAAATGAACCTATCTATGAAACAGAAACAGAATCACAGACATAGAGAACAGACTGGTGGTTACCAAGGGGGAGGGGGTTTAGGGGAGGGATGGAGTGGGAGGTTGGGGTTAGCAGATGTAAGCTTCTATATACAGAATGGATAAACAACAAGGTCCTACAGTATAGCACAGAGAGCTACATTCAATATCTTATAATAAACCATAATAGAAAAGAATATTTTTAAGTATATATGTATAACTGAATCACTTTGCTGTACAGCAGTAATTAACACAACATTGTAAATCAACTATGTGTACTTCAATTAAAAAAAAAAAATTAGCCAGACCTGAGTATCAGCCAGTGCTGGACACAGGCCTCCCTGCAATGGCCCAGAGTCATACAGGTTAATCAGGGTCAAAGCAGGGATTCAACTCCCAGATAACCAACAAAGCTCATTTTAAACCTCACAACCCCTCCTAAAATAACTATACTCTTCTTTCAGAGGTGAATGTCAAGTGGTGGAAGTGCCTCAGTAATTGAGCGGCTAACCAGAATTCCACCTCAGACCTTCCAGTGTTCAGCGGCTGCTTTCAGGGATGGGGACCCTTACGGAAAGGTGCCTGCAGTAAGCGAGGCCGGGTGTCACCTCCCTGTGCAAGAAGTACACCACACTAGGCTTGACTGGAGAGGAGACGCGATAAGATTGCACAGGAAGAAAGGAGGGGACACCGCAGAGTGTCAACCAAATCGTGGGATCCGAATCCCCAGCGCTTAGCACAAGCTCAGACTCCGCGTACTCTCCGAGAAGGCTGAGTGAGTCTATCCATTCAATGAGTGAGTGAATGAATGAATGAAACCCCAGAGCCCGCCGCAGGGGTCCACGGCGGCTCCACAGCCGAGCTTCCTAGTGACCAATCAACGCCTTCGCTCGCCCACCCCGCCCCCCGCTGCCCCGCCCCCTCGATTCCCTCCGGCTACCCTGAAATCCCGGAACACAGGATCCCCGAGACTGCCTCGGTGCGAGTGCGCATGCTCTAGGTCTGGCAGCGACGAGACGCCCTCTCCCCGCTGCGCTCACGGAACGGATTTGAAAGCGATTGGTTGGGGGACGGAGACTAAGCTCCACCTGCCTCCCTACCAGCTCCTCCCGCAGAACCGAAAAATAATTTTTGCCAACACCATCCCCAGCACAACGCCCCAACTAGACAAAGAGAAATAGCCCCAACCTCAACCACTCCACAGGCCGGCGGCGGCTGGCGGCGAGCGGCCGGAAGTGACGCACGAGTGCGAGCGGAAGGATGGAGGCCCGGCTGTTGTTGCCCTAGAAACCGAGCCGTGCACCTGCTTCCCGATTGCGTCAGCAGCCCGCAGGCGGCGGAGTGAAGATGGCGAGCAGCAAGCAGGCGGGGGAGTCGCCGCGAGGGGACGCTACGGGGCAGGAAGGGACCTAGGGCCTGCCTCGTGCGCACTCCTTCATTAGCCCCAGCCATGTGCCAGGCATAGTGGACCCCGGCCCGGGGGAGAATCGGACCTGCACGATCTCCCCCTCCAGCACTGGTCCTCCTGGGAAGTCCTACCGCACCTACTCATCTCCGTTTTCTAGCCCCAGCTTCCCCACCTCAAAGCAAACCAAATGCTGTCTTCTCATTTTCCCCTGAGCCATGCCTTTCCACGCTTCCCTGTCTTTTCTATATTGTTCTTTCAGTCCAGAATGCCCTCCATCTAGCACATCCCTGCACCATGAAACTGCACTCCTTTCAAACAATCTTCCTAGGCAGCGTTGGTCTGTGATAGACCTGTGGGTGATTAATGCTTTTTCTTCTTTTAACTTTTCTATATATTTTTTCTCCTTTAAAAAACATACAGGGGCTTCCCTGGTGGCGCAGTGGTTAAGAATCCACCTGCCAATGCAGGGGACACGGGTTCGAGCCCTGGTCCAGGAAGATCCCATATGCCGTGGAGCAGCTAAGCCCCTGCGCCACAACTACTGAGCCTGCGCTCTAGAGCCTGCGTGCCACAACTACTGAAGCCTGCGTCCCTGGAGCCCGTGCTCCGCAACAAAAGCCACCGCAATGAAAAGTCCGCGCACCACAACAAAGAGAAGCCCCCGCTACCGCAACTAGAGAAAGCCCGCGTGCAGCAACGAAGACCCAACGCAGCCAAAACTAAATTAATTAAATAAATTAATTTTAAAATCATAATAATAAAATAAAAAGCATACATACATTGATTTCATAATGAAAAATAATAAATCATTTTAAAAGAGACCAGTTCTTTGTCATTAAAGAGCTTGTTACTTTTGGAAACACTTTTTTGGGTTAACTTTTTTATATGTAATTTCAAACACAGAAAAACGGCACGAAGAACTGTAACAAGAAGTCTTATACACACTTTATCCATGTTCACCAATTACTTACATTTTTGCCTCATTGGTTTTATCATTCTCTAGGTAAATAGTTCCCAATTGTGCACGTCATAGCTATTTTTCCCCTGTCCAGGATTACAGGTTACAGTTGTCATATGTTTTTTAGTTTCCTTTTATCTGGAACAGTTTCTCAGCGTTTGTCTTTCATGACTTTAATATGTAAGAAGAATACAGTTCAGTTATTTTGTAGAACGTTCCTCATTCTGAGTTTGTCTAATGCTTTCTCATGATTAGATTCAGGTTATGTGTTTTTTGCAAAACAGACCACAGAAGTGATGTGAGTCCTTAGTGTATCATCTCAGGAGACACATGAGGTTGGTTTGTCTGGTTTGTGATGTTAACTTTGTTCCCTTCGTTAATGTGCAGTCTGCCAAGTTTCTCCACTATAAAGTTACAATTTTTTCCCATTGTAATTAATAAGTAACTTGTGGGTCTTTTGAAGATACTTTGAAATTGCATAAATAACCTATTCTTCATCAAACTTTCACCAGTGAATTTAACATCCACAGATATCTCAAGAATGATTACCTAACAGCCTAGTCACGATTGTAACTTACTATTTACTACATTTCAAACAATGCACATGCAAGAGGTCTCCAGTTTCATGGAGTATAATCAGAAGCACTAGGTTAATTTGCCGTCCAGATTATTCTTTTCCTGCCAGCATCTACCTCAGTGCCTGCCATATATTAGCAGTAAATTTTTAGAATTAACAAAGGAAAAACATCCCCAAACACAGACACACACACACAAACACCCCAAGAAACAAAGACTGAAAAATTATAAGTTCTCACCAATGCATTGTGGCCACTTGTAGAGCCAGAAACTTGTAACTGTAAGTTATAGTATATCCAATTTATTAAAATTGGATCTTACATCTCAAATTTAAGTTTAAATGGGAAAAAAATTCAAAAAGGGAAAGAAAAATCCTGAGAAGGGTAACATATGGGTAGCTGCAATCCCATGTGTGACCACCAGATGCCGGAACAAGCTAAGGAGCTACTATGGGAAAACATCCGTGTCTGGTGTAAATTAGGATGGCCTCAACAATTCTCACCAAGACCTGGGATTTTGTCACTTTGTCAGGTGAGCCTGGGTCAGTCAGTTCTGGGCAAATTCAGAGTAGACTGATATTAGAAAGGAATTCACAAAAGAGATTTAGCTAAATTGGCAGTGGCTTAATTCTTGAGAATTCAATTTATGTATATGACACTACATTATATGCCTTATATGTTACATATAAGGTAATAAATAATAATCCAATTGGAAATATGTTATATATTACATACCAAGTAATTATAATTCAAGTTATATATATATATATATTTTTTTTTTTTTTTTTTTTTGCGGTACGCGGGCCTCTCACTGCTGTGGCCTCTCCCGTTGCGGAGCACAGGCTCCGGACGCGCAGGCTCAGCGGCACTGCGCCAACCAAGAAAGCCCTCAGTCTTTCCTTTTAAAAATTAGCTTTAGGGCTTCCCTGGTGGCGCAGTGGTTGAGAGTCCGCCTGCCGGTGTAGGGGACACGGATTCGTGCCCCGGTCCGGGAAGATCCCACATGCCGCGGAGCGGCTGGGCCCGTGAGCCGTGGCCGCTGAGCCTGCGCCTCCGGAGCCTGTGCTCCGCAACGGGAGAGGCCACAACAGTGAGAGGCCCGCGTAAGGCAAAAAAAAAAAATTGGAACAGCTGTGAAAGTTGAATGGAGCCTGATGATCAGGTGGTAATAATGTACCGATGTTAATTTCCCACTTTGGATGGCTGCCTGTGGGGCTACAAGGGAAGGTCCTCGTTTGTGGAAAATCCACACTCAGCTAGGGGGGTTGGGGCAGCCACTTACGCTAAAGCAGTTAAGGAACATAAAGTATTTGTACTGTACTTGAAAATTAAGTTTGCAGTTGTTTAAAAATTATCAAAAAGAGAATTCCAAAAGAATTCAAAGCCGTTAAAAACACACCACGATTTCCTGGCCTGACTCAAAGGTACTGAATGAGAACACTGGAGGTGTGGCCTTGAAATGTGTTTGTGAAAACACAGCCAGATTCGGAAAGCAGCTACTCCCGCGGCCCGGGAAGAAGAAGAACAGCCTGTATGTGCAGACCAATTTCCTTTCATCCGTTCATCCAGACAGTCACTGGGGCAGCTCATAAAAAAACTGTTCCACACAAGTTGACTGGTTAAAATCAGCCTCCACCCATCTCTGACCTGTTTGTTTTCCATTCCTGACATTAAACTAGAGACTCTCTCCCGTTTTTTTTTTTTTTTTTTGTCTTTTTGTTGTTTTTTTACATTTATTTTTGACCGCATCGGGTCTCTGTTGCTGCATGCGGGCTCTCTCTAGTTGCGGCGAACAGTGACGGGAGGGCAGGAGGGAGATACTCTTTGTTGCAGTGAGCGGGCCTCCCACTGCAGTGGCCTCTCCCGTTGCAGAGCACAGGCCCCAGGCGCGCGGGCTTCAGCAGTTGCAGCACACAGGCTCAGCAGCTGTGGCTCGCAGGCGCTAGAGCGCAAGCTCAGCAGTTGTGGCGCACGGGCCCAGCCACTCCACGGCATGTGGGATCTTTTCAGACCAGGGCCCAAACCCATGTCCCCCGCATTGGCAGGCGGATTCTCAACCACTGTGCCACCAGGGAAACCCTGTTTTGTTTTTTTATTAATTGATTAATTTATTTTCAGCTGGGTTGGGTCTTCGTTGCTACGTACGGGCTTTCTCTAGTTGTGGCGAGCGGGGGCTACTCTTCGTTGTGGTGCGCGGTCTTCTCATTGCGGTGGCTTTTCTTGTTGCAGAGCACAGGCTATAGGCGCGGGCTTCAGTAGTTGTGGCACGTGGGCTCAGTAGTTGTGGCGCACGGGCTTAGTTGCTCCGTGGCATGTGGGATCTTCCCGGACCAGGGCTTGAACCCGTGTCCCCTGCATTGGCAGGCGGATTCTTAACCACTGCACCACGAGGGAAGTCCCTGTCTCCCATTAAAAAAAAAGGACTACCTTTAACAAGAAAACTAAGAACTTCTTGAAAAGTGTTCATTTCAGTGCACTTCCCAAATCAGCTCTGGGGCACCTGGCCTCCATTTGGTATCTGTCAGGAAAGCAGGACTTCTGGGAGCCTCAGCCTGTTCCAGGGCCACACTCTCAGTATTTTACAGTCCCCTTTGCTCTGACTATTAAGACACAGCCCCAGGTTACAGAAGCTCTGGTCCATGGTGGGGGACCTGCAGGGGGCCTCCTCCCCCCCATCATGACCCACAGGCAACCTGACGGAGCTCTGATCTGCTCAGCACAAGGACTGCTGCCTGTTTTCTTTTCTGCCTGGATCCATCACTGCTCCAGCTTCCCCTAGACTTTATGCACCCACACAACCCCCAAAAGACACTTTGGGAAGTCCTGGGAAGGCCACCTTCAATAGGAGCATACAGAGGCTTCAAAAATTGCTTCCTATGGGCTTCCCTGGTGGCGCAGTGGTTGAGAGTCTGCCTGCTGATGCAGGGGACACGGGTTCGTGCCCCAGTCCGGGAAGATCCCACATGCCGCGGAGCGGCTGGGCCCGTGAGCCATGGCAGCTGCGCCTGCGTGTCTGGAGCCTGTGCTCCGCAGCGGGAGAGGCCACAACACTGAGAGGCCCACGTATCGCAAAAAAAAAAAAAAAAAAAAAAATTGCTTCCTATGGTTTCAGGCAACTCTGAACATACTAAAAGCCAATGCATTGTGCTCTTCAAATGGGTGAAATGTGTGCCATGTGACTTACAGCTCAATAAAGTTGTTTAAAAAAATTGCTCCCTGCCTGCCAGTCCAGCCTCACCCTCTGCGATCCCACCCTCATGCCGTGGTTCAGCCTGGCTGCACTGCTACCGTTTTCTGAACATCATTCTTCCCATGCCTCTGAGTTTTGCAGATACTCTGCTCTTTCTCTCCCCTACCATGCCCATCTGGCAAATTTCTACTCTTCGAATCTTAATTTCAGTCCTTCATCTTCTGCGAAGCCACCCTGACTCCCCAAGCAGAGGAATTTCCTTTGTCCTCGGGGCTTCCTCAACCCCCTCTGCATCTCTCTGTCCTGAGACTTTCTACCCCATTCTCGTATCTGACCCACTCACGGTTCTATGAGTTTCAACTCCAACACAGGGACGGGGACGGGGTAAGGACTTCAATGGAAGGCTGTTATATGAGTAAAAAGAGAAATGATAATGGAATATGGGCCGCAGCCCAGGAAAGCAAGCTTGGATCAGAACCCTGGGCTGGCAAGGATACCATAACGGGGCTTCCCTGGTAGCGCAGTGGTTAAGAATCCGCCTGCCAATGCAGGGGACACAGGTTCGAGCCCTGGTCCGGGAAGATCCCACATGCCACGGAGCAACTAAGCCCGTGCGCCACAACTAATAAGCCTGCGCTCTGGAGCCCAGGAGCAACAACTACTGAAGCCCACATGCCTAGAGCCCGTGCTCCGCAACAAGAGAAGCCACCGCAATGAGAAGCCCGCTTGCCGCAACTAGAGAAAGCCCGTGCGCAGCAACGAAGACCCAACTCAGCCAAAAATAAATAAGTTAATTAAAAAAAAAAAAAGGATAACATAATGATCCCAGGGGCCTCAAGGAATAAGTAGCGTGCTACAAAGGAGGCAGTCTTTAATGTAAAGCTCCTTTATTGCATTGTCCTAATAATAGCTACCATTTCTGGAGCACTTAAAATATGACAGACACTGTTCTAAGGACTATACGTACTGTCTCATTGCTTTAAGGAACTCATTTTCCCCACCGAAAGTCCCAATGTCCACACGTAGTCTTTCCTAAAACTGGTCCACCTCAGACTCCATATGCAGTGAAGCACAGAATCTCCTTCCCCCCTAAGGGAGAGTCTGTGAGAGCCAAGAGGGAAACTGCAGATCATATCGAAAGTGGAGATATTAATTTCACCACACAACAAATTTCACGGCAAAGCCCCATGCCTTAACTATGTATCTACTTAAAATTATGTAAAAGTATAATTTTGAAAAGGTGAAAAACAAATGTAGGGAGAAGAACAGTATCCAGGTTGACCCTCCTGCCGTGAACAACTAGAAAACTGGGAGGAGAAAGAAAACGGTTTTCAGACATTGGACAACAGCCAGCTCAGGACCGTGTCCTGACGGAAGAGAAACCAATGAGGTCACAGCTCTGGGGCCACTTGAGCTTTGTGTCGGGAGTCCAGGTCTGATCCATTGGCAGAGAGAGGTCACTCAAAGACCAGCAGTGTCACTGAGTTGAGCGGACAGGAAATGGAAAGGAGAGAGCCAGGGGCAGCCAACCCACAAAGCTGTGTGTGAGCTCCTGGGCTCCCCACCCACGTGTGCACGTGGAAAGGAGGGGAAAAAAATCTTCCTCTACCCACGTTAGGTTCCCCAGCTGGGGCCCTCTACATAACAAAAGACAGAGTAAGGAGAGAAACATTGCTAGTGGGAATGTCACATGGGATAAACACTCTGGAATAAGGTTTGACAGTTCCCACTCCACACACATCCATGCACTATATGACCCAGCAATTCCCCTCTGAGGAAGTAGGACAGAACTGTATGTCCATGAATGTTCACAGCGGTTCATTCATAATTGTCACAAAGAGGAAATAACCCTTTTTCCACCAGCAGAGAGATGGGAATACTAGAGAGCACTGAACAGGGACCCGCTCTGACACTCTCCTAGACGTGCCGGTAAAGGAAAGTCTGGCACAGAAGAGTAAGTGGCTTCATCTCTATGAGGCTCTAGAAAAGGCAAATCTAATCAAGTGTTGCCTGGGGCCCAGACGGGAGCTGACTCGGAAGGGGCACCGAGATTCGTTGGGTTGATGGTGGTCGACGGTGGTTGGGTTGATACTCTGACTGTGGCAGTGGTTTCACAGCTATATACATTTAGCAAACCTCACTGAATTCTGCTTCTAAAATGGGCAGTTAGTGTATGCAATAATGTATTCAATAAAATTGATAACAAATATATAAAATGAACCCGTATTAAACTCAACTCCTTAATGAAGGAAACAGCAGGCTAATAAAGCTGTTTCCAAAAAAAAAAAAAAAAAGCTATGAGAGAAGCAAATATATTATTCCCTGAAAGAAATAAGACTGTAAAATGAATACAAAATAAAGCTATGAGTCTTGCAATGTAATCTTCTCATTTGCATCTCTCTAGGATAATATTCATTTGCTTTGCTATAGCTCAAGAATCTTGCATAATAATCAGTTTTCTAGAATATAATGCCTACACTTACAACTTTATAAAACCCCCAGATTACACCACCAGACTAACCCTGCAAAACACTCAGCAGGACACAGTAATCTCTCTGCCTCATATCTAAAATTTGGACATTTTTTCCTTACAATTAGAATCCTCGACATGTGTAAAAAGCATGCTGGGAAAAAACAATCTTCTATGAAGCTCTTCCTCCGTTTTTACTGTTCTCAGCAATGAGAAAGGATTTGTGAGTATTTTCACTTTCCTGCAGCTCAGTCTATAACTCAGTTGCATATTTTATATGATTTCAACGAGGGAGGAAGAGATCAAAAGTTTCCTTTTGAAAAAAACAAAGATTTCCTTTTGCTTTTGACAAATCAATGTTACATTTGGACATACATACTTTTACCTTACAAAAATTTTCAAGACCATTATTCAGATTCACAAGATGATTATTTTCATTACCATTTCCCAAAATATCATTGGGTATTGTAAATGTATACTAATTTTTTTTACCTTGGCAAAGGTAAACTGGAATTAACAATACTTCCATTTTCCCAGCCTCTTCTGAGCATGTTGGGTTAAACGAGGTGCCTCTAAGCAAAAGAGTAACAAGTATATTTAAGCGTCATGTGCTAATTCTTGGTATTACTGCCTTGAATTTTGAACTTTTAGCATACTGCCCAGAAATTAAGAACATGAATGATTCTAACAACTTGGTAACAAATCATTTTGCAAATTAACTGTTTCAGTTGCTTTCTTTCAGCAAAATCAAAGGAAGACCTGCTGAGTTGTTAGTTGAAAATCACTCAAAATGATTTTTGATCTTATATCACCATCTGATTTTTGTTATAAAAGTTTGGAGAATTGAGAGACACTGCTATAACAAAATTTTCTCTATTCCCATCTACATTAATGTGAACAAGAGTCTCAGCACTTACACACAAGAGCTAAAACTCAGGATACGTTTGGTGCATAATCTCTCCCATTCAAGCAAACAATAAATATCAATATTTGTAGGTCCATAAAATAACTTAAAAATATCTATTTCAATAAGAGATATATCTCCAATAAAATTTACCTTTATATTAATTTAATAATTATCAAAATAGATAATATATTTATTTAAACATTTTTTTTTGCGGTATGCGGGCCTCTCACTGTTGTGGCCTCTCTCGTTGCAGAGCACAGGCTCCAGATGCGCAGGCTCATAGGCCATGGCTCACGGGCCCAACCGCTCTGCGGCATGTGGGATCCTCCCGGACTGGGGCACGAACCCATGTCCCCTGCATCGGCAGGCGGACTCTCAACCACTGCGCCACCAGGGAAGCCCTAGATAATATATTTATGATGTTTTAGTCAATTGTGTGGCTCAGAGACGTGTGGCCACTGGGAAGGCCCGGTCTCCCAAGGGAGGCTGTCTACCCTCAAAGCAGCCCCCATGTCAGGCTGCAAGGGTGCACCCCTGCTGTAAGCCAGGCCACGCTGCTGATTTGTGGTCTGCCAGGGTTTGTGCAGGAGGGCTGGAGCTCCAGGGCCCAGACGCCTCGAGCATTTCTCCTGGCTGGAGATTCTAAGTAGGGCCAAACTCCCAGCCCCTCCATTGCCAGGCTGATGCAGTTTTTTAAAAAAACACCAGCTTTTTGCAGAATTTTGCTACATTATCAGATTTGGATGCCAGCCCCCGAGAGCTCTCGTAAGTACTGCTCCTCCTTCCAGCTGAGGTTGTGATGTCAGCCCTGGGAACAGCGTGTACTGGAAATAAATTGCCTTTTAGAGGGACATGTCTGAGCCAGAGCAGTCAGGAAAAAGTGGGTCAGCATTTGTTGTTTTTTTTTTTCTTTTTAAACAAGTACACATATCCAGAGCTTTATTTTGGGCACAGAGCCAAGTGAAGTTGGCCTTTGCAGGGCTCTACCGTCCTGCCTGCCTTCCAGCTGGAGACCACGGAAAGTGATCCTGCACGTTGATTGAGGAGAACAGGGCTGGCGGCCCCACGCTTGTGGATCAACTCAAGGCCAAGATGAGAACCAACCCTCACTCCAGTGGATAGGGAGTTTGAGGAGAGTATCATTTTCCATTGCTGCCATAATGAATTACAACAAGTTTACAGGCTTAATACAAAGTTATTAGCTCACAGTTCACAGTAGTTGGAAGTCCAGTCCGTTTTCCCAGCTCATCTGAGTTGCTGGCAGAATTCAGTTCCTTGCGGTCGTAGGACTGAGGCCCCCATTTTCTTGTGGGCTGTTGGCCGGTACCGAAGTCCGACTTCCAGAGGCTCCTTCCTCCAGCGGCAAAGCCAGCAATGCCTGCTTGAGGCCCTCTCTTGTGAGTCTCTCCTGCCTCTTCTTCTGTCCTCCAGGTTCTCCGACAGACTCTCTGTCTTCTTCTTCCTCTTCTAAGGGCTCAGTGTGATTATAATTGGCCCACCCGGGGCTTCCCTGGTGGCGCAGTGGTTGAGAGTCCGCCTGCCGATGCAGGGGACGTGGGTTTGTGACCGGTCCGGGAGGATCCCACGTGCCACGGAGCGGCTGGGCCCGTGAGCCATGGCCGCTGAGCCTGCGCGTTGGGAGCCTGTGCTCCGCAACGGGAGAGGCCACAACAGTGAGAGGCTTGTGTACCACAAAAAAAAAAAAAATTGGCCCACCCGGATAGGATAAGCCTGGATAATCTCTGCAACTCACGGACCTGTAACTTTATCATGGCTGCAAAGTCCCTTTTGTCGTGTAAAGTAGCGTATTCACAGGCAAATGTGAATGGGGACCATTGTTTGGCCCACCGAAGGAAGAAGCAGACTCAGTGACAGCATGACAGCCACCACCAGGGAGCTTGTTTGGACTGTCCCTGTTTTCTCCTGACCCCTACCCCGCCTTGCACGCACACATTACCTCCAGGAGGCTGTGCTCGGAGGTCGGCAGCAGTGTGCCCAGCGTCCCAGAGCCGGTTAGAGGCAGAGCCCAGGGCTGTCGGGTTTCAAGGACCAGAGGGGTTATGTCAGCCTACAGTTAGACAGTGAGGCCCACACAACCCACCCCAGAGCCAGCAGTGGGCTGGGGTGTACGATTGGCCAACAACCTGTCCCTGTCACTGTCACCGCTACCTGATGGCCAGCTCCCGCTCAGGCTCTGAAAGTTCCAGGTCCTGACCTAGAACCAGGACACTTCAGGTGGGGACAGCAGGGGTTCTGGAGTCTCCACCAGCCTCCAGTGCTGGCTCTGCCACCTACCTGCTGGTGATTTCTACTCTCCATACAACGGAGCTGATGACACCACCGCCTCACAGAGCTGTCAGGAGGGCAAACGAGCGAAAGCAGAGCTTGGCAAGTAGTGGCGACTACGTACGGGTTAGCTGTTACTGTTATTTTTTTAGAGCTCAGAGTCAGCAAGAACTGTGCCTGAGTCCCAGCTTGCTCGCTAGCGTGTGTGACTCGGGCGCGTGACCCCAGCTGTCTGAGCCTCCCTGCTTCATGTGTAACGCTGACCTCAGGGGCTGCGTGGAGATGTCATGCCTTAGGGCCTGAACAGGAGGGGCTCCTGCTACTGCCCAACCTTCTTCTCCCCACCTGCTAACAAGGCTGATTTTATCTCATCACGTGCACTTTGACTAAGTCACTCTCACCTCTGTGATCAACACAATAAGCAATTCCTGGGGATCCACTAAGTGCTGGGGCCTGTGTTGGGCTCTGCAAGGAGGCCTAATTAATCAGGCCCAGGCCTTGCCGCCCAGGAAGGGAGCAGAGGGACATTTAGTCACCTCTAATCCCTGAGGCCAGTGCTGTATCGGGGGCTTAACAGAGGCTCATAGGGGGTGCAGAAAGGACAACCAAGGAGGCAGTGTTGGCCCTTGGTGGGTGAAGAGTGTGGGTGGGGGAGGAGCAACAGAGGAGAAGACACAGCAGCATTAAAACAAGGAGAGGGCTTCCCTGGTGGCGCAGTGATTGAGAGTCCGCCTGCTGATGCAGGGGACACGGGTTCGTGCCCGGGTCTGGGAGGATCCCACATGCCGCGGAGCAGCTGGGCCCGTGAGCCATGGCCTCTGAGCCTGCGCGTCTGGAGTCTGTGCTCCGCAATGGGAGAGGCCACAACGGTGAGAGGCCCGCGTACAGAAAAAAAAAAAAAAAAAAAACCAAAACCAATAAACGAAATCAAAAACAAAGAGAACATGTTACTTCCTCCCAGCCACTGGGAGTGAGACTTGCTTCTCCGGCAGGAGAGACCCCTGATGGTGTACAGGGTGCTCAGGACTTTCTGGAGGGATGCTCTCTGCTACAAAGAACAGAAAAGCCTAGGAACTGGCTTTCACGGTCAGGACCTCCACTACGTCACATTACAGAAGTCGGGAGCAGGCCAGTTATTTCAGGGGCCTCCCGTCTTTGTGCTTGGCTTCTCTTTGTGTGACCAGTGTCCCTCATGGCTGCAAGAATGGTCGCAGCAGCTCCAGGCCTCACACCCTTATGTATCAAACCCAGAGACAGGAAAAAGGGATTGTTCTGTCTCGGACCTCTTTTTTTTAAATGGAGATATGATTCGCATAAATACAATGTACCATTTTAAAGTGTACAGTTCAGTAGTGTTTAGTATATAACCGTTTCTAAATGTACAATTCAGTGGCACTAAGTATATTCACACTGTTGTGCAACCATCACCAACGTCCATATCCAGAACTCTTTTCATCTTGCAATACTGAAACTCTATACTCATTAAACAATAACTCCCCATTCCTCCTCCCCCTTAGCCCCTGGCAAACACCACTGCTTGTGTCTATGATCTTGATGACAGGCACACCTTTTTTTTTTATTGTGCTTCTCTTTATTATGCTTTGCAGATGTTGCATTTTTTACAAGTTGAAGGTTTGGGGCAACCCTGCACAGAGCAAGTCTATTGGCACCATTTTTTCAACAGCATTTGCTTACTATGTGTCTTTGTGCCCCATTTTGGTAATTCTCGAAATATTTCAAACTTTTTCATTACTATATACGTTATGGCGATCTGTGATCAGTGATCTTTGGTGTTACTATCGTAATTGTTTTGGAGCACCACGAACCACTCCCATATAAGATGGTAAACTTAGTCGGTTGTTGAAATGACAACAAAGAACTTAGAATATGACATAAACTCAGTTGATAAAGCAGTGGCAGGGTCTGAGAGGACTGACTCCAATTTTGAAAGAAGTTCTGTGGGGAAAAAGCTATCAAGCAGCACTGCTTGCTACGAAGAAATCATTTGTGAAAGAGTCAGTCAATGCAGTGAACTTCTTTGTTGTCTTATTTTAAGAAATTGTCATGACCACACCCCAGCCTTCAGCAACCACCACCACGATCAGTAAGCAGCCGTCAGCACCCAAGCAAGACCCTCCACCAGCAAAAAAGTTTATGACTTGCTGAAGGCTTAGATCACAGTTAGCACTTTTAGCAATAAAGCATTTCTAAATTAAGATATATACCTTTTTTTTTACATAATGCTATTGCACACTCAATAGACTTTTACAGTACAGTGTAAACATAACGTTTACATGCACCGGGAAACCAAAAAGTTTGTGTGACTCGCGTTGTTGCCATACCTGCCTGATTGCAGTGGTCCACAACTGAACCCACAGCATCTCTGTGGTCTGCCTCTAAGTTCTCCTTCTGCCTTTAAAGACCCTTGTGATTACATTGGGCACATGGATAATACAGGATGATCTCCCTACATTAGTGTCAGTTGATGAGCAACCCTAATTTAATCTGCAACTTTAATTGCCCTTTGCCACACAACCTCACATATTCACAGGTTCCTGGGATTAGGCTGGAGCCCTTTGAAGCCTGGGTCTGGGAGGATTTATGCTCTTATTTTTTCACTCCTGAAATAAATCTACTTTAGTCGATATCTTCAATATAGATTCAGGAGCGAACACTCAAAAAAGTGTTATTTCCACAGAAAATTAATAGCTAAGCCTGGGCCCTGTGTTCTTCTGTCTCAGTGTTGAGGTTTTTTTTCAGCAAAAAAAGATGCAGAAAGAACAAGAAGACTCACCTAGTAGAAAGAATCCAGTCTTCGGAGTCAGCGAACCCTGAATTGGAAACTTAACTCCGCCTCTTCTGTGTTACATGACTCCAGGCAAGCTGTAGGGATGCTCTGAGCCGTTGTGTCACCATCTAGAAAGTAGGGCTGAGACAGCTGGTGAGAGAGAGAGAGGATCGTTGTTCTGGAGGTGACACCGTGGTAGGTGGCACACCAACTGAGCATGAGTAAGTGCTGGGCACCTGGGGGATGGGGGTGGCTACACAACTGTCTCTCCACTAACTACGTGTGATCCTCATTTTACAGGTGAGCACGCAGAAGCAACAGAGTTAAGGAACGTGCCCAAGGAGGTGGCGGGACATGGCCAGCTGCAGGGTAGGCAAGTGGCTCCCGTTTGGCAGTGAGGGAGACGTCACCATCTCATAGAAGGGCCCTGGAGTAGGGCTTGGCAACTTCACTACCAGACCACCACTGCTTCTTTTTGCTTTATAATACAGTTGACACTCATTACTGGTGGTAGTTTTTTAAGTCACCGTTAACACTGAATTAGCAAATCCTGGGCCATTGCTCCTCTGGAACATACAGGGCTAGGCTCCTGCGAACCCCTGGTCACATTTTCATAACCACCGTACATAACTTTGTCTTATGTGTGTTTCAGTTTAAAGACCTTTTTTTTTAATTCACGGAACATATTTCATTTGTCTTTTAAAAACATGTATATTTATTTGGCTGTGCTGGGTCTTAGCTGCGGCACGCAGGATCTTCGTTGCATTGTGCAGGATCCTTAGTGGCGGCACGCAGGATCTAGTTCCCTGACCAGGGATCAAGCCCAGGCCCCGTGCATTGGGAGCACAGAGTCTTAACCACTAGACCACCAGGGAAGTCCCTAAAAACATATTTTTTAAGCCATGATGCAAAATTACTAGAAGTTAATATTACATGACTGTAAATGTGCAAATTTTTCTTTTTTTTTGCGGTACGTGGGCCTCTCACTGTTGTGGCCTCTCCCATTGCGGAGCACAGGCTCCAGATGCGCAGGCTCAGTGGCCATGGCTCACGGGCCCAGCCGCTCCACGGCATGTGGGATCTTCCCGGACTGGGGCACGAACCTGTGTCCCCTGCATTGGCAGGCGGACTCTCAACCACTGCATCACCAGGGAAGCCCAAATTTTTCTTTTTTAAAAAAAAATTTTAAACTATCATTTTTAAAATTAGTTAATTAATTTATTCTTGGCTGCATTGGGTCTTCGTTGCTGCGTGTGGGCTTTCTCTAGTTGCGGCGAGCAGGGTCTACTCTTCATTACGGTGCGCGGGCTCCTCGTTGCTGTGGCTTCTCTTGTTGCGGAGCATGGGCTCTAGGTGCTTCAGTAGTTGTGGCACTTGGGCTCAGTAGTTGTGGCTCGCGGTCTCTAGAGCGCAGGCTCAGGAGTTGTTGCGCATGGGCTTAGTTGCTCCGCGGCATGTGGGATCGTCCCAGACCAGGGCTCGAACCTGTGACCCCTGCATTGGCAGGTGGATTCTTAACCACTGCCCCACCAGGGAAGCCCCAAATTTTTCTTTTTTATTAATTATTATTATTTTTTGATTGGAGTATAGTTGGTTAACAAGGTTGTGTTAATTACTGCTGTACAGCAAAGTGATTCAGTTATAGATATATATACATTTTTTAACATTCTTTTCTATTATGGTTTATCATAGGATATTGAATATAATTTTCTGTGATATACAGTAGTAAAGACATTTTCTTTAATATGTCTTGTTGATTCCTTAATATTGAACTCACAAAGAAACTTGGGATAGCCATGGAAAATTATTTCCCCGAAGCTTTTTCTACCCAAAGTTTGCAGCTAATATGGTTATAATCACAGTGCGTGTATGACGTCATAGCCTGCTCTTGTTTAACAAAAGCATTTCTCATGCTGTTGCCAGTTATGTATAAAGATCATTTTCAAAATCTTTATGTAAAGTTTTTATTCCTGACATTAATAACTCCATTCTCTCCCCCACTTTACAACCCTAGAAAGAAAATTCAGCCAGACTAATGACAAGAGATAGTGGAGGGCAGGGGACAAGTGTGCCTCATTCTGTGTGTATGCATCTCATTTAAAAAAAATAGATTTATTTATTTATTTACTTATTTATTTTTGGCTGCACTGGGTCTTTGCTGCTGCATGCGGGCTCTCCCTAGTTGTGGTGAGCGGGGGCCACTCTTCGTTGTGGTGAGTGGGCTTCTCATTGTGGTGCCTTCTCTTGTTGCGGAGCATGGGCTCTAAGCATGCGTGGGCTTCAGTAGTTGCGGCATGCAGGCTCAGTAGTTGTGGTTCATGGGCTCTAGAGCGCAGGATCAGTAGTTGTGGCGCACAGACTTAGCTGTTCCTCAGCATGTGGGATCTTCCCAGACCAGGGCTCGAACAAGTGTCCCCTGCATTGGCAGGCGGACTCTCACCCACTGCGCCACCAGGGAAGCCCTGCATCTCATTTTTAATGACTATACTTGATCCCATCAGGGTTAGGCCACTGTGTGCTTAACCAAATGCCTATCATTGGACAGCTGAATTGTCCCATTTTTACTGTTATAAATAACACTGCAATGAACATCTTTGTGCATAATGATCTTTCCAAATTTCGGGTGATTTCCTTAGAGACATTCCCAGGGGCAGAATTCTTGGGTCAAAGGCAAAGGCCCTCGAAGGCCTCAGATACATATGCCAGAGAACGGTTCAGTAAGTCGGCACAGTTGCACCCTCTGCGGTGTGTGTCTGAGAGCCCTTCCATACAAGCCACGTTCGTTAAGAAGTCACTGCTTCAAAAAAAAAAAAAAGAAGTCACTGCTTCATCTCATCATCCTTATTAATCAGACTCTTTGAAAATCGCCCCAAGAGCTTCCGATCAGCAGGAGCTCCCACAGGGTCGCCACACTGAGCTGACACAATTCCAGGCTGAAGGGAGGTCTGTGGCATTTCACGGGGTTCACAGCCCCTGTGCTGCAGCTCAAGCCTCCTTCAGACCCCGTGGGAAGATGGGCAAACCTGATGACACAAGTGCTCGAGATGCCGACGTGGCCCTTCCCTAACTCTACATGGAGGCAACAGTGCCTTCTTTGCCCCAGACTGGCTTTTCCTGAATGTGCCCGCTATGCCAGCTGGAGTTCCCTGAATGTTTGCTCGTGTCTTGAAATTAAGGCAAAATCTCTCAAGAGAGATTTTCTTACACACACACACAAACTTATTGCTCGAAAGACAAAAGACCTCTTAAAAAAAAAAAATTAAGGATTCCCCTAAAGGCTAAACATCTTGTCATATAAGAAACATAAACTAATTGGCGTGCATTCTAGGCAAACCAATCTAGCCCTGACACATATCTGGAATCTGTCTCTTGTTGTGGGATGCTGGCTCACTCCCAGTCTGTAAAATGACATGAAACAAGCTTTCCGATGGTTCCTTTTTCCTTCCTAGATGAGAAAGGGTCAAGGTGGTTGGTTCGTGCTATGGCAACAATATTATTTGTCACCCTCGTTAGGACGCTTTTGAGAGTGAAAGGAAAGTTTGTTAATTACTACTCTGGCTCAAAAGATGTAAACCAGGACCTTCGCTGCAAACCAGGACACATGCAAACACTCATCTGGTTAATCACAGGGCGAAATGCATGAATGGATGGCTGGTTAGACATTGATCTACTGCAGGCTCGGTGCCAGGCACGGGGGAGGTGTCTTTTCACGCTGGCTCGCTGGAGACGCACACCAGCCGCCAAATGGGGGCTGTTCTTTCAGGGCTGGGGAGGGGGGTGGGCAGAGAGCCAAAGCAACTGGCCCAGTGCCACACACACAAGCAACCCCTGCCCCTCCGCCGGGAAGTAATGAAACTGGGCACCCAAATGAGCAGCAGGACAAAAAGTGCTCCCAGCCAGGGCCGGGGCCCCTGAGGACCCTGTGCTGTGAGGCATGCAGACCCCGGAACAGGTTGCTGGGTCTGAGGCCGAGAGCTTTGTAGACACCTCCGCCTGGGCAGAGTTCAGTTCCCGGGAGCTGGGGCGGAAGGCTCACAGTGGAGGCAGATCTGTGACATGAAAGCTCCACGCAACCTTCACTGAGGGAGAACCCCCCCCACACTCCCCCTCCCCGTGCCAGCTCTCAGCGGGACAGACCCCAGGCTCCTGCCTCCTGGCCCCCCAGGGCCCGCCTACAAACCAAGCCACTCCAGGTTTCCAGCCTGCCCTTAACCCAGACCCAGGAAAGTGCTGGGTTCTGATGAGAAACACAAAAGGAGACAGACAAAAGGGGTGTTAGTGACCCAGGAGAGAATGAGCAGGGCCGCCTGGATAGGCATCTGGCCATGTGGGCAACACATGCGTGCCCTGGGGGACCTGACTCCCCCCAGTTATTTCTGAGCCTAATCGCTGGCGGGTAGAATGAAGAGTTATATAGTTTGTGAATCAAGAGGTAAATTGTGTAAGCCCAAGGGAGGGCATGGGCCATGGGGATAAGGGTAAGATTTCTACACCAGAGCTGGACCCTGAACCCTTTTGCACCGCCTCCCAGCTCCGACCATCGGGAATCTGGGCTCAGGGCCCTCCCTCCCTAACCACAGCTGCAAGTCCTGCCCGTCCTCTCCAACGTGGGCGCTAGCGCAGCCGGCCTCGGGAGCACGATTCCTAGTTGGATCTTCCGCCTGGAGTTTACTTGGCACCCCCGCCTTCATATGGGCTGTTCCTTCTGCCCAGAGGGCCTTTCCCTCTCTGCGTGGCTGGGGAACTCCTTCCTGCTTGTCCTTCAAGGCCCAGCTCCAGGCGGAAGGTCTGGAGGGGCAGTGGCCGAAATCGGGGTGAGGCAGGGTGGTGGCTGTACACACGAGGTCTCACCTCATTTTCCTTTTACAGAACTGCTTCCTCTCATTTTCCTCTATACTCAAGAAGTGTCGCTTTTGAGGAAGAAAAGGATTACTTGTAAAGATGACGATGAGGATGCCAAGTGGGGCTTCCCTGGCGGTCCCGTGGTTAGGACGCCACGCTTCCACTGCGGGGGCCACGGGTTCCATCCCACTCGGGAAACCAAGATCCCGCATGGTACCGGGCAGCCAAAAAAAAAAAGGATGCCAAGTCCCAGGTCAGATTCATCTCTACTGTGAAACTCACCTTGCCCCACCAGGGGTCTCGGCCTCTTACTTCTCGGGGCCCCCTGTGCCTTTTCTTCAGGAGGCTGATCATGGTTCGTGACTGCGTGCATTTCTGCTGTTACTTGAATGACGTCTCTCACCCCCACTGGCTCCATCAGAGCAGGGACAGTGTCTTTCCTTTTTTAAAAAAATCAACTTCATCGTGATATAATTTCATATGATAAAAGACATCTATTTTAAGTGTAGTTTAATGAGTTCTGGCAAACGTATACACACTTGTAACCAACCATCACAAGCAAGATACACAACGTTTCCACCATGCTCCCTGCGGCCAGCCCTGTCCCCACCCTGGCAGGCAACCAAGGGTCTGTTTTCTGTCCCTATAAATTCGTTTTGCCTGGTCTGGAATTTCACATGGGTGGAGTCACGCAGTATGTCCTCTGCTGGGTCTGGCTTCTTTTCTGTAGCGTAATGCTTTTGAGCTTCAGCCAGGTTGCTGCGTGGCTCAGTGGTTCTTTGTTTATTGCTGAGTCCCTTGTACGGATGAGCCACCATTTGTTACACTCCATCTGTTTGTGGGCATTTGGGTCGGTTCCATCTTTAGTCATTATGAATAAAGCTGATATGGACATTCAGGAACAATCATCTGTGTGGACATATGCATTTGTTTCTTTGGATAAATATTGGGACTGGAACTGTTGAGTCACGTGTAATAATATGGCTAACTTTTTAAGAGCTGCCAACCTGTTTTCCAAAGTGTCTGTACCATATTACTTCGTCAGCAGTATCGTGGGAGAGCGGCGGTCGCTAAACATTCTCTCCAACACTGGGAACCACCCGACCGGGCCTCCTCTTGCAGAGTGCACATCCTCAGCCCCTGGCCCAATGCTGCCCACCAAGGGGACTCAATCGATCACTACGGAATGCATGAGTGAATGCACTTTGCTTTGTTATTTTGTTATCATTTTCAAACCAATGTTTATTCCACTGCTCTGGGTGGTTTTAAAATTTATTTATTTATTTATTTTTGGCTGCATGAGGTCTTCGTTGCTGCACGGGCTTTCTCTAGTTGCTGCGAGCGGGGGCTACTCTTAATTGCAGTGCGCGGGCTTCTCATTGCGGTGGCTTCTTTTGTTGCGGAGCACGGGCTCTAGGTGCACGGGCTTCAGTAGTTGTGGCTCACGGGCTTAGTTGCTCCCCAGCATGTGGGATCTTCCTGGACCAGGGCTTGAACCCGTGTCCCCTGCATTGGCAGGCAGGTTCTTAACCACTGTGCCACCAGGGAAAAAACACTCGTGCTGGGTGTTTTTTAATCTTTTGTTATTTTTAATAATTACACAAATAATACATGCTCAGGGTATAGAAATTAGAACAGTAGTGAAAAAATAATTTTAAAATTACCCCTTAATCTCTCCATCCAGAGACCCATGTTCCAGGCTCAATATTGGGCACTGGGAAAACAAAGATGAATAAAGCACACTGACTGTCTGCAGGGGTTCCACAGGCTCCAGCTGCCTGGACAGGGGCCACACATGGGGTCAGCCAGAGGAGGGGGGCACACAGGGGAGGCAGTGAGGAAACCCTTCAAGGGGGTGGAGAGGCATGAAGAAGGGACATGCGGGGGGCCTGGTGGACAGTGGTGGCCAGAAGTGGGCTCATAGGTGTCTGGGACTTCCCAACCCCAAGGCTAAGAAGGATGCTGCCCGGTTGGTCCCGCTGCCCCGCTGCCTCCTCAAATGCTGTGCGCCTCCGTGCAGGGCACCGGCCCAGGACGCAGAGTCTTGGAGGAGGCCGGCCCCTGGGTGGGCCCCTGGGTGTGTCCATGCTTGGGCACAATCTCCCCAGGAGGTCACAGCCACCTTTGCGGACTCCTCCTCCAGGTCCCAAGCGCTGAATAACCAGGTTGGCTGGCTCCTTGGACCTCCCTTCTCCACCTACTCTCTTTCCTTGGTCGCCTGACCAGCCTCTGGGCTCTACACATCATCCATCCAGTACTGACACTCATATTTCTCTTCCCAGCCCTGCAGTCTCCCCTGTGCCCCGAGCTTGGGCGTCCGTGGTATAGCTGCCTGTCTTCCCATCTGGCATCTCCCAGCCATCTGTGCCCCTGAAGGAACTCCTGACACCCCTGGTTCCCAAAGCTGTTCTTTCTCCATTCTTTCCATCCCAGAAATGGACACCACCGTTTGCTCTAGTCCACAACCAAGGAATCATTCTTGATTCCTTTTTCCCTCCTACCCACAACCAATCTACCACTAAATCCTATTGATTTCACCATCCAAACACTTCCCAAAGCCCTCCAGGTTTCTGTATGTCCAATGCTACCATGCCATTCAGAAACACCAGCAATTCTTGTCTGAACTGCCTCTTAACTGCTTCCATGATTACTACACCCCCAAGTTAAAATCATGCATCAGCCAATGACTTGTTTTTGTAGAAACAAAAATTCATCCCACGATTCATATGGAATCTCAAGGGACCTGAATAAAAATAATCTTTAAAAAGAAGAACAGGGCTTCCCTGGTGGCGCAGTGGTTGGGAGTCCGCCTGCCGATGCAGGGGACACGGGTTCGTGCCCCGGTCCAGGAAGATCCCACATGCCGCGGAGCGGCTGGGCCCGTGAGCCATGGCCGCTGAGCCTGCACATCCCGAGCCTGTGCTCCGCAATGGGAGAGGCCACAACAGTGAGAAGCCCGCGTACCGCAAAAAAAAAAAAAGAATAGAATAGAGAGTCCAGGAATAAACCCTTGCATACAAGGTCAAATGATTTTCAGCAGAAGTACCAAGACCACTCAATGGTGAAAGGACAGTCTTTTCAGCAAATGATGTTGGGAAAACTGAACATCCACCTGCAAAAAGAATGAGGTTGAATTCACCTTATACACAAAAACTAACTCAAAATGGATCTAAGACCACAACTTAAGAGTTAAAACTATAAAACTCTTAGAAGAAACAGGAAAAAGCTTCATAGCATTGTATTTGGCAATGATTTATTGGCTATGACACCAAAAGCAGAAGTGACAAAAGTGAAAAATAAATATGTTGGACTACATCAAACTTAAAAATTTGTGTGCATCAAGGAACACAATCGAGAGTGAAAAGGCAGGCGTGGAATGGGAGAGAATATTTGCAAATCATGTATCTGATAAGGGGTTAATATCTAGAATAAAGAACTACAACTCAAATACAAAAAACAAACAACTGATTAAAATATGGGCAAAGGACTTAAATAGACTTTTCTCCAAAGAAAATGTACAAATGAGGGGATATACGTATACAAATAGCTGATTCACTTTGCTGTACAGTGGAAACTAACATAACATTTTAAAGCAACTATACTCCAATAAAATTTAAAAAAGAAAAAGAAAATATACAAATGGCCAATAAGCCTGTGAAAAGATACTCCACCTCACTAATTATGGAAATGCAAATCCAAACCACAATGAGATAATACTTCACACCGACTAGGAGAGCTATTATCAAAGCCAAACAAACAAAAATGTTGGCTAGGGTGTGGAGAAGCTGGAACCCTTATTCATGGCTGGTGGGAACATGAATATTGTGCAGCCACTGCGGAAAAAACTACGGATGTTCCTCCAAAAATTAAACACAGAATTACCATACGATCCAGCAACTTCACTTCTGGGTCTGGGTGTGTGTGTGTGTGTGTGTGTGTGTGTGTGTGTGTGTGTGTGTGTATATATATATATATATATATATATATCCAACAGTTAAAAGCAGGGAGTGGAACAGATCTTTGTACACCCATGTTCACAGCAGCATTAGTCACAATAGTCAAAAGGCACCAGCAACCCAGGCACCCATGGATGGATGGATAAACCAAATGTGGTCCATCCATAAAATGGAATATTATTTAGACTTAAAAAGGAAGGAAGGACTTCCCTGGTGGCGGAGTCGTTAAGACTCTGCCTACCAATGCAGGGGACACGGGTTTGAGCCCTGCTCCAGGAAGATCCCACATGCCGTGGAGCAACTAAGCCCGTGTGCCACAACTACTGAGCGCAGCTCTGGAGCCCGTGAGCCACAACTGCTGAGGCCACATGCCACAGCTCCTGAAGCCCACACACCTAGGGCCCATGCTCCGCAACAAGAGAAGCCACTGCACTGCAACAAAGAGTAGCCCCCACTCGCTGCAACTAGAGAAAGCCCGTGCGTAGCAACGAAGACCCAATGTGGCCAAAAATAAATTAATTAATTAAATAAATTAAAAAGAAATCCTTCTAAAAAAAAAGGAAGGAAGTTCTGACATGTGCTACAACATGATGAACCTTGAGGACATTACGCTCAGTGAGCTAAGCCAGTCACAAGAGGACAAATGCTGTGTGATTCCACTTATATGAGCGACCTGGAGTAAAGTTCATAGAGACAGAAGGTAGGAGGGTGGGGCCCGGGGCTGGGGGAGGGGAGGGGGGGTTAGTGTTTCATGGGGCCAGAGTTTCACTTTGGGAAGATGAAAAAGTTCTGGAGGTGGATGGTGGTGGTGGCCGCACTGCAGTGTGAATATACTTAATGCTACTGAACTGTTCACTTAAAAATGGTTCAAAAGATAAATTTTGTTATATTTTGCCATAATAAAAAATTTATCCAAAAAAATCATATATCAGCTCTCATCTGTCACTTTTCCACTGAAAACTCTCCAATGACTTCCCACTACTCCAAGCTGGACCCTGAGGCTCTGTACAGTGTGGCTCCCGGAAACCTTTCCCCTTGGCCCAGATTGCTCCCCCCACCAGATGCCAGCCCCTCCCCTTCCACTCCCCACATGAAAATCTCTGCAAGCTGCCTGCCTGCCAGCAGCCATCACCACGGTGGGCTCTGGGTTGCCCACATTATCCCTGTATTCCGGCCATTATCTATAATGACAACCTGGCATAATTATATTTTTACAATTTGTATAACTACATTCTATTGAGCTAAATGATCATTATTATCATTATAAAATACTTATTAAGCACTTCTAGCCATGCAAATCTAATAAGAGGTAGCCTCAGCTCTTAAAGATCTCCCTTCCGAATTCCATCCCAAATTCATTTCAACTTTGGTTATTCCTCCTTCCTGGAGAAGGAACAGGGAACTTCTATGTTTTTTGCCTGGGGCTTTATATGCATATAAACTTTATACCATATAAGCTTCTCAGTGATGCTGGGGAGCAGATGTGATTAGCCTCATCTTACAGATGAGAAACAAGAGAGTCAGACTGCGGGAGCTAGTCATTTAGTAATTTAGGTCTTTGTGATGGCAAAGCCTTTACCACTCCTCTCATGTAATGTGATAGCTTGGCTTATTAGGAAGGGCTTCTTTTTTTTGGCCTTATTTACATCTTACATGCTAAACACTGTGCCAGCCCAGTGGGATAAACACACAAGTAAACAGATCTTTCTAAAACAATGTCCTAAGTCGGGGGTCACAAACTCAAATGTTCACAGGAGCCAAGCAGGCAGTGGAAATGGTGAAGCAGACAGGTGAGTGATAGAGAGTGGTGGGAACGGTGGCCAACCCAAGAGCATGTGACTCATCTAACGAAGACAGCCAGCTTTGCCATGAGGCAATGTGGGGTCATGTTTTCTGCCCCTCCCACTCTTCCAGTTAGATTTATAAGGGAAATCTCCAGAATTTTAAATGTTGGCAACTTTGGCAGGTACTGGTCATTGTCTAACCTACAACCATTCCCTGCCTCAAACCTCACCTCCCACCCCCTTAATTTTTGTCCGTAGGGATCAGATACCCTTTGATCTCAGGAAGATAGCCCCAGGGGATAAATCTTAATTGGTATAAAGCAATCCTAGCAGTCTCATTCCCTTTGGCCAGTAATTGGTCTCAGGTCCCAGTTCTGACAAATGAGATGTAAGGGGAAGACTGCTAAGGAGATCTCCCCTTCCTTAGTAAAAAGACAAAGGCTTGAGACCTAATGAGGAAAGAGCCTTTTGCCTACGGCCCTTTCCCCTTGCTCCTGTCTAATGCAGTGATGAAGTCGAGAACAGCAGTGGCCTTTTTGGAGCCATGAGGCAATAAGCATGAGGCCTAAAACCAACATGCCAAGAATGACAGAGCAGAAAGATGGAAAGGCCCAAGGTCTTTGATGACATCCTTGCTGCGTCAGCACCAGATGTGGCCATGGCCACTATACATAAGCTCAATAGAGCAAGCACTGGGTAGTGCCAGAGGGTGGCTGGAGAAAGAGAACAAATGACGTGTACAAGAGAGGCATCCTGCCGCTTGTTTATTAAAGGCCTCCCGTGTAGGAGCCCTTTGGTGAGTATGGACATGGGCTACACCTCCCCTCACATCTCTCCTCATTCTGAGAAGTTCATCCACAAGCCCCTTCCCCAGACCTTTTTGTCTTTAAGCCTCCAGTCTTGTTCTTTCCAAGTTCCCAGACCATCTGATAGCTGCTGCCCCTGCACTGCTGTAGATCCTGGACCTCTGGCTTTCTCTCCGCCCAGGCAGGTGGCCTTCTGGGGGAAGCCCTTCCCCTCTGCCTTTCGGGCACACTGGGGGAAGCTGTTTTGCACGGCATTCCACGTCTGCGTGGTGCCAGCATATTTACAAAGCAGCCTATGAACTGGGTCTGCGTCTTCCTTCTTCACTCTTCTGCCCACAGAGAGTCCACTGAGGCCATTGTTGTGGGGTGTGGGGGGATGGAGCAGGTGCCCTGGGAGTCTCAGCCACCTGTTCATGTGACTTACTTGTGCTTCTGGGACCTGCGCAAGGCTGATAGCATCGTCCACATCGACCTCCCCGCGATGGTGGAGTGTGGCATGTGGCTCAGTGGAGCACGTCACACCCAGCTCAGCTCACACACTCACGTGGAGTCTGGCATTTGGTCTCTACCAGTGTCCAGCAGAAAATCTGGAGCTGTGGTTCAAATGGAGAATAGTTATTTGCAGAAGATATGTCTTTGCTCCAAGCCCCTGAGAGTCTGTGCTATGACTGTTATTGGGATCTGCCAGAACTTCTTACCAAAGACACCCTGGCCTAGAACTGCCAGTGGGTCAGAGCAGCACACTGAGATGATGTTCAAGTAGTCTTTAAAAGTCAGAGAGCCACCAGCGCAGGTCACTCCAAACCTCACTCCACCGGCTTAGCTAAGCAAGCTGATCAAGCCCCTCCTAGCTGCTGGAGCGAACACACACCGAATCCAGAATCTCTGGTAAATCGGCTACATGGATAAATTCAGCCCAAACCTACATTAAACTCTGTCCACCTGGACTGGTGCCGTTAGAATCCATTCACCTCACACTCCCCAAGTTTCTGATGATAAATGCATGAACATGCTGCAATTCTTTCACTGTGTGAACATCTCCTAAATCGGGCTTTGCTGTTGCTTCCCTGGGGCATGCTGGGATCTGACTCCGGTTATGGATTGGAGTTAATGAGGGGGTGAGTCTTGAGAAGACTCAGCATCCCTGTTGCCAGGTAAGCACAGATGAGCTCATTAATAGGACTTCAAGCAGGAGAAGACTGATCTCAGGCAGGCAGGGGGCTATTTCCACTGACAAAGGGGCTCAGAGGGATGGGGGGTTAAATGTTTGCTTGTATCCTCCCAACCGTCCCTTTTCTAATTCTCAGGACCCCTCTCTTCCCAATAAACAGCCTAACTTCACAGAAAAGCCCAGGTGAAGCTGTGAATTCAAGCTCTGTCGTAATTATGCCTCAGGTAGGATTAAAGGCAGGTGTGACCTTTAGCCCCATTAGCCCTGAGGCTACAAAAGATAAGGAACGGCTTAGGGCTTGATCTGAGAATTTATAGTCCGAGCTTTCAATTTTCTTTCTGAAATTTCTCCCAGCCTCAGGAGAAGCCCATCCCACAAGGCTCCACCGACTTGGGGCAGCCTTGTCTTCAGCGAGCCGTCCATCCAGGCAATGGCAGGTGACAACTTAAGTGACTGTTTGGCCAGGGCATGCTGCCAGGGAGGTCATCCCTGCACCAGCACAATCAGATCAGATAACCAGCCCCAGATTCCCATTTTCGTGGGTCTGTTTCCTGGGACCAAGTACATGTGTTTCAACATTCAACCAGGAAAGCAGAAACTTCTTTAGATAGTTCAAACAGAGAGAGATTTAACGCCGAGAATTGACTTCAAGGGTGTGGAAGAGCTGCAGGAGCACGAGGGGGCCGGTGCTGAGGTGCTGCTCAGAGATCAGGACGCTGCTACTACTCCTGGCTGGGGGCTGGGCCCACACTCCCCGCAGACGCCCCCACCCAGTGCGGATGACTCACTGTAGCCACACTCCCCCACCGCCCCCATCCCCACCTCCCCCCCACCTGCTGCCAATGCCTTCGCACAACCGTAAAACAATGTCTCCTCCTCCATCCACAACTGCACTCTCTCACCTGGGTCTCCCACTGGCAGAATCTAACCAGAAGCCAGCTGGCGGAAGATTCTGGGAAGTGTAGATACCCGCCTCCCAGCACCCCGGGTACAGATACAGCAGGGAACAAGGAAGGCAGCAGAAGCAATGGGCGCACCTGAGATGTCGTGAGGGTAAGTGGGCTGATGGATAGGTGCACCAACCACAGGATGATCGGCTAACTCACCGTGATTTTTCTAGTGCAGGGAAGCTCTGACGATCATAGATTCCTTCATTCTCCCACTGTCTTAGGTTCGAAGCTTGTTTCCTTTTTTTGAATGCTGAGCATTTCCCCCCTTTTCTGCAGGTTTGTCTTTGCCGCACTCCTTACTTCTCAAAATGATTAATGACCAGATGCCCTGGCAGTTCCGCAACCTGAGCTTCTCACCCTCCTTGTCTCCTTGAATTCTTCTCTTTTCTGAGCCTTCCTCTTCTGTTCTCTTTCCTAAACTTAACCCATCCTGCTCTCAAACATGCCAGAAGAGAATGACAAACCTGATCAGTAACCTGCTAGAGAAGCAAAACATCTAGAGACTGAAAAACGTCAGCTTGCTTCTCGTGTGGACCCAAGGACCCTGTTGCACAGCTAGCTTATGGAGGAAAGGCACTCCTCTGCTTTGGAGCTGAATCCTGGAGGCTGAAGCAGCACCTTCTATCTCCGCTCTGCACAGGGCATGGTGCCATTCAGTCATCCCTCGGCAAGCGGGATGAGCTTTTACGTGAGATCCACTCCCTTGCTTCAAGCCTCTTGTGGCTTTCCATTGCTCTCAGAACGAAAGCCAAGCTTCTCACCGGCCTGCCCGAGCGGGTGGCGCCCAGCTTGCTCATCACATCTCCAGTGCACTCTGCCTCACTCACTAAGCTCCAGACACACTGGCCTTTTTACTCCTCAGATTTGCCCAGGCGTCTTCCTTCTCAGGTGTTTTCCCACAGGCTATTCTGTTCAGAGTGCTCATCTTATCCCAGCCCTTCTGCATGTCCTCCAGATCTGACCTTAAATCTCACTTTTCAGAGAGGCCGTCTTATCACTCTCACACTGGTCTGTTTCCTCATAGCACTTACCACAGGAGGTGTTATTTTTCTTGTCTCGCTTGTACTTGAAACTACGCTCCGTGACAGCAAGGACCATAGCTGTCTTGCTCGCTGCCTGTACCTTTCCTTTGTGCCTAGAAGTGCCTGACACGTACTGGGTGCTACTGGACCAAGACCTGAGGTCACAACGGTGAAGAAGACACTGTCCCTGCGTTCTTGGCCTTCACCTTCTAGTGACAAAGCACACAGCAGGTGCTAAGACGACTGGGTCATCACGGCTGAAGGTAGATGGGAAAACTTTTCTGGCACTACAAACGTCAGCAATCTGGGTCATCTGGGCTCTCTGGCCTTCGCTCCTCTCCTCAGGAAGGCTGAAGAGCAGTGATTTTCAGAACCCACTAAACTTGCAGAAACAAGTACGCTGTGCAAGTACGCATTTTATATTTTGTAATCATTACCTAAGTCATGGACAAAATGGAAATCAGAAAGGTTAAACAAGATCTATTTTTAATTTTCCAGACTCCTTTCATATGAACTTTGAAATCAAAGTTGACTGGAGTGACAGGACCTTGCAGCAGGAACCCTGAGACTTTACAGAGTAGTTTAGGCTTTTGCAGGGTGCTGTACAGTTGACAAAGAGCTTTCTCCTTCTCAGCTCCTTTGATGCTCCCTGATGACCTGTGAGGGAGGCAGTGCTGGATGGATGGGGGGACGACTTTAATCTTCATGTGCCAGGCATGTTCACACCTTTTAACAAACCCGAGACAGGTGCGACTCTCCTGTCTCATCTTTGCAAATGAGGAAACAGCGGTTCAGAGAGAGTACTTGCTTTGCCCGGGGTCACGCTGTTGTGAATGGTGGGACAATTTTATTCCACCTCCTAGCAGTATTCAATCCAGCTGATCAGTTTCTCCTTTCAGAAGAACTTTCTTCGACTGACTTTATGGACACACGATCTCTTGGTTTTCCTCTTACTCAATGGCCACTTCCTCCCAGTTTCTTTTGCTGGATTTTCCTTCTCCTCTCCATCTCAGAATGCTGCAGTACCCCAGTTCGTGGTCCTTAGATCTTTCTACTTTATCCACACTCTCCTCCCAGGTGCTTTCATTCAGGTCCTTGGTTTTAATTCCCACCTAGACAAGGGTGGCTTGTAATTCACTGCTCCAGCCTGAACTGCAGACTGGAATAGCCAATTCGCACCTCAACATTGTCACGAGGGTTCACAGGCAATTGAGACTTAACTTGCTCCAAACTACGCCTCTGCTAAATTTGCTCCTCCCGCAGGGTTCCCCACCTCAGTAACAGCACTACCATCCTTTCACTCATACTCCACATCACATTAGCAAGACCCTGATTAAATAAAATTTCTATTTTAGGGAAGGACAAGGAAAAAAAATTCATCATAAAATTCTGTTTGTTTGGGCCTCGTCCCTCTCTCCCTAATGTGCTGTATGCATCTGCGTTAGCGCTACGCGTTAGCGCTCCTCAAAGACGGCAGTGCCCGCTCAACCATAAAGATCAATTTTTTTTTTTCTTCTGACGCTAGCAACGTAACTTCTTACAAGAACATTGTTCTTTCCCAGCTCTGTAGTGGGTCATGGTGACTTGCTGCCCGCTTTTACGTGCTTACCTGGTCTATGTATCCTTGGTGAACTTTAAGGGAAACATCAGTACGTCACTTTGATGTACGATCTTTTGTCTCAAAAATGTACAGACTATACCTTCGACTTCTAACGGGAGGAAGAGCTCTCAGAACTTTCTGAGAATCTGCTTCCCAGGTGATAATCCTCAGTTTGGCTCGAATAAAATCCCTTTTCTTCTTAATTTGATAGTTAATTGAATTTTCGTCGACAACCGTTGGCTCTACAAATTAGATCCCCAATCCTACCCTACTTCTACCACCTCCACTGTAGTCTAACCCATCGTCTGCCTCCATCCCCGTTACAGCTTCCTAACTGCACCCTCTGCCCGCCTCCGTTCTCACCCCTCTCCGGTGTGTTCACACACGGCAACCTGAGTATTCCTTGTAAAACTTAAGTGGGACCACCTTACTCTTCCCCAGGCCTCCCAACTCTCTGGGAAAGAATTCCATGACGTACAAGGCCCTATCTGGTCTGGCCCATGGCTACTTCTCATCATTCTTCTCCTAGCTCATTTCGCCGTAGCCACACTGGCATCCAATTCATCACCTGCAATCACCTTCTACTCTACAATCTCTTTGCTTCCACCCTTACAACCTCCCTATCCTCACGACTCCCCTCTGGTCTATTCACACTCAGCAGCCAGAGGGATCTTTCGAAAACTTAAGACACAGCCCATCATCCCTCTGATGCTTCCCATTTTTCTTAGAATAAAATCCAACAGGACCTAGTCCCTGGCTACCTCTCAGACTTCACCTAGCACACCTGGTCCACACAGCGGTCATTTTGAGCTTCTTGAAAGGCCTTTGCCTGTCGCTCCTTTCCCCCGGCAAAGCGCTTTCTCATAAACAGGGCTCTTTTCTCTCTTCGCTGCCCAGCCTTCTCCTTTACTGACCCGGTTTCTATCTTCTTACACTGCTTTGTTTTCCTTCATGGTACTTCTCAGCATCACACAGGTAGAACCCCCCCACTCACGGTCGCCCCCCACCCCCGCCCCGCCGAATCTGCTGGCCGCCCTTCCGCTCCATCTGCACAGCCTCGGGGTCGCGCGGCATCACGGGGCTTGTAGTCCGTCCCGCGGCCGCGCCTCCCGACACTACAACTCCCACGGGGCAGCGGGACGCCGCTCCCGCACCGACCGTGTAGGCCGGCCACCTCGCGGCGGGTAGGGGCTGCCGCTGCGGGGGCGGGGCGCAGAGATGGCGGACGTGGTCGTGGGCAAGGAGAAGTGCGGCGAGCAGCGGCTGGTGTCGCTGCCCCTGTCCCGCATCCGGGTCATCATGAAGAGCTCCCCCGAGGTGTCCAGCATCAACCAGGAGGCGCTGGTGCTCACGGCCAAGGCCACGGTGAGGCGGGGAGGAGTGAGGAGCGTGGGGCGGCGGTGGGGCCCACCCGGAACCATCGCGCCCCGCCGGGCCCCGCGGAGCTGCCCAGTCCCCTTCGCGTGCGCGCGCGCGCCCTTTTGAGAGCCGTCTCATTCCCCTCCCACGCCGCGCGCGCCCCAGCTCCCGCGCGCGCTCTTCGCCCCGCCCATCCGGCGCCTCGCGCGCCCGTCTCCCCGCCCACTCCGCTGCCGCCCGCCCACTCCGCTCCCGCCCTCCCTCGCGCGCCCGTCTCCCCGCCCACCCCGCTCCCGCCCTCCCTCGCGCGCCCGTCTCCCCGCCCACTCCGCTCCCGCCCTCCCTCGCGAGCTGGTCGCCACGCCCACTCCGCTCCCCCCCTTCCTCGCGCGGGTTTGGCCTGGGCGGTAGCGTGGAGGCGCGCGGGCCTTGTTTGGTGTCTCCCCCGCCTTTTCCAGTCACCGTACTCCGGGCCCCAAAGCCTCTCCTTTTGTCGCTTCCGGCCTGTTTCGCGGCTTTGGGCCTCAGCTCCTCAAAACGGCTCATTGAGAGGGCTGGCGGCTCCCTCAGGAGGTACGGCCCGGCCCAGCCGCTCGCCCACCCTCTCCCAGTCTCCTGGGCCAGAATTGAAGTAATTTCGGGGACCTCAGTTTTAGTCCCCTCCTAGGTCCAGATAGATGATTTTGTCTCTTAATTTGGTCTAGGTAGGCCAGACCTTCCTGTTCTTATCCTGGGCCAGGTTTCTGCTGCAGAGCTTCCCTCACTTGCTTTAACTTCCCTTCGAGTCTGTTTCCCAGGCCGGCTAGTTCGGTAGACGGTAGACGGTGTCCGGTGCGGTGAGTTGGTCAGAGCTAAGGGAGGGGGGGATCACATGGTCTTGGGATAGCTGTACAGTTTCGTTCTGTAGGTCTTAAGGAATTAAGAGATTTGCAGGCACTTCTTATTCCCTTCTTGACTAACTTCGATGGAGTTAAAGTAGAACAGAGAGGGGCTCAGCTCAGGTGGGCTGCCCTCGGAAAGGTGTCCGGGCAGAATGGCAAGCTGACCATTTTTTACCTTTAAGCTAGTGACTGTTACAGTTGTCGGCGGGCCACCTTAGACACAGTGTAGTCAAATACAAGACTAAAAGTCTGTTTCTGGCATAGAATTTTTGGATGGTCTCTTGCCAACCCTTCTAACTAGAGATTGGGCATTAAACAAACACGATTCCTTGTTGTATGGCTTTTAAATATTTTTCATAAGTTAGAAATCTAAAATAAACTTTCGAGGGCTTCCCTGGTGGTGCAGTGGTTGAGAGTCCGCCTGCCGATGCAGGGGACACGGGTTCGCGCCCCGGTCCGGGAAGATCCCACATGCCGCGGAGCAGCTGGGCCCGTGAGCCATGGCCGCTGAGGCTGCGCGTCCGGAGCCTGTGCTCCGCAACGGGAGAGGCCACAACAGTGAGGCCCGCGTACCGCAAACAAACAAACAAACAAACAAAATAAAATAAACTTTCGGGAAATTCCTGCTGCCCTGCCAATTTTAATTCAGCCTTGCTTTCTTTCCGACCTCGTATGTCTCCTTTCTCCAGTGATTTTCTGCAATTCGATCAACCAAGATAATCTGAAATCATCTAAACTTAATGTAATTAAAAAGTAAGGTCTGTGGTAAATTTTCAAAGCACACCTTTCATCTTAACTTTCTCATTTTGTTTTAGGAACTCTTTGTTCAATATCTCGCCACCTATTCCTACAGACACGGCAGTGGAAAAGAAAAGAAAGCACTCACTTACAGTGATTTATCAGATACCGCAGAGGAATCGGAAACGTTTCAGTTTCTTGCAGGTACTTAGCCTTTGAAACATTCTGGTTAAAAAACAGCTTTTTCCCTGCTTTTTTTCTGCTTTCACTGAAAATGACATTTTGCTGCTGTCTCCAGGTGTCAGAGTTTACCTGGCATGGGGCGAGAGTTTTAGTTTTGTTCAGTGGAGCATGTTTGTAATGCAGTTCACCTAGAGCAGGAATTAAGTTGGCACCCGCACGGGGCTGTCTGGGTGGGTGTGGGAGCCGGGCAGCCTACCCCCTCAGACTCGTCCTTACTTGGCTGGGGAAGCAGAAACCCATAGTTGTTGCTGTGGAACAGGCTGTGTGCACCACAGCTAAAAAAGAGCGTCCGGTGACCCTTGGGGCCAGCCGCTGTGTCAGGTGGGTCGGGCAGGGCTGCTCCTAGTGGGTGCCGGCACAGAGCAGTGTGGTTTGCAGCCACTGCAATAGATACAGGTGTTGAGCCTTCGTCCAGAGGCAGTGCTGGTTTCCTGCTATGTAGTCAGAATTTTGACTTATTGTCTTGGAACCTGTTTTGGAGGTCATAGCAGGAACTAGCACGTTTGAAATTTGCATTGCTGATGTTAGCTTTATGTTTTTAAGATATATTACCAAAGAAGATTTTAGCTAGTAAATATCTGAAAACGCTTAAAGAGAAGAGGGAAGAAGAGGAGGAGGAGGAGAATGACAACAACGATGAGACTGATGACGATGAAGCAGAATCCTAAAGCAGAAAGAAGTGCTTTAGAGATCAGCCTGGTGAGGACCCTCATGGATCAGCACTTTTGCTCTGGAGCAGGCATTAGTCTGTTCACGCTTCGGAGACTTCACGTACATGATGTTCTTTCCTGGCTGAGACCAAGCATAATGTACCTCTGCCATAAATAGCCCAAAGGAAAGGAACACAGACAGCAGCTTCTCTTCCCCAGGCCCACACTGCAGCTGGAGTGGGAGAGGACCAAGAAGGGGCTGCGTACCGTGAGACACAGCCAGCCTGCAGCTGTAAGCTATAGAGGCAAAGACAACTTTGCTTAACTTTCTAGTTTACAGATAGATTTTGAAGAACGTCTAAATAGCAGTGTGTAAATTCACATATGTATATTTTGAGCTTCGTCCTTGTGAACAGCTAGACCCCGTTCTAGCTAAATGTGCAGTCTCTGGGTAGTGTGTTACATTTGCAGTTTCGTATTTGAAGAAAATTTATGGCTTTGTATATGTCCAAATACTGCATTTTTTTTAACTGTAAAGAAATAAATTTTTTTTTTAAAAGCTGTATATATTTTTATAGTGAAATGTTTTATGAAACTAGTTTTAGAACCCTCTATTATTCTAATGCCCTTCTTATTATCTGGAAACATTTGTGAAATTTTAAAATGAGTACTTTCTTCTTTTTATTTTTCCTTTTTATTGGCGGCGCCGTGAGGCATGTGGGATCTTAGCTATCCAACCAGGGATCGAACCCACACTCCCTGCAGTGGAAGCGCAGAGTCTTAACCACTGGACCACCGGGGAGGTCCAAAACTGAGCACTTTCTAATACTTTTATTCCTGGAGAAAAATTTCAAGTCAAATTATTAGATCAAATACAGTAAGAAATATTACCTCTGTGTAAGCACGTTTTTCTTAAAAAATTATAAAGCATTTTGTATATTGAAGATCTCGTTTTACTGTTCCTTTCTTTACACCTATAGTAGTTGTCTTTACTGTCCACAAGAGAAAACCATAAGCCCTATTTTTTTTCACATAGGGTAAATTTTGGCTTTTGCCTTTTCTTTTTCTTCTTCCAATTGAGTTCGAATTTTCATCCAGTAGAATCACCCTTTAATGTCCATTCTGTTGGTTGTGTAAGCAATCAATATATAGAACAGTTCCATCACCCCAAACATTCCTCTGTATACCCTTGGAGTTAGTTCCTTCCCTTATCCCCAGGCAATCAATCACTGATGTTTTCTGTCCCTCTTGTTTTTAAAATTTATTTTAAAATCCACTTTTTGGTGTACAGTTCTGAGTTTTGACAGATGCAGAGTCATGTAACCACCACCACAATTAAGATACAACAGTTCTGTCACCTCCCCCAAATTCCCTCATGGTTAAACTCCTTCCTACCCTTTACCTTGGCAGCCACTGATCTAGCTGTTCTCTGCCCCCAGAGGAGGAGTCAGCAGACATTTTCTGGAAAGGGCCATGTGGAAAATACTTGAAGTTTTATGGGCTACATAATCTCTGTCACAACTAGTCAACCCTGCTGTTGTAGTTCAAAAGCAGCCACAGTCAACACATACAGGAATGAGCGTGGCTGTACGTCAAGAAAACTTTATTTCTGGACACTGAAATTTAAATTTTATATAATTTTAATGTGTCATGAAATCTTTTGCCTTGTTTTCAACCATTTCAGAATGTAAAAGCCATTATTAGCTTATAGGCCATACAGAAACACAGCAGGCCCCATTTGACCCACAGACCATGGTTTGCCCACCCATCTTTCCAAAGCGTCATATAAATGGAATCACATAGTAGTAGCCTTTGAATCTGACTTTTTTATATTTAGCAGAGTGCATTTGAGATTCATCCATGTTCTTGCAGGTATTGGCAGTCTGTTCTTTTTTATTGCTGAGTAGCATTCCTTTGTATGGATATACCATTTGTTTATCCATTCCACAGGTGAATGGATAATTCCCAATTTGGGTTGTGTCCTGTTTTTTCTTTTTCTCCCTTTTTTTCCTTTTAAAAATCTCAAAAATTTTTCTTGTTTCCGGTTTTGATGATTACAGATAAAGCCCTATAAGCCTTTGGCACAGGTTTTGTGTGACCATACGACTTCATTTCACTTCGGTGGAATTGCACACTTCAT
This sequence comes from Stenella coeruleoalba, assembly GCF_951394435.1. Lineage (NCBI taxonomy): Eukaryota > Metazoa > Chordata > Mammalia > Artiodactyla > Delphinidae > Stenella > Stenella coeruleoalba. The sequence continues at coordinate 3,055,880 of NC_137163.1, read as the reverse complement.
TTTACCAGAAACCACCAAACTGTGTTCTAAAGCGTCTGTACTATTTTGCATTCCCACCAGCAGTGAACCAGAGCTTCAGCTGCTCTGCATCCTCTGCAAAACTCGGCATCAGTTTTTATTGCTTTAATTTTAGCCATTTTAGTGGGTGTTGGTTTTAATTTGCATTTTTCTAATGACAAATAATGTTGAACATCTTTTCATTTGCTTGTTTACTGTCTATATATTTTCTTTGAACTGTCCAGATCTTTTGCTCATCTTTTTACTGGGTTATTTTCTTTTTGTTGGGGTTTCAGAGTTTTATATGTTCTGAATACAAGTCCTTTGCTAGATTATGTGATTTGCAAATATTTCCTACCTGCCTGTGGCTTGTCTTTTCATTCTCTTCACAGCATTGTTCAAAGAACAGAAATTATTTTTTTGAGAAATTCTTAATTTTGAGGAAGTCCATTTTATCACTTTGTTCCTTTGGGGATCATGCTTTTCTTGTTGTATATAAAAACTTGTCACCAAACCCAGAGTCACAAAGATCTCCTGTGTCAGTGTCTTTCAAATGCCGAACTGCCTTCAGTACCTCTGCCTATAATAACGTGATGCTGTTTAAGAAATGCCCAGGAAAAATGGTTTTTGTGTGTAACCAGCTGAAACATCCTTAACCTGTCATAAGCCCTTCAGATCCAATTATGTAGGGAGCGTTCATCCTTCTCAGTTCCTTCTTAAACCGCATGCTAGTCTAGTACAGTAGCTTCCTAACTGGTTTCCTCACCATCTTTACAGCCTGTTTCCTCTTCCCATCGTGCATGCTGCTATCAGATCATCAAAACAATTTTATGAAGATTAATATTTTTTTCCTGGTAAGAAGCGTTAATAACAGCTGATATTGGAGTAGCCATTGGGGGCTGAGCCTCTTCTGTGTGCATTGTGCACTTTCATCTAAACTTCACGACTTGCAAAGTATCCATATTTTGCAAAGAAGAGAATGAAAGCTCAGGTTAAGGAACTAGTCCATGGCACACCTAGGAAGTGGTGGAACTAGGATTCAAATCCCAGACTACACTCTTCACTGGAGCTTAAACAGTGTGGTTTTCTCTGCACTGTCAACGGGGTCAATTCTTAACTTGGCAGTCGAGGCCCTGGACACTGGTCTTACTCTGCTTTGTATCCTACTGTTTTCCTACATTAACCTTCCATTCCTGCTGAGATGGGCTCCTTGTCCTCTGTGGCGCGTAAAGATCCCTTGTACGTCCTCTGATCAAGGAGCTGTTTTCTTTTGTGAAATCTTTTCCTAATTCACATAACGTCACATCATCGTACGCTGTTTTTACACTTAGGTTTTCACAGTCAGATCATGACTGCTCTGGCCATCCACTGAATGATAGTGAGATAACGGGAATGTAACAACGTAAGGCCATATTTATTAAGTAAGGATACTGTAGGTCTCTCAGCAGTTTGTGTGTATTCTTTCAGTTTCAGCTAGCATGTCCCAAGTCCTGTGGGCACCAAGATGCTTTGTGGTTTTGGATACCAAGAAGTAAGAAGTACTAGGTCCTGTATACATTAAGGGGAAAAGAAAAAAAGAGAGAACTACATCTTGATTTTATTAGGGGAAAAAAAAAGCCTGGAACAGAATACACCAGAGTGCTAAGAGTAACTACCTCTCAGTGTTGTGATTACAGATAATTTACAGTTTCTATCTTTATGTTTATCTGAATTTTTACATTGTCTGTAATGAACACATTCTCTATTTTACTTATTTATCTTTGGCTGCGTTGGGTCTTTGTTGCTGCGCGCGGGCTTTCTCTAGTTGCGGTGAGCAGGGGCTACTCTTCGTTGTGGTGTGCGTGCTTCCCATTGTGGTGGCTTCTCGTAGCAGAGCACGGGCTCTAGGTGCGTGGGCTTCAGTAGTTGTGGCACGCAGGCTCAGTAGTTGTGGCTCGCGGGCTCTAGAGCGCAGGCTCAGTAGTTGTGGCGCACGGGCTTAGTTGCTCCGCGGCATGTGGGATCTTCCCGAACCAGGGCTTGAACCTGTGTCCCCTGCGTTGGCAGGCGGATTCTTAACCACTGCGCCACCAGGGAAGCCCTATTCTTTTCTTAAAAACATTTTGCGTAAAAATCAGAAAATAGCTTTGGCTGTTTCAAAACAAAACAAGAACTTTGGCCTGCTTTAGCAACAATGTGCATCCTAGGGATTTTCCGCTATTTTTTTGGTTTTCTTAACCCAACCCTCCTTTCCTTTCCCAACACCACATATTCTTTCAGTACAGACAGAAGTCAAACACCGCCCAGAGGGAGGTCACCAGGCCCAGAATCCCAGATATGGTCAGCTTTGATTCCCATGCAACATGGAGCTCAGGGCTTTGCACTCGATTGGGGTTTAGCTGAATGACTTCTTTTCTTCTTCTTATGGCTGCTAGAGTAGGAACACCCAGCTCATCCTAGGTACCACATTTGTTCTTCAATTCATTCCTGATGCTTTTATCCCCAGACCCCGAATTCTCAGGGGCCCAACGTATGGAATAAGGCTCTAGACTTCTATCACCAAAGGCGTGCTTCCACCTCAGAAGCCTGGAACCTTAACCCGTATGGAAGGAAGTCCCCAAATAAATATGTGAGTAAACAGAAGATCTCTGGGCGAGGCAGCTGTAAATACGAGGAATTTTATTTTATTTTTTGCTGACATACTATGAGGCAAAACAAAATTGACACCATACAAAATAACTTTATAAAATATCATTCACATCATATTGTATCAGATTTACAGCATTCTGTGCATGTTAAGGGTTATGTAAGGAGGTGAAAAAAACACTATGCCAAACTTTTTAGTATTAGTTTATATACACACAGTAAGAAACAAAACAAGTAACTGTTAGGTTTTCCATGAATTTATTGCAAAAATAGTGCAAACTACTTAACCTAGTAAGCTGTAAAACAAACTCTAAAGGACCCAGCTAAGCTTAAACACGACAATAGATGCTCAGTGTCTCAGCCTTTAGCTTTCTTCACCAGTTTAATCTTTGTCAATCAAGACCACTCCCCGTCTGTTCAGTCTGGGGTGAGTGCTGGGGAACAGAGAAGTGTGAAGACCGGCTCTTCAGAGCCCAGATGGATCCGGCTGCCTAGTGCCAGCAATACCTTTAGGATCATGCTACTTACTCAATGGCAATTTTGTGAGGTCTGTGTTGAAAACATTAAGATGCTATGATGTTTAAGTCTGACCTTAGAAATAAGTCGTCCAACCTCTTGATGATATGGAGAAAAGAATTAAGAAAGCAGCATGAACAGAAAGGATTGGGAACATTATTGTCTGCTTATAAACATGGTATCCTTTTTCTCAGGTGTATTTGGGTATAAAGTATTAATCTCCTGGTGGGCAACCTTTGAACCAGATATTGCAGTACGTTAAAAAAAAAAAAAAAAAAAAAGATACTGTATCCCTACAAGAGAAACTTTAAAATCTCTTTTAACAGTCTACTGGGGTCCAAAAAGCATATATCTAAACAAAATCATAAGAGCAGAACAAAATGCTACGTATAAAAGCTAAAGAAACAAAATGCAGCATATTCAGGTTCTTTTTCTTGAGGTACCTATATAAATTTAATCACCTGCCCCAAAGTACTCTTGTTAGGTAAAAAACAAAATGCTTACTGGTGAGCCAATTGTAGGGCATTTATTATTATTGAGAAAGTGCAACAACGCTGATCTTTACATGCAGCATACTAAAGGATGACTTACTCTTTACAAAATATAGCTTAAGTATTGACCTGATGGAATTTTAAAAATTAAAAACATTTAACTAGAATCATCCCAATTTTTTTGAGATCCTGAAGCGAAAAGCCTCCCAAATCAACTTTCAAAGTTATGCCACTAAGGAATGTTGGTTCTCTTGTAAAATTCAGAGATCTCTTTAAAATAGTAAAACTATATACTACAGGAAAGATCCCTAATTTTTATTTCTTATTGGTATAAAATCAAATTCTTAAGACTCCAAAATATTGTGTTACCTCCAAAGAATTAAGTTAAAAAAGATTGCCATAGTAGGAAAAGTCTAGACTTGTAAACTGCCAAATATAAAAGCATGGAAAGTCATCGATCTACCCGATTTTCTCACCTGCCAGAAAGCTTTCCTAACTTACAGAAACCCTGGGGCTGCTGCTGCAAGCAGCACCCACCCCTCCCCCCCCTTCCACGGCCAGCGGCCCTCCCTTCCTCTGTCTATGGTCACCAACACCCACACCAGGAGGGTGGGAGAGATGAAATCAACAATAGTCCATTCGCTGCTTATGAAATAAACTTATAAAATACGCCAGAGGAAGGCCGGGAGGGCACGTGTGGTGAAAAAGCAATGACAAGAGTGTTTGTGAGTTGTTTTTGGTCACCCCTTCATTGGCACAGAAAATGAAGTGATAGCTACAAATATATGCGTAGAAGAGTCTGGAATTTGCTTGTAAAATGTCAAATTTGCTCTTGGACATAATTCTATGTTTCTTTTCACAAGAGGGCAGTTGGGATTCCAGTATACGTTAGTGTTTAGTTGGCTGGGGTGATCTATCAAATTCCATGGCCAATTGGGCTTTTTCTCCCCATGTACAATATAAAATATTTAATTTCATACTGATTTTTTCAATGCATTAGGATTCAACACAAAAGGCACAAAATAAATAGATATTATTAAATAAACGGAAATTATGATTTCAAGCTTTGTGTGGAGTTATAGTTCACTGTTTTGTTACTTTTTCCAATTCAATTTGACAGACTTAGTAAATAGCACCCAACTGTTTAACTGAGGTAGATCCACATTGTAAAGAAAGCTGGGTCCCCTCCATTTTATGTCTAAATTTAAGATGCTTTTACAAAAACAAAAATCCATTTAATCATATGCAGAAGCAATGACAGGTGGCACTACCGGAAGAAAGCTTAGAACATGAGCAGGTTTGCAAAGGTTTGTGCCTAAATCATGCTCTTCATCAGCCATAAATACATCTCAGACTGGAGGGAAAAAAAATCAAACATTTCAAAATAACCCTGAAAAAGTCTCAAGACTTTCAGAACAGGTCTTTTTGACTGACTGCCACAGAAATAAATGCACAATGGTCCATTTTCATCAAGCAATGGCAACAGCCAAGCCAGACCAGAAACAGAGCGAGAGCGAGAGCGAGAGAGCGAGAGAGCGAGAGAGAGAGAGAGAGAGCGCGCGAGACAGAGCTGTATCACTGAAAGTTTCCCTTTATAACTCTGGAGAAAAGACTTGTTGAGTTATGATATAGCATCTTGATCTGAACAGTTTAAACTCATTCTGCCTAATACTTTTGCATACTGTGAAACTTACAAATTTAACATCTGATTAAGGCTTAATTTAAAGTGGCATTACCACCTACCATCATGCAAGCATTGGACATCCTCAAAACACACAGAATGGTATTAAACTAAAGACAAGGACAGGAAGCCTCAGATTAGCAGGTACTATAATTTCATATTTAATTTTACAATTCATGTAAGCAAATGAAAAGTTATACAGAGAGGCCAATGTATATAAATACTAGTTTATACAGGAACTGTCAAGAGGCCAATGTATATAAATACTAGTTTATACAGGAACTAGTTTATACAGGAACAGCACTGCACGGCTTCTAGACTGCAAGCACAAGACATCGTCACGTAGACCCACCGCACAGGTAAACGAGTCCGCAGACAGTACGCACAGTACCACCTGAAGTGAGGCCCTTTAGCTGCTCAGCTTCTTAGAAAACAGTAAACTTTAAATGGTCATAATACATTTTGATTCAAAATGTCTTCTAAAATTTTTTTTGTGGGAGAAAATTAAGAAGGGGCAAGATCTACCTATGGAACTTTTGAATTCATTTTTGTTTTTTTCAATTATTTTATAAAAATAAAATAAAACTAGAAAAGTCGATAAAACTCAGGGTTAAAACCCCTCAATACATATTAGGTAAGTAATCTGAAGTGTACCAGAGGTAAGAAAAAATCTGGATTTAGACACTACATTCTTGTATTTAATGAATAATTAGCCACTTTGCTGCACAGAAACTTACAATTATTCCCTTAAAACTTTTTAAAAAGTAAAAACTCACTTGCCGCTACAGTTACAAAACATGAATTTATACCTTCAACAACTACATGTAAAATCCACTATCAAACTCAGGAGGCGAATTTCAGTTCAGTGCTAAACCGCAGACTTCCAGGGTTTTAGTCGCGTGTCTATTTGGCTTTGAAGAGGAGCCCACGTCATCGCTGTGTTACGACCCCCCAAAGCCGCCCGCAGCCCCCCCCGGTGCCTGGTGCCTCTGCCTTTCAGAACAGAGGATATGGGGGAGACGGAAGGGCCAAGAGCTGCCACCTTGAAGGCTTTTCTAGACAGTTTAAAGTAAGTAACACTGGGTTATTTCCCCCGCTTAAAACCATCCACTGACAGAGAAGGGTGGCTTTTAACTAGACCGTCGGCCAAGAAAACTGCTCAACTCAATACCTGGCTTGGAAAAGTCAGAGCTAAAACCCGCATCTTCGAGACATCAAAACCCGAGTCCTCCGTGCACAGCTCCAGGTGACACCACTCCCGAGGAAGCAGTTTCCCAGCACGTCACAAAACAACAACAACGCGGGGCACTCCGACAACTGAAATGGCACCTGACATCTGAGGACTTCCCACGCATTTCACAAAGACAGGACTCCGATTCCAATTCCTTTTTGAAAACAATCTAGTTCCATTACGCTCAACATTCTCATTGAGTGACCTTGAGAACAAACCCCCCAGGTTTGCCGGTGGTCACGGTCAGCACCCGACTGGGAGCGGGGTCCTGTGGACGGACGTGCTCAGGGCCTGGGAGGAGCCACGCGGCCAGAACCCAGCGATTTCCCGCAGGAGCCAGTGCCCAGGAGCCGAGGAGCGGTGCGGCTTCCAAGGCAGAGCGCCGGTGCCTGAGCGTGCGCCGGGCCAGGCTTCCTTCCCAACAACGCAGCCGCACCGTGGTTTCGAAAGGACACTGAGGACTGGACTTGAAAGGCACGGAGGCTGAGACGGGGTCTCCAGAACACGTTCAGTCTGGCACCCCTGGCCTCTGGAGGCCTGGGCACCACCTGCCCCCTGGGTCAGAGGGGCTGCCCTCTCCCACCCCGCAGCATCGTTCCCAGCATCTCCAGAGTCCAGAGGAGCCCTGGGCCCCCCAGTTCCGTCCAGCGGGGCCGGGCAGCCCATCCGCATCGCACCCCCCCCAGCCCGGTAGGTGGTGGTGGGCGGCGAGGGGGCACATTCCTAGCATCAACTCATGGTTCTGAGGACCTTGAAGATTCCGGAAGTACCGAATGAGGTTGGCCTGAACATCGAGCTCCTGGAGACACTTGGAGGGGGGGGGGAGGAGTCAATATTTGGTGTTGTAGCTTTAACTCTGAACTACTTGAGGCCAAGGAAGTTGTAACTAGGCGATCATTCAGCCTCCTCCAACCGCCTAAAGAAGGGGGGTGAGGTGAGGACCCAAGCCTACAGTCACACCACCAAGGGCGTTTAAAGATCTAACGCACCTGAATTTTTCACATCAACCAATAAGACAGAAAAGTATTAACAAAAGCACCAGTAATCTTCAGTTCCCTCATCTTTAATGATCTTTCATGAACGCAAAGATGCTGGGGGAGGCCCACGTCGGGACGCTGGGGACATGAGTGCAGAAAGCAGGTGGGAGATCTGAGTCAACGGCTGACATCACTAAAGCGAGGAGCCGGCCGCCGCGCAGCGGCCCCCGAAAAGCCCTGTATGGGTTTCTGGCTGAAAATGAGGCCACTTCAGCGGAGCCCAGCAACCCCAGAAGCAGGTCAGCAGAGGTAGCGGACGCTCCCCAGTGTCCACACTTCTCAGGGTGGTCTGTGTCTATAGGACAGCACGACTGCAGAATTACACGTTCTTAGACTGCAAAGGACACTTGGTGCTTTCGGAATTAAAGCGCAGCACGCGGCGTTGAAGGCCAGGACTTCCTCGTAATGGCACACCTGGAACCTCTCTGGGCCAAAGTCAAGGTCTGATGAGCGCCCAGAAGAGAGCGGAGCCGCCTCCTCACACCCAGACGCCTGCAACTGCAACACCGCCCAACCGTCCCTCCAGAACTCAGGAGCAAACCAGCGCAAGTGATCGGGAGCAAAAGCTCACCTTCTGAAGACAAGAGAACACGAGGAACCTAAAGAAAAGACGCGAAGGAGCAGGGGGGCGACACTGACCAACCCACAGCAGCGTGCGAGCAGATGAGATTTCTGACAGCAAAGTGGTTCATGACACGTGATGCCGAGCTCTCCCAGGCCAGTCTTCCCGCAGGCTGGCATCCTGGTCCAGGGCGCCAGCAGCAGGAACCCCTACTTCAAGACGCTGCCGCCCTGGACCCTGTGCTCCTTTCAAGCAAAGGGCCTTGGATTTGAACAGAACCTTTTGCTTTCAAACCTTAGCTCACTTTAAAGTATAGCGTGATTAGTAACTCAAGGCTCCCAAGTCAAAGGTCAACGACATCTGCACTGCATTTTGAAACCATGCAGCTACTGAAGTACTATTTGCACAAGAGTCGGTGTTTAAGCACCTTTGTGATTTTACAGAGTGTACAAAAAGGGAGAAGGGAGTAGAAGGAGACACTTTCAACCCATTCATAAGTAAAGCAGAAAAAAAAAGTGCTTCCTTATGTCAAATAGGAAAGTGAAAAGCCAGGACAGTGGGTCGCTTCCAGGTCCCACCACACACGGCCCTGCACCTGAGGATGGTGCAGAAAGGCCCTTGTGTTTCCTTCCTGCTGGCCACTGAGAGTCCTAACATCTCGGAGCCGGGCAGCCCTGAGGAGTCCCTGGTCCACCCTGGACACGCAGAGAGGGAGGAGGGGACTGCCCGTGGGTCACAGTATGGCACACACATTTTCAAGCCAGAACTGAACAGAGAGATGTTCACAATTCAGTTGATTCAGGCAACATTTTGGCTATTTTCAGTGTGGATAGCTACACTTAAAAGCAAACATGAATCTATTGAGAATTCAGAGGTAGCCTTTATCTGCGTTTATTTATTTATTTTTAAACTAAAAGGTATTAGAAACCACCTTCTGTAGTGATATGGCTAAGCCAATACATTCACTTTAGACAATAAAATGGCAAAAGATCCAAAAAAGCACTAAGTGAGGGCACCGAGGTGGCATCGACGCGACACTAACACACACTCAGATGGCTGGTTTGGGTGGAAAAGCTCCTTTGTGTGTCTGATACTGTGTAACCTGATCACAGACAGAACTACACACTGTGGACTGGAGCACACACTTCTCATCTGGCCAAATCACGAGGCCTAAAGGAACAGCCTGCCTTTCAGGTCTGCCTGGCACCTATGGGTTAAGCCACAAATGACAGTTTTGACATAACAGCGACCTCATGGCTTTCAAATGACGGGTGACCAAAGAGAAGCAAGGGAGGCCCTGACTCTCTAGTAACATTGGCCGTTCAGATGCTTCCTATCCAAGCTGTCAAATGCTGGAGGGAGCTAGCAGCAAATGCTTTAGGGAGTCATGGCAAATAATGAGGAATTAAACAGACCAGAAGCATTCAAAGGATTTACAATTAATCCTCTTAGAATTAAATCTCAGACCGCAAGGAGAGAGCACACTCTTCTTCCAATACACTGCAAACTTCCTTCCAGAAAAAGACAGCAACGAGGCTAATCTGTCCTTCATGAATGGTCAACACACACACATACACATGGCTGTAGAGGGGGAAGCGCAGCGGCCAGCCCACACGGCTCTAACACATAATACTGAAAAACGTGGCAGGATCACTAAAACAAAGCAACGCATCGTATTACATCATTTCTGCTATCCTAAATCTATTTACAGTCATTTCAAACAAGTACAGCAGATGCAAAGTTGGACATAATAAAAAGGAAGCTGTCAAAAAATCAGTGCAATTATTTCGAGTTGAAAATTTTCCTTACAAAAGAAGTCAGCATGTGTGTGTAACACGGACAGCCCTATTACGAAGTCACACGTGCACTGTGTCTACACTGAGAAACGTCACAGCAGCCGAAACTGCTGGCACGGCAGCTAGAGAGAATATTCTTGGTTACTTTGGGGGAGGGCTTAAAATACAAAGTATTTGCATTCTGAAAGTGAGGCGTATGAACACTGAGGAAGTTTCTATTCATTGTACATTCCTTTTCTCATGAGCGTGAGAGATGAGTTAAAGAGAGGTCACAGGGAAATTTCTATGGCTTGTCTGGGCCACTGGGATTGTCCACTCTCTGGATTATGTCAACGTCTAAAGCTCCTCCTAATGGAACTGCCTTAGGTGTAGGAAAATGCCCATGAAAAATCCTCTGAACTGCCCAACAGATCAAAGTCCCACTCAAGGACTCCATCCAGATCCTGACGGGTGGCTCCACGAAACAGCCTAGTGCTTCCACGGCGCCAAGCAACGAAGAGAAGCCGCCCCAGCCTTCAGAGGCCTCCTCGAGACAGTCTGGTGTCCCAACTGCACAACGCTTGGCCGGTCTACCCTTAACATATTGTATCAAATATATAATCTGACTGAAAAACTGCCTTGTAAAAATAAAATTTAAGTCACCCTGCAGATCAATGTTAAATTACATTGCTGCGTATATAAGAAAAACAATTCATCCAGAAAAATTACATTTGTGGCTTTCAAAAATAAATCATCCAGCAAACTTGCAGGTAAACATTAGGTAATTTATAAAAGTTGGGGAAAAGAATTTCTATCATATTCATCAGGTACCACATGCACTGGAATATCCGTATCAGCCAAATGAAACCAGAGCAGAAAGGAAACAATAAATAGCAACATTTGCATTTAACAACAATAAAAATAACATACAATATAACATCGACACCCACCCGCCCACAACCCTGCTGCAGGAATTGAACTTCAACTGTCTCTTCGAATGAGCACACGCCGGGGTAAACATCACAACAGCACTGCTTACGGCCAGACTCACACAGCACGGAAATCACTCCACTTCCAACAAGTCCCTCCTGGGGAAGCCAGCGCAGTGGCCAGGGATCGCTCGTGGTTCTAGAGTGCAAACATCCATGCACGGGAGTGTGAGGACACTACCAAAAAGCAACACAATCTTGAAAAGAGAAAGCAGACCCTAAAGTGTAGTATCAAGTGTATATGTGAAGTCTTCTCAAAACAGAAAACCAAAACCAAAATAAAACAATCCCTTGCTAAAAGTATAGGTATGCCCAGCTTTCCAACATGTATCTGAACTAGGAACATCTGAGCTTATTATAATAAGTACACAAACAGCAGGATGGAATCTCAGCAGGGCCAAAGGGCTCTCCTACAAAGCGGCGACTCGAAGCAGCTCCCCCGGGTTTCTTTCATCGCTTAGCCATTAGGGTGAGAGCTTGTCGAACGTAATAGGAAGTGGTGAAGGGATGGGAATATGTTAACTTTTCTTACGGTGAATATTTTAAAATATATTAGGAAGAGTACCAGGATAAGGGTCTAATTGGGAGACCTCTTCTGAAGAGATAAACCCCAGTTTTTCTTTGAAATTAATCCAGATTTCTACTTCATAATTTTCACATTCAGTTTGCTTAAAGCAAGGCACACCTTACTTAGTGGGGTCAGGCAAAGCCGGCGAGTGGACACCTCTGCAATTTGCACAGCCCCGCACAGGCCTCAGGAAACCTGTCAAACGCAGGCAGAGGCCGGAGGTGCCCGGAGCCCTTCTCCGGCGGCCACGAGGTTGCCCTGGGCGGGCGTGACCCACACAGAACGGGCAGGGCCCCTCTTGGCTTCCACGCGAACAGGGCTTGGACTTATTCTACTGCACCTTGAGGTTTTACGCTGTCTCAAAATTTATCCTAATAATGGAGGGGGGGGGATTGGTAGAAATTTGGGAAAACAGTTCTTTACCTGAGAAATTGTAACTACAGCCATTTGAATTCTGAACCATCAGACATGTACAAAGGTATGCAGCTAACCCAGCTGGAGACATTTGCTTTATGAATGCTTTTAAGTAGTAAAAGTTTTATAAAACAAGCGCAGGGCTGTAGCAAGTACCTTTCTCAAAGTACTCTGGCCCTCTAGAAAGAAAACTTCTCCTTCAAAAGGATTTTTCAAAAATTTAGGTCTCATTTTCTGCCAGCCTGTGATCCTGCCCAGTGTATTCGCTTAGAAAACGTTTCCCTGCATTGCTGGGGAGTCCCTCCCTGCTGGGCCCTCAGTGCTTGAGGGAGCACACTCTCCAGAAGGCTCTAGATTAGAGGTTCTCGGACTCCAGGCAGCCCTGGACCCCCAGCTGATGGTGTAAAACGCAGATGCCCAGCCGCCACCCCAGAGGCCACAGCGAGCACAGGAGTCACAGCGTTTTTATGGCCAACGCCCCGACCACCGAGATCCTGCTGCAAGTGGTAGAAACATACCTTCGAGACACACGGTTCTAGATGATCCTAAAAATGACTGAAAACTAATCTAAGTTCAGATTTTAAAAGTGTATTAGTGAAAAGGTTCCCTCCTTAGCTTGAACGCTCCCGGTAACTTAAGCCACGAGTGTACTGGTGTCCTTCCGAACAGGAGAAGGTGCCACTTGCTAACGAAGTGACAGGGAATTGCAACATTTTTAGAGCAGAGGCTTCTGTCATTTAAAAAGACAAAAAAAAATAGATACAGCAAGAAGAGACTAATGCCATTAATAAGACACCCACATGCACACACGCGCGCGCGCACACACGCACGCACACACACACGCACACACGCACGCACACACACACACCACTCTTGAGTATATATTGTCACAAACAATAGTCACCCCTTTGTCGTTGCCGCCAAAATCCAGGCCGAGTGTCCATGACAGCGCTTCCCCGCCCCCGCGGAGCCCTCACACAAGACCGAGGCGGGCGCTGACCCCAGCACGAGGCACCCTGGTTGGGACCCTCACTCCACCACAGTGCCAGAGGTAATGTCAGGCCGGGATGGGAGGGCCGTCAGCAGGGCCAGAGGAAACCTACAGAGCACGAAGCAGCACTAGGGAAAGGCTCATCTCCTTCCTAGAATCTCTGTACTGAACGTGGATTGGATTCTCAGAAAACCGCCTACAAGGACAAAAAGCCCACTGCGCACAAACGGAGCCCTCTGCTGTCAGCCCTGTCGAGCTGTCCACGGTATCATTCTTAGTGCAACGGATTCTAGATTGGCAAACCCACGTCCGGGGCCCAGCACGCAAATCCCAGCAGAAGGGTCTGCCTCTGCTGCTGGCTTCGCCATCAGCCATCCTCCCGAGGGCTGGGCTCCTTCGCGGAACGCGGGCCTCGCAGCCCGCAGAGCGCCACCACCGACAGCCTTCTCTGTGTTTCAGTGCATAGATCCTATGACGCTTGTCTAACAAACCACACGCAGAGAGAAGTGCACGCTGATACGCAGACTCATTCCCAGGAGTGGAAGGATACATACATTCCATTTGTGCTTAATTGGCTGAGCGACACACGGGGATGAGGCGGGGAGGGGAGTGACTGCTGGAAGCACACTCCGTCCTCCTGAGGGTCCAGGCTGCGCGGTCTACACGAGGGGGTGGGCCGCGGGCACTGAGTCAATTGCATACTCCTGTACTTAAGCACTGAGAAACCACAAGGGTGGTCCAGGCTCCAGGCTCCAAAACACTCTTGATATGCTAAACAGATCACAAAAGCACCCCGTAGTCAGTAAAATGAAAAACAGCATCTATCTATCACATTAATACTGCAAACCAGATATATATACTTTTCTCTTACATTAAAGACATAACAGTGAAAAAGGATTGTACTGTATTTATCACCACAGACCCGTATTCTTTAGAAACTTTGGAAAATAAATGTCACAGTCCTATAGGACAAATCTTATGATTAGACTGTCGGCATATTGTCTTTTTTCTTTTTTTAAATAAATTTTTATTAAAATGGCACTTGTCTGCCAATCCCTCTGGACCTATAAATGTTGTAAACACACACGGCCCACCTTCTGCCACCCCTCCTTCCTTCGGGCTGAGTGAAAGGCGGGCAGTGGCAGAACGAGAGACCCCAGGGCGCCTCGCCTGGCCCCTGCCCTCGGATCCCGGACAGCTGGTGGGAGCCGGGTCAGGAGCACACAGGTGTCACTCTGAAATAAACTTTAGTGACAGCATCAGAATGTTCAAGGCTTTAAAACCACAATGTGTTTTATGTTGCTTTCACTCTCACAGAACGTTCACAGCTAGTTTGAGCCCATCAATTTCATATAGAATCATGTGTTAAAAACAAGTAAATCGAACGACCAAATAAATTAAAAATGTTTTAAAGCCCTGAGTTCATAGACTGGTTTTAGGAGATTTTTAGGAAACACGGGACTCTATTTTCATAAGCAGCTTATAAGATTTTGGCAAACCATATTTCCTACGACAATGGGGTCTCATACAGGTCTGCAGTTCAAAATCCAAGTTTGAAATCTGGGACGGAAGGCATTCTGGAAAGTGGAGAATCTACTAAAATCAATGGCGTTTCATGTTCGATGCTGGCTGTCACGGAAGGGCTGGGCATTTGTTGGTCTGAGTGTAGCTGGTCTCATGTGAATCCAACTCGGTACACAATCGTAAACACTAAAGCATGTCAAGCAAAGTACATGGTGCGCAGCGTGTCCTGATGGACCTGGACTGCCTTTGCCAACGCCTGGTGGTCTCGTCCGTTACTCTGCCCGGAGGTATGGCTTCCTTCAGCACTGTGGGGGTGGGGGACAGAGAGAGAGAGAGAGAGAGAGAGAGAGAGAGAGAGAGAGGGAGGGAGGGAGGGAGGGAGGGAGGGAGGGAGGGAGGGAGGGAGAGATAGAGGGATAGGGATAGGGAGGGAGAGAGAGAGAGAGAGAGAGAGCGCAGCCTTTAACGCACCATGAGGCAGCACACTGACAGCTAAGTTAGGACCACGCACCAGCCATCTGGGGAGGCAGCCACACAGCTAACAAATGGCGGTGAAGATGCTAGCGTTTGGGTGTCTGTGTCACGGTCGGCTCCAGCCACTGGGACCCCACTGCTTCCCATTCCAGAAAAGCAGATGCCAAAGCCTGTTGCAGAAACGACCCCAGCCAGGAAGGGCGTGCCACTCACCTATCGTGCTCTTTATCCACCAGGTGGTACCTGGCCCGGAAGGCCACCAGGTGAGCATAGTATGCTGGCGCCGGGATGGACACGGAGCGCGTGCAGCGCACGTAGGTGTGACACAGCTGGTAGGTGAGAATCTGCAGCTCATCGGAAGAGAAACGATTGTCATCCCAAAGCACGTGATAGTGGGAAGGCCTGCTTGTTCCCTAAAAGCAGATCAGAGGGTCAGAGAGGTAAACATGCAAGAGAGAAGTCCAGAACTCACCTGCAAAGGGTGCTGCCGAGAGAAGCTGTGCTTCCACCCTACGGTAGAATCCTTCACAGAGGATACAGTGGGAGGACGTTCAGTGGCAAGAAGGTATTTATATTATCCTACTATGTATCATTATAAACGGGCATCAGAGCCACATATTCTATGACCCCCTACTGGTAAAATAACAGACTATACACACAATTATTTGTGTAGAGAAAACTCATAGGAAAGATATAATACAGAGATGGTTGTTTGGAGGATAATGTCATTTGTACATACTAGGTTTTCTACAATGCTTTATTTATAAAGGCAAGAAGAAATCTCTAATAAGTTACATATTAACGCCTTTAAAATGGGAGTTTGCACATGTATTTATTTTGTGCGGTGTGGAATCTTTCAAAACTGAAGGAGGTGGGGTTGGTCGCCTGGCCCATGCCTGCCGGGGCTCAGGTGCCGGCAGAGCCGCTGCACTGCTCGCCGGGGCACCCATGACCGGTCAGCCAGGAGCGCGCTTGAGGGAAGGGCCTTTCTCTGGCTTCTCCCCACCTGCCTTCCCTGCCACTCAACCCAAGCCAGCCAACAAGCAGGCCCTTCCTGACTCTCTGTCTGTGTTCAGGCCCCCGGAGACTGGTGAGCGGCAGACGCTCTTATCCTCTGATGAAGCACACATTCTGCGCCCCACTTTCAGCATTTAATCGGTGGCTGTCACGGGGGCCTGCGGGCAGTGGGGTATTTTGTATCAGAGGGTGTGCCAAGGACATGGCAACCACAGCAGAGCAGGACCCCTTGAGGCCCATTTTGTCAAAGCACTTAAACGTCTCTAGTGCGAGATTTCCCCCATTAGAAAGTGCCTGTGCAGAAAATGCAGGGAGGCAGGTTTACCCCTTAAACAAACCAGAGGCCCCGGGGCGGGGGGGAGAGGGCTCCACCCACCAGGAGGGAAGCCGGGCTGGCCTGCACAGAAAAAGCGCCCGCCCGACACGGAAGCCATCGCGGGGACAGACGTGCCCGGGAAACACTGCGGAAGCCTCCGTCCTCTCTGAGCCACGATCCTCTTCTTCCTTTTTAACAACCTTTAAAAATGTACACACGGCTCAGCCCTCAGGCTGCACCCTGACAGGCTGCAGGCTGGGTGCAGCCCACGGGCCAGTCTGCCAAGTCCTGTTCTAGAGCCACGGTGACGTGAAGGACGTGCAGGTGTATTTCCCGTGGCAGAAGTACAAAGTTTACGGCAAGCCCTCCAAGTTTAAGTTCAAATCCCTTGGGGATGGATATCTAAGTCCTCACTTATAACTTGAAACACCCAAAAGCCCCTCTGTGGTGAAGCAGGACGGGCACCCAGAGCTAAGTCCCTCCTGTCCCAAGGGGCACAGCCTCGCAGATGCTGGTGGCTCAGCTCTGACAACAGGTGCGCTGGACGTGGCACCTCTGAGGTGGCAGCATCCTCTCAGAATCACTTGTGGCAAAGCTGTGGGTCTCTTCGCCGGGAGGGACAAGGAATGCCACGTGCTGACCTTCCCCGCACACCAGTGCCCGTGCGTGGCGGGCACGCAAGGCTGACCCCGCCGCTCCGTCACCTCTCATACCCCATCCAGCTCGCCGAACTCCAAGCACACAGGGACGCCACTTGTCCCCGCCAGCCTGCCTGGCCCTCACGCTCACTGCTCCTTCTTCCTGGACCTCATCTCGGCTAAAATGGGAACCCACTCCCGGCCCAGCACAGCACCCCAGTGGGTCCTCCATCCGCAACACCTGATGGTTCTCGGCCTCCACGGTTCACTGGTCAACCGCCTGCGTCCCCTTGGGATGGACTGGCGCCCCATCCGTGCTGTTCACCACCACATCCCCAGTGCCCACGGGAGCACCTGGCACAAGGTTTGTGCTCTGCAGGTGTTTGCCGAATGTGTGGACGACACCCCAGAGACACCAACCAAGACTGTGCAAAGTGGACCCTCTGTCCTTACCTGGATGCCAGCATGACTACACAGGTAGAAGTCAAACTCGGTCGGGTGGGTGATTTTTGTGTCCACGGTCGTCCCTGCTGGAATGTTTCCGCTCTTCCCCACCTTCAGCAACACAGGAGCCCATTAGACACGCCCAGGGGACAACAGGGCAAAGCAAGCAGGCAAGCAGGCAAGACGCAGCCGCACTGCCTTCTGCTCTGACGTCTTTAAATTGGCCAATACATTTGCTCAGTGCCATGGCATTAAAATTTAACATATACTAACAACTGAAATCAAATTAATTCCTGTTCTCTTTGGGCTGGGGTTATTTTTCGCCATCTCATAAAGGCCCCTGAGGGAAATGCAGAGTCTTCCCTTCACTGAAGCATGTGCGTGGGCCACGTGAAGGGTCTTCATTATTGTTGAGGCCAAGATGGAAACTGTCACCGACATAACAAATCTAAGACCAGACGACGGACACGTGACAGCCGTCACCTGCCCATGTGCGCCTGCGTGTGCACACACACACACACACACACACACACACACACAATATTCAAGGCAGAAGAGCTAGAAAACCCTGACAGCTGTCAAGAACTTCCCCACTCTACCAGGGGTTCAATCACCACCACCAGGGAGGGCGGGTTGCTCCACCAGAGGCCATCCAAGGAGCTGGGGTGTGGGAGGGACTACAAATTCTACCAAACCACTTAACTCTCAGTTTACACTCTAGCATCGAAAAACCACCAAACATCCAGCTACGCTACTGAAACAGCAAAACTCCCAATCAGTCACGAAGTCACTGATTGATTTTTTTTTTTTTTACTCGTGCAATTTCAAATATACGTACAAAAAAGAGAATCTCCAGTGTAACCCCTCTGCACCTGCAGATGTGTGTGTGTTTTTACTTCTTCTCAACCTTTTTTTATACCTTCAGATTATTTATTTGTGTATTTATTTGTTCATTTATTTATAGCTGCGTTGGGTCTTCGTTGCTGCATGCGGGCTTTCTCTAGTTGCGGCGAGCGGGGGCTACTCTTTGTTGCGGTGCGTGGGCTTCTCACTGCGGTGGCTTCTCTTGTTGCGGAGCACGGGCCCTAGGCATGCAGGCTCAGTAGTTGCGGCGCACGAGCTTAGTTGCTTCGTAGTATGTGGGATCTTCCTGGACCAGGGCTCGAACCCGTGTCCCCTGCATTGGCAGGCAGGATTCTTAACCACTGCACCACCAGGGAAGTCCCAGATTTTTAAAAGAAGTAAAATATTTGAAAAGAGTGCCCACGTTTGCACCCCTCCCACGCTGCGGTCTCAAACCTAGGCTTTATTACTCCTACACATGCTTTATTCTCTGCCACACATTCAGGTCTCCGTTAGCACCATATTGTGTTACTTTGCAGATTTTAAAACTGTAGGGGCTTCCCTGGTGGCGCAGTGGTTAAGAATCCGCCTGCCGATGCAGGGGACATGGGTTTGAGCGCTGGTCTGGGAAGATCCCACATGCCACGGAGCAACGAAGCCCATGTGCCACAACTACTGAGCCTGCACTCTAGAGCCCGCGAGCCACAACTACTGAAGCCCGTGCACCTAGAGCCCGTGCTCTACAACAAAGAGAAGCCACTGCAATGAGAAGCCGGCGCACCACAACGAGGAGTAGCCTCTGCTCACCGCAACTAGAGAAAGCCCATGCGTAGCAACGAAGACCCAGTGCAGCCAAAAATAAATAAGTAAAATAAATACATAAATTTATTAAAAAAACAAAACTGTATACATGTATCCTATGTTTTGCTACTTTCTGTTTTTGCTCTGTATTACAATTTTGAGATGCAGTCATTTGGTAGATATAGTTTATTATTTTTCATTGCTGTACAAGAGCCAATATATAAATACATCACCACCTTTTCTCCTGTTAACAGATTGATTTTTTGCTATTATAAACAATACTGCCAGAATATTCTTACAGAATACATGTCTTCTTGTACACAAGTGTGTGAGCTCCTCCAGGGTAGATCTCTAGAATTGCCAAACAGCGTTCCAAGTTGGTTACCCATTTGTATTCCCATCTGAAGTGTAGGAGAGTCCTCTTCATAATAATGCCTTTACTCTGTGCTAAGTGCTCTGCGTGTTAGCTCCGCGAACCCTCCCAACATCCTCAGAAGGTGGTCCAGGGGGTAGAGGGGCTGACAGCTTGTGGTCACGTAGCCAGGATGCTGAGGGGGTGGATTGGAGCCAGGTTATCCGGCTCCAGACCCTTTGCTCCTCATCACGGCACCCACATCCTTGACATTTGGTATTTATCAGGCTAACCTCATAATGTGAGTCCCCCCGACTTTTCCCATTCTCTGAAATACTTTATACAAGATTATTCTTCGAAGGTCTGGTAAAGCTTGCCTGTAAAAATCTCTGGACTAACTTCATACAATAAGCTAAGTAGTTTCCCCCTTTTTCCTATGCTCTGCCACACTTTAAGGTAATCTATTCCTGAAGCCTTAGTAAAGCTTGCCTGTAAAACTCTCTGAGCCTGATGCCTTTTGGAACAATGACTGGACTATCTTACTCAGCTGATTTTGGTAACTTATGTAATTCTACAAACAAGTGTTTGTTTCTTCTCAGTTTTCCAATGTGTTGTCATGAAGTTGTTATCATTCCATTATGATTCAAATAACACATACTCCCTCTGCAGCCATTGTTGCCCTTCTGTTCCCAACGTAATTACAAGTGTTCTTTTTGTTGAGTCTTGCTGGGTTTATCAATCTTCAGAGAAGTACCTTTTGCTTGCGTTAATATGCTCTATTGCTTCTTCATTTTCTAGTTCACGATTTTCTATTCTGAGAGAGAAAGTGGGGTGCTGGAATAAGCTGACTTTGAGCCCTCCCGACTCCTGGCAAGAGAAGTCTGCAGGCTGAGGTGGCAAGGGGCCTATGCACACCAACTCCTCAGCTTTCCCTTGACCACTGGGACTGACATCCTTCCTGTAGCTTCAGACTTATTCATGGCTCTCTTCCTTGTCTCACAACAAAAGCACCTATGTCTAGACCCTCACCTATGTCTAGACCCTCACCTATGTCTAGACCCTCACCTATGTCTAGACCCTCACCTATGTCTAGACTCTTACCTATGTCTAGACTCTTACCTGTAAATGCCTGCTTTAGTGCACTGCACAAGGTTTGATATGAAATTCTCGTTTTTGTTCATTTCTAATCATTTCACAATTGACTATTCTCTTTACATTTTTAATGCAGTGCTTTCTTTTTTTTTTTAAATAAATACATTTATTTATTTATTTTTGGCTGCACTGGGTCTTTGTTGCTGTGTGTGGGCTTTCTCCAGTTGCAGCAAGCGGGGGCTACTCTTCATTGCAGTGTGAGGGCTTCTCATCGCGGTGGCTTCTCTTGTTGCGGGGCACGGGCTCTAGGCAGGCGGGCTTCAGTAGTTGTGGCACGTGGGCTCAGTTGCTCCGCGGCATGTGGGATCTTCCCGGACCAGTGCTCGAACCCGTGTCCCCTGCATTGGCAGGCAGATTCTTAACCACTGCGCCACCAGGGAAGCCCTGCAGTGGGCTTGAAATCAAAATTTTAAGTTTTCTTACGCTTTTTCCTACGTAACAGAAAATGTGGTTTGGGGACTTCCCTGGTGGCGCAGTGGTTAAGAATCTGCCTGCCAATGCAGGGGACACAGGTTCGAGCCCTGGTCCGGGAAGATCCCACATGCCGTCAAGCAACTAAGCCCATGCACCACAACTACTGAGCCTACACTCTAGAACCCACAAGCCACAACTACTGAGCCCAAGCGCCGCAGCTACTGAAGCCCACGTGCCCTAGAGCCCGTGCACTGCAACTATCGAGCCCACGTGCCCTAGAGCCCGTGCACTGCAACTACTGAGCTCACATGCCACAATTACTGAAGCCTGAGCACTCTAGGGCCCGTGCTCCACAACAAGAGAAGCCACCGCAATGAGAAACCCGCACACCGCAACAAAGAGTAGCCTCCGCTCGCCGCAACTAGAGAAAGCCTGCGCGCAGCAACGAAGACCCAGTGCAGCCCCCCCCCCAAATAAATTATTTTTTTTTAAAAAATGTGGTTTGTAGAATACTGAGGTTTGGCAATCTCCTGAGACCTCTTTTGTGACCTGGGACAACGCCAGCTCCTGTAAGCCCTCAGCGTGAGCTCAGCTGTCACAGGCAGAGTTCTGTCTGTCAGGTCTGGCTCATTCCTTTCTTCCCATTTTCAGTTTCTACTAACTTGTCCCTGTTTCACTTTCTGATGGTGGTCTGTTAAAACAGACCTCTTTGATGGTGTGTTTGTCAATTTCTCCTTAAAATTCTGCCTGTTTTTGCTTTACTTTTTTTCTTTACATATTTTTAGGTCATGGCGTGAGGTACATCCACGTCACAGCTGTTCTGTCTTCTCGGTGATCATGACAAAGTACCCCTTTTCCTCGCTATTGACTCTCAATTGCATTTTGTCTTCCATTTAGGCAAGAAGCATTTTTGGTGCTGTGGTGCCACTGTGGCGTTAGTGGGCTGCACCACGTGGACACTAACGCCCGCTTCCAGCCCCGCTGGCGGACAGTCTGATGGAATGTCCTTCCCTTCTGGGAGGTCTTTTATCTCATGCAGTTACTTTGACGCTGTGCAGTTTTAGGACAATGTGTCTAGGTATGGATTTATTTTTATTTATCCTGTTGGGAACAGGAGAGGCCTTTTAACCTAAGGGTTCTGATCTTTCTCCAACTGTGGACAATTCTCAGTAGTTACCACTACAAGTCTTAAGTCTCCTGCATGCTCGTGGTTCTTGTTCTGGAGCAGCCAGGAGAGGGATGAGGAGCTTGGACACCGCTGTCTGTCAGTGTTCTCCAGACCAGACCCCTGAGTGAGCTCCCCAGGCCCTCTTCCAGCACTCCAACCACCCCGTGGGCTCCCCACTTTACTGCATTCTCCCGCGTTCTTTACACTATGCTGTCTATGACCATGGTTGCTAACTGGCCCTGAAACCTCACCTTTGGTAATTTCCTTATCGGATAAATGACATCTGCCTGGACCTATCCTGGACCTGTGGGGTTTGCAGGTTCAAACTTCTCACCAAACTGAGGAGAGCCCTTCTCCAACGTCTCAGGCTGCGTCGCCACGAAGGGCCGGGTCTCCCAAGAGCCTGGGAGGTGGTGCAGGGCGTGAGACCCGTGTCCCTCGAGGCTGCACAGCCCAGGGTCGAGGACACTCACCCGCTCGTTCTTGTCGGTGCAGAACAGCCGAGTGTGGTGCCTCTTCTGGACCACTATGAACGTGATCCCCGGCTGGTAGTCTTTTTCTAGCTTAATGCATGCCTCTCGGATAGCCAGTAACTCGTGGTGAAGAAC
Source organism: Stenella coeruleoalba (assembly GCF_951394435.1). Classification (NCBI taxonomy): domain Eukaryota; kingdom Metazoa; phylum Chordata; class Mammalia; order Artiodactyla; family Delphinidae; genus Stenella; species Stenella coeruleoalba. The sequence goes on along the minus strand of NC_137163.1, from coordinate 3,033,252 downwards.
CTATGGAAAGAAAGAAGAACACTTTTTTTTTTTCTTCGCGGTACGCGGGCCTCTCACTGTCATGGTCTCTCCCGTTGCGGAGCACAGGCTCCGGACGCGCAGGCTCAGCGGCCGTGGCTCACGGGCGCTCCGCGGCATGTGGGATCTTCCCGGACCGGGGCACGAATCCGCGTCCCCTGCGTTGGCAGGCGGACTCTCAACCACTGCGCCACCAGGGGAGCCCAAGGAGAACACTTTTGAGGATCATTATTATGTTTTCAGGCCTCTCGCTATCTTGGAATGAATCCCTTAATCGTGTGTATGTTTGATACATGTTTACGTTAAGGCTTGTAGTTCCACTAGCTTGCTGTTACCTGTGTGATTCTGTCTCTCTGAGCCTGTTTCTTCAATAATATCATGGAGCAAACGATACCCAGGTTTCGTGGTTAAATGTTTTAGGTTAGATAACGGAGAAACAGGCTGAGCGCAGGCTCTGGAATGTTCTAAGTGCTACCACCCACCGTGGACATGAGGCACTGTGGGAAACACACACATGAACAAATCAATCCAACAGCTTGTTTTTGGATTGGAGAAGATGGAGAGAATCTAGTAAAAAACAAAACAAAACAAAACAAAAAAACCCAAAAACCCACTGGCTTAGGAGCTGGACCTGAGGTCAAATCCTAGCTCTACCACTAAGCAACCGTTTGGCTCTGGAAAGCCATGCACCCTGTCTGATCCCCAGTTTTTTCAGTTTTAAAATGGGAACATCCCACCTTGCAAGCTTGCAGTGAAGACTAAAGTCACCTGCGAAGCGCCAGGAGTTAGGGTACAAGGATGCTGGCACTGTCTCTGCTCCCCCACCTGTGGCAGAGATGAACAGGCACACAGCCCGGCACGGGGGCTGATGGCTGCTACAGGGACCACACACCTCAGGTTTCAGCAACTGCCCTTGTCAAATATTGTGCTGCGATGTGTCTCAAAAATATGTCTTGGGTTCTGGGTCCAGAAACCCCATTGTGGTGATTCTGTAAGATGTGGAGTGCATTCACCGAGAGAGAAAACGGAGGATGACACAAACCCTCTTCTGTAGTAAGAATGCCCATGACAGAGGGTGAACGGGTGCTCAGAAGAGGGGAGAACATCTCCCAACGGAGGGAACCAGACGGTTTTGTATAAGAGGGGCTTCGAGGCCGGCTGGCACAAGCTGGATCTGGACCCGAGAGGCGGCACAGGAACCCCAACCCAGGTTCCCACAGAAGCTCTGAATCAGGGGCCCTGGCCAAGAGCTACCAGACGGTCAAGGAACCTCAAGCCACCCCCCTCGCCCGCTGTGGCCTCAGCTGCTCCTACTTTGGACCAGGAAGGCACTGGCACCCGTGCCTGGTCACGTGCCACCCCACCTGCCTAGCAGGGTGGCCTGGGGCCTTGGGACACACTGGAGTGCCTCTTAGGATGTCTTTCTGTCTGGGTGGGTCTCCTGCAGCATCGGATACTTCTGCCTTCCCCGCTACTGTCTCTCGACGAAGCGTGCACTGGAGACGCGGCAGGGGTGGAGGTGGCATTAGCCCTGGCCAAGCATGGACACACGCAGGGCATCAACCCCCGAGTTCCAGGGTCAGATGGATCCGCCGCTGCCCACACTCCCCTCGACTTGGAGGTGCTGCGGGTGCTTTCACCTGGAGCACAGCAACACACCCCCTTTGGTCCTCACCTGCCCCTCCTCCAGTGACCCGGTGTCCAAGAGGCTCCCCTGCCTTCCAGACACTTCCTCAAGGTGATGCCCCACACGCCACCTAAGGTGCCGCCTCTCCCTCCACGTCCAAACAGTGGCTGCGTCCTACTGACTATTTCCAAAGGGCTCCCACCTACCCTCCGCCCGGCCACTTTCCTCACCCTGCTCTGCGCTCTCCTCACTCCGGCCCGCCCCCTCCTTTGCAGACAGAGGTGACCCCCAAGCCACAGTGGTGTCCCTGCCCCACAGAGACCCCCCACAGCCTACAAGGCAAAACCTGGAGCCGGGAAGGGCCCCTGGCTGGCGTGTTCTGGACCGGGTCCGCCTGGACAGGCCTCTCCGCCCCACCTGCAGCAGACCCCTGACAACCCCAAGTCCATCACTACCGCCCATACGGGGACCAGTAAACCCGGGGGCAAAACAAAACCCACCCCACCGTCTTCATTAGCGAACCCAAGGAGCCGTCCTGCCGAGAAACAGGGGAGTTTAAGACACCGAGAAGAGGGCAGGGAAAACGCGGGGGAGACGGCCGACCTGCTGGAACTGCCCCTCGGAGACACCGTCTCGGTAGAAGATGATGCGGGTGGGCTTGAAGCGTGTGGACTTGTAGAACTGGATGAGAAGCTCGCGCACCATGGCCGCCAGGTCCTGGATGATCTCCTGCCGGTGCTGCTGGACGCGCACGGTGGCGCAGTAGCGGTTCGGGTGGGCGTCCATGCTGCCCACGACCTGCGGGGCAACACGGGTCAGCAGGAGCCCCGAGGGCCCCCGCTCTAGGGGTGAAGGGGGTCCAGGAGAGGGCTCGTCACATGCAAACCCACCACCTTTACTATTCTTCTGAATGCGTCGCTGTAGCGCTTATAAACGTGTTCCAAAGAGTAAAGGTTTTCCCGAGGGACCTAATAAGAAAATCAACAATTGTTCTGAACCCCTAATTCTGCTTGTGATTAGATGTGGCTGAATTACATCAGCCCAGAGAAGGTACCTGGCGACAGTGACAGTGACAGTGTTCCTAATTCCTTCAAGCACACTGTTTTCCCAAAGCCATGTGCACCTCTACACACGACACTCCTAGATTCCGACCCCAAGAGTGACGGGTGTCCCAAAGGCAAGCTGGCCTGAAACCAATCGCCCGCAGGTGCCGCCCAGAGGGAACCAGACAGCGAGTGCCAGGGACATGACCCCACGGGGCCACCCTGCTGCACTGTTCATGCTGCTCAGACAAGGAAAGGGCCAAGAAGCATGGAGATGCCGATCACGCAGGAACACAGACCAACGGGACCCGGCAGGAGGTGATACTCACGGCGGCGATGGACGGCTTCTTCCCATCCCCGGCAGGGGGGTGTGTGACATCCGCCCCCAGAAAGATGACGGGCTGCTGGAACACCGGAGGCCTGTGAGGGGATGCGGGAGCGTCAGAGGCCAAGGCTCGGGGACACTGCCCGGACCTCTCAGGGTACTGGCACCAGCGTTACTTTGTGTGCTAAGGGTACTGTGGCCGTGTCTGTAAGGACTCCTTATCTTTCAGTCACATGTACAGAAACCTTACGGGTGAAAAGATGCTTGGTGTGAGATCTGCTTCAGAATAAGGCGGTGGGGGAGAGGGTGTAGGTGGAGTGTAGACTGAATGAGAGGGCTGAGGTGCTGACAGCTGCTGTGGCTGGGCTCAGGGACATGAGGGTTCTACCCACGTAGACGGCTGAAAATTCCAAGACAATTATACATACAAAGAGTCCCACGGTTTGTTACCCAACCCTGGACCTGCAGCCGCGCTGCAGGGTGCCCAGGAGCACCCTTGTTCTCTACCCGTTAGAGGCCAGCCCCCGTCCCGACACCCCTACATCTCCTCCAGACATGACCACACACTCCCAGGGCTGCGACACCGCCCCAGGTGAGAAGTACTGCTCTAAGCTCTCTCCCTGGGTCTTCTAAGCGCCGGCTGCACCCCAGCGGTCACGACCCTGAAGCGCCAGCGTTGGGGGCACGGCTCTCGAGCCGGCCGGCGGGTCCCAGTCTCACTGGCTGTGCGCCCTGGAGCTTCCTCTCTCTGTGCCTCACTCGCCTCTTTTCCCTGACGGCCTGTGCTCTCCCGCCCACCCTGCGCCTGCCCCCCACCCCCACCCCCACCCCCACCCCGTGGCTCTTCCCTGCTGCCCCCTCCCCCAATCCTGGATGGGTCCCGGGAGCATCGCAGCACAACACATGCAGTTATGACTCACACCTTACACCAGCAGAACCACACCTGCCTCCGGACTCCACTCTCTTCCCACAGCTCCCTCACTTCCCTTGCTCGCCTTGTGGCAAAGCTCCCGGAATTAGCCGATCCCTTTACTGCCTCCCAAGCAGGCCTCGTGCTGCCATGGCAACGAGACTCCTCTTTGCAAGGTCACCGACGACCTGCACACGTCCCCCAGTCCCATGGTGGAGCCTCGGACCTCATCGCACTTGGCCGGTTGGCACCGAGTGACACGGCCACGCACTGGCTCTTCCCCCGACCCCACCAGGCCCCAGTGCTGCCTTTCCAACCCCGGACTCCCCAGGCCGAGGGCTTGGATGTCCTTCCTATCTACACCCTGCCCTGGGGCTTCTCTCCAGCCTAGAGGCCTTAAATACCACCTCCACGTGAGGATTCCTGAACAAACCCCACCAACACCAGGCCTCTGTTTCCCCTCCCCCCCCCCCACCCCCAGTGTCTCCCCTGGGAGGCTGACGCACAGCCCAGCTTCCTCATCCACTGCTGCCTAACCGCCCCAGAGGCGCAGGCTCGGACTCACTCTCGAGTCTCCTCTTCCATTCAGACCATCCCGCCCCAGCCGTGCCCCAGCACCTCTCCTGGGACAACGCAGGAGGGCCCGGTCCCCACTCCACCCGGAGCTGGAGTCGCCTTTTAGAACGAGGTCACCGGAGCTACACCTCCACTCGTGAACCTCCCTCCCATGGATGCGCTCCCCCGGAGGGAGGGCCAGGCCCCCCAGCAGCCCTCTGCCCCTCAGTCTCTCAGTGGAACACCTGCCGCACTCCTGGCAGGCTGTACCACAGGGCCCTTGCATGGCCTGTGCCCTCTGGACTGCTCTCCTCCCAGGCGCCCACGTGATCCCGCCCCCTCCAGTGGCTGCAGTCTCCCCTGTGAAACCCTCACCCTTCTGAGCTCCTGTCCCTTCCGCTGTGTCACTGTTGCTCACCTGGGAAGTGCGTTTCTGGACCCTCCCACCGGGGCCTGCGCTGGAAGCCTAGGGCTTCTGCACACAGTAGGCGCTCAATAAACACAGAACCTGCCGCTGAGTGAACTGAGCGAGTCCAACGACCCCTCGTGGCAGAGCCACCCCCGCTCAGGGCAGCCACCACATCTCACGTGTGGGACCCCCGGCCCTGGACGGGGTAAGAAGTCCCTTCTCCTCGGGCCCCTGCACCCAGTCCTCAGTGGCCTGCAGATGGCCCTGGTCCCCTGGACCGAGAGTATCCGAGACCCGCGTCCTACTCGCTTCCTTCACCCCACTGTCCAGGGAAGCGGACGCCGGCCCCGGCGGGGCCCCACCCCCACCCCCAGCTGGGGAGTCGCGCACCAGCTGCCCCGCGCACACGCGGCGGAAGGCCGGCCTCACCTCCCCTGGGGCAGCAGGATGTTGTTCACGCCGCCCAGTTTGACGTTGATCTTCAGGCAGAGATTGGACAGGGTCTGCGGCGTGGTCCTCTGCACGTTCTTCATCTGCACACACTGCGTGGCCATCCCCAGCACCGTGTCTCCTACACGCTTGACCTCGGCTGCGGAGGGAACGGTGCGCTCAGGACGGCTCCCCTGGCGCCTCCCCTCCGCCCGCCCCACGTGCAGCCAAGCCCGTGGAAGAAGGGGTCAGAGCCCGGGTTCCAGCTCTGCTCCACGCCGCCCAGGCCTGTGCTAGCTGCGGGGCGTGTGTCCCGCTCACTCAGAGGCCGGGCGGGTGCAGCCCAGTCCTGTCAGGAGCGTTTCTGCGACTGATCCAGGCCTGCAGGGCGGTGCGGGCAGAGCCAGGCTGGAAGACAGGGCTTGCATTCCGAAGGCCACCCTCCGTCACGGTGCTCAGGATTGCAAGCAAGCCAATGCCCGAGTCGTTAAAAATATAAACACTGGCATCCTCACACCCTCGGCAAACGCAGATCCGACATCCAAGACCTCTCTGGGCCCACACCCCCTCTACTCCCGGGTTCTTTCGTGAAGCAACTGGTCAGCCGCTCCCTGGGCGGGCCTGGGAGAAGATGCGTGCGTAGCATGGGAATTCTGAGGGCTTTCTCTTTCCTCCTTTCCCTGGACACGGAGCAAGTGCTCCGTCGCTGCCCGGACGGGGGATCCAGTCAGCGACACCGACACACCTGTTCCCTTTGCCCTGGGGCACCCACACACCTCCCGTGCTGGGGCCTCTGGTCCCCAGAGGGCTTCCGGCAGACGCACCCGGCACCCACCTCCCCATGCCGCCGCCACCTGTCTACACCACCAGTGCCCCAGAGCTTCCCAACCCAGGGCCTGGGACTCCATCACAGGGGCCTGGTAACTTTCAGCCATGTGAAAGTGCAACCGCCCTTCTGGCAGAAAGGACTCTGATCAGCTTCCAGAGGATTCTGAGGCGGGCACAGCTCACAAGTGGAGAAGTGAGTCCCAGGCCGGAGCTGAGGACGGCGCCCCGAGTGGGTGACTGCGTGTGCGCCGCCTGGCTGCTCCTCCATCCAGCTGACGTCTGCGTCGGGCGGCGCAGTAGGTAACCGCACACGTGTCGAGTCCTGTGCCACCGCAGGACGCCGGCCTCCGGGAACCGCGGCCCCGGACAAGACTACCAAGGGCGGCCCTGGGCACGTGCGCGGCCGCAATCAGAAGCCACCCGGTCTTTCCTAGCTCTCGAGTGAGCCAGAGACAGGCAGCTCCTCGGTGCGGCAGAGACACGGAGGGCTGAGGCGGCACCGCACACCCACAGCGCCACCGGCAGCGGCCAGAGGCCGTGCGCGCGCCGAGGCCTACCGTAGACGGGGGTTTTTCCGGGCAGGATGACCACCACCAGCTGCAGGCCGGCGTACGTGTTCTTCAGGTGCCTGAACATGGGCTCCACGCTATCTGCGCCCTGGGCGTATTTACAGAAGCACGGCTGGCCCTGGATCGGCATTCCTGCGTCTCTCGAGATCTTTCTGAGCTGCTCCGTGAAGGACCTGAAGGAGGAGGAGGTTCGTTACGTGAGCACCGAGAGCGCCGATGATTCCGACCAACCGGAAGCCCTGGGGAAAGGGCACAGTCCTAACAGCTCCAGACCCCAAACCGTCTTCGTCGGATCCAAATCCGAGCTGAAGCCCTGGACAAGGCCGTTTCAACATGGTAACAAACAAAGGCGGCCGTTCGTGCTAACCGTGCAGGTTACTGTAAAGTCACGATGACACAGGAGACTTCAAGTCGGGGCCACGCTGCCCCCTCACCGGCTGTGACACTCCCAGGGCAGCGACAAGTGCTGTCCTTTGAAAGCCGTGTGTGAGCAGCTGCCGCCCACTTTCCTGCGGATGCCGAGCGTTGTCAGGGTGAGGAAAACTGTGAGCTGACTGTCCCCTTGGATTTCCCCCCAGTTATTCCTGTGTGTGCAACTTGGACTCGGATGACATAATCACGGGAGAAAACCAAACAGCCCCCAGTTAGAGTAGCACCGACAGCTGCGGCCGACAGGCCCTGTGAAATCACAGGCGGGGCTGGGGCGACAGAGCCACGGCTCCTATTTTAAGCTCAGGAATAGAAACACCACCGCCTTTTACCATAAAGTCAGGACACTCCGACCCGCTGCAGCCAGTTAGCGCTTGACCTCCAGTGCACACCCACGCCCACACGTGCACGTACCCTGGGGCCATCTGGCTCCAGGAAAAGTGAAATGGGGGCCATGGACAGGACACGGAGAGGGGAGGCACCCCGAGGTCGGACTCTAACGCACTCTGTCCCCCGACATCCCGCGCTCCCAGCTTCTCCGCTGGTGGCGTGGAGGAGTGGCCCCGCCCCTCCCCAGAGTCCTGAGAGCCACAGCTCTCTGGAGCCACTCTCTGCTGCAACGCCCACTGCTACCTTACCCCGCTTTGCAGGCCCCCTGCTCCCACCCCAGGGAGGCAGGAGACAAAAGCCCTCCTCTCCCTGCTGGGCAACCCTGCTTCCACCCCAGGGAGGCAGGAGACAAAAGCCCTCCTCTCCCTGCTGGGCGCCCCTGCTCCCACCCCAGGGAGGCAGGAGACAAAAGCCCTCCTCTCCCTGCTGGGCGCCCCCTGCTCCCACCCCAGGGAGGCAGGAGACAAAAGCCCTCCCCTCCCTGCTGGGCGCCCCTTCTCCCACCCCAGGGAGGCAGGAGACAAAAGCCCTCCTCTCCCTGCTGGGCGCCCCCTGCTCCCACCCCAGGGAGGCAGGAGACAAAAGCCCTCCTCTCCCTGCTGGGTCTGTTTGGCACAGAAGCGTGAGCATGTTTATGGGGCCGCTTTCAAAGGGTCTGACACTGGGCCCGGCTGGGCTGAGACAATCTCCTCCCTTGCCTCCACTTTGCACACTTACTCTTCACTTGCTGTTTTGTTTCTTACAGAACCTGCCCCACCTCTTCACACTCGCTCCAACAGCGAGTCTGAGAAGCAAAGCAGCACCGGGGTCCCCCACTTCCCGGCCCGGCCACCCCAGGCAGTGCCCTTCCACGGGGAAAGGCTGCCAACCCCTGCCCTCCAAACGGAGCCCACGACCTGCCCAGCCTGACGCAGCGGGCCTTCCCCGTGGCCCCTCCCCCCACCCCTGGGGGCCTTACTTGAGGTGCACCTCCGTGCATTGCCGCTGGGGGGCGAAGCACGCAATGGCCCACACCTTGATCTCAATGCCCGTGTGGAACTGCTTGTTCCTCATGTCCCAGACGCCCTGGACAGGGGTGGCAATCGCTTTATTCTGCAAACGGCGAGAAGTTTAGAGTAAGAAGAAAACGGAAAACATATTCCTCTGACCTTGGATTTTGTTACTGTCCCTACTGCTGTTGGTCCCCTGACCAGATGGCAGCTCCTGAGGCTGAGAAGGGAACCTTTGCGTAGACTCCCCATCTCTGAGCCGCCTGGCACCGCAGGGGTCCCACAGGTGTGTGCAGGATGGATGGATGGATGGACGGACAGAGGATGGATGGAGGGGTGAGAGGTGGAGGGAGGATGGAGGGATGAAGAAGTAGATTGTGGGGAGCAGGGGGGTGCCCGGAAGGCTGAGCAGGGAGGGCCCAGAGCTCCATCCAATGTCACGGGTCGCCTGGAGGAAAAGAAGTGCTTCACGACGTTACGGGAAGGCTTCTTGTCTTATAAACAGGCTTCCGTTCATTCTACCTCATCCGTTATCAGCGGGGCAGCCAGGGAAGGAAGGGAAGGGAAGGGAAGGGAAGCAAGGTGTTTCTTCCCAGTCCTGTGCCCGGAGCAGACAGGCCAGCTAGGACCGAGCCCACCGCTTCCCCGGCTCCACGCGCCGCTGCCTGCAGTTGTGTAAGCCATTCCCATTTCGGAAGGAAAACAACAGCAGATGACGCATCCACTTAATTGTGTCATCTCTCAACCAGAAACGACCAGGTCTCAACACTCACTGAAGGAATCTCTGAACTGCCTTCAAGTGATTCTGGAGCACAAGGGACAGTCAGGAAGGGACGCTGTGACTGGAGCTGTGCTGGCTGGACCCTTGTGTGCCCTACAGAGAAAGCGCGAGTCCCACAGGCTGGGCCTGAGTCAGAGAGAAGGCTTTGGCACTGGCCTCCTTTTTTAGCCAGGGCCGGGTGGAGGGGGCAGAGCTGCCATCCCAGGCCAGCGGGCAGCAGGCCCTGAAGGACAGGGCTGTGTCTGAGTTGCTGTCATTTACTCTGCAAAAGTGTTTTTTAATGAAAAACACTTTTTTCCTACTAAAATAATATAAGCATATTGTAAAAATCAAATATTACACAAATGAATGTTTTTGTTTCCTGTATTTTCTAAACCACTACCCAGCTCCTGCGAGCCTCCTTCTATAAGACAGAGCCACCACCAAGTGTAGTGTTCCAGACTCAGTAAGTAAACACACACACACACGCACGCACGCACGCACGCACAGTTTACACTGCAGTGCACTCGTACTATCGGAGCGCTTCTCAGCCTCAGCCCTGCAGTGGGCGCGTGGCTGGCGGGCTGCTGTGTGGCAGTCCTGTGCGCTGGAGGCTGCCAGCAGCTGCTGCCCATCAGATTCCAGTCCAGACGTTGCCGGAAGTCCCTGGGGGACATTTAATGTTTTGTCTAACAGGACAATGGGTAGGGCAGGTGATGAGAAGTGTTCGCTCCCATTACAATGTTTAAAACATCTGGAAAAATTCATTCATTTAGAAGCATTTAAAGTTTGGATCCTTACAATTCTAACATTCTTGCAAGGTTAGACTACAAGAGCTGCTTTGTTTTCCAGATGACTCCTGTCTTGACTAAAAGCTGGAAAGACGCTGGATATGCAATCTTGGGTTCACTATGTAAGTCTCACTACCTCGGGCATCTCCTCACTGACCTGTGAAAGGGAATCCACCTCTCCCTCCTAGGGCCACAGGGAGGGTTAAGAAGGTGCTGTGTCTGCAGCGTCTGAGCTCCCAGGTGCACAAGTGGGCTGAGAAGGAGCCAGGAGGCCTTGCTCAGAAGGCACCCTGCAGAGAACGAGGAGCAGCCCCCATGCCCACTGGCTAGGGTGGGGCTCCCCCCACAAAGGAATACCACGCAACGCAACGGTCAAAACGACAAGCCAGAGGTCACACACATTCCAAGATCTCCATGGGATCGAAGAGAAAATATTAAGTAAAAAAAGGCAAGGCACAAACGTGTACTTAATATGCAGCTATCTGCACAAGAAGGGGTGAAAAAAATATGTGAATAATCCCTGGAGCGATTTTACAAGGAGAATTGCCTCCTGGGAAAGTAACCAGGATCTGGGGAGAAAGAGATTTTTCTCCCTATAATTCTTTGTATCTTTTGAACTTTGAAACACTTAAAAAAATAGAACTTATATTTTAAAATAAGAAAGGAAAAAGTCCTGCAAACAAAACTGAAGGGGGGCTTCCCTGGTGGCGCAGTGGTTGAGAGTCCGCCTGCCGATGCAGGGGACACGGGTTCGTGCCCCGGTCCGGGAAGATCCCACATGCCGCGGAGTGGCTGGGCCCGTGAGCCATGGCCGCTGAGCCTGCGCGTCTGGAGCCTGTGCTCCGCAACGGGAGAGGCCACAACAGTGAGAGGCCCGCGTACCGCAAAAAAAAAGAAAAACAAACTGAAGGGACTTCCCTGGTGGTGCAGTGGTTAAGAATCCTCCTGCCAATGCAGGGGACACGGGTTCGAGCCCCGGTCCGGGAAGATCCCACATGCCGCAGAGCAACTAAGCCCGTGCGCCACGACTACTGAGCCTGCGCTCTAGAGCCCGCGAGCCACAACTACTGAAGCCTGCATGCTCTAGGGCCTGCATGCCGCAACTACTGAGCCCGCATGCTGCAACTACTGAAGCCCATGTGCCTAGAGCCCGTGCTCTGCAACAAGAGAAGCCACCGCAATGAGAAGCCTGTGCACCGCAATGAAGAGTAGCCCCCGCTCGCCGCAACTAGAGAAAGCCCGCGCGCAGCAACGAAGAGCCAACGCAGCCGAAAAAACAAAACAAAAAAACAAAACTAAAGCTTGCCAGAGGCGCTGAGGACTGGAGTCCCACCCCATCAGGTAAAAAGGTGTCAAGTCATGTAGAACACAGGCTCCCACAGGTGCTCACTGACCCACAAAAGCCATGACCTTTGTTCTCGTTCTCTCTCTCTCTCTCTCTCTCACTCTCTATCGTGTGCGTGCGCTCGCTCGCTCTTTTTCTTGGCTTGTAGGACCTTAGTTCCCTGACCAGGGATTGAACCCAGGCCCCGGCAGTAAAAGCGCCAAGCCCTAACCACTGGACGGCCAGGGGATTCCCAAAGCTGTGACCCTGGAAGCTGAGCCCCACCACCTGCGCTGCAGCTACAGGGGAGGTGCCAGGAGGAAAGGAGAGAAGAACTTCTCGTGAGTTCTAAGGGGCTCAAGGGTCAGGACCGTACTGACCAGAACCAGAGGTCAAATGGGCAAGAACCAACAGACAGAACTGTGCCCGTGACTAAACTGACGTACTTGCTCCCACATACCTCCAAAACAACAGTTAGAAAGCAGAAAAGCGGCACGAACTTCTGGAGAGCAACTCGTCACTGGCAGAGTACCCATCATACAAAGAATGATGCTTTTAAAATTTTGATGAGATAATAAAGTTTACCTTTTGAAAAGAAAAGGGGTGATTCAGAAAACTTTAAAAGGGTTAAGGAAACCAGTCCTTTACGAAGGCCCATGGCTGTTACAGGTTCACACTGGGTCAGGAAGAATCCTTTACCTTGACCATGGTCTACACCTGAGGATGTGTGCGTGTGGGTCAGGTGCTGCCGCTCCAACATCGACGTTCAGACGCACACTCCCAACACCCACAAACAGCCCACCCGGCCGTCCACCTACCCGGCCCCCGTAGAGGATGGAGGGCGGCTGGAGGACCCGCCCGGTCACGTCGGTCATCTCGTCTCTGACCATGATTCCAAACTCACGGACATACGGGTCTGTGTTAAAGCTGGCACTTCGCATCTTGAAAAGGGAAGAAGGAAAGGCACAGAGTCGGGTGGACTTCGCTTCCTTCCAGAAGCCCAGTCTGTCCAAAGCATCGGGGGGCCTTGCCCTGGGCACCCTGAGCTGGCGTCCCCAGGGTGTCCCCACCCGAGGATGTGACGCTCACCAATTTGCTAATCTCTTCCTGCCGATCGGGGGCTGACCTGGCAGTCGCTCTGATCATGGTTGAGGTCTGATTGTCGGTCAGCTTTTTTATACATCTCTGTCCCGCCACTATGTTACAGACCTATGAAGAAACGCAAGAACCGGGTGTCAGCAGCGGGCTGGGAAGCGGGCACGGGTCTGAGGCCAAGCGCGAGAGCTGGCGCCCAGCTCTGCCCGTGACACACCTGTTCCTCACGGGTGAGCTGTGAGGCGCCACACAGACGCCAGTGTGGAGGCTGTTCCTGAGACCCACTAGAAACCGCACACGGGCGGAGGCCCTCCGGCCAAAGGCAGAAACCACCCGAGGAGACCCAGCACAACAGAAGCGCGAGCCGGGAACCGCGCCGCTGAAAGCAGCACCACCCAGCAGCGGGCTGGGGTTGGCCTGTGTCCTCACCCTGGGTTGTGCGGACCCCCGTCCTCAGACACCGGGCTGTAGTACAGAGCTGCGGGGGATGGGAAGGAAGTCTGCCTCCTGCACCCAGCACAGGCAAAACCAAACCAAGGGCCAGGTGTTCCAGTAACTGGACAAATACCGAGAATTTAAAACACTACCAGAAAAGACTTAAAAACTTGTGTCCTAGTTTCAGCATTTGATCTTTTCCCAGGCAAGGATTTTTCAAACCAGAAGTGATTCCTGAGCACGTTTTACTGGGTGCCAGGGGCCTGCTGGGCACACACGTATGGTCTCGACCTTCACACGAATTCTGTAAGTTACCAAACCCATCTTATTAGTGCAGAAACTGAGGCTGGACCACATCTGTTAACCTGTCCCAGGTCCCCCAGTGGCAGGAATAACAAGGTTTGGGCCCGGGGTGCCAGCGGGACCCCTGCCCCGGAAGTTCTCCTCCCAGCCCACAGAGATGGAGGGAGGGGGACTTGCCTCTAGGGGAAGGTAGGTGTGTTTCTGCTCCTGTCCGACTTGTAAACATGGGAGGTGAGGGTAGCGCAGAACCAGCTTGTGCCTATCCTTAAAGTACTGGGCCACCGTGCACTCCACCGTCTGCCCGCTCTCCTGCTGCAGCGGGAACCTGGGGAAGAAAGAGGCGGCTCAGCCCCGGAGCTTCCCAGGCCCCCAGGGGATGGGTGACCAAGACCCACGTGCCCGCTCACACAGGGATGCTTTGTGGGTCTGCCTTCTTAGGGCTGAAGAAGGTGGAGGGTGATTCAAAGCACCTCTCTGGGGGTCAAAACCAAATCATGCCCTCTGGCTTATCTGAACATTCCCAAGTCCCTAAACTTTCGTTTTATCTCTGGAGTCGGGAAGTGAAAAGCACCCGCACAATATGCAATATGCAATATGCAATACATATTACAATATGCAACAATCACAAACGACGCATACACCTGGAGTACACGGAAAGGACTCAGGGCAAACGACGCATACACCTGGAGTACACGGAAAGGACTCAGGGCAAACGACGCATACATCTGGAGTACACGGAAAGGACTCAGGGCAAACGACGCATACACCTGGAGTACACGGAAAGGACTCAGGGCAAACGACACATACATCTGGAGTACACGGAAAGGACTCAGGACAAACGACGCATACACCTGGAGTACACGGAAAGGACTCAGGGCAAACGAAGACAAATCCAGAAAGAACAGCCTGTGCACGTTCCAGCTGACCTCGCACTGACTCTGAAAGTCGGTTACCGGCTGAGCGCTCCAAGTGTCCGCCCCAGAAAACCTGAGGCCTTCCAGAACAGGACAGTGAAAGGGACAAGCTGGGGCTGCTCAGGCCTCCGCAGCCACATGTGGTGGGCTGAGGCAGGAGAGGCCCACTTGCAGGGGCGGGAGAGCACAGTGGCATCCTGCACTCACGGGGGGGGGGCAGCCCCCATGCAGGATGGGGCCGAGGGCGCTGGGCACAGGGGTAGGGGACCTCTGCCGACTCCTTCGCTCTGCCCGGTGGGAGGAGGTCATGGGGACAAAGACACAGGCTCATCTTGCCCCCCCACTGCTGCACAGGACCCTGGGCGTCTTGGTATAACCAGTACCCAGAGACACACCAGGCACTTCCCACGGAGCGACCGCGAGAGAAACTAACGAGTCCTCACTGGACCCAGGAGGCCTCAAGGTGGGGTGAGGGGGCCACACAACCTCAGACAGCACTGCATCCGTGCACCAGGATGCTTACTACACGGACCTGGACCCCAGGCTGTCTGTGAAGTGACGGGAGCTCAAGACAGAGGCCGCAGCATCGGCCTGGGCCGGGCCACGCTTGTGGATCCAGGCAGCGCCAACCGATCCCCACTCCCTCCCTGGACCCCACTCAGCACGGAGGACTGGAAAATGAACCAAAAAGACCTTCCCTCGCCCGTCATATTCAAGAAGGAAAACTGACGGTGAGCCCCTCCCCCCGCCCCATACAGGGGGAATTTCATTATTTTATTTCACAAGGTGAAGTGTGCTTTCGGAATTTTATAACTAGAATGAAAATCCTTTGCAGGAGTGATTGCTGCAGAGTTTGGACATCTGAGTGACAGTGAAGGTCAGAGCTGGTAAGCGTTTGACAGGGAGGCCGTTTACGTTTGGTGGCTGGCGGGCCGCCGGGTCACGTTGCAGACGCGGTACTTCCTCTTCATCTGCCCGCAGTGCGTTATCTCCACCTTTAGACCTGAGAACACACAGCAGCTGGGTTTCAGCATCAAGACTCGCCCGGGCCTGCAGCGCACACCCCACTGTCAGCCCATCAGCTTTCAGGGGAACCTCACCCACAGACCCACGGCGAGGGCCTTCTGGGTGACCCTCGCGCTGGGCCATCTCACCCCCAGGGACGCCCCCTGCCCCAGGGATGCCCGGGCCAGAGGCAGGGTGTGTCCTCAAAGACGAGGGGCGACGTGGGCTCGGCTGAGGGCGGGGCGTCAGCCGCCACGGCCTTCTGTGCTTCCTTCGGGGTTATTTTTAGCAATGAGCACTGCTGCCGGCCTTTGAACACCCCCAGGAAGGACAGGTGCAGAGGGGCCGAGCCTACAGGGCCTGCCAGCTCTCCGACGACGGGCAGAAGGACACAGCCAGGTCACTGAACCCTGGACTGAGTTTTCTTGAGTGGAACCCAGGCTCGGTTAAATGACAAGGAATCAACGTTCCGGAACGTCCCGAGAAAACTGATTACACTTGTGCTGCAGCTGTCTGGCCCTCATATCTGCACTCGGACACTGCCGGGCCACCCCACGCAGAAAGTCATCATTTAGAAATCGTTCCTGCTCTGGGAAGCGGGCGTCCTTGTCCTGCGCTGATGTGTCTCTGAGGGCTGGCTCCTCCGCCGCCCCCTGCCCCTTCCCCTCGGAAACACGAATGAACAAGAACTTGGGAAACTCAGGGCCATGCAGGTCGCGTCCCTCATCCACCGCGGCGGGCAGCTAGTTACCTTTGATTTCTTTGGTAAACTTGACCCTTTGGGAATCTGTCAGAGGTTTTTGTTGTTCTTCAATACTTTTAAAATCCAAAACTTCACACACAAACTCGATTACTGGCTGTGCCTTATAAAATGCTGTTGCCGAGACTACAGGCGGGAAGAGAAGAGACAAAAGCCGAGACGTGACCGGGCCTGCCTGGCCAGGCCACCCCCGCAGCCGGCCGGCTCCCCCTGCTGCCCCTGCTTGTGGACTCCGAGGGGCAGTGGAGGGGTTGGCAGAGGCTGAAGTCACCCTCTGAGGAAAATGCCACGGTGTAAAAACAAAACCCATCAGCCGGTGATAACCGCAGGCCTGGGCTTTCTGGCACTTTCTGACCCCCTTCTGGTCTCGGGCTCCCTAAAGTTTACTGTTCCCACGTGGGGTCCAACACAGAGGGGCAGCCGGGAACCCCCTCTCGGCCCCCTGAGCCACAGGCTGTGTCTGTGGAGGGGGCCCCGCGGAGGCTCTGACGGTCAAGCGTGAGCGCCACTACCTCCGTGCACGAGCAGTGCGGCGCGCCGGGCGCGTGTGGAGGGGCCTCGCAGCCCCCCTCACCCCCCGATGGTGGCCGGGGCTCTGCTTACCGTCGATATTCAGCATCATCTTCCAAAGAGAAGGCCGGACGGACTGATGGAAGCCAAACCACACCTCTCGTCCCCCGCCCAGCGGGTTGGAGCAGCCCTCGGACGCCGTGAAGAAGGAGCGGCCCACGGGGGTGTACCTGGAACGGGAGCCTTGTCTAGGTAGGCCGGCGGGCACACACCCCGCAGACGCGCAAGCCGTCCGCCTGTGTCCACGGCCAACACGCGGGGCACACGCAGGAGAACTTCCTCCCGCGAGCCGAGGACACGGGGGTCTGGTTACACCTCGTGTTCCCCACGCGATCCTCCCACCACGATGCCTCGCCCGCAGCCCTCGGGTCTGCACACAGCACTTCACCTCCTTCTAGGATGGGGCGGGCGGGGGTGCAGGTGCAGGCGACCACAGTCAGCCAGCCAGACCGGTCCCGCCCGGGCCTCGGGGCGTCTGGCACGGAGGGGACCTCGCGGAGACCAAGCACCCAGGCCCCGTTCCCTTTCCACCCGGCTCCTCTATGGGGGGGGGGAGCGGGAGCTGCAGAGCTCGGACCTCGTCTCGGGGGACAGTGAGGTCCACGTGAGGGAACACCCATGCCCTCCCAGGGGGAGTGACTGAAGGTGCTCAGAGACGGAGGCCACCGCACTCTCCAGGGCAGCGGCCGCGGCATCACCGAGGGTCCCCGAGGGAAGACCCTGTCGCCTACAGGCCGAGCCGCCAACCAGGACACACACACTCTGCTTCCCCCAGCCTTTCTCTATTTCCCCCAAATGAAAGACTTTCCTCCTGATTATAAAAGTAACATGGTGATTAATGCAAAGGAATGCAGAAAAAAAAAAACATAGTAATTCCCGCCACTCTTTTCGAAAATGGATTCAACATTTTGACAGCAACCCTTAAGAGCGAGGGTCTTTTGCACCCACCCGCCTTCCTCACATCAACAGTTCCAAGCAGTGACAGACTACCTGCAGGGGCCCGGGGACCCTGCCAGGAGTGACAGCCTGCCCTGTGTTTCGAGAACACCAGGGTCCCCTTTAAATCTAACATGGCCCTTCAAGGAGATTCCTCTTACACTTAAAACACCCCTCCCCTCAAACCTTAGAGTTCTGGTCGGTATTGGGAGAGTTCAGTACGGAGGTTCGTTCCAGTTTCAGGTTCTCCTCCTCTCACTTAATTGTTCAGAGTTCCTGAGGCCCTACTGTGCACGCCACCCGGGGAAGGAAGAGGCGTCCCACACTGGAAACCCGAGCGGTGGGTGTGGCTCGCACACAGCTGTCACATGGGGAGCTGGTGTGGCCCTGCGCCTTCATCTGGTCAATCACGAGCCACCAAAGTGTCCTCCTACCCTCTGCCTCAACAAGTTCAAGTGTGGTGATCAGTGAAAGGAATCCCATAGAATAAAGCGAAGTGTGTGGGCGTAGGCGCTCCCGCGGTCCCGAGAGGCCCCTCCTCGAGGCGGAGGCCACGCAAGCACAGAGGCTGGAACAGGGCTCCTGAGCGCGAGGGCGACTGAGAAGCAGGACCGAGCCCGCACGCTGGGTGGAGCGGCCGCTGCACCGAGAGACAGGCAGGACCTCTGTGTGCTTGGCTGCGAGCTCCGGCCATTTCTTTTTACATGACAGTTTTTCCCGAGCTGGCGTTGCTACTGCTTTCATCGTATAAACCCCTACGGCCGTCCCCACCCTGTCCCCGAGAACCGGCACCTGCTCAGACAGAGGATTCAGGCTTCTCGGTTCTCACCTCATGGACGGTCCTCACCTCATGGACGGCAGATGCCTCATAACCACGTCGAGGGCTTGGATCGTCTCGAAGGGGACGCTGGGCAGCCGCCCCGAAAGTGCATCGTGTAATGCCTGTAAGCTGACGCAGGACACCCACTTGATGGACACCTTGAAGATGCGGTCCTTCCCTTCTCCTGGCAACGTGACCTCCAGCTCCACCTGGGAGGGGATCCAGAGCACACAGTTACTCACGCTTCCCTCTGAAGAAGCTACAGGGAGGTCAAGGGTGGTGGGTCAGCTTCCAGAACCCCGAGGTTAGGGGAATTCAGCCGGTCCTTCATCCAAGCCCAGGAGAGGGCACGCTCAAGCCCCTCCTCCAGCAGCCAGTGACTGAAGTGCAACGGGAGTCCTTCCCGCCACGCGTGTCTAGTGCTTCCCTAGCCCGATCCTGCACACGGTGGCAGCCGGGAGAAGGCGTCCTGAAGCCGCACGGCAGCTGCTCAGCTGGGGTCTGGGTCGGCCTCTCTGAGGAGGGCACCCCAGGAAGAGGAAAGCAGGGCGCAGGCACAAGCCTAGGCTGCTCCTGGGACAGAGGAAGGGGGCATGGGCAGCTCACTGGGGGTCCTGGGGAGTTACTCTTTCTCCAGTGGGACTGAGAAAACCGCAGTGGCTCTGGGGGTTCCTGTTTTCTGGGTCCCTTAAGAGTCCATAGGCTAGTTTTGCAGTGAATAAATCATGAAGAAAAGCCTTCTCAGAACAGACATGAGCTAAAACGGAACAAAACGCTACCAACAGCCTAGACGGGCGTGCGTCCCCCAATTCCCTCGACGCTACAACAGCCTAGACGGGCGTGCGTCCCCCAATTCCCTCGACGTTACAATAAAACGTGGGCAGATCACAGGCACTGAATGAAGCGTGTGGGCAGTGGGGACAAGCCAGGCTCTTCCCCAGGCAAACAAGCCCTGATGCTGTTCCAAGGGCTGTCTATGCCCATCTGTGCAACAGGAAAGTGCTGCGGTACCAGCATCGCCAGGTACAAGATGGTGGAGAAAGTACCTTCAGCTACCACAAGACCAACCAGAATTCCCTGGGAAGAAATTAAAATTCTCAGCAAGACCTCAGAATATTTACACAGTAGCACTCAGTGTTCATAACAGCCCTTTCCAACAGAACTTTCTGTGGTAATGGAAACAGTCTTTTCTTGAGCTGACCAGGACAGAAGCCACGGGCCACTTGTGACCGCTGAGCACTTGAAACGTGGCTGGTGGGAGTTGCAGAACTAAACTTTTAGCTTCATTAACTTCTAGTAGATTTGAGTGCACACAGCCGCGTGCAGCCAGTGGCGGGTGTTCAGGACAATGGTCCAAGGTGCGCCCTCTGGAGCCAACCCTCGATGAACAGCAAAACCACTTCTCTCCCCACCTCCCAGTATGTCCTTCGCCCCTCACCACGCCCACCCACCCTGCTCCATGCGATGCCCAGACACACCTTTACCCGGTGCCTTCACTCCACCACTGAAACGGTAACTTATTATTTGGCGACTGACTAATGCACCCTGAGCATCACACACACAGCTGATGACTGAAGCAATTCTGATATTTGCTGGTAATACTTCCCTGTGTTTATGGAACATCTATTGGTAGGGCACAGACTATATACTTTATCCTTAAACACCCAAAAATCCCAGCAAGGGAGACTTGTTCACCATGCGTTATACAAAAAACACAGACCCTCAGACTGACAGTCCAGCCCAAGGCCACACAACCATGAAAGGGCAGACGTGGGACTGGGAGCCAGCTGGGCTGATGTCAAAGGCCCTTCCACTCACCACGTGATGACCCGGGGCGGGGCGGGGGCGAGAGGTCCTGGCACCAGCCTCGCTCATTCATTCACGCCCTCCTTCCCCCTCTCACCTGACAGCCTGTGCTCAGCTCCTCTGCTCACTCTGCACTCGCAGGGGCTCCCTCCCTCCTGCACTTGCCACAGCCCATCCAGACATCACCAGAGCAGCAACCAGACTGCACCAAAGCCCCCTGCACACCTGTGTCCTAGGTATGCTCCAGCACAGGCCCACACACCAAGCCTGACGGCCCCAAAATGGGAACGGCCCGAGGTCCATCGAAGGGAGAACAGAGCAGGGAAAAAGGAACACGTTCTTCACAATGGATGGATTTCAAGCACCTAATACTGAATAAAAGCGGCAAGCCACAGGGGCACACTGCAGTATGACTCGCCTCAGGGCAAAACATGTTAAAGATGCACACGCAGCTGATAAAACCAGTCAAGGAAGGGTCCACTTAACCCAGGTCATCAGGATGGTGGCCATGGGGGAGGGTGCGGGGGAGGGCCTGAGCGTGGACCAGCAGAGACCTGCTCGCGCGTCAGCAGAGGGGGTAAGCACTTCCGCCTATTCAGACATGGTGCACCAAGGACACGGCCAACAGGTGGGTGGAGACCGCACGCTAGTTTCCTTCTCACACACCAACGTGTACAGTGGGCACTTCACGCCTACCGCACACGTCTCCACCCAGCAGCACCTGGTGCATCTAAAGAAGAATTCTGTGAACCGGAGCTAATTAGACGCTTGTCAATGTCATTCTTTAAAAATGCCTCTATAATCCAACTGAGTGGGATTCAGAGGGGCATATTTTCCTTTAGCAAAAGGTACTCCTATTTTTATTTTATTTATTTTAAAACACCCTTCCTTTATTTATTTATTTATTTCTGTAATTTATTTATTTTTGGCTGCGTTGGGTCTTCGTTGCTGTGTGTGGGCTTTCTCTAGTTGTGGCGAGCAGGGGCTACTCTTCATTGCGGTGCGCGGGCCTCTCATTGTGGTGGCTTCTCTTGTTGTGGAGCACGGGCTCTAGGCGCGCGGGCTTCAGTAGTTGTGGCACGTGGGTTCAGTAGTTGTGGCTCGCGGGCTCTAGAGCACAGGCTAAGTAGTTGTGGTGCGCAGGCTTAGTTGCTCCATGGCATGTGGGATCTTCCTGGACCAGGGCTCGAACCCGTGTCCCCTGCATTGGCAGGTGGATTCTTAACCACTGCACCACCACGAAGTCCTCTATTTTTTTTTTTTTTTTTTTTTTTTTTGCGGTACGTGGGCCTCTCTCACTGTTGTGGCCTCTCCCGTTGTGGAGCACAGGCCCTGGACGCACAGGCTCAGCGGCCATGGCTCACGGGCCCAGCCGCTCCGCGGCATGTGGGATCTTCCCGGACCGGGGCACGAACCCGTGTCCCCTGCATCGGCAGGCGGACTCTCAACCACTGCGCCACCAGGGAAGCCCGAAGTCCTCTATTTTTAAACAGATTCTAGACCAGCCTCCTCTTGGCCCCCATAAAAAGGGAACAGAATAAGCTCCAGGCTCTACAACATTCTCTGTCAGTCACGTCTCAAGAGGCCGACTGGTACAGGCACCTAATATCTTAGGGATGATGGAGACTTCAACAGAAATGTCGCTCCAGGGGCAGGGTGGCACCGGGCTTCAGCTGTGACACGAGCCCAAGAGCAGTCCTCATGTCCGTCTGGGCTGCCGGCCACTGGACGCGCTCCACACACCAAGACACTCCAACCTCTGAGCACCCTGTAGCTCTGGTCCCAACCACGCAGCACCCAAGGGCAGTGTGCGGGCTCCCAGCTCTGTAACCTCTGTGGCTCCCTTGGGTGCCGTCTGTAATACGGGACAGGAGGGCAGCCCACGCGCCACACAGATGCCTGTGCCAACCGAGGATGCCGGCAGCCCAGAAGCTGCGACACAGGAAGGCGACCACTGCCAGCTTTTGAATATGGACAACGTTAGCAGGGACGCCACCCCAGGCCTGGAAAACGGTGAGGCAGATGCTGAGAGTCCATGTCTCCAGACAGACCACAGCCACACACTCAGTCCCTTCTGTCTGAACGCCACCAGGGCGACAGACGAGAACTGGGACAGGAAGAGTCCCGCTTGGTGCCGCCGTGCAGCTCGGAAGCAGCACCGACAAGAGCAAGGAGAGGCGTGCGCGGCCAGGGAGCGGCAGCCACGGCGCCCAGCGGGCTCTGCTTGTCCAGACGTGGCTGCCATCCATCCCTCAGGAAGGAGCGACAGTGCTGGCAGGGCCTCGGGGTTGCCAGGCTCCATGCGCACAGGGCGCTGGGGGCGCAGGTCTTCTGTGACCGGCACAGCAACAGATCCCGTCAACGAGCAGCCCGTCCTCAGATGACCCGGGACAAAGCGTTGGGAGACGGCCGGGAATTCAGTGACGGCGGCAGGAGAACGACAGGTCCAGGGAGGGGCTGCGCGGCTGAGGAGCCGTGCTTGCCGAGCACCTCGACCCGCCAACAGGCCAAAGCTCGCTGACAGATGCCGCAGGCCTGGGCCTCCCTGGTGGCGCAGCGGCTAGGAACCCGCCTGCCAATGCAGGGGACACGGGTTCGAGCCCTGGTCCGGGAAGATCCCACATGCCGCGGAGCAGCTAAGCCCGTGCGTCACAACTACTGAGCCTGTGCCCTAGAGCCCGCCAGCCACAACTACTGAAACCCACGTGCCTACAGCCCGTGCTCCGCAATAAGAGAAGCCACCGCAATGAGAAGCCTGCGCACCAGGACGAAGAGTAGCCCCGCTTGCCGTGGCTAGAGAAAGCCCATGCGCAGCAATGAAGACCCAACGCAGCCATAAACAAACAAACAAACAAACAAATAAATAAATAAAATTTATTAAAAAAAAAAACTGCCACAGGTTCACTGGAGGGACCCTCAGTCCGAAGGCAGCAGGACTGCCTGAGGGGCAAACGAGGCCGGGCAGACCCTCCACCTGTGGGCTCGCCAAGGAGGCCCCAAGGACGGCTCCCTGGCCCCCACCGCCTCTGCCCTCCCCTCCTGCCCCTCCTCAGACCTGCGACCCTCCAAGTGCAGAGGCCTCACCACCCTGCTCAGACTCTCCAGCCCGTCACCCCAGGTCAGCAGTGGCCAGCGGGGCACAGGCAGCCCGGCTCGCAGTCCGGGGCGTGGTGCAGGGGGAGAAGGGGCGCCGTGGACTCTGAAGGCTGGAACGCCTTCCACGCAGGGTCTGCTACCCATCCGAGTTCGTGCCTGGCCTCACGGGGCGCTTCCTTCTCAGGAGACGCTCACACCTTCCCTGAATAAACACATAGAGGCTGTAGGTCCAGGAAGCTGCAGACCCGCTGGGGGAGGGCTGGACCCAGCAACAAGGCCAACAAATGACACACATTCCCCTTTGCAACTCATGTCATGCTCCTGCTGCAGAGGGTCCAGAAGTGAAACCCCAGACCATGAACGGCCCTCACAGACTCCTCGGTCTCCACGTGGGTAGGGAAGGGCTGGCCTGGTGCACCGGGTCTTCCAGACACGACAGGGCTGGGATCAAGGGGCGTGCGCGTGTGCACGCACGTGTGCGTGTGCATGTGCGTGTGGCGGGGGGGTCGCTAGTAGGAGAGAGCAGGAGTAGATCGCAAACAGCTGCCTTCCCTGAGTAAGGGCCCGGGGCCACAGTCTGTGCACAGACCTGTGCAGAGCCACCTGCGGCCCCCGGGCAGCCGCTAGCAGACACAGGGTTTCCGGGACATTAAAGGATGTCTTCTCTTACTACAAAAGTGCCCATGACACAAAGAAAAGTACTGTATAGAAAAGAGAGCAAACGTAAAATGAAAAAAAAAAAAAGGATGACACTTTGCTCCAAGATGTGAACATACGGAAATAGAAAAGGTTAACATCTTACATTAGCTCTCAAACAGAAGAGATTAATTTCTGCATCTCACGAATATTTGACAGAACCTTAAAGACAACTGGAAGGAGGGGTCTGGAATCTGGAGACCCACGCTAACCAAACGCTGTGGCCTTGGCTAGGTCCTCTCAGCTCACCTGAAAAAAGGATGAGGATGGGTGGGACTCAATTTAAGAGACACTGATGCCCACTGAGTCTTGGCAATACGTACGAAGGGCTGCTGTGGGCATCAGGGCGTCCACACGGACATGGGTCAAGACGATAGATGCGAACCCTTGGACCAGCAACAGCACCTATCAGCATCTGCTAAGTGTGGACTGTGTCCCAGGTGTTCTACAGGCGTCACCAGGAGAGCGGCTTAGAGATGCAGACACCCCAGACCCTGAACCAGAGCCAGCACTTAGCAGAGGCCCCAGGGCTGCAGGAAGCACACTGAAGGTGGAGAAGCTTTTCTTGGGGTGTGTTCACCCATTCAATTGTCACAAGGCCCCTGGGAGGTAGTGTCTATACCATCTCCCCATTTTATAGGGGTGGCAGGTGAGCAGCTTACCCAAGGTCCCACCACGAGTTAAGGGCGAAGCCAGGCCTCGGATCAGACTTATTATTACCCTAGAACCCGTGTTAACGTCCACAACGATGTGTCTCAAATTTGAACACCATACATCCTCCCCACCCCTTCTGAAGGAAAAATACTCCTTGGCCCCTCCTAGTATCTAATCATAAATATGTACAGACAAAACTGTGAATAAACTCCTTATGCTTTTCTTTCTTATAGAACTTTAAACAAAAACAAATGTGCAAGTTAAACACAAAACTCTATAACTCACACATTTCAAATGGAGAGCATGTTAATTAGCAAGGGGTGACTGCTCAGCTGACAGGCACTGGGTCCTGGGGCTCCTCCAAATTCAAAACCATGTCAATCCCCACCCCCCCCCCCCCCCACCAGCCAGGCAGGGCTGGGCCGAGCACCACTGTTATCTCCTAGAATCACAGCAAGGCCCTGCGGGGACAGAGCCCTTATCACCACTGGCCTGCCCTTGGCCCTAACGACTCCTCCTATCTGAGCGTCACACTTCATCACACTTCCCAGCCAGCCCCGCTGCTGTGGCCATTCAGACGGATCGTCATTAAAATGCAAGAGCAAACACACGTCTGTGGAGAACTTGCAGGAGACCCTCTAAGCTCTGAGCTGTCTTCCCTCTCGGGGACCCTGGGGCTAAGAAACTGATTGCATGGGTCATTCTTGAAGGGAATCAGATTCTACAGTCTCGTTGGGATAACTGTTAAATTACGAGTCTGGGTTTTTTTTTTAAAGTACAGGTAAAAATGATTTCCAAGCCGTCCTTGGTCCTCCTCTCTTATAAACAAGGCCCATCATCCCAGAGCAGCCCATTGGTTGAAAGATAGGCCAAGAAGTAAGAGCTTCTGGGCAGAAATTTCACTGCTTTTTAAATAAAACCACGGTAAGGACAAAGACAACAAGGAAAGGCTTAAACCAACCGCTACTCCCAGGCTGACTAATTATGAGCATCAGTTCAGATGAATCACTGGCTACGGCTGAACAGCTGAACGAAGGCTGTGTGTTTTACCGCCTTTGTCCCACACACACTCACCTGTGCAAACATACTTCTCCGTAGGTCTTTACAGCCCCGCCTTGTCATCCAGGCTCCTGTCTGGTGCTGGTTTGGGGCATGTGCGTGCACGTGTGTGCTTTACATTTAAAAGTTTAGTGGTTTCAAGAAGTTCTCAACGTCTTTCTCTGCACTTAGACAACTTAACCCTCTGCCACTGAAAACCACGGCACACGGAAGGCAGTTTCTGTGGATCTCACGATGAAGCACACGACCAATTAGCGGCTCCTTCCTCCTGGGTGAAGTGGTTCAGTGTGTGACAAGAGGACAACGGACTTTACTTCTCGCACACTGCTCGATCCAACCCACCTCTGTGAGCTCACCTTATCCCTCCCAATTGGAAGGGGCATCGCTGTGTAGAGATTCTTCCTTCCATCAAACACTGGTTTCCGATCCCCAAAGATCTGTGTTTTAAAGTGCTGAACCATATGTTCCACTATTTCCCTGAAACAAGACAGAATTCGAGCAAAACATCAATAAAATCAGGGAAATGGCACACAAGGACGACATTCTTCTGACACTGGTTTTTAAGCAATTTTATAAGCCCCGTGGCTCCTTTTAAAAACGTGACTTTCAACTTCCTTGTATAAGAAATCAAACTAGAACCTTCCGTGGGTTTACGCTCACTCATTTAGTGACTCAAGCATGGGAGAAGCCCCTCCCCGCCCAGCACTGCGCACGCTGCATCCACGGAAGACTAGCGGACGGGGCTCCTGCTCCGGAAGCTGCTGGACAGGCTGCCACGTGCGACCTGCACACAGAGTGTCCCCCACCCCGCCGACACCGCGGGCTGGCTCGGCCGGGGCCTCGGGCTCCTGCGGTTCGCTGTACAGCTCACCCTGGGTACCGCTGCCCTTTCAGTCTGGGCTCCGGCACGAAGACCCTGAACGTGCAGTGGAGGTTTGCTACTGTAAGCGACGAAGATTCTGGGGCTGTCTGCTCCTCGGGCGTGAACGGGAGCGGCAGGAACCCGGCGAGCACGAAGCAGCTGTTCTCTGTGGGGCTCCGAGGACCGAGCAGACCAGTGGCCCTACCTCGCCCCGTTTTGCCTATCTGTCCACGGCTCAGCAGAGAAACGCACCACGATGACCAGGGACAGCTCAGCTCTCCTGCGGGCCCCAAGGCCCAGGGGAGTGCCAGGCCCACCGGCCACCCTCTCCGTACTTCTGTGCTTCAAGGGAGCCCCACCCGGAACATCTCTGTCAGCGTGTCCCATGAACTCACCCGACTCTGATAAAGTACACACAGGAAAAGCTGTGGTGCCTGCCTGGTCCCCAAAGGTCCTCGTAAGGGAAACATGCAAAGGACTGGTAGCAAACAGACTGTTAGAGGCTCAAAATCTCAGTCATTATCAGGAAACAGCAGCTCATGGGATGTGGTAAAGAGGGAGATGGATTCTGACAGCAGGGAAAGGGGAGGTGGGCAGAGGAGGGGGACGCACATCTGAGCTCAGCCTTGTTGCCGTAAGGGTATTTCTCTGGGACACAGCCTTGGTCATCTTTCAGGACGCAAGAACCAGAAATTCATTCCATTCTTTTCCTTGAATGAGAAAAGCAGGCCTAAGAAGGGTTTGCTTATTCAAACTGGCTTTGCCCAGCTGACTTTCAACGGTGCTAGTTGCAGGAGGTGGGTCTCCGGGGACCCAGCTAATCCTGCCCCAACACCCACCGCTTGGGGAGCCCCTGGGGCAGACGGAGCCTCTGCTTTGCTGGCTTCACCAAGAAGGCACCAACTGGGAGGTCACAGCCCTAGCAGGACAAGGACAGCCCTAGGTGCAGCTCTGACCTCCATCCCCGCCGCCCCTGACCAGTAGCCAGGGTGCAGTCTCACCTGCTGCTGCACACACTACTCTGGGCCACCCAACACAAGGTGGCCCCTTCCTCCACGCTGTCTCCAGACCACTCCCCCCCAACCTTCAAGGACCCCATCTTCTTGGTCAAGACTTCACAGTCAACTCAAGTTCCAGATGGCTCCACTGGGGAGTCCCGCCCTCATTCAAAGAACAAATCCGCCAACTGAACTCAAATTTATCATGAACAGAATTAGGAGGGCACTCGCCCCAACTCATTTTATGAGGCTAGAGAAACTTTTATCTCAAAACGCAACAAGGTGATCGCGGGACAATCTCACTTATAAACACAGATGCAGAACAAAATAAGAGGAAGCCCCACCCTCCCCCGCTCCTCTCTCCCAAGACTGGAGCAGATCAGCCAAAGCAACGTGGTCCTTCCTAAAGGGACCAGTAAAGTACATTGCAATGAGAAACGGACTTCCCCACAGTTCAGTGTGTAGGTAATAAGGGATAGGGAACAACTAGTTCCAAGTGGCATACACAACTCTTTTATTTGGGAGTTGGAAACACCATAAGAAACAAACCAACCAACTGATATACCATATTCATGGACAGGAATATTCAATTCTGCAAACAAATCCATTCCTTCAAGCCCAATGAAAACCCAGAGGGGTTAATTTTTATCTGATAGGATTTAATAAACTAATTCTAAAATGTATTTGGAAATAACGAAGGATAAAGGCTGGTAAGCACACTCTTGAAAAGGTACCTGGTGGACGTAAAAGCTACCATGACACACTGCAGTGTCAGTGGCCAGATGTGAAACTGCCTCGTGGTTAACGGGACATGTCTGCTAATCCAGAGAGTCTGAAACACTCCCTGGCAGCTTGTCTGCCTTGTTACCAAAATTCTGAGAAGTTTTCTCTTTTAAAAAAATGCATTCTTGTAATTTAAAAAACCCCAACAGACAAAAGTCCAAGACCAAATGACTTCACAGATGAATTCTACCAAACATCTGAAGAAAAGTTAAACCTATTCTTTTCAAACTATTCCAGAAAACTGAAGAGGAAAGAGTGCTTTCCGAACTCATCTGATGAGGCCAGCATCACCATGATACCAAAACCAGACAAGGACATCACAAAAAACAGAAAATTACAGGCCGATATCTGATAAACATAGATGCAAAAATCCTCAACAAAATGTAAGCAAATCAAATTCAGTAATACATTAGAAAGATCATACACCATAAAGTGGGATTTGTATCAGAGATGCAAGCATGTTTCGATATCTGCAAATCAATCAATGTGATATACCACATTAATGAACTGAAGAATAAAAATCATCATTACCTCAATAAATGCAGAAAAAACGTTTGATAAAATTCAACATCTATTTATGATTAAAAACTCTCAACAAAGTGGGTATAGAGGAAACATACCTCACCATGACAAAGGCCATAATATGACAAACGGCCAACATCACACTCAATGGTGAACAGCTGAAAGCATTTCCTCTGAGAAGAGAAACAAGAAGACAAGGATGTCCACTCCTGCCACTTTGATACAACATAGTTTTGGAAGTCCCAGCCACAGCAATCAGATGAGAAAAAGAAACAAAAGGAATGCAAATTGGAAAGGAAGAAGTAAAACTGTCACTGTCTGCAGATGACATGACACTATATATAAAAAATCTTAATGACGCCACCAAAAACCTATTAGAACTAATACATGAATTAGGTAAAGGGGCAGGATACAAAATTAATATACAGAAATCTATTGCATTTCTATACACTGAAAACGAACTATCACAAAGAGAAATTAAGGAAACAATCCCATCAAAAAGAGTAAAATACCTAGGAATAAATCTTACCAAGGAGGTAAAAGACCTGTACTCAGAAAACTATAAGACACCGATGAAAGAAACTGAAGATGACACAAACAGGTGGAAAGACACATTCATGGATTGGAAGAATTAATATTGCTAAAATGACCATACTACCCAAGGCACTCTACAGATTCAGTGCAGTCCCTATCAAAAAACCAATGGCATTTTTCAGAGAACTAGAATAAATAACTCTAAAATTTATATGAAAATGCAACAGGCCCCAAACAGTCGAAACAATCTTAAGAACAAAGCTGGAGGTATCATGCGCCCTGATTTCTAACTATACTACAAAGCTACAGTAATCAAAACAGTATGGCACTGGCACAGAAACAGACACACAGATCAATGGAACAGAATAGAGCCCAGAAACAAACCCAACTTACACGATCAATTAATCTATGACAAGGGAGGCAAGAATATACAGTGGGGAAAAGACAGCCTCTTCAAAAAACAATGTTAGGAAAACTGGACAGCTACATGTAAAATCATCAAACTGGACTACTTTTTTTACAGGAATACACTCAAAATGGATTAAAAACTTATATTTAAGACCTGAAACCATAAAACTCCCAGAAGAAAACATCAGCAGTATGCTCTTCGACATCATCTTAGCAGTATTTTTTTGGATCTGTCTTCTTAAGCAAGGGAAACAAAAGCAAAAATAAACAAATGGGACTACTTCCAACGAAAGAACTTTTCACAGCAAAGGAAACTATCAACAAAATGAAAAGGCCACCTACTGAATAGGAGAAGGTATTTGCAAACAATATATCTGATAAAGGGTTAACATCCAAAATATACAAAGAACTCATACAACTCAACATCAAAAAGCCAAACAACCCGATTAAAAATAGGCAGAGCACCTGAGTAGACATTTTTCCAAAGAAGATATACAGACGGCCAGACACATGAAAAGATGCTGAACATCACTAATCATAAGGGAAATGCAAAACAAAACAATGAGATATAACCTCACGCCTATCAGAATGGCTGACAACAAACAAAAAGTGTTGGCAAGGATGTGGAAAAAAAGGGAACCCTTGTGCCCTGCTGGGGGGAATGTAAATTGGTGCAGCCACTATGGAAAACAGTATGGAGGTTCCTCAAAAAGTTAAAAACTACCATACAATCTAACAATTCCACTTCTGGATATCTTTCTGAAGTAAACAAAAACACTAATTAGATACACAATATAAAAGATACGTGCACCCCTATGTTAATGGCCGCATTATTTACAATAGCCAAGATATGAAAGCAAACTAAGTGTCCACTAATAGATGAATGGATAAGATGTAGTGTGTGCGTGTGTGTGCGTGTATGTGTGTGTGTGTGTGTATATATATATATACACACACACACACACATACACGCACGCACACACACACACACATACATACATACACTGGAGTATTACTCAACCGTAAGAATGAACAAAATTTTGCCATTTTCAACAACATGGATGGACCTAGAAGGTATTATGCTAAGTGAAAGAAGTCAGACAAATACTGTATGATTTCACTTAACAAGCGAAAAAACATAACAAAACAGAGAGACTCACAGACATAGAGAACAAACAGGTGGTTGCAGGGGGGATGAGTGAAATAGGTGAGGGAGATTAAGAGGTATACAAACTTCCAGTTATAAAATAAATAGGTCACTGAACATGTTTTAATGTATTCTTCTGGTAATTTCTAATCACACAGATTTTTTTCGTTAACACATTCTCACTGTGAATTTCCAACACGGATAGTGCTCCAAGTCCGCCTGACCTCCTCTTCATTTCAGTTCTCTTCTCGGAAGCACCCTTATTGTTTTTAAACCTATGCATTGATATAAATACACAGGTACATAAAATGAATACAGTGTATTATGTTTTAAACACACATGGCTCTGGAGCTTGCCGTTTTCCCAGGACGCGTGTTTAACACCTTTCCTCGACACTATATACAAAGTGGCAGCAAGTCTAGAAATAGAAATGTTATCGTATCATGTACTGTAACGTGATGTTAACAAGCCACGTAGTTGTCTATGTTTCCGGACGTGGCATTCATACTGTGAAGCTCCATTCCATTGCTGTCCATCGTTTCACAGTATTCCACAGTATGTTTACTTAACCATCCTCATTGGCTGACACAGAAATGACTTCTCTTCTCTCTCGCTTTTCGCCATCACAATATTAGACATCCTTGTACATATCTCTCTTTGGGATAAACACTTAGAAGTAGAATTGGTGGGTCAAAGGTATATGGGGCATTATTTGTATTTACATGTATACACAAAACCACCTTCTGAGAAGTCTGGACCAGCGTACATCTCCCCCGGTGGACAGTGCCCATAACAGCAGGCTGCCAATGTCACAGCCGTGCTGCCCCGCCCAGCTCTTCCCAAGCACAGCGTGAGCACGCGTGCGGTGCCCTCCTAGGGCCACCTGACAGAGCGCAGGAGGAACAAGGGGGAAAGTGCAGACAAAAGGTGAGGAGCACACCTCCTTCCTTCCGGTAGCCCATCCCGCGCTTCCGAGCACGGCACCACTACTTCTGACCCGTTGGCAAGGTTTCCTGGCGCTGGCTGTAAGGCCCGCACGGCCTAGACCAGCTCTGGGCACCGGCTGTCGTGTGTGACCAACTGCAGCCACGATGGTACTGGAGGCATCCTGAGAAGAGGGACCTTGCCTTATACTGGAACCCCTCCCACAGAAGCCACTGAGAACGGTGATCGAGACAAGGGCACACCGGGCCGGGACTCACGACTCATCAGAACGTCCGTAGATGGCATTTTCCTCTCAGTCTTGAACGAAGCCTCAGGGTTGAGTTTATTAAATATCTACCATGTGCCCTGCACAAGGTTTCGGGAACTCAGAATTAAGGCACTGCTTTAACAGAGGCTGCAGTGTGGAAGCAGACGGGGTGTAGAGGACGGTCTGGACAGGGTCAGTGGCAGGGGACAGTCTGCGGCCGGAGCTGCCTGCTCTTCCGCCTCCCCTTCCCCTCCGGGTCCCCTCTTCCAGCTCTGCCCCGATACTGTCAATCACTGCTCTGACTCTCCCCTCCCAACGAGGGACAGGAACCATGTCTACCTTGTGCCCCACCGTACGCCCGCCGGCACAGTGCCTATCACACAGCGGAGGTTTCATAAATGTCGGCCGGTGGGTAGTGTGGCTGCCGAGAGGGACTGAGTCAAGGTTTCAGCACGTGGGTTTTGCCAGCACAAAAACCTTACTTCCAACATTTTTCTAAGCTATTATGAATGGTTATAACTTTGAGATTGGACCTTAGGCCAAAGTCCATCAGAATAGTCAAATGAAGAACCCTGAAGGTTCACACGTTTAACTACGCAGCAACTCTCAGGCTGGCTCAAAACCCAGGGGAGCAGCACGGCATGCCGGTCTGCGGGCTGGCCTTGCCACAAAATGCACCTCAACACCCTTAAATATTTAAGGGCTGGGTTTTTTTCTTTAGATGATGTTCAGCTTGGTGTTGGCTAACCTTGGTTTTTTTTCTAGAAATATGAAAATTTAGTTAAAGTGGGATGAAGTCTTTTCCCATGAAGGTGTCCGCTTACCTCATTATGGCCTATGCTTCTCGCTCTGTTTCTCTCTCTCAATTCCTTTGCCTACCTATGCTATTTTACTTTCTTGGAAAGGTTTAAATATAGTATCAAATTAGCCTGGCACCTCAGGTAACTTGAAGATAACTTACTCTTCTGGCTGCCTTTCATGGCGCCCCCCTTTTAATATACATACCCTTGCAGATTTTGTAACAACCAAATAAAATTCTAGCAATAAATTGAAAAAAAAGATTACAGCCCATCTTTGCTACTTTCTGTTTCACGAGGCAATTTCTAAACACTGGGTATCTTTAGAACCTTACAGTCATAACTACACAGGACTGTGGGAACACAGTCAGGTGAAAACATCGCATTTTAGTCACCATCAGCCTTTTTCTGTTGCCAGAAGACAAAGCCTTAGTCATGCCTATTTTCATAAAAGAAAGCTTCTTGCACACCGTGGTTGATGGCATAATAAGAGCCCACTGCCACCATGCCAATCAAAAGCCCAGAAAATGTGCTTTTTCATGCCTTCATTCCAGCTCTAAGAGTATATCCAAATCACAGATCCTCACAGGATTTTGTCCCAAGGAAACTCAAAATCAAACAAGCCCATTCATTGAGCGTCTCAGAGCATATAAGGCATATTAAAAGATCTCAGAAGACCTTTAGTAAATAAAGCTGTTTAAACCAGTTGTGCCCAAAGTTCTGGTTCACAAACACATTTTTTAGTAAGCACATATTTAAAGGACCCCATTTTACTGTCAAGTATTGTTTCTTTGGAGACATGTCTTTTGGGGATAAATACTCAGAAGTAGAATCAGTGGGTCAAAGGGTATATATCATTTTTATTTTAACATATACACCAAGCCACCTTCTAAAAAGTCTGGACCAATGTATATTGGCCACACTGAGTGAATCCAACTGTTTAGTTTTACAAATAAGGGAAATGACTCCCCAAACGTTCTTTCTCATACCAAGACTGTGATCAGGAAAAAATTTACAGCAAAGAGCACTCTATAGGGCACCAGCACAAACTGGGCAACCAATCTGACTTATTATCAAACTGCAACTCAGAATTCTGTTTCTGACCATGACAAAGTAAGCAGACTTCTCCTCCTGCCCTAAAAAAAACTAAAGAAACTAGAGAAAACCTGAGAGCTGTTTTTGACAGTGGAAAACAGGCAGCTTAGGACTGTGACTACCGAGGGAAGGAAAACAAACATTCACTCTGCTGGGAACAATTTCCAAATCACAAAATGGAGAAGGAGCATAAGAGAGCAACAGTCTTGTTGTGCTGCAGAGATGGGGGCAGAAGAGGTAGGAATTTGTAGGGGAGGGTACCAGAGAAGATAGCAAAAGCCAGACTCCCTCAACGTAACATACATAATGTTCAATGAACAAAAAATTCACTCTGCATGTAAATAAGCAAGGAAAGGTGACATGTGATCTAAGGGAAAACCTGCCAATAGAAACAGACCCTGAAATGACCCATCTGTTGTAATTAGCAGACACGGGCTGCTATCATAAATATGCTATTACTATAAATGCATTCAAAGTCATCAAGAAAAAAGATGGCAGCTATGAATGAACAGATGAGAAACCTCAGCAGAAATGTAAACTATGAAAAAGAACCAAATGCCAATTCTAGAAAAAGTACACTATATAAATGAAAAAATTTTTGGATGGTTACCACAGAATATTGGATATTACCAAAAAAAGGTGTGTGTCTGGGGCGGGGGAGATAAAGTGATCTTAAAGAGAGATCAATAACGATTACCCAAACTGAGGGAAGAGGGAGAACAATTTTTTTTTTTAAAATCACAATCACAAGACAGTATCAAATGGTCTAACATACACATAACTGCAATCCTGGAAGTAGAGGAGGGAATGGGACAGGAAAAAAATGTAAAGAAATGACTGTCAGCATTTCACCCAAATAACATGAAAGCCATAAACATTAAGGATCCCAAGAAGGAAAAATACAAAGAAAACTCCACCTAGGCATATCAGAGGCAAACTGGTGAAAAGCAAATTAACTAGAAAGTAATTGAAAGAAAAAAGACAGATATGGGAGAACTACAAACAACAACAACAAACAGGTTTCATCAGAAACAATGAGGATTAAAAGACGACGTAATAACGTAATCTTTAAGTTGCTAGGGAAAAAACTGTCAATTTAAAATTCTACATCCAGCAAAAATATTTCAAAAATGAGGAGAAAATAAACATATTTGCAGATTTTAAAAAATGGTGGGAGAATTCATCACTGGCAGGTTTGTACAATGAGAAAGGATAAAAGATATTCTTCAGGCTGAGGGGGAAATGATGCAAGTATAAACACAGATCAACAGAAAGAAATAAAGAGAACTAGATATGGTTAATATGTGGGTAAATAGACTATTTTCTTTTCTTAATTTCTTTAAAATAACAGCACTGTACCATGGGGTTTATAACATACATAGGAGTAAAACACATGCCAACAGTAGCAAAAGGAATTATACTAAAACTATAATTGTTCAAAAAAAAAAATTGACAAGTGTTTTTGTAACCTTCAGGAAGTCAAAGGTTTCTTAGAACACACAATATAATAACCACTTTCAGGGACTTCCCTGGTGGCGGAGTGGTTAAGAATCCGCCTGCCAATGCAGGGGACACAGGTTCGAGCCCTGGTCCGGGAAGATCACACATGCCGTGGAACAACTAAGCCTGCGCACCACAACTACTGAGCCTGCGCTCTGGAGCCCGTGAGCCATAACTGCTGAAGCCCACGTGCCACAACTACCCAAAGCCCGCGTGCCTACAGCCTGTGCTCCGCAACAAGAGAAGCCACCGCAATGAGAAGCCCGCGCACAGCGAGGAAGAGTAGCCCCCGCTCGCCGCAACTAGAGAACGTCCGTGCGCAGCAACGAAGACCCAATGCAGCCAAAAATAAATAAATAAGCAAACAAATTTAAAAGAAGAAAGTCAAACAACTCATTGGAAAAAAAAAAAAGGAAATAATGCATGAAAAGGTGCTCAACTCATTGGTTACCAAGAAATGAAATTAAACCACAATAAGAAACCATTACACGCTCACCGAAACAGCAAAAATCAACAAGACGAACCATATCAAGTGCTGACAAGGATGTGGAGCAGCGGGAAGTCTCGCTGCCAACGGGAGCGCGAGGCGGTACGAGCGCGAGGCGGTACGAGCGCGCCGGGAAACCACTCGGCAGAGTCTCCTACGGCTGAACCTACACTACCCTCTGATCCAGCTACTGCACTCCCAGGTATTTATCTAAGAGAAATGAAAACGTGTGTTCACAAAAGACTTGAACAAGCAGTTCACAGCAGCTTCATTCGTAACAGCAAAGCCCTGAGCGCCTAAGCACCTAATGAGAGAATGAGTAAATGAACCATGAAATAACTGCATCGTAACACATTCCTCTGCAACAAAAATGAGAAGCTATTAACACACACAGTGGTACAGGTCAACCTCAAAAACATGCTGAGAGAAGCAGGATGAAGGGGCAGCTCTCAGCTCTCATGGACCCGTGGGCCGTGCGAGTCCATCTACACAGGCAGGAAACGAGCCTCCAGGGACGGATCCCAGCCCTGGTGGTGGGGGGCGGGGGTACGAGGCAACTTTCAGGGGTGATGGGCGTGGCTAAACATTCGTCAAAACTCACTGAGCAGCACACTTACAATGCGTATTTCTTTGTATCTCAATACAAGAACACTTAAGAAAAATGCAACGGAAGCTTTCTGGGGAGAAAAGGTCAGAAGGATCTGCTGAGAATCGGAGAGGGTTGATTCGTTTCAAAATAAAGGACAAAACAGAATACCTGTTAACTCTTCTTGGGCATTTCTCTGGCTTGATATCCAATTCATAATGATAGATGTCAATTTTTGGAATGTCCATTTCAAAGAAGTTGGCCTGTAACTTGATCGTTCTCCCGGAGGTCCCGAAGTCGGGTCTGGGTGGAGGCTTGAAGGCATACCCTTGGACGGGTGGCGGTGGCGGTGGAGGAGGGGCAAGCACTGGAAACGGCAAAGAGAACCCTGTTACCCAGGGCCCACGCTGAGAGGAGGCTGGCGCCTGCCCCCGGCACGCTGCCCTCCCCACCCCGCTGGACCCCGCCATCCCAGGCCCGCCGGCACTGCCACCCCCTCCTTCCCCCCCCCGAAACTGATGCCCCACCCCGCCCGGGCCACCTCATCGCAGAGCGCCCCAGTGCCAGGCTCAAGGCCCCCCAGAGCGCACCCCTCCTCGGCCACTCGGCCGCGACACTGCCCCTCACCCTCCTTGCTCAA
This sequence comes from Stenella coeruleoalba, assembly GCF_951394435.1. NCBI lineage: Eukaryota > Metazoa > Chordata > Mammalia > Artiodactyla > Delphinidae > Stenella > Stenella coeruleoalba. Next base: position 2,996,156 of record NC_137163.1, on the reverse strand, counting down.
AGGTTTCCCTCCCCGGTCCCCTCCTCGCTCACCGACCCTCTTCACTTCTTCTGACAGCCTCACAGTTCCAGCCCTGCACCCGCAGTTCAAAGTCCTTCCCCCAGGCCTGCGCCTCCACCGGTGAGGCTGTGGTCTACTCCACTGTCAAGACCCTTCGCACACATTCCTCACGGCCAGTTGCTCAACAGTGCTCATCGTTTTACCCACTTTTCTCTCTAACTCCTCTTTCCCTATCCATCTCTCTCTGCCTCAGCTCGGGTTCCCATTTCATCCTAGTGGGGGCTCGGCTTCCAGGCCCCTCACCCACTTTCCACACATTCTGATCTCACCCTGGCCAGATACCTTCGTGGCCCCCCAGCACGTGGCCCCGACATTTAGGCACTCACGTCTCGGCCTTATCTTCTGCAGCTCTAAGAACCCTCCCCACCAAGAACCAGCCTCACACTTCAGAGCCCTGCACATGCCAGCTCCTGCCCAAGAATCCCGAAGAATCCGTTCACTCCTGTAGCCCTCGCGTGTCCAGCTCACTTCATTGGCATTTCCAGGACGAGTCTGCCGCACCGTGCTGTCATCACACTTGGCTCTCTGCCTGGCTGGCTGGACCACGAGCAGCCTGAGGATCAAGGTCTAAGCGAGCACCTGACGCACACGAGCCCAGAAACACTGGATCCAGCCTTGGGAAAGCCCAAGCTCGGACAGGCAAAGGAAGGCTGCCAAAGTCGCTCACAAAGTGTCCTCTGCCGCGGACCACCGAAGTCACGCAGGAAGGTGTGTGCAACATCAAGAGTCAAGAACGTGGGCTTCCCTGGTGGCGCAGTGGCTGAAAGTCCGCCTGCCGATGCAGGGGACACGGGTTTGTGCCCCGGTCCGGGAGGATCCCACGTGCCGCGGAGCAGCTGGGCCGGTGAGCCATGGCCGCTGAGCCTGCGCGTCCGGAGCCTGTGCTCCGCAATGGGAGGGGCCACAGCAGCGAGAAGCCCGCGTAGCCTCCCAACACCAACACTCACACACAGACCTTGACACTGTGCCCCCGAGTACCACTTCCTACACCACAGTCCCTCTTCCAGGGACTTCCGACAGCTGTGCCTGCGTCAACATGGTACTCAACTACCCCTGCCATCTCTCTCCTGGAAGCCAAGACTCAACACCCCCTTCTCTGCAACAGACCAACCTTTCCACAAAGGAGTCTCAGCAGTAAAGCCAATTCGTTACTTAAAAGTGCTTTATAATATACCTCTTTGGTTACCATGCTTGCCACGTACACTTCTGTTCTCTTTCTCTGCATGTGAGAGATTAAAGATGGGGCAGTGTGAATTGTTAGCAAATGAGACAAAGCCAAAGGGGTAAGACTCATATGGAATTAAAGGGACCCAGACCGTCATGACAGTGTCCCTCCTCCATGACTCTTAAATCCATTAACTTCATCTAGGAGTGCTTCCCCCCCACCCCCGACAGTTAAAAAAAACAAAAACAAAACAAAACAGAAAAACACTTTGTCCCAACTCGAATTTTCAGTAATTCCATTAATAAAATTCAAAGTCGTTTTAGGAAAAGAACCAACGAAAAAAATTTCCGATTAACAGTATACCTTTAATTTTCGCTCAAATATCTTTGCTTCAAAAAAGTTCTCATTTTAAAAAAAATTCCATGCACTGCAATCCCTACTGACATTCACTGGAAACAAAAGTACTCTACAAAAAATAATAGCAGCTGTTCTTACTGTATTTCTGACATAGTAAAACTCAGGGAGTCTTTGAATTACTTGTTTTATACTTTGGTTTCTTTCTATGAGAAAACCAACATGCTCTAAAGGTTATTAATCTCATTGAGCTAAACCATCTGGAGACCTTTGGGTCTCTCTCCACTAAGCTACTATGACTTCATAGATGACATATTCACAGCCTTTCACAACAGTCCATCCCTTCAACAAGCACGCCTGGGTGCCCCTTACGTGCTGGGTAGCGTGCCAGAGACCAGAGATACAAAAATAAACAGAGTTCTCAAGCCGCTCACACATCACCTCCCAGGAGAGTGTCTGAGTGCAGGACACCCAGTGGATTACCGTGTTTACTTCTCCAGAGTCAGCTGGTCACACGGGGTCCTCGCACTGAGGGTCCTGACCACGCCAAGGAGGGGACACCACTTGCTCCCTGGGGACAGATGCAGACTCTGCACTCAGCACTGAGTGCCCACTGACACGAGGTCCCTGTTCTCAGGTGGACTCCCACCCGGCAAGAAGAGTCAAGGTTAAACCTTCGTGTCCCAGGAAACGTCCAGCCACAGAGCCACAGAAATCTGGCCCAGGAACCGGAGCGCGAGCCACACTGAAGGGAGCCCCAGCTTACAAAGCGCTTTCACAGTTTTCTTTCTTGCCGTTGATTTACAATATCATGTAAGTTTCACGTGTACAGCACAGTGATTCAGTTTTATACATACATATATACATTATACACACACATATTTATACACATGTATGTTCTTTTTCAGAATCTTTTCCCTTATAGGTTATTATATAATACTGAGTATAGCTCCCTGTGCTATACAGTAGGTCCCTTCTGGTTCACGTTTCCTAATTGCGCCTCACAGCTACGGAGCAAAGGGGTCGCCTGTGAACTGTGAAGCTGTCCAAGGCCCAGAGAGTAGTAACACAGCTGGCGTGCCCACTCCATCCCACTCCCCAGGCTGCCCCCGCCCCCGCCCGCCAGCTGTCAGTCCCCAGCCTTACCTACCTCTCAGCAAGGCAGGGTCAGGCCTGGGGCCCACCTCTCAGGCTGAGCCTACGCCTCCTATACCCCCAACACCCACCACTTGGACACAATAAGCCGCGGGAAAGAAGGAGAACAGTTCACCAGTTTGCGTCACTAACCTGTATTAATAAAAGCAATGGGGAAAATGCAATGGTAAATTATTTATAAAATATATAATTTCATAAGATATTTCTTCCTTGCTTCTAGATTTTAATAATGAAAATACCGACAGTTCGTGGGGAGCGTATGGAATATAGAGTCACAAGTTAAAGCCCTCTAAGCAGAGGGAACAGGGTGAGGACCTGTGTGGCTTTTTTTTTTTCTTTTAATATAGAGTTATTGATTGATTGATTTAGGTTGCATTGGGTCTTACTTGCTGCGCGTGGGCTTTCTCTAGTTGCGGCAAGCGGGCTTCTCATTGCAGTGGCTTCTCTTGTTGCAGAGCACGGGCTCTAGGCATGCAGGCTTCAGTAGTTGTGGCGCATGGGTTCCAGAGCGCAGGCTCGGTAGTTGTGGCGCACGGGCTTAGTTGCTCCGCGGCATGTGGGATCTTCCCGGACCAGGGCTTGAACCCGTCTCCCCTGCATTGGCAGGCGGATTCTTAACCACTGCGCCACCAGGGACGCCCAGGACCTGTGTTTCATACCTTTGGGAAGGAAACTCTCCCACCGAGGGTCATGAAAACTGCGCCAGGCCTCAGTCCTGAGACACCTTGGATCTGTTTTTCTGACGCGTAGGGAGTCCCAAGTGTAAACTGCCGAAACAAGCAGGAAGATCCACACACAAAGCTCCGGAGAGGAAGCAGTGGAGCAGTGGAAGCGCAGAGCTCCACCCGTGCTGGGGAAGGGACGCGGGACAGGAGGGGAGAGGGAGGAGCTGTCAGCTCTTGGCCCCGAGGCTAAAAGGAGGGACGAACGAACGGGCACGCGCGCGCATGTGACACAGGGGAACCGAAAATCCAGCCCACATCACCTAGAGTTGAGCTCTCCAGGGGCTCCCCTCACACGGCCCGCGGCCCCTCGCACTGCAGCAGGAATGGGGGCTGCCACGCACAGGTGCACCGGACGGGCAGGGAGTCGGAGGGAAAGGGTGAGGAGGGGACGTGGGGAGAGCCCAGAGCACAAGCTCCCTGCTCGGCCTTCTTACCCTGGGCTCCCAGGAGCGGGTGTCACCAACACCTACAAGCAAATGGAAGCCCGAGGCCCAGCCCAAGACGAGGCAGCGTCTGGGGAGGAGTTCACGGAGCTGGCGTTAAGCCAACTGGCTGTGGCGCCGGCCGCCTGCTCAGCGGGGACCCAGCCCCAAGTGCCTACCCACCTTCAGGTGCCACCTCATCTCCCCCGCTCCTGCCATGCTGGCAGGCCGAGCGAGCGCCCCCAGCTTCCGAGCCCTCTCACATCTCCTCCCCTCTTCACGGAGAAATTCAGGTCTGGCCTTCCTGTGAGAACGGCCGGCAGCCCCACCGCCTCGCTGCTCCCAACCCCAGGCAGCCCGCACAGCACATTGCCCATCCAGCGACTCATCCAACAGTTTTGTTTGGAATGGATTTCCCGCGGTTAGGCTTGCCTCTGCACGGGGCAAACCCTTTGGGATCGGGAAGGCAAACGCTTCTTTCTCATCCAGCAACACTGGCTGTCACGGCGGGCAAGGACTCGTCCACAGCAACTACCAGCACAGCCCCAGCACTTCAGTGACTCGGCCACCAGCCCCCATTCCTGACCAGAGTGCTGCGGGCAGGAGTCCCCGAGCCTGAGAACCCAGCACAGCGTCAGGGACAAAGCAGGCACGAGGGTTTGCCGAGTTGCTGCCGAGGTGTGTTTAAAATTTCCATCGTTAGAGCCACAGCTCAATCAGTGAAAGGGAAACATGTAGTGAATGAGTAATCGACTTCCTGTATGAGTAACCGGCTCATAGAAACCAGAAAGCTTTCAAGAGATTCCACGGGAGGCGAGCCTGTCATTGCACTGGGCGTCCTGCAGAAACCCACGCCCAAGGTCTGGACTGTCGCTGGCCTGTCAGAGGAAGAGGAAGGTCCCAGAGCAGGCCTGTGGGACACCTGCCCTCACCATCTCTTGGCAGCCCCTCGCCAGCGCTGCTCGCCCGTCCCAGCGCCCCCCCCCCCCCCACCGAGCGAAGGATGGAGACACACGGACGCAAACCCACACACTCACCCCTCCTCTCTCCCACCCGGAACTGGGGACGCAGGTCACACACCCGAGGAGCCAAGGAGATCCCCTGAGACTGCTGCCTACATGCACCAGCACGGGCAGGGCCCCAAGACACGAGGCGACCTCACGGCAGCTAAGACCCCCTCCAAGAGAAGGAAGTTTGGCCTCCTTCCGAATGTGCCAGGTACCCAAGAGCTCGCGGCGGGGCCATTCTTCACCGACTAGATCATGGGGCCCGCCCTAAAGCAGCACCTGTGGGTAACTTCCACTCAAGGAAGCCGTCTCGTTTCCTTACCCATGATGGTGGACGCGGGCGACTGGGTGAATCTTTCCTACACTGCAGTCTTCTCTCTGATTATCACCCTTATTACAGAAGATGTAGAAAAATACAAAGAAAATTTAAATCATCTGTTACGCCAGAAGTTGACTAACAGGCAAAGCTGGGACTCAGACACAGGTCCTGTTGTCATCAGAGCATGTGAGGTTTGCCACCAAAGCGGAGCTGCCTCAAGTCCTTCTGAGAGAGCAGACAAGGTTTAAATCAAACAAGGGACTTCCCTGGTGGTCCAGTGGTTAAGAATCCACTTTCCAATGCAGGGGACGCGGGTTCAATCTCTGGTTGGGGAACTAAGATCCCACATGCCACGGAGCAGCTAAGCCCATGCGCTCTAGGGCCCACTCCCCTCAACTAGAGAGCCCACACGCTGCAACTACTGAGCCCATGCACCACAGCTAGAGAGAAGCCCGCGCACTGAGACAAAGAGCCTGCGCGCCACAACTAAGACCCCACGCAGCCAAATAAATAAATAAATATATATTTTAAAATACACTCGGGGGACTTCCCTCGTGGTGCAGTGGTTAAGAACCCACCTGCCAATGCAGCAGACACGGGTTCCAGCCCTGGTCCGGGAAGATCCCCACATGCCGCAGAGCAACTAAGCCCGTGCGCCACAACTACTGAGCCCGCGTGCCACAACTACTGAGCCTGTGCACTCCGGAGCCCGTGCGCCACAACTAGAGAGAAGCCCGTGCGCCACAACTAGAGAAGCTGCGCGCTACAACAAAAGATCCCACGTGCCGCAACTAAGACCCGACGCAGCCAAATAAATAAATATTTAAAAACAAACAAAATTAATAAGAGAGATGCACTAACAGTGCATAATAATCTAGCCTCACCAAGTTCATTCAATTAGCATTTCAGAGCATAATCATAGCTGCCACTTACTGAGGTCTGTGTACCAGACAAGCAGAAAACACAGAGCTGTCTTGTCACGTGGCAGCGGTCACAGACGCCACAATGTACGTTTAAAACCTGAAGCTACTTCAAAATCATGATGTTCATTAGACCTGCTGCTGGACCTTGTTATTAAAGGTGCTAAAGGACCCATTTGTTACTCTGTCACCCTTTTGGTTTGGTATTTTGATAACTATTTCAATACAACCAGTTTTCTTTGTCATCCTATGTATTTTGTTCTTTGCTTTAAAAAACATTATTCTGGAAAGGGATCCATCCACAAGCGTCACCAGACTGACAAAGAGGCTCATGACTGCACACTTTTGGGAACCACCTGCTCTAGGGGCACAGGGTGGCCTCATCTCTAAGCAGAGAGGAGAGTGTTTCGGCTGCTGATAACGTCACAAAACCTCCGTGGTCTCTGTGGCGGTGTGGAGGGTGGGCAGGTCTGACGTCCCTCCACCAGGAACAGCCCTGCAGACAGCACCACGCCCTGCAGGCCCACAGGGGCTCTGTCTCCATGGCTGCCCTGAGATCACCCATCCCTGACGTGATGTGAGCTCACGATTTACCGGCTGCCATGACAACAGGCTCTCCAGGCTTCTTCTGCTCATCACACGGGCCCGCCTACCACGCTGCTGAGTTGGGAATCAGAAATCAGACATCCTGATAAGGCCTGACAGCAGTGCCCCAGGGCCCACGGCTCTACCCGCGCTGGGCACCTAGGGCCATGGGAGCGGATCCTGGGAAGAAGCAAGGCAAAAACTCCCTGATGACCAGTGTGGAAATCAAGCTGTCCCAGGGTGAGCAAGGGGACAAGCATAGTTGTTCAGAGAAGCTCTTCATTCCAAATGCTGTTTTCTAAGTACTTAGGCACATGGAACTGAACTTTCAAAAAACTGCAAACCACATTAGGTCAGGCACCCGGATCTGGAATCCGCTTGGCCTCCGCCCCTGCCCCTTCACTCCAGCTTTCATGGCGCATCTGCTGTTACAAGCACAAACGCAAAGGTCTGGGTGCCAGCTGATACCATCAGGCCGAGAACAGCATTCCTGACCACGGTCGACTTGAAATAAATCACAGAACCTGAAGGCTGGAGTCACCTTGGACAATCTTGGAGACCCAGAGGAGACAGCAACTCACCCCCACCTGCTCTAAGCCATCAACTGTGAGCCGGATCTGGGCAGGTCTGGGGGCCTGGTCTCGGGGAGGCCCAGGAAGCAGCACAAAGGTACCAAGCAGCAAGCACCAGGACTGCCCAGAAGGGGCCCAGGGCTGCCGGCCACGGCCCGGCCCAGCCCCGCCCCTTCCACCACATCTTACTACCCAGAGCTGCCGGCCCCGGCCCCGGCCCCGCCCCGGCCCCGCCCCTTCCACCACATCGCACTATGAGTTATCTGACGTTCAAAAACAAAAAGATCTGCGTGACTGTTCGCTCCTGGGTGACTGAAATGTTCCTTAAGAAAAGCCCAAATGACGTTCCTGTCTGCACTCACTGGCTGTTCCGTGCTGCTTGAACTTGGGCCACAGCCTTGCTGGGAGGCTGGAGGGTGGGGCACTCCTCCAGGAAGTGAGCCCAGCACACCAGCACCCACGTCTCAGTGGGGCTGGGATCAAACATTTGCCACCCAGATACCAGGAGGCCATTGTAAAGCTCTTTCCAGAATCTCAAAGTAAGCGTCTGTATTCAAAGCCATGCATCCCCTATTCTCCTTTTAGAATTCTGTTTTCATTATATTGGGTATCACAGCCAGAAACTATGAAGGCAAAAGAAAGTGATAAAAACAGCTCAGGGCTGTCCAGCCCTTCCACGCCACGCCCGGGGCCAAGCCGGTGTGGACATCAGCTCCCTGATGCTTCGCTGTGTGGAGGATGGGTGGCGTGTCAGGCTCCCCGGGCCAGGCCTGGGGCGGTGTGTCTCCTCATAGGCTAGAAGAGCTCGTCAGGCACAGACCAGAAAGCAGGTGCCGACAGACCAGCACTCTCCCGCTGAAACCAGGACACACGGTTACCACGGACCAAATCCACCTGCTGCCTACACAGGCAGGGCTCGCTTGTGGCCACCGAAACTGACTGAACTGCATTAAACAATCCCAGCAGCCTCTTTGCTGAAGTGAGTGGAAGCAGTGTCAGGACGAAGCACTAAGAATGCAGACAGGCACGCCTGCTGTCAGCTGGAGATCAAGTCAAACATGACCGCAGCGTTAGACCCAGGCGACCGACAGCCAACTGTGAGCAGGGAAACAAACCAAACCCAGTTGAGTTCCCGGAGAAAGGGACCGTCTGACCAGACACAAGGACCCAGGAACGCTCGCCCACACGCACGTCCGGCCCGAGTGCCCTGCCAGGTGGAGCTGGGATGGAACCCAGGCCGAGACACAGACACCTCCGCCTGGCCCGGGCCTCGCTCCTGCTGCCCCGCGAGCTCAGAGTCAGCTCGGGGCAGGGAGGACCCAGGTCCGGTCACTGCAGGAGGACTTGCTCTCAGCAGCGTCTGGTGCCACCAGCGTTCCGATGGGATAGTCAACGTCAGCCCAGAGCGCAGGGGCTCTGGGGACACCCCACAGCAGAGGCTGACCATCAAGCCCCGCTGACGCCCCCAGGCCTGCAGGTCCCAGCCCGGGCGTGAGCCCCCATCCCCCAAGCCCACAGCAGCCCAGAGGACTTTCTTCCTCCTCGTGCCCTCGGGCAGGCTTGCACAGCAACTCCTCTAGATGAAGAGGAAGGGCGGGCTGGGCGGAGCCCGGCGACACAGTGGCAGCCTCCCCAGACCGGGGAGGGGATAGGGACAGGCCCTGCAAGGAAGGCAGCCAGCCGTGGTCTGCAGACCTGTTCTCTGTAAATGTGTCACCCTCGCGCGGGCCACCGTTCCTGTAAGCCTTTCACGTCTTCCGCTCTCGGTGGAAATTCCCACCTGGTTCTTGGTAACATGCAAAGAGAGGGCCCCGAAGGCGGCCTGAACAGGGAGCTGTGACCCCAGGGGCAAATGCGCCCAGGTGAGAGCCGGCCCCAAAGGCCCCAAAACCCTGAAGATATTCAGCCTCTCCCAGGGAGCATGCAGCTTGCACGGGAAGAGGCCACAAGCCAGACGGACCACTGAGGATTCATTACAAGACAAGCACCCAGCTACCCTCGTATCAGTGACTAATATTAGTCTCTATTTTTGTTGCAAATTCAAAGAACTTTGTCTACGATGGGGTTTTTTTGGTTTTTTTTTTTTTTTAAATAAATTTACTTATTTATTTATTTATTTTTGCCTGCGTTGGGTCTTCGTTGCTACGCGCGTGCTTTTTCTAGTTGCGGAGAGCGGGGGCTGCTCTTCGTTGCGGTGCGCGGGCTTCTCATTGCAGTGGCTTCTTTTGTTGCGGGGCATGGGTGCGGAGCACGGGCTTTAGGCACGCGGGCTTCAGTAATTGTGGCACGTGGGCTCAGTAGTTGTGGCGCACAGGCTTAGTTGCTCCACGGCATGTGGGATCTTCCCAGACCAGGGCTTGAACCCGTGTCCCCTGCATCGGCAGGTGGGTTCCTAGCTGCTGCGCCACCAGGGAAGTCCTACAATGGGTTTTTAAGTGGGCTTTTGTGGTTAACCTGAAATTCCCATCAGCATTAAAAACACAATCTTCTTTGAGGAACAGTCCCCAAAGCCACCCCTGTGATGTGTGAAAAGAAAACTTTTTTTTTTTTTTTTTTTTTTGCTTGCGGTACTGCTGTGGCCTCTCCCATTGTGGCCTCACTGCTCTCACTGCTGTGGCCTCTCCCATTGCGGAGCACAGGCTCCGGACGTGCAGGCTCAGCGGCCATGGCTCACGGGCCCAGCCGCTCCGCGGCATGTGGGATCTTCCTGGACCGGGGCACGAACCCGTGTCCCCTGCAACGGCAGGCGGACTCTCAACCACTGCACCACCAGGGAAGCCCCAGAAAACTTTTTTTCTCATAGAAAATGTTTTAATGAACTTTCCCTCTTAAGTTAAAAATGCCCCCTCTGATTCACCATCTGTCTTTACTCAACAATATCAGAAATACTATAATTAACACGAGGAAGGATTAAAGAAATACTTGTAAAATACAAATTACCTCCTACAGAAATGTCCCCCAAATGGCTGATATGACATTATTGTGGACTAGGGGTTCTTTGAAGCGTTTGTCAGAAAGTTTGGAAGCGCTTTACAAAAAAGCCCCGTGAAAACAGGAAAGCGATCATACGTGCATTTCTCCCACACATTTCTCTGCAGCACTTACTAGTTCTGATTTTACAGTTATCTTGTGACTTTCTGATTAGTAACTGCCTTTCCCACCAACATAAGCATCACCAGGGCAGAGGTTAGGTCTGGTTTGGTGCAACTGTTTAATGAATGACTGAACAAACGAGTGCACAGGTGAAAAAAGAATAGCTCAGTGTCACACCCACTGTCGGGAGAAATGCCTTTACTGATTTATAACTCAATGCCAAGTGTTTTGTGGCAAAAACATGAGGCATTCACGCGAGGACTACCATTCCGCCTTTGGTGAGCAGCCTTGCCCCCTTCCAACTCAAGAGGCCGGCACTGACCAAGCACCCGCTACGCTCCGGGCACGAGATTTCAGGTGCCTCCTCGTCGTTCTCACGTCCACCCTCTCGGACACTGTCTTCACTCCACAGGTGAGGAACCAGGGCGGCAGAGAGGGCACCATGCCCGCCAACCGCAGTGCCGACGCCAAAGCAATCCCCGCTGAGCCCTCCGCCAAAGCAATGCCTCGCCTCCTCCAGCCTCCCTTACGGAAGAGTTCACATGACATCTCTCATACTTCAGGAAAGTCTTCTTCTCCAAAGAACCCAGATCCTTTTCATCACCCCAGACATTCAGGAATCTAACCTATCATCCCTCTAAAGCAGCTGGGAAAGTTCAGAAAACCCAGTTTAGTGCCCTTTTACCTTAACTACTTCATCCCAGTTACCTGGAACACCTCTCAGTACCTACAGAAAATGGGTGATTTCTCTTTGTAATACGTATATTATTATTCTGAGCTCCCATAATAATTCAGGAAGTAACAGCCACCACTAGTGCACCAGGCACGTACACTGTGTATCACGTGTATCATCTCGTCTAGTCCTCACCCTGGGTAAGGCAAACAGGATCCCGCTTTACAGACGGGAAGCCGAGGTGACCAGAAGGTGAGTGACAGGCAAAGCCGGGACTCGGACACAGGTCTTGCTGCCCTCACGGCACGAGAGCTTTGCTAGCAAGCCGAACTGCACAGCGCTCAGTGCCCTCCCCGAGATCCGCATGGCCAGCCCCACGCCGAGCACCTCCACACACCGGCTCCGACTCACTCACTGGGCATCACCTGAGTACCCTCGACTCCCCTGTTCTCGGGGTGCCCACCTTCAGAACGGGGCGGGCAGAAACATCAGAGAGAGGCCGGAAGCAGGCAGCTATGACAGGTCAGGGTGGGCGAAGGTGGCATGTCCATGAGTGGGACAGGAGGACAAGAACAGCTTTCTGAATATTAAAAAATTAAGGAGAGCTTCCTTACATTTTATTAAAAATAAATTCCAGGGCTTCCCTGGTGGCGCAGTGGTTAAGAACCTGCCTGCCAACGCAGGGGACACGGGTTCGAGCCCTGGTCCAGGAAGATCCCACATGCCGCGGAGCAACTGAGCCCGCGCACCACAACTACCGAGCCTGCGCTCTAGAGCCCGCGAGCCACAACTACTGAAGCCCGCGCGCCTAGAGCCCGCGCTCCACAGCAAGAGAAGCCACCGCAACGAGAAGCCCATGCACCGCAACCAAGAGTAACCTCAGCTCACCGCAACTAGAGAAAGCCCACGCGCAGCAACAGAGACCCAGCGCAGCCAGAAATAAATAAACAAATACATTTATTAAAAAAAAATTCCAAATGGATACAAACCGTAAATAAACATTTTTAAGTGAAACAAAAACATCCAAAGAAATATATTAAAATTGAATAACTTTTATAATTATGGGGTGGGAGCCAAAAGTAGAGGCCGTAAGAGGCAAGCCTGAGTACATGAGATCTTTTAAGACTTCTCTAAGCACTGGATAAACTCAGAAAATTTTGACATAATAAACTCACAAACCTAAAAATATAAACCTGGATACAGAGTTTAAATTTCTGAGGATTAAAAACTCCAACTGGAAAATGGGCAACATCTATGAATGGAGAGTGTGCATAGGAAACCCTAGTAGCCAACAAACGTAGAAGATACATCCAGCCTTTACACAAAGAAATCCCCACCCCCCCCCAAAAAAAACTGTAAGTAATTTTTTGCCCATCTGGTATTTATAAGAGCTTGGGGGAAAATATCACTCTTATCCAAACTAGGTGGTTTTGAAGGTATGTTTCAGAAATCTTTTAAAATCATGTTCCTTTTGATCTAGTAACTCAACGTCTAGGTGTTTATCCTACAATACCCAGGGGCCTATACCTAAGGGCGTTTATCGTAGTATATCACAATAAAAGACTGACAATGACAAAAGCGTCCATCAGTAGAGAGCTGGTTAAATAAACCATTACAGTAATTTCCTGACACAACACATCTACAGTCGTTACATGGAAGGATGTCCAAGTGGGAGAAAGTTCCAAAACAGCGTTTGATGCAATCGCATTTGTCCTCTATTTACACACGTGCGCGTACACACGCACACACACGCTTGGTGTATGAATGGGAGAACTCAAGGAAGGATTAGAAAAATATTAACAGTGAATATTCCCAAATGGTCATGCTATGACTGGTCCTCTTTCCGCCTCTGTATTTTTCAAGTGGGCATATGATATCTAGTATTGGAAAAATAATAATACGGCCGATTTGTTAAAAACCTACAAGATATAGGCATAGTCATTACCCCCATTTAATAGATAACCACACTGATTTTAAAACTTGCCTAATTCAGGATTTGTGGCAGGCCTGTTAAGACTTCCGTCTGCATTTTACAGATGAACAGAGTGAGATGAGAAGGTCAAGCCCCTCGCCCATGGCAGGCAGCAGGCACCCAGCTCCACCTCCTGGAAGACAGGGCAGCCTCCGCCTCCCTCTGCAGCCAGGAGGGCTGGAAGGACCCTAGGTGCCGGGCAGTGCCTGGGGACCCGCCAAAGGGCACCCCACTGCCAGGGCAGGGTGTAAACCTAGGTGTCCTCGCCCCAAGCTCACCACGCGCTTCTGCACTGTTGCCTGCACACGTGTTATATGAAACACAAGATTAAAGCCACAGTTTGGGTTTTACAGCCCGGATAAGGGGAACCCATACTGGAACTGCACACGAGAAAAAAAGCAGCTCAGACGCTGTTTCTGCCCATTTCGGAATGTGGCCCTCGGCACACGGGGCGGGCCTGCTCCCACCCAGAGCTCTGACTCAGGCTGGGGTCCCCCTTCTCCCTCCACACACACTGAATCATCTTCTGAGGTGGCAAGAAACCACCGCCTTGTACGTGCAAGCACTAGGGGAGCCCGACGCCGGAGGGCCCCCTCTGGGGGAGCGAGTCTGCACTGATGCTGGGCGAGGTCCCCGCGAGAAGCCCACGACTCACTGGGGCAGTGACGCCAAGCGGCAGGGGGCCACCCGTGGACATATGGACGGCATTTCTTTCTTTTTTTTTTTTTTTAATGGAAAAGAAAACCCAATACAGAGGGCGCGCCTCACCTATTCAGGGCAGGTACTACTCCGTTAACTACTTGAGCGCCATCTGCACACACGCAGGTGAGCAGCAGAGGAGCGGGGCTGGAGGCCTTGCCCCACCCCCACCCCCCCACAACAGCTTTTCAGGCGGTAAAGGCTTGGCCGCTAACGGGCTTCCGAGCCAGGACCTTCTCCCTGGGAACTACCTGCTGACTTCAAGCCTTAAGTTGAATTTCGGTAACGGACTATGGGTAAGTTAGCATCCACATAGCTCCAGCTAATGCAAACCCGCTAAAACCTGACCTATCAGTATTACCTGTGAGGCCTGATGAATTTTTAGAGAAAGAGAATCAGGAAGAAGAAAAACGACATCAAGAATGAGAAACAACCATTTTAGTTCTGTCCCACAGGGCTGCTGAGGGAAGTCTTAGCCTTTCGCCTGCCTTGAAAAGAGTAAATGTCTATTTCTACCAGCTGGGCTGCTGCTGACACCCACACACACCCCGTGTCACTCAGAATCAAGGTGCCATGTCATCTGCCCGTCTGGGGAACTGACAGGTGACCCTGGAGGCCCAGGCTGCAGGGCGTCCGTCCACCACTGAGTGAATTATTCTACGTGGTCCAGCACAAGACGACGAGGGGAGGAAGAAGGAACAAGATGGGGCAGCACGGACCGGCCCAGGTGTCCACAACGCAGCTCAGCCCCCAAAGCGGCAACACCAGCGGGAGAGGGACGAATTCCAGGCTTTCCACATCTGACCCTTATGGGAACAGAGCGCCCGTCCCTGCCTGAAGGATGACTTCGGGGGGGTGATGGCCAGATGTTTTGAAGCCACTGCACGAAAAGAACTATCTTGGACCAAGCAAGGCAGCAGGACTCAACCATTCAGAAGTGTGGGTTGGTCCCCAGAGGTGTGACATTCCAAAGCAGCTCCTTCTAATCAACTGCTGAAATCTTCACGGGAGTGACTTTACATTTCCTCCTGCTTAACCTACTATCCTTTAAAATCATTTTACCCAAGACGAGCCTCAGCCCTTCCTCATTCCCCGCCTCAGCTCCGCTTCCCTTGCTCTGAGCGTTCCTCACCCTCTCTGTAAGCTGTTCCTCACTTCCTCCCTGAAAACAGGAAATCCCGCAGACAGACCTCCTGGACCCACGAGTCCGCCTTACTGAACGTCTCCCCACGGCTCTGCTGTTGCTCTTTGCTCAACTAGAGGAATGCGATAATAACCCAACACTTTCCCCAACTGACCTCTCCGCTTGTGATGTTTCTACCGCACTGTGTATGTGCCCACTGCCAGGGTCCATTCTACCTTGTGCTTTGGCAGTTCGCAGGCCAAGATATCTGTCTTCCCACAACCCTAAGGCTGACTCATGTCACCACCCCAGCACGTTGTTGGGCCTGGCAGGTCGTCAATGCTGGGTGAGCGCTCACTGAAACTGGACCGTAATTCAGCATCTGTAACGATGCCCGTAATCCCACTGGCAAGCCTGTATCTGAACAAGTGCACTGCATTCATTTGCCCAACCAGTGCTAAGAATTCTGTAAAGTGGTCTATCACTGGCTCCATTTCGTAGACAGGGTGGGCTGAAATTAATGATTAGGGTCCCGCAGTTAGAAGGCAGGTGTGCTGGGCTTCGAAGCAAAAGCCTGCAGGATTCTGAGCTCCACATCTTCAGTGACAGTGCAGCCCCCAAAGCCAGCCAGGAGCAAAGGGGACGCAGCTGTGCAGCCAGCTGGGGGCGCTGCGTCTGCCCAGGGCTCTGGAGGTCCACGACCCGAGACACTTCACACACACATAGAAGAGGCCCTAGAGCTTCTAGCCATTTTAAAGCCATTTCTTTAAACTAGGTGGCATGTATACAGACGTTCTTTATATGGCTTGTAAGTTTTTACTTGTTTGAAAACAAGATCCTCTCATGATTTAGAAAATAAAAACAAACAAAACAGACAAGAGCCCCTTCCAACTTAGCATAAGGGACTTCCTGGACCTGATAAAGATCATCTAATAAAAACCTTCTGAAAACATCACTCACACAGCAAAGCATTTCTTCGGAGGACAGAACCAAACAGCGAGGCTTGGAATCACCACTTGAACAGATCTGAGCGAGGGCGGTAACAAAAGAGAAAGAAAATATGCAACGTGACTGGAAATGAAGACACAAAACTGCCACGCACAGACGACATGACCACCTACATGAAGTTAAGGCGGAACCCACACATGCTGTCAGAACTAAAAAGAACTCGACAGGCTTGCTGAAAACAAGATTCCAGATATCCATTGCATCCCCGTATGTGAGCGACTACTAATTAGGAAAGTTAGGTCACAAAGACGCCACTTACAAACAACAACATCAAACTGTAAGGTACGAAAGAGGCGCGGGTATAAAACGGACTTGAAAGACAGCTCGGCGAAGCAGCGCTGCCCTCGGCAAGAGCCTCCGCCAGGGGCCTCGGGGTTAGGTACCCGCTCCACTCAGAGCCCTGCGGCACACGCCACAGCCGCCTTAAGATCCTGGGAGCGCGCGCTCGCTCAGAGGAAAAGGAAACCAGATTCTGGGTGGCTGGCTCACGTTCGAACACAGGTGCACTGTGTAACCCTCTACGAATAAGTCTGCTGAGCACGACAAGGTTATTCCCAGGAATACCTTCCAGGGCCTGGACCACTGGCACCTCACACTTTTCCGGAACACTCACGACACCTCTGCAAGGCAGGGGTTATCACCACTGTGCAGAAGAGGCCGAGACTGACAGGTGCGGTGACCTGCCCGAGGTCACACAGCACAGGCGGGCCCTGGACTCCTCCAGCCAGCCCGGCTGAGTGGGGACCGGGCAGGGGGCTTCTGGAAGGGTGAGGAGTTACTAGCTGCTACAACGTGGGCTGATGTGTAGCTGAGCACATGGGGTCAGTGGTTCCCACACGCTGTCACTGGGGAATTCTTGGCATTTGATGGCCACCTCCAACAACACAGCCAACTGTTGCCATGCTGCTTGAGTTTCAAGTTTTTTGGAAGGACAACACATTAGTGGTTTTAAAACTGCCCAAATCCTTCAACATTTTGAGAGACGGGGTCCACGCCCCCTTCCCTTGAGTCCGGACAGGCTTGTGACGGCTTGGACCAGCAGTGGGGTGCGAAGGGGAAATGACACCAGAGGCTTGTGAGCTGGGTCACAACGACCAGGCACTTCCACCCCCTCTCTGGAAATGTCTGCTCTCCAGACACGTCCTCCTGACACACTTCCTCGGGGAACCCAGCCTGGGCCACGTGAGAGGCCCCCGCGGGCAGCCCAGCTGAGGCCGGCCTTCAAGTCACCCCAGCCCAGGTGCCAGACGAGAGTGGAGACGTCCCCAGACGGTTCCAGCCCGGAGCCACCGCGCTCCCTCCCAGCCACGGCCTCGTGGGGCAGAGACACTGCAGCCTCCATGCCCGGTCCAGACCCCTACCCAGCGAGTCCACGGGCAGCAACAGGCAACAGGCACAAACACCAATTTCTGAACAGTGCCACCCGCTCCTCAGTCCTGTCGTGGTACGCGAGCAACACAAGCATCTTCAAAGAAACACACGTGGAGCTGAGGCAGGTTCCGAGGTGGCGGGGGGGGGGGGGGTCCTTTGTCGGTCATGTTCCCGTTCAAGGAAGCGGGGATGGTGGTCAACGGCACAAGTCTGGGCTCCGGGTGCCCAGAGCCCAGTCAGCCCGACACTAGGAGGGGTTGGAGGCAGCAGGCCTTGCGATGACTGAGAGCTGGGCAAGGACGTCTCTGAGGGCAAGAGCAAACCACAAAGTTGGTCATCTCGGAGAAAGCGGGTTCTCCTGGGATCCAGGACTGTGCAACGCTGGTCTGACCGGAGCCCCGTGGGGGACAGAAAAAATCTTCTCATTGGGCCCACGGTCCCTCTGTGACGCCAGCCTCCCAAGACCCCTCCGCGCACTCCCACGGCCCACTCCCGCCCACACCTGTCCACCTCCTTCCTGCCCCCCTGCCCCCAGCTCCCCGCTCTTCGCAGAGGGAATACCAGCCATCAGGAGGGAGCTCCCGAGGCCCACCGCCCCCCCAACCCCTCCTCCTCTCCGCGCCACGATTCCCCCTCTGCCCGCTCACTCCCAGCAGCACACACACGCACGCTGCGATGACTCCCGTCTTAAACAAGACAGAGAGAGGAAAGATCTTCTAAGACACTGGAGAGAAAAACACAGATCAGCTATAAAGCAACCACAGACAGCTGACTTCGACAGCAACAATGTATGGCCAAAAAAGAGGAAGCATATCGACTGGCTAAAAGAGAGCAACTCTCAACCTGTAAACGTGCACTCAGAAACTTTCCCTGAAGAATGAGAACAAAGATGTTCGCAGACAGCGAGCCCTCGACAGACTTGAGGAACAAAGCAATCTCGGGCTCCCGCCCACCCCCTCCAGCTACCCGTCAGCCGGTTGCACCTGCTCCTTCCTCCTGATTCTCCCCAGTCAGGCCTGTGCCCCGAGGCAGCCCGCTTGCCCCGACAGCCCATCGCTCCTCCCGCATCAAGTCTCTGCTTCCTCCAGCTTCCCTTCCCTCCTCCCCAGCTGTTCCTCCTCGGTCCCGGCCAGTTCCACCCACCTTCCCCTCCTGCCCTCTCAGCCCTGCGCGCCAGCTCTGCCCCACATGTCCAGCCACAGCACAGCCCGGTGATCAAGCCTGGCCGCGCACTGCCAGCCCCCTGACCTCCGCGGGGCTCTTCTCTGGCTCACGTGTCCCGCGAGCCCCCTGCTGCCCTCTCAACACCTCCGCCGGGACGCCCAACAGACACCCCGGGTCCGGCGCATCCCAGCCCGCCCCACCCTCCCCAGGACCCTCTGCTGACCCCCGAGCCCCTCTGCACTGGCTCCTCTGAACCCGCGTAACAGGGCCACCAAGGCCCTGCATCATTGACACCTCCCACGCCGGTGTCCTCGGCTCAGGCCGAAGTGCTGGTGTCACCCGACTCTGTCCCTCACACCTCACACCTAGCCCGCGACTGAATCCGACTGCCCTCCGCCTTTCAATACCTGTACCGTGCAGACTCCTTCAGCTCCACCACCTCCACCGTTGGCACTCAGGTCCAAGCCGTCATATCTCCTGGTGGGTGACCCCACAATTCCTAACGGGACCCCTCTGTGTCCACACAGCAGCCAGAGACTGGAGGGCAAACGACGTCACTGTTCAAACCCCCGGCGGCCCCGCTATCTCAGTCAGAGTAACAGCGGAGTCCTGCCACTGCCCCGACCTCTCTCGCATCTCCTACTGCTCCCCTCTTTGCCCGACAGGCTCCCACCCCAGGGCCTTTGCACCTGCCACTTCTTCTGCTCAAAACCCGCTTTCCTCAGAGATCCGTGTGGCTTGCTCGCCTGCTTCCCTCTTTCAGGCCTTTGTTTACGTGTCACCTTCTTAGAAGAGACCACTGCCGACCGCCTGGTTAAAAACGGCATCTGCCCTTCCGCCACCTCCTGCTCCATAGCATCTGCTGCCTGGTATGTTCCGCATCGAGTCCTCCCTGCACCAGGCAAACCCGACGAGGGCAGCGTGCACTGCTCTACCCCAGCAGTTAGAGCAACACCCGGCAAAGAGCACGCTGACGGGTGTGAGTGGCTGTGATGAACGAGCTCAGGTAGAGTCTAATTTTCTTTGCGCTCCCTCACCATGGCAAAGTCTGCTGGCTGTCTGCCGTGGTCTGGTTGCTTGTTCCTCTATGGCAAGTGGGCATGTGCTGCCCAGCTACACGGTTTGTGCAGGCGACGGTGGGTTAGGTGTGTGTAGGCAGGAGGTAGGCTACGGGCAGACCCTTGGAGACCCCACAAACCTCCCCTCCAGGCCCGTCGCCTTCAGGGTGGAGATGCACTCAGCCTTGCTCTCAGGATGCTCCCGGAACAGGGCATGAACCCCACACACCCCTGGAAATTTAGACAGAGGAAAAATAAACCTCCACGAGTTTGGATTCCTACAGGAGCCGTTAGGTTTAGATCTATTTAAGAGCTTCATGTGCCCCAACTAACGCATCCTTCTGTAGTCACTATGTTTTTCTACAATGAACACGAGTCTTTTTATTTTTAATAGAATAAAATAGAGGTTAAAAATAAACATTACAAAGGAAAAACTTCAGCCTCTCTTTATGATATCTTTTTTGAGATAAACACGGTTTCTTGTTACACATCAAACTATTCCCAGCCTGGATGTCTACAGGGTCATGTCTGCAACACTGCCATTGTAAAGGAAAAAAATACTTCCTCTCCTCAGTGATATATTTAGAAACCAAGCGCTTCAACTCAGATTTTGTTATAAGAATACTCCCATGTTTATTTTTAACTATAGTCATGATACTTCGAAAAGAAATGTTACTTTAAATGTTAATAAAACAAGGCACACATTGAATAGCAAATATCATGGTGCTATTACCAAACAAACAGATCCCAGAATGTCCCTTATACCAAGACAAACATCTGAAAAGACTAAATAAAATAAGCTTTAGCTTTAAGACGTAAAATTTCCTTGCACACTTCAGCAAGGTGGCCGATACCCGTGGCTCAATCCAATTCAACTGAGCATTAATTTGACTGTAATCCCCACACTTGGAATGAAAGCAACTCCCCGAGGGGATACTTAAAAGCAAATTTACCAAACGACAGAAATCGGAAAATTCCCCAAATCTGTACAACTGGAGGGCAAACAACGTCCAGATATTTGAAACGTCACTTCTAAAGAGTGGCATCCCGTAGAGGTACAATGTTCTTTGAGTCAGAATAATTAATCAGGAGCACATTGTCTGAAACTCAAGCAGCTCAAACCCCAGGACTGTTGGGCCTCTTCAGTCAATTCTTCTATAAGAGAAACAAGCCCACAATTGAAAATAAATAGAAATGTGTTTCTGAGTTTTTCAGAAGACTGAAAAAAAATTTAACGGTACTTGCCCACATCTTGGATTGTGGATGGTGCCAGATGCGGAGCGCTGACTGTTATCTTGAAATGACATAATCGTGGCATTTTCCCATCCACACCAGGCCCCACCATTAGCCAGAGCTCTATGCATGCTCAGTGCCCTCTGCAGCCTGGTGAAGACAAGAGTCGGGGTCTCCTGCACCCTGGTGGGTCTCCCTGAGCTTAAGGTAGAACCACAAATGTCATTTCTGGTTGGTCATGATTCAACCAAAAAGGCATCCCTCAGAGTGAAGTCTGCTGCCGCCTTCAAGCTCAACGCCAAGTTTGGAAATCTAGGATCATGAATACGCATGAAATGATCAAAAGCCCAGTTTTTGGTTTTTTTTACCTTATTAAAATTCACATAACATAGAATTTACCACCCTAACCATTTTAAAGCGCACAATTCAGTGGCTTTTAGTACATTCACAGTGTTGAGCAACCTCTGCCACTGTGTTTCCAGAACGTTTTCATCACCCCAAGAAGAAACCCTCCCCGCTCCCTCCTACCCTCAGCCCCCGCGACCACTGGTCGCTCTGCCTCCGTCCCTTCCCCTGCCCCGGGCATTTCTTACAGATGGACGCAGCAGCCCCGGCGCAGCTCGTCTCCACAAGGAGCTCTGCAGATAGGGCTGATGGCCAGTATCTGGGGTCTCTCCCACCTCAGGTGCACGGCCCGCCATCAACTTTCCACAACGACGTGGGCTTTCAAAGGAGTTTGTGTGTTTCTGCCACTCACTCTTCCAGGACCCTGCCTTCCAGGGTGGGGTGGGGGAAATGAGACGCAGCGGGGAGCAGCGCTGAAGGTGCCAGCTGTCCAGGCCCATGAGGGGACCAGCCAAGGTGGCAAAGCTGTCCAGCCAGCCTGCGGCGGCCCAGGCGTACCCAGCGGGCCTGGAGGCTCAGGCCAAGGGGAGATGCTGTTTGAATTGAAGCCAGAGCTTGGGGAAGCGCTAGGCAAATGATACAATGGAAAACATCCCTAAAACGTGAGCGGCCAACGCATGCCCTGCACTGTGGGAAAGGTCCGAAGCAGACTCGGCCTCTGCTGGGCAGGTAGCTGGGAGTTAACTCTCAAGAACCTGAAAATCACACGGGCAAAAATGTTTAGGTACGGTAGAATTAACAGCTAATTCTGTGCACAAATACTGATTCACACACACCAACAGTAAACGTGCCTTTGGGAAATCTGAGCGCTTACTGTATACGTCATGATACGAAGGAGGGGCCATTCCTCAAGAGTCAGTGTTGTGACCCTGTTTCTAGAGGGAGTCCCCATCTTTCAGAGACACACACTGCATGATGTGTGGATAAATGATGCGATGTGGGATTTCTTTCAAAATGTACCAGTAAGACAGGCCACATGTTGGTACTTCTTGAGGCTGAGTGATGAACACACAGGGACCACTAGACTTTCCTTTTATACATGTTAGGAAGTTAAAAGTACCTTTAAAGTTTGAAAGACATTACAGCAAATGCGGGGATGATCACAGTGGATGGGATTCCCAGAGGAAAGAAGTGAGTGGGGCTGAGGCCAGCTGCAGAAGCAGCACTCCAGGCAGGGAAGACCCCCTCCCAGGCGGGGACGCACGAGGGCCAGGCCACCGCTCTGAACCAGAGGGCACACGTGCCTGGAACCGCACGCGATGGTGTGGGCGAGCACACGGGCGTTCTCCCGGGAAGGCTGAGGAGCGCTCGTCGGTGGTGCCGGAGCTGCTGCGTGAGGGCGGTGGGCTCTGAGTCAGCCGTGACCCCGGGGCCAGCCGACCGGCTGACGGCAGCCTTGCACACGGGTCCAGGCTCACAGGCCCTCCAGCAGCTTCCTCCTGACTGCAGGCGCAACCAGGGAGATGAATGACCACAAACAAGGCTGACGAAGCTAAGTGAAGGGAACTTTTCCAGAAAGGAGGGGAAAGCTACAAGCCTGCTCAGAGGCCTCAGAGTCAGCCCAGGAGCAAAGCGAGGATGGGCAAGTTAAGAGCCCTCGTGCAGGGAAAACCGCCAGGCTTGCAGAAGTCCCCAGCAAAGGGACATGTCAATCAACTCCTGCAAAATGAAGCAGAGTGTCAAAAATAACTGTCTTCCCCACTCTGCCTAATACTCCGTGCCTTCAAGTTGTGAAATATACTAAATATGACCAATATTATAAACAAATTATGCAGAATATGTTTCATGCTTATAACTCAGTCATGCTCACTGAGTTTGACTTAAAAAACCTTACATCTGGGACTTCCCTGGCGGTCCAGTGGTTAAGACTCTGCACTTCCACTGCAGGGGGCACAGGTCCAATCCCTGGTCGGGGAACTAAGATCCACATGCTTCACAGTGCGGCCAAAAGAACAGAACAAAAACAAACAAAAACCTTACAGCTCAGAAAGGTTTACTAAAAATTAGGTAAGATTTCCCCGTAATAATATACACAGAGGAAGAACGCTGTTCTTCAGAACATCAACTACATTTTAATTCGCCCGAAGGAAGCAGGTAGATTCTAATCCCCAAGGAAGGGGCTCAGTGAGACACACAAGCAGGCACCTGTAGCTCCCAACTGCCGCCCTCCCTTCCCACAAGGCAAACGGGGATCAATGGCGACGTTCTCCAAAAGCCAACGCTCTCAGCACAGCGTGGAAGATGAGCCAGGTGGGCCTGTGTGTCCCCTGATAAAAGAGTCACGCACATTTCAATTCTGGTGAGGCTCGAAGGCACAGCAAATGAAGAATTTTATAATTTAAAACTTTAATATTTGGAAACAACCCCAAGTTTCCATCAACAAATGAATGGATAAAACGAAATGTGGTCTATCCCTACAGTGAAATATTATTCAGCCATAAAGAGGAATGCAGTACTGACACCCGCTACAACCTGGATGAACCTCGAGAACACTGTTAGCCGAAGGAGGCCAGATACAAAAGCCCACCTCGCGTATAATTCCATTCACACGAAGCATCCAGAACAGGCAGCTACACTGCGACAGCAAGAGGGGAGGCTGCCAGCAGCTGGGAGAGTGCAGAATGGACAGGGACAGCCATGGGTACAAGGGTTCTCTTCAGGTGATGAAAAGTTCTGGAACTAGGTAAGAGGTAGTGGTTTGCAAACACCGTGAATGTACTTAATGCCCCGAAAAGTAGACTTTAAAAGGGTAAATTTGATGTCACTTCACGGATGTATCTTCTCGGCACTGGGCTCCCGAGCCCCATGGAGGGGAACTGGGGCCTCCTCTGGAGAACACACTCACTGCACGAACTGCACCAGCAGACTCTTCAGATCTTCAGCAACAACACACGAAAATACTGTGGTGAACAGGGAGACCAGCCCGGTGCTGTGACCACCTAGAGGGGTGGCATAGGGAGGGAGGGAGGGAGGGAGACGCAAGAGGGAGGAGATATGGGGATGTGTGTATATGTACAGCTGATTCACTTTGTGATACAGCAGAAACTAACACACCATGGTAAAGCAATTATACTCCAATAGAGATGTAAAAAAATAAAATAAAGTAAAAATACAGTGGTAATTTGAGGCTTCATGAGCTATATCTTGAGAAAATAAAGCTGTTGTGTTTTTTTGAACATTAGTGTCATACAAGACAGAGACAACCAATCAGAACACGGGTTTTGACACGTTCCTTTGACAATACTGATACACCACCTCTGTTCTCACTCAGCCGCGCCCACTGGTAAGGCCCCGCCACTCTCCAGTGCTACACCACCAGCTCCTGGGCACGCTGGCCGTATCCCCTTTCGTCCTCCTCTGCACAATCGTCAGTGGAGACCCCAACAGACGGTCTCTCTCCCCCATCCTGGGAGTTGCTCAGGTCCGGCAGGTCGCCCGCAGGCCGGGCGGGCACAGCATAGGTGGAGAGAAGGTCATGGCCGGTGGCATACAGCGTGCCATTTGGAAACCTCACCCGAGCAGAGCTGCTCGCAGCTACCCAAGCGGGCACGGGTGCCAGGAAAACCACCAAGCCCTGCACTCTCGGCCAGTGGAGCTTCTGTGCTTTGGGGCCAGTGATCTCCCAGACCTAAAAAACGCCAGGAGCACTAAATGCTGAAGGGGTTAGATGGAAGCAGTAAGGGAGGGGCTTCTCTGCCAGGATTTTGCTCTCCAATCGCTCCAGAGAGTGACACCAGGGTCACCTGCTGGGTCACAGAACAGAGGGCTCTTGACGTCTGAACACCTAAACGGGCACTCTGCAGTGGCCTCAAGGAGCGTCCCCCCATGCAGGATCAGCACAGCAGAGGAGCCCTGTCCACTGCCAGCTCTGTCCGTCCACCTGCCCGTCCATCCATCCAGTGTCCAGTGCCCCTCCTGCCCACCCGGCACCTCCCACTGCACCGGGACCTCCCTGCGGGTCCCACCAACACCACCTCCAGGGACTGACACCCACCAGACCCTATTAACCATGTGCCGGCCAACGGGACCGTGAGCTCCCTGATGGGCTGGCTGGTCACGGACCACCCGAAGGGAAGGAGACAGACGCTGGGGAACAAGCCGAGTGCCTGTGGGCCGTGGGGGAACACCAAGGCATTCTGACTTAGCTATTCGGCAGGGTTTCACAGGAAAGCCGTTTTGAGCAGATCCTGGGAAGAAGGAGTTTCCACCCACGGGAAAGGGAGCCGGGACCCACGCGGCCAGAAGTGCAGGGCAGGGGGGCGGGCAAGGACCCGGTCCTGACCCGCTCCAGGGTTTAGAACGCGTTCTATAAATAGCTGGCAACCTTTGATTGTGTCCAGGTAGGCAGCGTGGCCACAGCAGGGCCCCGGCCGCAGCCCCGCAGGACCGCGCCGTGCTCAGGCCTCGGCGCGCAGGTTCTTCCTCAGCTGCACGCTCCCGCTCCGGCAGGAACCCGCTGTCCAGAGCCCTGCCCTAACCCAGCGCGGCATACATGCTACCCACTGATTGTCTGCCCATCTCCCCCAACCAGATCCTAAGCTCCCTGAGAGTAGGAACCATCTGCTTTGGCCCACTTTCTCTTTAGCATCTAGGACAGGGCCCAGCACCAGAGCAGTACTCCACACACGGAAGGAAAGCAGGTACAGAGACAGCGGTCAGGAGCGCAGGGGGCAGCGGGGGACACGGCGCTGATCCCGACAATAGATGGGGCTTCTGTCCCTGTCCCTGGGCCCGGGCTGTGACAAGACAGCAGGGAAGTCAGCACAACTCTTTACCAACAATTTTTCACACACGGGGAAGTGACTGCCTGCTCGTCAGGAATCAATTAGAATACCTTCCTCTATGTAGGTCACACCATTCACTCATATTTTTTTCTAGAGCAGGTCAGAAGATACGAGCAAAAGCCCCTAAAAACCACTCGAAGATGCAGCCAAGCGATGGTGCTTCACACAAGCACCCCTGGCAACAAATCCCCAAGAGGGCCCCAGGCTGTTTCCTGGGGAGGGAGGGGGGACACACTTTATTTTTAAATACAGTGGTGATAAAGAACAAGCAGGACAGGTGGCAGGGAAGGGGGCAGGGTCTTTCTCTAGGCCCACAGAAACGTTTTAAACTCCGTCTGGATGCCAGCCAGGAATGGAAGCACTTCCAGACTGATAACCTCAGAAGAAAATCCCAACTCAACGTGTGCTCAGATTATCGGAAAATTCCATCAGCATCTGCTGGCGAAGACAGAGGCTTTCTTCACAGGACAACTTTTATAAACACCTCACAAAAAGCACAAATAGAATTCAGCAAACTAAAGACGCCACTCACTTAAGTTGCCTATTTTCAAAAAGAGCTCTGAGACCTGAGGGAGAGCCACACTCCTTCACCAAGAACCCAAAAGAAAGCACTGACCCCATTTCCTTCCGCAGCAGAGACGAGGGTCCCTTTTCCGTCCCACAGTCATTCCTACGGCTTCCCACCTACACCTGCTCCAAGAAACAGGCCATCCAGGTCTGTTCCAGCCCGAAACCCCTCCTGCAGTCCCAGATGGGCCACACAAACAAGAATTCAAACTCCAAATCGGACTGTCTTCTTGGGTAGTTTAATAAAACATGCTTGTAAATCATGATACAATTTAATTAAAGTGGAACATCTTTCTAACACACGGTGGCATTAAGTATTCACACACAGATCGTTTGGTAGATTGAAACAGAACAGAACTCAGGATTCTCCTGATTCAGCAGTTCTCCACGAGCGGTCCTGGGAACTCCTGGGGGGTCCTAAGACCCTTTGAGGGGATTCCCAAGGTCAAAACTACGTCCATCTAATACTGAGATGTCATTCGCCCTTTCTGTGCTGACAACTGCACTGATGGTTCAACGGCAGGTAAAACCGCCAGGTGCCTCAGCACCGAGCAAGGCAGCGGCGCCGACCTGGGCTCTTCCCGGGCCCATCACAGAATGCGGAAAACCCAGTTTACCTGGAAATGTCCTTAACAAAGCAGTAGAATGTGTTCATGAAACACTGACTCTCAGGCCTTCTCACTACCTGTGTGAGAAGCAGGAAATGTTCGTATCCCAAGGTACGATGGAATGCCGAGGAACAGCGATTGTGTCAGTGTGAGCTGTGAGCTGACCTCCTTTTCCAACTGGAGACTGGAGCTGGGAGTTGGGCAGACACCGTCTCAAAACTGAACCAAGTGGGCTTGCCCCTCCAAGAACACGGCTGCCAGTATTTGTGGCGCTGATAAAATTCAAGCTTTAACGTGACAATCAGAATTGTGGAGAACTTGTGCTCGCCGCCACGAGCTTAAAGCCTCCAAATACCTAGACGTGTGGCGAGAGCAGCAGTGATGCGATGTCCCCCGGTGTGACTCTTCCCTGTGTTTGAAAGACCTGAAAACTCTGCAAACCAATGTCCTCCAATGACGACGCGGGACGTCACAAAGTCACCTGGCTACAGATCGATTCACGCCGCAACGGGTGCGGTTCCGGACCCTGCACGGCAGCTAGCTTGTAAGAAACTACGACTTGTTGCGTTCTGGTGTGGTGGCAAAGAAGAACACCCACAACCTGCAAAGGCCTCGAACACTCCTCCCTTTCAGCCACAGATCAGCGTAGGCCAGTTTCTTCGTCTACTTCAACCAAAGCACCATATCCCAGCAGACTGAATGCAGAAACCAGCTGCTGCTTCTACTAAGCCAAACCTAAAGGAGAGTCACAAAAATGTGAAACCCACTCTTCTCATTACAGCGTCTTTAGTTCTAAACAATTCTTTCATAAGAATATGATATACTAATAGACATCAGATTTCTTGTCAGTACATTAAATATTCGTCATTACAGCACATTAAGTATTTTTTAACCCCCTCAATTTTAAGATCTTATACAGTGTATAACCCACATAAACAAAGGGTCTGTGGGGACCTTGGTAATTTGAGAATATAAAGAGGTCCTGACACAAAAAGGTTCCAGAACCGCTGCCTGATTTATCACTTTATGGGTGTGGCTGGCCATCCAGAGTGGTTCCGCCTTGCATTTCTCCAGGAATAAGGGCAAGGGTGGCAAATGCCAGTGACCCAAAGGAAACTCTGACTAGCAAAGGAGGTATTGCAGACATTTCTGATCTGGTTCCCAACAGGTAAGAACAGCAACAAGAGGAGCTGGGTGGTCTGACCATCCCCGGTGACCGTGCTCTCTTGCCACCATCTGGTGGCTCGCCTGACCAGTCGACCAGAGACGGCTTCACCACCAGTGCTGTGTCCTGCTGGTATGAGAGGTGAGCAATTCAAGACTGCACTCCACAGCCACTCTCTCTAGGAAACTACCCACCAAAACGGGAAACGGACACATACAGAAAATGTCACCAGAATAAACACAAAGTCCGTCCCTAGTAAACATGGCAGTAGCCCGCACTCGTTCCACAGGAACCGAACGGATCCACAGCAGACCTCAATGGGTAAGTGATTTCCAACTGTCTTTGCATTAACACAGTTTTCTCCCGATACCCACAACCAGGGATGGGGAGGAAGGTGGGCACGCAAAGTCTGCGTAAATACTGAGCTCTCAGGACCCTGTAATACAAGGACGAGTGTACCGTGCACCTTCTGTGCAGGTGTGGCAAATCCTCACTTCACCTCCAAGTGCATCCAGTTACTTCAGTTTAAACAACTACTTGTCAAGTGCTCAAGTCAGAGACAGCAAACACCATTCACTTCAAAATACATAAAATTTCACCAGGGACAAGATGTGAGCAAACAGGTGCTCTTCACCGTCACTTTCAGTGAGCAAACAGCATCATCAACGGCCACCATGCTGGAGGGTCACGGACTGGTACTCACTCCTCACCAGCCCTGGGATCTCCATAGGCTACGAAACTGAAGAGGAGAGGGGAAATCACCTGAGGGCTCTCCAAGTCCACAACATGCTTTCCTTTGCCTATTTTCCAGTTTAATCTTAAAAAAAAAAAAGCAACAACAACCCACACCTCCTCCCCCATCTCCCCCACTGCTGCACTAACACGCCACACGATGGAACCGGCTCTCAAGGTGGCGACACGCTACGATTACACAGACTAAGGGGTGACGGTGACGGCCGTCTCACAAGCCAAGGGGAGCACCCACACAGCCGTGGCTCCCCGGGCCACCTCCCCAAGTGAAGCCCGTTTCATTCTCATGTAAAAAGGGGGGAAATGGTACAGGGATCCAGGAGCTGGGCTTTAACAAGGCCCTTCATCCTATCGCCCCATTCTGGTCATCATCCTTCACAAAAGCATGTGAAAATGATCAGACGTCAGTGAGTGGTAAGAAAATGCCTGGGATGTCAGCAAAGGACGGTTAATGGAAATCCCCTCCTGGGGCAAACTGGAGGGCACGATGGCCCGAAACACTCAGAAATCCATGGTTTTAAAGAAAGCAAAGGTAAAACTCAGTCAGTATTCACTAATTCAAAACAGCGTCCCTCCCCCCACCAAAATCAACTGAATGTTCTTTAATCAAAACACTGGAAAATCCAAACCCACTTAAGCTAAGTCAATTTTTCCCTTTTATTTCGTAACGAAGTTTGTGCTACTACAAAGAATTCCCTTACAAAGTCCTGCACATTTGCATAATAATGGCAAAGCCAGTCAGCTACCCTCCCATGCGTTCATCAACCCCAGCAAGTTTCACCCACTTGTCTGGGCACTGGGGGTCCAGGTTCTAGGACCGCAGGTGGCTGCCCAGGTCCAAATCGGGGATCCAGTACTTCCCGCTGTGTGCCCTGCACTCTGTGCCTCAGTTTCCTCACTTCCATAATGGGGGGTGTGACAGGTCCCGCTAAGGTCAAGCCCGAATACGAAAAGCACCCTCTGAAAACTTAAAAGCTTTTGCACAGCAAAGGAAAACATAAACAAGACGAAAAGACAACCCTCAGAATGGGAGAAAATATTTGCAAATGAAGCAACTGACAAAGGATTAATCTCCAAAATTTACAAGCAGCTCATGCAACTCAATATCAAAAAAACAAAAACCCAATCCAAACATGGGCAGAAGACCTAAATAGACATTTCTCCAAAGAAGATATACAGATTGCCAACAAACACATGAAAGGATGCTCAACATCACTAACCATTAGAGATATGCAAATCAAAACTACAATGAGGTAGCACCTCACACCAGTCAGAATGGCCATCATCCAAAAATCCAGACAATAAATGCTGGAGAGGGTGTGGAGAAAAGGGAACCCTCTTGCATTGTTGGTGGGAATGTAAGTTGATGCAGCCACTATGGAGAACAGTATGGAGGTTCCTTAAAAAACTAAAAATAGAACTACCATACGACCCAGCAATCCCTCTCCTGGACATATACCCTGAGAAAACCATAATTCAAAAAGAGTCATGTGGGCTTCCCTGGTGGCGCAGTTGTTGAGAGTCCGCCTGCCGATGCAGGGGACGCAGGTTCGTGCACCGGTCCGGGAGGATCCCACATGCCGCGGAGCAGCTGGGCCCGTGAGCCATGGCCGCTGAGCCTGCGTGTCCGGAGCCTGTGCTCCGCAATGGGAGAGGCCACAACAGTGAGAGGCCCGCATACCACAAAAAAAAAAAAAAAAAGAGTCATGTACCACAATGCTCATTGCAGCTCTATTTACAATAGCCAGGACATGGAAGCGACCTAAGTGTCCATCAACAGATGAATGGATAAAGAAGATGTGGCACATATATACAATGGGATATTACTCAGCCATAAAAAGAAATGAAATTGAGTTATTTGTAGTGAGGTGGATGGACCTAGAGTCTGTCATACAGAGTGAAGTAAGTCAGAAAGAGAAAAACAAATACCGTATGCTAACACGTATAGATGGTATCTAAAAAAAAAAAAAAAATGGTTATGAAGAACCATTGCAGGACCGGAACAAAGATGCAGACGTAAAGAATGGACTTGAGGACACGGGGAGGGGGAAGGGTAAGCTGGGATGAAGTGAGAGAGCGGCATGGACATATACACACTACCAAATGTAAAATAGCTAGCTAGTGGGAAGCAGCCGCATAGCACAGGGAGGGAGACCAGCTCGGTGCTTTGTGCCCACCTAGAGGGGTGGGATAGGGAGGGAGGGAGGGAGGGAGACGCAAGAGGGAGGAGATATGGGGATGCATGTATATGTATAACTGATTCACTTTGTTATACAGCAGAAACTAACACAACATTGTAAAGCAATTATACTCCAATAAAGATGTTAAAAACAAGCACCCTCAGAGTGGCACGCAGCCAGCAGGACGCCCACTGAGCTGCTACTGCCATCACTGAACGGACCCCCTGCACCCTGCAGGCTTCACACACCTGCCAGCTGAAGCCACTTCCCAAGCCTCAAACTTCGCGTGTGTGATTCTCATTAATGCCCTCCTCACACACGGACCTGTAGCCACTCCCTGCAGGTCACTGCCATTCACTCATTCATTGCTTTCAGCACAGTCCACAATTAACTGCTTCCTAAGTCCTGTAATCATGCTGTAAATAGCACTTTTAGCTGTAAGGACACAGGTATTGATTGGCTAAATGCAAACATTTAAAACAAACCACTTTTAAAGTAAGCAAAAACTGGGACTTCCCTGGCGGTCCAGTGGGTAGGACTCCGCGTTCTCAATGCAGGGGGCCCGCGTTCGATCCCGGGTCAGGGAACAACCCAGGTTATATCACGCAGCATGCCACAACTAAGAAGTCCGCGTGCCACAACAAAGATCCCGTGTGCCGCAACAAAGACCCAGCGCAGCCAAAATAAATAAATAAATGTTTAAAAATGAAACAAAATAAGCAAAAATGTAATAAAGTGGATGGAGACAGGGCACCATGCAGGACTCAGGTCCTACTGGCCCAGGAGCAGCCAGCCAGGGGTCAGCTGCCACCAGATGTCTACACCTGCTCCTAGGCTCCAGGGCCCACAGGTGGCCCTTCGCTGCTGCCCTGGCCCCAGGGAGTCTGCCGAGCGCACGGCCCAGCTTTCACCAGCTGAAACAGCCGTCTGAGCGGTGGCAGAGCCAAAATGAAGAGGGGGCCTCTCCACTAGTGGCCAACGGCTGATACTTTAGGGACAGAATAAAAGGGCGCCACACATCAGGTCAGAAATAGTAGTTTCTGTGGACTGTGGCATGGTTTGGGGAGATAAACACAAGTTAAATGAAATTTTAACACGCTCAGAGTGGTTTTGCTAGTTTAAAAAGCTGGACGAGCTTCTTGGAAGTGTCGGTTTTCCAGCTCTCCACACAGCTTTGTTACACGCAGAGATGTTCCCCTTCCGGGCACCACACATCCCATCCATGCAGTTGCCTGTTTCAAATTAAAACACACTATTGAGTTACAGCACTAACGGGTCTGCTTTGTTTCTTCTGGGGCTTTGTTTAGAAATAACTTTGACAATGTCCAAGCAAACAACTTGGACCAAAGACCAGATGGTCACTTAGAAGAAAAAGAAAAAGCTGTTCCCATTCGAAGAAGGGTTTTTCATGAGAAACATATGCTACATCACTCATCTATATCAATTTGTAGCCTCTAATCTCTAAACCAAAGCTCACCCCCAGTGGACGCACCTTTCTGGAATATAATGGAAGATCCTGTGGACTGACAGACGCGCTGCCACGCAGGGCACGCTCAGTGGAGTACTGGGGGCACTACAGAGGGTTTGCACCGGGAGGTCCACGTCCTTGCACAGGCACCCCTGTGACCAAGCCCTGCACAACTTCTCTGCCCCGTGGCCCAGGCCAGAGAGGAGCCTCCCCAAGACGTCCCCAAGCCCGCACCTGCCTCACGCAGCCCTCGCCAGCCCCAGACAGCACTGGCACAAACGTCCCTCGAAGTGTAATTTTCAGATTCCCCTAAGAAGGGCCCTTAAAGAAGCCACAACATTTCTTCCACCCGCTAAAATCATCGCTGTAATAATAACATGCACTGAGCACACCCTGGGCATCAGCAGGCACTTTCCATGTTAACTCATTTTTTACCTTCACAATAAAATGACTGTTAATATGATCATTGTAACAACAAGTTATATTAATTATTATGTAATTAACAATCACAGAACATTGATAATTACAATGAATAAGTAAAATCAGCATTTATTATATCTCTATATTATATATAAAATACATCATGCTGACAAATGTCCTGATACCTCTGACACATAATTTGACATTGTTATTAGTTGTAATAAAAATTGGTACTATCACCACCCCCATTTTACAGGCACCAGCAGTAACGTGGCGAGTGAGGTGATGCTGTGAACCCAGGACGCAGCTGCAGAGCCCCTGTCCAGTTCCCTTGGGCTCCCCCAGAAGGGGAGCTCCCCAGGGGGTGGAGCAGCTCCATTCTTTTCTGTTCTCAGCCTTGGGATACCGCGTCCGCCCAGAGTGTGCTCAGCAGGCGTCCCGGAGCCCACCTTATGCATGACGTTGACTCATTAGCACAGGGCATGTGTAATTAACACCTAGGGAATAGACATGCCTTGGCACTAACCGTTTCTATCTAAGTGCCTGTGTGTTTTTAGTAAGCAGCCTGTCTCCTCCCCCACCCTACACACACACACAGACACACACACAGACACACACACACCCTCCACCAAATGGACAAGCTAATCTCCACCAGCAACAGTGTTGCGCATGCGGTCACGAGACGTGGTCCTGCCCTCTGGCAGCTTAGGGTCAGTGAGAGACAGGACACCAAGCCATCCCTCAACACTTTGCTGGGGACAGTAAAAAAGTGCTCTGAAGGAAGAGTGTGAGCTCCGAGTACACGTAAGGATGACAGTGAAACCAGCAGCTACCCGAGTGCTCGAGCCAGTTAAGCCACCGAACCTTCACAATGACTCTCTGAGGGAATTACTGGCACGTCATCGTCCTCTCTGTCTCGCACCTCGGTCTCATGCCCGTTTGGTATGACGGGCATGAGAACTGTCACACAGCTGGGTGGCACCTAACCAGGAATCAGGCCACAGCTGCCCGTGCTCACTACCTGTGTCCCGTGGGAGACCACCACCTGACACAAGCGTGCTGCCATCATTATTGGCTTTAAACACTGTTGTAAACACACCCCCCCAACAAATACACAGCGCTCAGCAATGCTCAAGATATTGGTGAAAAGAAACAACGTAGGGCTTCCCTGGGGGCGCAGCGGTTGGGAGTCCGCCTGCCGATGCAGGGGACGCGGGTTCGTGCCCCGGTCCGGGAAGATCCCACGTGCCGCGGAGCGGCTGGGCCCGTGAGCCATGGCCGCTGAGCCTGCGTGTCCGGAGCCTGTGCTCCGCAACGGGAGGGGCCACAGCAGTGAGAGGCCCGCGTACCGCAAAAAAAATAAATAAAAAAAAAATAAAAAAGCCACTAATGCCATGTAGCATATGCTGCACCGCTCTCAGTGACTGTTAGAGGAGGGAGGACAGAGCAGAGCAGGCGCCCTCAGACGGCGTGCTGACCCCACCCACGGCGGTGGGCGAGGAGCGAGGGAGGAACTTCGGAAGCTAACATCCTGACTGAGTGCTCCATGGCCAAATGCTGGGGGCCATGCACAGATCAGTTCTCCAGTGAGCAGGCTTGTTTCTCCCAGGGGCCGGGTAGTCATTCTAAAACTACCTTCTGTGTATGCTAGGTCTGAACAAATAAGCAAATCCATTGTGGATAATGAGACCCAGACTTCTCACCACCTGATGAAGAAGTTATAAATAAGGAAAGAAGAAAGCAAGAACAAACCATGTGATATTGGACTGGAATCAGAAATGCAAACGTGAACTCATGGCTCCTAATACATACACAGAGAGATAAATACAGATGTGTATGTACACGCACGTGAGTACAAATACATGTATTATCTTGTGTACGCTGAGAGAACCAGAAGCGAGGGCACCCCAGGGGGCTAGGAGCACACTCAGCAAGCAGGTCTCAGCTTCTCACACCATTTCTCCAAGAAAAAGAACCAGGGCTCCTCGACGCAATGAACTGGGGCAGGAAAAATACAAGAAGAGACTGCAGTATCCTGTAGGTCCAGAAGGGAAATAATTAGAAAATGGTGGGGTGTGTTGAAAAGGTGGAAGTACCAGCCTGAAAGAGCTCCACGTCCAGGTCACAAAAGACAAGGAAAGAACGAGGAAGTGTCACAGACTGGAGAAAGTGAGGGGACGTGCACGGTAGGCCCCCGAGGCTGGACAGAGGCCCAGAACTGGACAGGGGGTGTCCGGGAGACAGACATTAGTCAGACTAACAGCCAAATCTGTGTAAGATCTTTAGGTGACGTAACAGTGCTACGCCAATGTCAACCTCCTGGTTTGCGTAACCGTCCTCTAATTATATAAGATGATAACACTGAGGGGAGCTGGTACGGGAACGCTTGTAGTACTCCTTTGGCTACTTTCCTCTAAGTCTAAAATTATTTCAAAATAAATGAATCCTTACGAGTGCAATGACACGATACTTCAAGTACCGGAGGGTGGGGGAGCAGGAGAGACAGGTGAGCGAGGCGCCCGGAACGGCCGGGCGGAGTGACGGCTGCGCGGAGTGACGGCCGCACGTGGGCTCCCTGTACCGCTCCCTCTGCTTTCATGTGCATTTGAGATTTTCTTCACTAAAAAGTCCCTTCAAATTGTTTTCAAAGTCTGCAAAACTCAACTTAAATCTGCCCACTTCTACTAGTACGCTGCATCACCACCCATCCAAGCCCCAAATAAATCAGACACCTTCCGGACCCTCTGCTCTCCCTAGACCACACCTGCCCCATCCTCCGCCGGCAGGACCTCTCCAGCGGGACACTGCTGCACATTTCCAAGCCACTTCCCATCTCTTCTCCACCCGGCAGCCAGGGGCTCCTCAGAAACATATGAGGCACGCGTGCATCTCTCACACCTGCTCCCCAGGGTACTGGATTAAAAGCGCTGTGCTCAGGGAGGCCTCTGCCCCCGGGCCCATGCAGCCCCATCCCAGGTGCAGCCCGATCCCAGGCCCCCAACAGGACAGGGTCCCCGCCGCCACATTCCACATTCGCTCTGGAATTTGCCCCCTCCCGCCTGCACTAAAACACCCGCCATCTCGCATGGATTTGTGGTGACCATGCATTGCACGTCTGTGTTCACGACTCGGTCAGTGAGCTCCGGGGGCAGGAGCGACCTGGGTTTGCACCCATCATCGTTCCCCGAGCACTGAGCAGACGCCTAGCACACAGTGGGCCCTCAGTATTTACTCAGAGTGAGCATTTTTTTTGGCGGTACGCGGGCCTCTCACTGCTGCGGCCTCTCCCGTTGCGGAGCACAGGCTCCGGACGCGCAGGCTCAGCGGCCACGGCTCACGGGCCCAGCCGCTCCGTGGCATGTGGGATCTTCCCAGACTGGGACACGAACCCGTGTCTCCTGCAGAGGCAGGCGGACTCTCAACCACTGCACCACCAAGGAAGCCCCAGAGTGAGCATTTTTGACATTAGACACACAGGCCTGATCTGGGTATTGGACTCTCATATTCTTTCCCACCCTGTTGAAGTCTGTTTAGCTTTACTGTGTTTATCTAATTGTCCAGGTTCCAAACGTACTCTAAACTCTAGCACAAAGAAATGGATATGCCTTAGAGCTATTAGGTAGATCTTGGCAAAACACGCTTAAATCTAGTATCTTTTTCCACTTTGGTAACAGAATATGCCAGATATGATATATTACATTAAGAACTTCACTTTCTAAAAGGCTGTGATGACAATAGTCAGTGTGGCTGAGGGCGTGGAGAGACAAGCCGCTGCTGGTAGAAACGTAAAGTGGTGCAGCCACCATGGAAACAGTTCAGCAGCTCTTCACAAAGTGACAGAGTGAAACCCAGCAATTCCACTCCTAGGTATGCGCCCAAGAGAAATGAAGACATATGCCACACACCATAGACGAACATGGGGTATACGAATGTTCACAGCAGCGCTGTTCACAACAGCCAAAAGGTAGAAACCACTCAAATGCCCATCAACAACAGAATGAATGGATAAACAAACTGCGACATAGCCACATAATGGGTTATTCAACCATAAAGAAAAATGAAGTGCTGACACACACTAGGACACAAATCTTGAAAACATTATGCTCAGTGAAAAAAGCCAGACGTAAAAGGTCATATATTTTATGATTCTATTTACATGAAATATCCAGATGAAGCCAATCCACAGACAGAATGCAGACTGGTGGCTGCCAGGGAGGGAGGGAGGGAGTGGGGAACGGGGAGTGACTCCTTAATGGGTACAGGATTTTCTTTTGGGGTGATGAAAATGTTTTGGCACTAGATAGAGGTGATGGTCGCCTGATGCTGAATGTACTAAATGCCACTGAATTGTTCACTTTAAACTGGTTTATGTTATGTGAATTTCGTCTCAATTAAAAAAGAAAAAAGAGGCTGTGACAGTTTGGAAACACCGCCTCTCTGAGACACCGATCTTTTTTCTCTCCCTTTGTTGACGTGCAGACACACTTGGAATAGACCACACAAGTAACAGAAGCAGGGGAAAGCGCTGTAGGTTTGCCTCAAAGGAGGCCAGGGACCTGAACCAGGGGAATAAAACCCCACCTCACAGCAGCAG
Organism: Stenella coeruleoalba; assembly: GCF_951394435.1. NCBI lineage: Eukaryota > Metazoa > Chordata > Mammalia > Artiodactyla > Delphinidae > Stenella > Stenella coeruleoalba. The sequence continues at coordinate 2,958,537 of NC_137163.1, read as the reverse complement.
CCTGAGCATGCCCTACCTGAAAGATGACTCTGCAAGATTCTTTAACAACCATCATTCTACGACACGGACTTAAGAACACCTATTTTGATAAAAACATGCAAAAAATAAAATATAAACCGCTCTTCAAATAGATGTTTGTGGGAACGACACCAGGTACCATCGGATAGCTTAGTAGGGTGTGTCTCATCCTTAAAGTACGTTGTGCTGGGATGGCAACTCGCCGGCCAGCCAGAAGGGCACCACCCGCGCCCACTGCCCCCGTGGCAGACACTGATAAACCCATCTGGGCGCCCTCCCCCTCCTCCGATAAGCCCAGACTGGGGCTCAGCCTCTTTCTCAAGACGATGCTCCAGGCACCCAGGACGCCCACCATCTCCGGTGAGATGCCTCCCTGGTGGAATGAGATCCAAATCCCTCAAAAAGTCAACCTAGTTCTTTGTTTCTCTTCCAAAGACAAAAGAAAAAAAAATTACCACCCAGAGTTCCTACAGTTTTATAACCAAATTTCTCACCATCTATTTACATCACAGCATTTATTTATTTATTTATTTAAATGTATTTATTTTACTTATTTATTTTTGGCTGCGTTGGGTCTTTGTTGCTGCGCCCAGGCTTTCTCTAGTTGCGGCGAGCAGGGGCTACTCTTTGTTGCGGTGCGCGGGCTTCTCATTGCGGTGGCTTCTCTTGTTATGGAGCTCGGGCTCTAGGCGCGCGGGCTTCGGTAGTTGTGGCATGAGGGCTCAGTAGTTGTGGCGCACGGGCTTAGCTGCCGCACGGCATGTGGGATCTTCTCAGACCAGGGATCGAACCCATGTCTCCTGCATTGGCAGGTGGAGTCTAACCACTGCACCACCAGGGAAGCCCACAGCATTTATTTTTCAGAGAATTTTCACCCAAGACATGCATTTTTCCCTTAACTCACCCCTAGAATGCCATCATTGAGAGAAAGTGGCTCGCCAGCCCTGTATCACAGGACCCCAGCACCGGGTGAGGCCACAACTCTCAGCTCGGTCCCGAGTCCCATCGCAGCACCACACCTGCCCAGCCCTGCCCTGTGCACTTGCATGCATTAATGTGCTTTATCCTCACAGGAAGGGAGGCACTTCTCCCCACTTTACAGGTGAAGACACTGGCTACAAACAGGTGTGGGTGCTCTCGGGCTCCCCACTCCGCGTGCCCAGGCAGCTTCTAGCTGGAGCCTCCTTCCAGGCCTGCCTCCTGGGGGCACAGCTTTGGACAAGGTCTAAGGAAGCCAAGAGGGAGGCAGCTGGCCCCTAACGGCCAGAGCAGCAGTGCGGCTCAGGGTTGCCCGCGCTGAACCTACCCACACTGAGGGCCAATTCACTCACAGGAGGGCGGTGGAGAGGTTGCAGGGTGCTGCGGAAGACTTCACTGCAGGCCCTTTGAGAGGTCACGCGTTTACCTTCCCACGGACATCCACTACCTATCTAAGTAGGTCAGTTGGCAAGTGGCCTCGTGGTCCACTTCCCTCCACACTGCCCGACAGTCAGCACCCTGGACTCCAGGCGGAGCTGGAGAGAACCACAGGGCGCCAGGGGTAAGGGAGGGCCAAGCAAGAAGAGGCGCCACGCCGGGCTGGGGGCAGGGCTTTCCAGACGCGCACACAAGTTTCAACTCAATTGATTTAGCTTTTAAACAATAAAGAATTGAACGTAATAAGGATTTATCGAGTAAAAAGCAAACACTACGGTAGACACTGGAAAGACAAAAGATAACCAAGATGGTCCTGGGCGGCAAGCAAATGGGGTTTACAACAGAATGAAGGAAACAGGCCCCCACCAGGCAAAATGCACTGGGTGCTATAAAGATGCAAAGTGAATGCCATGGATTTTTCCCCCCGGATTTCTTAGGATCGCCTGAAATTTAGCATATCTACAAAAGAAAGCTTACCCCTGCAGCTCCTTCCCTACCTGGGGTCCGCCTCGCTGACGCCAGCAGGTCAGCTGAGGGGAGTGGTTTTCACCTCCCGCCCCAGACACAGGCCTCCCTGCTCTCTCCACTCTCCTCCCCTCAGCACTGACCTGCCACCAACAGGGAACCCTACCACGTCCCCACCACACATAGGTGAAGACTCCTGTCACCGGCCAGACCACCCCGGCCTGTCACACACCTGCCAAATACTCAGAGGGTCCCCGTTACCTGCAGAAGAGAAAAAAGCCCCACCCTCAGCTCACCTTCCGGGTACCCACAGCATCACCTCCAAACCCCCGACATCACGCTCAGCGCCCGCCTACCCGGACCGGCCTCTCTTCTCAACAGGTGGTCCTGCCTTCATGCTGTTCACCGACATTCCTCTGCCTTCACGACAGACCCAGACCCAACAGCTGCCCAGGGGAAGTTTTTCTTGTGGATACAGAGCATCAGCGCTGTACAAACCCTAATGAATTAGTGGAACCTAATGATTACCGCTCGACAGCGACTAGTATTCACACCAAAAAAAAGCAACAAAGCCGAGAAAAGTAGAACCTGCATCAGATCAAGCCTTTGGGTCTGACCACTAATTTGCAGGAAATCCACACAGGACAGACAAACACGCTGAATTACACCAAGAAGATGCAATCAGCGAAATCTAGCTGGTGGGGAAACGAGACAGCACACACAAGCCAGCTTCTTCAACCCACCAACAGTTAGCAGTGGGAAAGAAGACGGCGAAAACTAGAGATTAAGAGAGAGGTTGTTTAGGGGAGACCAGCCCGGTGCTCTGTGACCACCTAGAGGGGTGGGATAGGGAGGGTGGGAGGGAGACGCAAGAGGGAGGAGAGATGGGGACATATGTAGAGCTGATTCACTTTGTTATGAAGCAGAAACTAACACACCATTGTAAAGCAATTATACTCCAATAAAGATGTAAAAAAAAAGAGTGGTTGTTTAGGTCTGGTGGGGGGGGCAGGGATGAAGAGTCACAGCTAAGGGGTACAGCCTTTCTTTGGGGGGAGGGGACAAAAATGTCCCAAATTAGGTGGTGGGGATGGCTGCACAAGTCTGTGAAGGCACTAAGGCACGCGGAGCTTTACGCTTTAAATGGTGAATTGTGTGGTACGTGAGCTACATCTCAACAAAGCTCTTATTTTAAGACGATACTGAAGGCTCACATCAGCCAATCACAATGTGGGCCTCACCTGGATCCCGACTCAATGAGTTGTTAACAGTCCATGACACGTGAGAAACTGAGCAGATCTGGACTAACTGTGTGGTCCAGGACACTGGTAACTAGGGGCTATGTGAGGGGGGAGGGGGAGGAAAAGAGACATCCTCATCTCACAGAGGTATCTTCAGACATACTGTAAATTAAACGAGATGACTGGGGTCTGCATCAAGACAAGGAGCAGGGGGGACTTCCCTGGTGGTCCAGTGGGTAAGACCCCAAGCTCCCCACGCAGGGGGCCCAGGTTCGATCCCTGGTCGGGGAACTAGATCCCGCATGAACGCCGCAACTAAGAGTTCGCATGTCGCAACTAAAGATCCCGCGTGCCGAAGATCCCATGTGCCTCGACTAAGGCCTGACGCAGCCAAAATAAGTAAGTTAATATTAAAAAAAAAAAAAAAAAAAAAGAAAAGATGAGCTGCAGGGACTGCCCTGGCGGTCCAGCAGTTAAGACTCCGCGCTTCCACGGCAGGGGCGCAGGTCCGACCCCTGGTCGGGGAAAAGATTCCTCATGCCGCGCAGTGCGGCCAAACGTAAAAAAAGACAAGCGCGAGGGGCAGGGCTGTGCCTGGGGCTCCCGATGAAACACGGCTGTCTGTGGGGACCGGCAGGGGCAGGACACAGGCTCTTCCCTCCGCCGTAAAAACTCTGCCGGCTGACGCCCTCCTCTGCCCAGCCCCTCCTGGGCTCAAAGTCCCGCCAAAGGCTCCAAGCTCAGCAAGACCTCCCTCCCTCCCCTTCTTCTGGTCCAAGTTGCTCCAAGGTGCCTTCTCAATGCGCCTGCACTGACCACCACGCGGCAGGGCCGCGATCCTGCTCACCTGGCTTCTCCATCACAGGTGCCCAGGCGCACTTTACAACCACGTGACTTGTACACGACTTGTTTCGATTCTCCATCTCCCCTCACATATGCTCTGACTGTTCACCCCCAAAAGCTTTCCATGCCTCCAGCTCAAGGTTAAGTTGTAATTCCCAGTCTTGGCACTGAGACGCCCTCCAAGTCTAACATGATGTTCTTGTGGTGAGGCACGTGTGTTCACACTTGTTAAAACAGCAGCCCACAGCGGGAACAAAAGGTCCCCAGCGATGTCCCCCGCCCGCAGGCACCTGTAGAATCGCAGGTAGAAAAGTGTCTCCTGGTTCACCCAGCTGTGCCAGCTCATCACCTGGAGACAGAATCTGGTGCTCCCCCGGCACCACTCCCACCACGTGACACGCAAGGTGGGTCCCCACTGCACAGCACAGCTGGGTCTGTTCTGAACGACTCTGCCAGGAACGTGAGCTCCGAGCATCAAGGCCAACCTTTCACTTCCCTGGTACTGAGCCGTACAGGGCAGCCGTGGATACAAAGTACCTGGTAAATGGTATTTATCAGGGGTGTGGTCTGTGAAATGTATTCTATCCCTCACGGCTTACAGAGTGAAGAGCCAGAGGTCAGCCAGGAGGTCAAGGAGGGGGGCGCTCATCTGACGGAGAGAAGCCACTGTGCGTGGAGTAAATAGCGAAGATAAAGTGACCGAGGGACACGATAACTCATAGGCACTTCCTGGGGCCACGCACAGAGGGAAGCGACAGCAATCTGCCCGCGTTCTATCATCTGATCAGAGCACCTCCGCCGTCAGGTGTTCATTCTCTGTACGAGAAGGAGCCTGAGGTTCAGAGAGGCTGAGTGAATGCCCAGCCACACAGCCAGGATCCAAGTGAGGTCGGCCTGACCTGGAGCCCGTGGTCTGGGTTTGCACCACAGTGAGAGGAGGTCTGCTGGCAAGTCACGGCGACACCTAGCTCCTGCGAGCTCCAGACTCTCTGACACCCCAGTTTTTGTCCAATGTTATCCCTTTTATCGCTCTGCATCTTCCTTTGCCTTCTCTCCACTTTTCACTTGTACTTCTGTTAGTTCCTTTGTTCCTACAAAAAACAAATGATGCCACCTCCTGCTACCCGTAAGGCCAGGAGAAGTCCTCGGTTTTCTCTCGCTCTGCTCAGCCCGCCGCATGGATGGGACCATGCTCCACAAGAGTAGCGGCAAGGACTCTGAGAACACAAGTGCCGCTGGGACAGGAGCCTCGGTCACGGTCCCTGAGACTCAGAGGCAGCACCAGCTACAGAGCACCCCAGTCACGCCAAACACCCTGCCACGGTCGCGTCTTGCATGAGCTCGGTTAAAGCAGGGGTTTGAGAAACTGGTGAGCAAGTGCCCAGCGCAGGGGCCTCCCACTCTCCAGGTTCACACACGAACGGCACAACGCACACCCACCGACCCCTGGGCCACGAGAACGGGCCCGCCGGGCTCAAGCTGCTCCACCGGCATCCATGTGGCGTCGTAAGAATCCACTCTCAATGGCTGTATTATTTAACTTGGAGTCAAAGCTGACGAAACATCTCAAATGACTCAGACCTACGAACCTCGGCATTTTGACCTTTTATGTGCAACTCTCTAAGTACTACAGCTCAGAGCTGAGACACCCAGAAATAACGTGGAAAACCACAAAAATAGTGCCCCTCGAGTGACTGCCCAGGAGGCAGTAGGGAGCGTCAAGATGGGCTTCAGCCGCAACGAGACAGACTCAGGTGATGAGCTGGCTGGCGTCAGCCCGGCTACAGCTCTGTTCGTTTGGTGCTGTGGGTTCTTAAAGATGGATGCAGAACAATTTTCACTGAGAATTCACTTAAGTCC